>NC_090922.1:1008012454-1008637454 GCF_040938575.1 Ambystoma mexicanum | reverse complement strand
TTTGTTTGAGGATGTTATAACAAACATCATCCCCATCAGCCCAACACATTTTGTCGGGTTCTGCATTTCGTAATTAATCTGTCAACCGTAATGTTTTGTCTGAAGATTTTGGGATAAACCTGCTACAATAACCAATCAAGTCCAAGGATGCTCTAAGATCTCTTTTGGTCTTGGCTGTGGGGGCATCTAGGACGACTTTGACTTTTTCCTGCTGATGCTGTACACTACCATTCCCCTTGAAGAAGCCCAGATACTTTATTGCCTTTTGAGCCACCTTACACTTCCTGAGGTTGGCAGTCAATCCAAGCTATTGGAGAGCTAACATGATAGTTTAAAGATGGGAAAATGGTCCTCTCATGTTTTACTGTCGATAGCTATATAGTTGATGTCTGCCCCACAGAAATGGGAATAAGCTTGTGGTATTCTGTCCATAAGTCGTTGAAAAGTCGCTGGGGCTCCATGCGGACCAAAAGGGAGAACTTTAAATTGGAATAGCCCTTTTAGTGTTGAGAAGGCTGTTTAAGTAAGGCGAGCAGCATTCAAAGCACTATGATGGGCCAAGCAGGGAGCCGGCACAGTGGTAAGACCCCACCCCAATATAATCAAACCACATAGTGTAGCCCAAGCAATGAGCAAGACTGCCATTTTGTATAGATGTTGGTGCAGTCTGTGTTAGTAATCATAGTTAGTGATGTTAGTAATCATAGTGTGGAGACAAGGCCTGTGTGGCGAATGCAACATTTCATGTACTAGGCCCTAATTGTGAGACAAGGGAACTATCCAGCCATGCCCAAGCTCCCATGAGGACAACCCACATCCTCAAACACCGTAAAGCTCATTCATTGTTGTAACAGTGTTGCAAAGATGTTTCTATCCATAGGGAATGTGCCCTACAAGGACACGATCATAGACCGGCACCTGCAGTGCATGTCATCTCACACTGCTCAAATCATGTCCGGGCTCATCCCCAGGTGACCACGGGTTATAGCCCATATAACTGACTAAACCTCAAGATCCCTGAAATCCATGGCATCAGATGCCCTTTGAGCACCAACCACAAAGTAACAAGTTCTGAAATGTTCACAGAGGACTGACATTGCATTTCTTTGACCTATAATAATATGATTGGTATTGCGAGGTGCTGGTAGTGATACAGTGATACATCATAGTTCAAAATGAGAGTGGAGACCTTGGAGCCAGACGACATGGAAGGGAGTGAGTGAAATGTGTGTGTGGAGGTTAGATGCCCCAGAACCTCCTTTGTGGCAGTCTTAAAGCCTGCCAAGTGCACAGTATAATGATAAAATTGCATTGTGTTAGGAGTGTAGTTAATTTCTTCTCTGAACTTCGTCAGTGAGAAGAAGATGATCTCTGCAGCACCCACTTGATGGAAGATGGACGGACTGAGCTGGAACCAATGACCAGGCATCCCTTATGGGGCAGGCAGATCCTGTAAAGGTGCACACCAACCAGATGTACAGGTTTTTACTGTATGTATTGCATTACAATGATGATGTGTCTCCTCTTAAGCCTCTGTTTGTACCCTTTCTCAACAGAACATTCTTAGCAGCAGAGTTCTTTACTGTTTCTCTCATCTGTGTGTGAGATTAAAACTTGTTATCCTTACAAGATCAACTTTGGCCTTTCTTTCCTAGCTGGTTGTTTTCTCTCTGGTGTGAGCGTTCAGGGGCTTACCTTCAATTGGTGACCCCGACGTGATCCCAGTGCCCCCTGTATTTGGGAAGGCTTCCAGGCCGCTTCTCCAGAAGGAGCCACGCCAACCTTCAGCGACTGGTCCTGAAAATACACATGTTCAGAGAGGTTTAGCAGGAGCTATTTTAAGAGAAGTCCTCTGCTCTTTGAAGCAGGGTGCAGCTCCGAGGAGAGCGCAGGCTGGTGTTGGAACCCCATTATGGGGGAATTCGGGTGAGCATGCACATGTGAGTAGACTCTTGTAAGCGATAACAAATAGTGGACAGATGCAAGGGGAAGTGTGAGAGGTTTGAATATGTGGAGAGCAAGGTTGTTGATGTGACATAGGTGTGGCTTTGTTTGTTTCTTATCAGTGTTTGTATTGTAAAGAGATTATTTTGAGAAGGTATTATAAGGTAAAGCAAAGGTACGGCACCAAGCCCCTCTTTGGAGGGGGAGGGTAGGTGGTACCATGATAAAACATATTATTTAAAGGAAGAATACGGAAATAAAAGTTGTGATCTCATATAAGTAGTAGGCCTGGAACAAGTAGTGGTTGTTATTTTAGAAGTTTATTTCAGTTTATTGTATTTGTGTTGTATTGGATGAAGAACAGGCTGTAGGATGGGCAGTCATTTTGTGTGCCGCGGCATGGTGTATCATTGGATGGTTTTGTCAAGTAGTGTGTGTGCGCAGGGAAAAGGGGACAGAAAAGGGTGGGGGTGATTTTCTTTTTTGTTGTTAATTGTCACAATCAGCCGCAGCATGTGTGGCATGTCAGTGGGGCTTTGCGGGGTTAGTAGGACATAACCAGCACGGGGGGAAACAACACCCATATAGTATTATACATATAAGGCCCTGCCACTTTATCATGACGGGGTGGAGAAATACCAAAAGAAGTGAATCGCAGAGACGGGATGAGGGGGTTGCCCTGCCCATGGCCAGAGCAGGGCTCCCACAATAAGAGCATCTTGGAACACATGTCCACATTTCTAGTAGCTAAGTATAAGGGGAAATATCTACAGAAGAGAACATACATTCTAGACCTCTGGCGAGTATTTGAGGAAATTGACGACCAAGGGGATGGAGCAGGGGCACAGATACAGAAAGATGGAAAGTGCCAGAGGGGAGGAGGAGAGGGTCGGGTGTCAGCAGATTGTGGGGGATTATATACCTTGACAGTGTGTCCCACAGACGGTACACTAATCAAATCTGTGTACCCACTGTGGTAGGGACCTCTTCAGTACCAGTAACACAACAGGCTACCACTCCTCTACCCCCATACACACACCTGCTTGAAGTATCGGCATCCACGGGTGTCAGGTCGAGAGATTTCGGAGATAGGTTGCCAGAGTTGCTAGCAGAGTTGAACTGACTTCTTGCTCAGGATCGATAAGGAAGGAATAAGAAGTGTGCGTGTTGAGAAGGAGGGAGGAAAGGGGAAGTGGACAATGTAAGGACAGGAGAATTCAGTGAAGGGAAATGATGAGGGAGAGGATGACAATGGTACGTTTGATGAGGGACAGGGTGAAGAGGAAGGAAGTGGTGAAGAGGCGGCTAAGAGTACCCCCCCGAGTAGAAGGTTTGTGGCGGTCGGGTAGGTTGAGGAATAGGGCTGGCTGGATGGCCTTAGTAAAGAGAAGGGAAGTTATGAAGAAGGGTGTGGGAAGTGTGGCAAAGATGCAGATGCCCCTCATACATAATGGGGGCAGGGAGGACACAGTACGTGCCCTGGCCCCAGATGGATAAAAACAACTTAATTAAGGGTCTCCCACAGCTCACAGCAGGGGCAAGCAAGTGGATATATGAGTTTGAAAAGAAACAGCAGGGGTTCCCCTGGCAGTGGGTGATATCAAGAGGTTGATGGGTGTCAAACAGAGGAAGAGAAATTGGTAGAAAACAAATACGTAAAAGGTGTTATCCAGGCATTGGTGTCGACACCAGTACAGATGGAGGGGACAGAGAGCACCCAGCAGTATGGAGCACAACTATTGCTGCATTCTGGGTTGAAGGAGGACAAGGATTGTGGGGATGTGGCAACAGAACCTGGACAACAATGGCTGCCACAAGGACCTCAGTGAGGAAGGGGTTGATTCCAAGGAGCAAGAAGGGGAGGTTTTGGACCCAGAGGGAGTGGGTTAAGACCATCACAATCTTGGAATAGTTTGAGGTGGGGCATTTTGCAAGGGTATACAGAAACAGGTCTGCAATGGAGGATAATTATGGTTCAGAGCAGCACGGCCAAGGGCCCCAAGGACTTCAAGGTCTAGGGTATCTGCAACAGATTAAGGGTATTGGAATCAAGGGTATTTACAGGGGCAACACCAAACTTATAACCAGAAACCCCAAGCATCGGACACACAAGTGTAGCCCCTGCCACAACAACAGCAGGGTGGTGTTGATGGGTCATTCACAATTGACCATTAGCATGGACAAAGACATACAGGGACAGTGGTGGAATGACTTGAGGAAGGGGAGTATGAGACGTGGTTATGAAAAGATTGCCCATGCATTATTCTGCACAGGCAGCAGAACTCATAGCGCTCATTGAAGCATTGAGAGCGTCCCAAGGGTGCTATGTCACAATATATTCAGACTCAGCATAGATCAAAACAACTGTGCACACCCGTCTATCCCGCTGGAAGAGGAAGGGGTTTCGGAGGGTGGATGGGTCCCCAGTGCAGCATGCAGCACTTCTAGAAACACTGATAGTAGCATTATCCCAGCCATCTGTTGTGGCAGTCATTAAGTGCACCGCCCACACTAATGGGACAGACGAAATCTCCATGGGGAATGCAACCGCTGATGTGGAAGCCAAAATGGCTGCATTTCTGCCAAATAAAAGGCCTGCTGAGTACAAAGCGACCACCCCACCAGGCAGTGAACATCCAATACCTTATACAGCATTGCCTATCCCCCAAATAATTGAATTACAAAGAAGGGCACCAGAAAGGTAGAAAGAATTGTGGTTAAAGAGAGGGTGCAAGAAATCCTCCAACAGATCTATTGTGGAGACAAGAGAGCTTGGGTAAGACAGTAATGGTCTAGGAGCTGCTAGTAGTAGCCTTTGAACAGTTACATTACCAATCCCATAGTTTGAAGCAGCCCATCACAGCAGACATACTGGAGGACTGGTGTATACACAATATCCAGGATACTATCACAGAAATGGTCGTACACTGCACCACATGTCAAAGTTTCAGTATAGGGATGACACTACAGATGTTACGGGGCACATTGCCCCATCCTACTGGGCCGTTCCGTGAATTACACATAGATTATGCGGAAATGGGTGAGCATTGCAATGGCTCCATGTACGTGGTTTGCCCCTTCTCAAAGTGGGTGGAAGCAGGACCTTGCACACTTCCGGATGCCAAATGTGCTGCTAGATTAATGGTACACAAGGTTTTACCTCGATGGGAGTGTGTGAGGTTTTAAGGTCAGACAACGGCACACATTTTTTCAATGCACTGTTTAAGTACATCAAAGCACTACTTGGCATTAAGCACCGGGTGTGTTCAATTTACACCCACAGGCCAACAGCATTGTGGAGTGGATCAATGGGCTCTTCAAAAGAAAATTGTCCAAACTGTGTAACATGTTGAAGAAGAACTGGGTGTACTGTTTGCCATTAGCCCTCTTCAGTATACGTACACAGCCCAGCAAAGACCACCATGTGTCACCCCGCATGGTGGTCACTGGTCGGCATATGCACACCCCCATATCTCCTGTAAGAAGATCTTCAGGTGCACATAGGGCAGCAGAGGTGTTAGTTGGTGAGTTCAAAGATTATTTGACCACACTAGTATGGGCAATTAGATATGTCTCCCCACAGATTGCACCTCCCAGAACTGAGAAGACAGACACACTGGATGTAGCAGCCATGACAGCGACATATCCCGACAGCAACAGATTGCGTGTGATTGAATCTAAGATTGTGGATTTTCCAAATGAAAATGACTGAGTGTGCCCACATATGACCTCTGCCTCCTTGACATTGCTTATATTTAATGCGATTGGTGAATTGTGAGCTCTGGGTTTTGATCTAAATGCCTGCCAGCACCCAACAAAAACAACCTGAGTGTCAGGACCTCCATTATTTACTTATAATCGAAAGGAGGATACTGTAGGGGTAATCAGAGACTGCAAAAACGAAGGGGATGAACAAACTAAACCACAGCGAGCTAAGCTTGTGGTTTTATGTGGCCCAGACTCTTTAAAGTTCACCATAAGAGGCACCAGAAAAGGCCAGGGCCTGTAGGCCAGGGACAGGAGTGTCAAGCCTTTGAAGCAGTCCTGGGATTGGCTGTCCAGAGCCATTGCCCCGATATCTAGAGACTAGAGTTTGACTTGGAGGTGAACCGGATGCTGGACTTCGGATCCTGGAACACCAGAGGCTTTTACCCACCAGTTTCAGAGCTTTGACATGACAATGGACAAATTGGACATTATACGTGTACTGGAAACATGGCTTAGGGAAATCCCTTTATTGGATGGCTATACATGATATCTAAATAAAGCAACAAAGGGGGAATTGGGAAGGCCCAGCTCCGGTCTTCCAACATTGATAACAAAAAGCTCCACAGAAAAGGTCATTAGAGTCATACAACCTAACCTCCTTATTCAGATATTAATCATAAAATTAACGGACCATCCCTTGGTTAGACAGGGTTGTCTGGCATCCTTCAACCTTTATTTGAACACAAATTTCAAAGACGTTAACACGTTTGTAGATTTAGTAACGGAATAGATAGATCTGCTGTACTCACAATTAGACAACCGTTGGGTAATTGTGGAAATCTAAACATTGACAGGCCGATTCATGGAATAAATGTGCGCCGAAAATCCCGGCGCAGAGGGGCCAATACGTGCGCTGCGCCGAAAATAAGCGAAAAGCGCAGGGAAACCAGCGCACGTCGATTCATGGAAGTCCGTGCGCAAGAAAAGCAGAGGACGTGCGCTGAAAAAGCGCGCGGCGCAGGCCGGCGCACAGGTCAACCAACGTCGTGCGCCACGGCCACTGCGCTATCACTCCGAGCGCAGCGCACAGCTCTAAAGTAGGCGGAACACAGGGCGGGACACTCGGAATGGGGAATAAAATGGGGCACAACACTCGGAATGGGGAAGAATGTGGGCGGCACGGGGAAAGTATAGGAGGCAAGTGCGCGGAACGCCCACACGCTCGCATACAACACGTATTCATGGAATAGAATAGGGCAAAAAAGCGCACGCTCAAAGCAGCGCACAGGCACAAACAGGCACAAACACGACCGCCACAAGAAAGCAGGCGGTAGCGTCTCTGCGCCTGCAAGAAATGTGCGCTAAAAGGTGCGCCAACAAATAGCACCTATATACAGACATGATCAATGTCCAATACTGTGGCCCTCCAGGACAAATGACGTACAAAGGGGTACCCACAAACACAGACACGGGCTGAGAGAAAAAATAAACGTGTGCGTGCATACCGGGGTGCGCGGGAAGTTGCACACGCGATATGGCCGGGTACATGGATTACAGGGGTGCGCGGGAAGTTCCACACGCGATTAGTCAGGGTACGTGGATTGCAGGGGTGCGCGGGAAGTACCACACGCGATATGGCAGGGTACGTGGATTTCAGGGGTGCGCGGGAAGTACCACACGCGATATGGCCGGGTACGTGGATTTCAGGGGTGCGCGGGAAGTTCCACACGCGATATGGCCGGGTACGTGGATTGCAGGGGTGCGCGGGAAGTTCCACACGCGATATGGCCGGGTACGTGGATTTCAGGGGTGCGCGGGAAGTACCACACGCGATATGGCCGGGTACGTGGATTTCAGGGGTGCGCGGGAAGTTCCACACGCGATATGGCCGGGTACGTGGATTTCAGGGGTGCGCGGGAAGTTCCACACGCGATATGGCCGGGTACGTGGATTGCAGGGGTGCGCGGGAAGTTCCACACGCGATATGGCCGGGTACGTTGATTTCAGGGGTGCGCGGGAAGTTCCACACGCGATATGGCCGGGTACGTGGATTTCAGGGGTGCGCGGGAAGTTCCACACGCGATATGGCCGGGTACGTGGATTGCAGGGGTGCGCGGGAAGTTCCACACGCGATTAGTCAGGGTACGTGGATTTCAGGGGTGCGCGGGAAGTACCACACGCGATATGGCAGGGTACGTGGATTGCAGGGGTGCGCGGGAAGTTCCACACGCGATATGGCCGGGTACGTGGATTTCAGGGGTGCGCGGGAAGTACCACACGCGATATGGCCGGGTACGTGGATTACAGGGGTGCGCGGGAAGTTCCACACGCGATATGGCCGGGTACGTGGATTTCAGGGGTGCGCGGGAAGTTCCACACGCGATATGGCCGGGTACGTGGATTTCAGGGGTGCGCGGGAAGTTCCACACGCGATATGTCCGGGTACGTGGATTGCAGGGGTGCGCGGGAAGTTCCACACGCGATATGGCCGGGTACGTTGATTTCAGGGGTGCGCGGGAAGTTCCACACGCGATATGGCCGGGTACGTGGATTTCAGGGGTGCGCGGGAAGTTCCACACGCGATATGGCCGGGTACGTGGATTGCAGGGGTGCGCGGGAAGTTCCACACGCGATTAGTCAGGGTACGTGGATTTCAGGGGTGCGCGGGAAGTACCACACGCGATATGGCAGGGTACGTGGATTGCAGGGGTGCGCGGGAAGTTCCACACGCGATATGGCCGGGTACGTGGATTTCAGGGGTGCGCGGGAAGTACCACACGCGATATGGCCGGGTACGTGGATTTCAGGGGTGCGCGGGAAGTTCCACACGCGATATGGCCGGGTACGTGGATTTCAGGGGTGCGCGGGAAGTTCCACACGCGATATGGCCGGGTACGTGGATTTCAGGGGTGCGCGGGAAGTACCACACGCGATATGGCCGGGTACGTGGATTTCAGGGGTGCGCGGGAAGTTCCACACGCGATATGGCCGGGTACGTGGATTTCAGGGGTGCGCGGGAAGTTCCACACGCGATATGGCCGGGTACGTGGATTGCAGGGGTGCGCGGGAAGTTCCACACGCGATTAGTCAGGGTACGTGGATTTCAGGGGTGCGCGGGAAGTTCCACACGCGATATGGCCGTGTACGTGGATTTCAGGGGTGCGCGGGAAGTTCCACACGCGATATGGCTGTGTGCTCCCAGGCATTACCTGTACACCCTCCACGGCCCCTGCAGGCAGCACACACCACAGGGAACTACCCTGCACACCTGCTCATGTCTCCCACCACCCCCACCCCCCATCCACCAGGGACACCCTCCACCAGGCCCCCACCCATGTCTCCAACCACCCCCACCCCCCATCCACCAGGGACACCCTCCACCAGGCCCCCACCCATGTCTCCCACCACCCCCAGCACTGTGGGGAACCTGCCAGCAGGCCCACACCCATGTCCAACCCATGTCTCCCACCACCCCCACCCCCAGCACTGTGGGGAACCTGCCAGCAGGCCCCCACCCATGTCCAACCCATGTCTCCCACCACCCCCACCCCCAGCACTGTGGGGAACCTGCCAGCAGGCCCCCACCCATGTCCAACCCATGTCTCCCACCACCCCCACCCCCAGCACTGTGGGGAACCTGCCAGCAGGCCCCCACCCATGTCCAACCCATGTCTCCCACCACCCCCACCCCCCATCCACCAGGGACACCCTCTACCAGGCCCCCACCCATGTCTCCCACCACCCCCAGCACTGTGGGGAACCTGCCAGCAGGCCCCCACCCATGTCCAACCCATGTCTCCCACCACCCCCACCCCCCATCCACCAGGGACACCCTCCACCAGGCCCCCACCCATGTCTCCCACCACCCCCAGCACTGTGGGGAACCTGCCAGCAGGCCCCCACCCATGTCCCCCTGGCCCCAGGTCCTGACGATACACAATCATGGCAGTAATGGCCAGCATACCCAGCACAAACACCCAGGCAAGGATTGCATGCACCCACATAGTGAATGCAATCACATGACACAACCCCAAAGGCAAGTATGCAAAAGAACACATGTCTGTCACACACACATACACAATGGGTGCAAGTGAATGTCAAAACCCATATCATGACATGTAAGAAACCAAAGAGAAAATAACACAAGTGTAAGATAATATAAAAATGTATTAAAAACACAAATCAAGTAAACCAATAAAACATACAACTATGTGGCAAAGTAAATAAAAGGTCCATGTCCGATAACAAAAATGATAAACCAAAAAACAAAGGATTAAAAAATCAATATAATTTGTCCAAAGCAAAACCATGTAGTAGGAAATCAAAGAAAAACCATTACGTCATGGTGTAAACAATAAAAAAATCAAAAAATGTATCTCCCAAAATAAAACAATATATACAGGAATGTTCCAGGGTCCATGAGCCCAACAGCACAAATGAAACCTAATACTAACTAATAAAATAAATATGTACAAAAAAGTGGCCATTGTCCGAGCGGTCCAAAATAATAAAAATAAATAAAGGAAACCTAGCACTAACTAACTAAAAAACTATATACAAAGGCAGCGGGCTAGTCCTGCGGCTCACTTGGTGATGCTGGCCAGGGCATCCTCGAACTCCATGTCAATGTCCTGGAGGCGGGACTCTGTCCTGGCCCCGAGGTCTCGCAGGGACAACCCCATGTGCTCACCAAAATCCCTGCGAGCCTCCTCGAGGCACTCAGCCCGCCTCAATGCCCGATGCATGGAGATCTCCGCCCTGGCCATGGCGAGCCGCTCCTCTTCCGCCCGCTGCCGCTCCGCACCTATCCGCTGGCCAAACTCCTCCCACACGGAACACACCGCCATGCCAGGGTTGCCCTGCCCTCCGGCTGATGCCTGCCCCTCTGATCTTGATGGCCCTGAGCCATGATGCCTCCCACGTCGAGCCCGCTGCTGCCTCCGACGCCACTGCCTCTGCCAGCACGACGGCATCCAGGCTGATGGTAACCACCGACGCCGTCGTGCACGTGCCCTGCCCGATGATGCCGGCACATCTTCCATCTGCTGGGGTCCACTTGCTGTGTCGTCCACCCCTGCTGGACCTCCGACTCCCAACTGTGGCAGGGATGGGATCCCCACCGAGCTGGCTGCATTGGTCGGGGCAGGTCCACAGGGGGCCATGGTGGCATCTGGGCCGGAAGACGGCAAGGAGAACGACCGTTGGATAGCCTGCACAGAGGAGGAGAGGGCCGTCAGATTGGCCAACACATGCAGGAACCCCCCGAACATGGCCGATCCCAATTGGGCCACGTCGGCACGGTGCACTTCGTGATGACGTGCGTGCTCCTCCCGGGAAGCACGCACGTCATCACGAATCACAGCCGTGCGCATCGCGACCCCAATCAGGACCTGCTCCACGCGGCCAGGGGTTCCCACGGCCGCAGGTGGAGGGGAGTCAGTTGACATGGACATCCCCACTACCTGCGGACGGGCCTGGGACGGGGCATCCCTGCTGGTGCATGGTGGTGCACTCACAGGGTCAGGGACAGCGACATGCACAGGCACCTCCACGGTGACCTGTGCTGCCTCCTGCCCCTGGCCCTGGACTGCACCACTTGCACCAGCAGGGATGCTCCCACCAGGCCCCATGTGTGCACCAGTGTCGGCCTCCTCCTCCTCTGTGCAAACCACCAACCTGGATGGCTCCTCACCGTCTCCCGCCGTAGCAGGCCCCTGTGGGGGCTCACCCACCCCTTCCGCTGCAGCCGTGGGGGCATCCCCGCCGCCTTGCTCCACAGCGCCGTCTCCGCCCTCTTCTTCACTAGCCGCTGCGTAGAGGGAGACAAAGGACACAAGCATCAGGCTACTGTAAAATGGTCCCCTAGACAGGAAGCAATAGCAGATGAGCACCCCTGTCAAAGTACACTTCCATCATGTCCCTCCACAACACATGGGTCAGTCCAGGCAAAACACACACAGTAACAGGCATGGTGCATGCCATGCACATTTCCATGCATGTCCAATTGACTCTTGAAACATTCAATGATATGTGACTCACATGCATCATGGCTCATGCATATCACATGCACACACTTCACCTCAGTCACATCCATCTGGCCCCAAACACAACGAACACCGGCGAAACAAGGGTTAGTTGGGTGCGTCACAGAATCTGTGCATTGTCACACACATGTGTCATGCATCCATGGCATGCACAAGTCACAGACACGCAGGTCAGGCACACAGACATGGCTACCATATATGTACCTGGCATCAGCACCCATCCTTCACCCCCATCCATGTCCAGGTACAGAGACTGGCATGCTCTCATGTCCTAAATCTGCATAGGGCTCCCCATGCCACATTTCAACACATGCAACAACCATGTGGGTCACACATCACTGGTCGCACATGCATTACCATGATGTCCCTGCACACATACATGCATACATGGCCCATGGCACACATACAGGCAAGTATCATAGAACCAGCACACCGCAACATGCCCTGTCTCACACAGTAATGCTTGCACACTTACCGCTCAACTCCAGACGGGCCTCCCTCTCAAGGACCTGGGCGTGGAGCGCTGGGCGTACGCGTTCCAGGACCCTCTTCTGGATGGAACTCATGCGGCCCCGGCCCCCCTCCACGAGGCGCCGGGCCTTCACAAGGGTCCTGGACCTCAAGTCCTCCCAGCGCTTCTTGATCTTCTGGACGTTGCGGGTCGCCACCCCCTCCGCGTTGATGGCAACCACACAGTCGGCCCAGATCCTCTCCCGTCCTTCCTTGCTGGCGCGGGACGATCCAAAGAGGGCATCATACTGCCCCAGGACATGCTCCACCAGGACACCAACTTCGGTGGCAGTGAAGCTGGTGCCCCTCTGCCCCTCTGGCCTGGGGTTGCCACTGGTGCCAGATGTCGAAGTGCCCGACATGGCAACCCCAGAGGCAGGTGTGGGTGGGCAACTGGGTCCTGGGGCTGGGCTGTGGAGCGATGTAATCCCAGTTGGGAGTCTTCAGTTCCAGCAGGGGTGGACACAGCAACTGGACCCCTGCAGATGGCTGATGTGCAGGCACCAAATGGCAGGGCACGGTGGCAGCAGGCAGGCAGGCAGGCAGGCAGCAGCAGATAGCACGTGGGAGGCTGCTCAGGGCACTGGGGGGGCAGTAACTCGGCCTTCTGGGCAGGAGCGTGGTGTTCCGTGTGTTTTCGGGTGGCCAGCTTGATACGGAGTGATTTGGCACGTGAAATTCCTGCACGTCAGCGTGAAATCCGAGGAAAGGCCCTTAGCGCGTAAGTGCATCAGCACGCATACGCGATTCTATTGGACCAGAGTCCCTCACCGCGTAAGCGCGTCTGACGTGATCCGCACGGGCGTTCCCCACTCAGCACGTGATGACGGAGCACACGTGGAAATACTGCACGTCAGAGTGTCATCGCGTGTAATTGGCCAAAAGTGCGCGTACACGCGATTGGCCAATGTATGTGTATTACATCGCGTGTAATTGGCCAAAAGTGCGCGTACACGCGATTGGCCAATGTAGGTGTATTACATCGCGTGTAATTGGCCAAAAGTGCGCGTACACCCGATTGGCCTATGTACGTGTATTACATCGCGTGTAATTGGCCAAAAGTGCGCGTACACGCGATTGGCCTATGTACGTGTATTACAGGGGTGCGCGGGCACTTACACACGCAAGTACGTCAGCGCACCTGTATGCCTGCTGCGTGGGAATTTCCACACGCTATTGGAGTGGGAACTAGATTCCAGGGGTGCGAGGGTCACACGCTCGCCTAGAACACGCGCAAGGCATTAATTTGCGCACTTATCAATAAACAAGCCAGATGCCAGGATGAACATACCGTTCCTAGCAGCAGTGGCAGTGGGCTACCAAAGGAGGAGGAGGAGGAGAGTCAGGGCCAGAATATTCACACCCAGAACCAGCCTATTCGGGATGCCTGATGACCAGGTGTATGGGAGGTACAGGTTTCCAGCACACATCATACTGGACCTGGTCAGTGAGTGGGAGGATGACCTCACATCACCCACCCTGTGCTCCCAAGCACTCAGCCCCCTGCAGAAGGTCCTGAATGTACTGCACTTCTTGGCCACTGGATCCTTTCAGCGGACAAGTGCCATAGTGGGTGGTGTGTCACAGGCCACGCAGTCACGCTGCCTACACCAGGTCTTGAACATCATCACTGCACGGCCATCAGTCCGCAGGCACATATATCTCCCCAGGACTCATGCAGAAAGGCGGACGTGCATCCAGGAATTCTATGGTGTGGCTCAATTCCCCAAAGTGCTTGGTGCAATTGACTGCACACATGTGGCTCTACGTCCACCCAGGGCAACAGAGCACATCTATAGGAACCGCAAGCACTGGCATTCCATCAACGTGCAAGTTGTATGCAATGCCAAGGGAATAATCACATCAGTATATGCCAACTATCCCGGGTCCACCCACGACAGCTTCATCTACAGAATGTCTACACTATGCCGGGACCTGGAGGCTGGCCAGCATGGAGATACATGGCTACTTGGTGAGCATGAATGCCACTGCACATGCATGCATGTCAGATACTGGGTCATGACACAACACCACTAATGATACCCATCACCACCTCCGCAGGGGACAGTGCCTACCCTATCAGCCCCCACATGATGACCCCAATCCGGAACCCCACCACCCCACCCGAGGTAAGGTACAACACAGCCCACATTGCAACACGGGGCATAGTGGAGCGCACATTCGGAGTGCTGAAGTCACGCTTTCGCTCCCTTGACCGTTCTGGCGGGCAGCTGTTATATGCTCCCCGAATAGTGTGCAGGATCATAGTGGCAGCATGTGTCCTGCACAACGTTGCAACACGCCGGGGCCTGCCCGTGGACATGGTGGTGCCCCCACATCCACAACCACATGCACGCCCGCTGCGCATGGGAGGGGAAAGGGCACGGGGGGTGGCAGCCCGTACGCAACTGGTGGCCAACTTCTTCACCTAGGAATCACAGTGCTGGCTAGTGCACACTGCTCTGGCACATACCATCTGACAATCAATGATGACACTACCTGACAATGTCACAAAATTACTCGACAATAAACTGTCAGATACACATCAGCCTGAGATTGTTAACATGGAAGTGTCACTATGTGTGCACCCCTACCTACACATACACCAGCAATGCATCACAACGAGAAGACACAACTCCATCAATCAAATATGCATTGCCACAGGCGATTCACTACATGACAACATTGCCATGTCACCCATTCCCTTCACAGTCCCGCCACTGAGGACACCATGTCATGGTATGTGAGAGCAAACAAACTGGCCATCACAACATGACACCGGTGTCACAAATAGCAGTGCCCCAAATGGAACATAGCCGCACTTGAACAGCTAACCGCGCGGGAGCCACTACTACACACCTGTGTAAGAGTAATTTCAATCAAATTACACACCAACCCACCTTGAAGCCCACCCAAACAAGACACAATGCATGTAATCAATGGTAGTCTCATTACCTGATTCTGCTGGTATGTCCTCACCGTCCAGATGTACAGTGATGGCGCCACGCAAAAGTGTCAGTGCACATCTACCGACATGTAGTCTGACTCCAGAGAGTATGCCCGTGTGAAGAACTGTGTGAAATACCTGCAAAACATGAGCAACATATGTAAGTAGAGGCACATATCAAACCATCATGCATAGTTAGGTGCAACAACAATGTACACTATGAATGTCTACACAGTATTGACTATGGACTGGCCAACAGCTCATGGGAGTCCAATGTCACCGTGTAATTTGCTGTCACTTGGGCACACCCTTTGCAAGCCCATGTAAACGGAAGCAGGAGGGGTGTGGATGTCTGCTACCCAAGCATCTAAACCAAACTCAGGACAAGCCTGCATGTGCCCAGCCACAATACAGTGTATGCCCAGGTACCCACACAAGGCAACACTCTTGGAAAAGGAAAAAGAAAATTGAGAAAAAATGGCCATGAAAGGGCCGGCGGGGGGGGGGGGGCCACCTATGAGGTCCGAGGACAGGATGCACGCCACAATCCACCTGTGTGGATCATGGGAAACTAAAACACCCCATAGGCTCGTGGCCCACACGGCTACTCTGTTGTGGGAGATGAGTCGCTATCGCTCTGGCCAGACCCTGCAGCTGACTCAGGAGGTGGGGGAGCTGCCTCAGAAGATGGTGTGACAATGGGAGGCAGCCCACGCAAAGCACGAGTTTGCTCCTCCATGGCTGCAAGCAGGCGGGTCTGGTAGTTCTGGTTCTGGGTTATAATCATGCGGAGGTCCCCATGCAGTAACTCCCGGGATGACCTGACCTCCGCACGAGTTGCCTGCATCTCGGCCGAGAGCGTCCGTGTCAGACGCTCCAGCTGCTCCTCTGTCCTTCTATGGGATGAAGCCTCAAGCTCTAACAGGGTCGACCTGAGGTGACGGAATTCTTCCCTCAGGCCTTCCCTGTGGCGCTGGGACTCCATGGAAAGTGATTCCCGCAGAGTCGCCAGTGCCGCCCGCCTGTCCTTGTTGGACGCCAACATATCCTCCCTGTGTGCCTGGCTGATGGACTCTGTAGCCTGCTCCAGTCGCTCCATCAGCCTTTCTGGGGGGACAATGGAAGTGGCCACCCTATCCATGGCCTGTGCAATCATCTCGGATGATGCTGCCTGTTGGTTGGCCATACCGTAGATGGATTGCTCCCAAGCGGTATTGCCAGGTGGCATACGGCCACCACGTTGACGGGCACCACACCTGCCTGGGGCAAGGCGGACTGCGCCTTGCTGTGCCGGCAAGGCCTCAGGCTGCAGGACTGCATTCCCTCTCTGATCTGCAGCCCCAGGAACAGGATCAGAGATTGTGTGGTGTGGCCCTGCATCCGTAACCACCGGAGGCTGAGCTGCCGACACTGACATCCCCATTGAGGGCAATGGCCCGGCTGCAGGTGGGTCGGACAGAGGAGATTCTCTCCCAAGAACACTCACCTGCGACTGCACATAGGTGTCATCCTCCGAGTCTACACCTGAATACTGCTCGGGGGAGGAACCCCCAGAGACACCCCTCGACAGCACGACCTGCAGCACTTGTGGGTTTTCACCCACAAACACACCACGTCCCTCACTTGTGGAAGGTCGGCCCGGGTTGCCCTCCTGGGACGGCTCAACCACCACATCCCCAGCATCAACAAGTGCTTCGTCCCCTGCAAAGACATGAAAGAGAAAAATGGAAACAGGCATTAGCACCATGGCATGCAACAAGGGCTGATGAACAACAGAGGCAGTAGTTCTACGACACATGTCCCACATGACTGGGAGACCTCCTATGCATTCACCATCACTGGGTCTGTAGGGGAGGCTCAGGGCATACAATGTACAGATTGGAGAGCAACGCCTGCTCACCATGCTGCCTAGCACTGCCATCACACATTGGCCGGTGATTGCCATGTCAAAGGCACATGCCATCACACACATGGCATGTGACATAGCCACCAAGTGAAGAGGGAGAGGAGGGCAACTTTTTTGGATTTCTACCACTCTGGTCCTGACATTGCATCATCACATCAATAAGTTGACATGTTGTACATGGATCTGCTAGTCCAAATTGGCCACGATGCACAGTGCCTTGTCTACATCAACAAAATGCAGTAAACAATGAGATTCCACCTCCCCATCACCTGTAAAGGAATCATATAGCATTCGTGAAGCACCGGTCCAGAAATGTATGAAGGTACAGCGGAGCACTGAGGGGTGGTGGGGCAGTAGGGGATGCCAGTCAACAATCCTACTGGTGCTGGTGTCATTCATGTCACGCAAGTGCAGGGGTGGGTGGAACAATGATGTGCAAGGGGAAGTGGCGGCTGGAAGTGCTGTACAAGGTAAGTAGGACTTAACGTCAAGGGCAGATGGTGTTAGGCGCAGACAAGTGCTGGGGGGGGTGGCCTATAGGGGTACAGAGACAATCATGCAGTGCTGTGGGCTCGGAGGGGACAGGGGAGGTACACACTGCATCTGGCTCGGCAAGGTCCTTGCAGATTTCTATCTGTCCTGCAGAGTTGTCACATGCCGCAGATATGTGCCCTTGGATTGGGGATCTCATCTTGGTGAGAAGGGTGAGGCGCTATTGCCTTTGGAGCATGTGGCAGGCCAGTTTGCCAGAGGATGAGCATGATGCAGGACATTCCCTCTCTGCCACCCGGCACCTGTGGTCTGGGTTCACATGATCCGAGTCATGCCAGGACTCTGCATTGGCATGGGGCTTCAGACAGGTGGTCATGACCGTGGCAAAGACATCCAGTGTACCTGACATAGAGTGGAGCATGGAGTGGGCCCTGTCAGGATGGGAGTGAGCCTAAGGGGGAGCTGGATGGGGGGGAGATTTTGGCAGCATGAGCCTCGACTGACACACACTTCATGGGTTGGAATACCAAGAAGGTGTGTGACAGTGGTGAGGGTGGCTTTGCCTGTGGTGTGGTGAGGGTGAGCTGGGAGGAGAGGAGAATGTGATCACTCCAGGAGAGAGGAGTGCAGAGATGGACGGAGAGGGGAAAGTCAGATGAGATCAGAGCATCAAGAGTGTGCCCTGCAGAATGAGTAGGGACAGACGGGAGTCTAGAGGGTGAGAGGGAGTTGCTGAGGTCACAGAAAGGTCACGTGGGGGGGTCAACAAGCATGCAGGTGGATGCGTACAGCAACAAGGAAGAGGATTTCTGTGTCTGGGGACATGAGTGAGGAGGAGAGGTGAGGACACTCAGAAAGGAAGTAGTACATTTGACCAGTTTTCCCAGACACAGTACGCACAGTTTGTGAATGTCAAGGTGTGGTAGAGAGAGACGTCACACAAGCCATTCCAGAGTGGAGTAGGTCTAAGTAGGAGTGACAGTGGCAGGAATACCCTCAGGGAAGCCAAGGGCACACCCCCCCTGCACAGTAGTGGCGGGCAAAGGAGAGGGTCTCCTGAACATCAGGTAGGAGTGTGTGAAGGATGCAGACAGAGCTGGCCGTCAGACATGTTTCCATGAGACCAAGGATGTCAAGGTGCATAACCTCATGTAAGTGACAGATATCGGAGGAATGCCTGATGCAGCCGCAGTGAAAGGAGTGTAATTGTGGAGGAGGTTGACAGCCTTGGAGGACTTACGGGGAGTGCTAGAGATCAGAGGTGCAGCATGTGTAGGAGTTGGAGTGGGAGGCGGAGAAGGATCATGGGAGGGTGCAGGGAGGCAGTGCAGGATTGATGAGGAGAGAGGAGGGGGGACAGCAGGAGAGGTAAGGAAGTTGATGAGATGTGGCTAGCATTTCTCAAGGAGAATGAGGTTGGCCTAAGGGCCTTGGACTGAGATGCTCCCATTACCATGCACATCAATTGTGGCCTCTGAGGGTTGGAAGGTGGCCAGGAGTACACCCCAACGGGTCCCACCATTGATGGTGGAAGAGGAGCAAGGAGAGAGGACAGGGACCATGTGAAGGGTCTATGGGACAGGCAAAGGCATGTATGAGCAGATGTCAGTGAGAGTTGGCTTTGAGTAGGCTCAGATGCACTTGTCAGCAATAGGGTGGGTCGCATTGGAGGGCAGGGTGCCCTCATTTGACTGTTAGCAAGCAGGTGTCGTGAGTAGGGCACGATGGTCTGAACTGTAGAAGTCAGGGAAGATAGACCATGAAGAGCAGCATGGAGTGTGAGGGAATGGGGCTCGAAACCAGACGGTACCAAAGCACACAGGTAGGAGGTGGATGTCAAGGCAACATCCACAGTATGACAGCATGTTGGTAGGCATTTATATACAGAGGACGCATTAGCATGTGGTATCATTGCATGTCAGGCATGTGAAGATGAAACTTGATTGGCTGGGGGAAAGTATAGGAATGGTATGTAAGACATCAGATGAATAGACAGGGGAGTATGAGCAACAATGTAGTGACAAAATGACAATTCAAGGGCAACTTCCATGGTGTAGGGCCATATGTGCACTGTTGCCAGTTGGGATAGTGCTGTGGGCAGATGGTGTTGCACTGAACATACTGGATGAGGCACATGGGTGCCACTATCTACTCTGCCACACACCCCCTTGACAGGCACCCAACATGAATGCTTCACACACACACCATGCACATGGATAATACACACATGCATGTGCACTCACCGGATGATGCCTCGTAATCAGGGAGATCTCCCACACCTTGGAGTTGTCCCTCGGTGACGTAGGATCCAGCTACGGACTCGTGTGGTGTGAGTTCTATTTCCTGTGCTGGGGACCCACCTCCAGTCACCAAGGTTGCGGCATGACTTGAGGCCAGCTTATCCTTTGCCCTGCGCTTAAGGTCATTCCAGCGCTTCTGGCAATCACTAGCTGTGCGCCTCACTACTCCAAGGGCACTTATTCTGTCAGCAATGGTCTGCCAGTGTGCCTGGCGTCTGGCATGTGTGGTCTTGGACCCTGCAACGATGACCATTTCCCTATCATGATCTGACACATACTGAACAAGTGCATTCAGTTCGGCGTCTGTGAAGCTTGGCTTCCTTGATGGGCCGGACTGTGCAGCCGTGCCTGGGGTATCAGCCTGTGCCGGACGTGCACTCTTCCTCTTGCGCTTGGAAGGGGGTGGGGATCCAGAGTGTCCTACGCCGCTGTGGACACTAGGGGCAGGAGCCGTGGTGGACTCAGTACTGGGTGTGTGGGATTGCACACTCAGCATGGGAGTAGGTGCAGGCATTGGGGGTAGTGGGATGGGGTCAGGCCTGATCTGAGGTGCATGAACTAGGACCGACACAGTCTTGGCAGGGTGTATGAGAGGTGGGGTGGATGGAGCCACACCCTGGCTACGGGGGCCAGCAGATGACCTATCTGGCATAGATGCGCGTGCCCTGATGACACCAATGTGCACCGGTGCACGTGCAGTGGACCTGCTGACCTGGATGTCAGCGATGGGATCACCCTCGGACAGGTCTGCTGCCACAATGGGCTGGTCCAACAAGGGCTGATCAGGGTTGGTATCAGCCACATGACCCTCAACTGGGGGGGGGGGCATGGGTGTCCCTGACTGGTCCTCCAGACTGGGGGGGACAGGGGCACCCTGCAAGTCACAACCACGTCCCCTAGTGGATCCTCCACGGCCACCACGTGTGGCTCGGCCACCTTTGCCACCCTTACGGCTTGCACGCCTCCCAACCATGGCACTGATGTTATTGTGCGTATGGGAGTCGGTGTGCACAATTGTCCTGGGCAATTGGGTGTCAAAGGGGTTGGGTACCAGATGGTATTCGTACCCTAGTGCAGTGGCAAGGCTATATGACACCCCTGGGGAAAGATGACGGGTCACTCAACGCACAGGCACCCCAGAAAAGTTAAGGAACGTGCACAATACCCCTCCTAGACCACGTGTGCTGATGGAAAACCCTGCACTACGCTGTGGCATCCAGTAACACAATGAACGTATGCGTGTCACACGCAGCCTAGAATGACCTCTGAAGGGGTAGGCTACACACGGGGCAAGCACAGAAGTTAGATACGTGCGTGACTCACCATCTGCCAGGTAAAAGAGCGTGAAAAATGAGCGCGTTTGGTTGGCAACACCCCCGCCAAAAGAAGATGTGTACGCTGTCTGAGGAGACAGGACAACAGTAGAAGGGGACACTGTTTGAGGGAACAGGCCCAGGTAAACCAGTACAAGAGGAAAAAGAGAAAAAGCTGTCAGAGGTAACAGGGAGTACGAACTGGAAACGCCGTGAAGTAAATCGCGTGTGAAACGACAAGAAGTACAGAATTCACCCACTCGCTCTCCACGAAAAGCACGTACAAGGAAATGGTGTTCAACACTACCTTATATACAGGCCCACACGTACAGCGTCACTTACGGCGTGTACGTGCTTGGCCCATGTTCACCAATCACACGCTTTGTCACTTCTGCGTGTGGATCCTTTTTCACCAATCACACGCTTTGACACTCCTGCGTGTAGCTCACTTTTCACCAATCACACGCTTTGTCACTCCTGCGTGTAGATCCATTTTCACCAATCACACGCTTTGTCACTCATGCGTGTAGATCCATTTTCACCAATCACACGCTTTGACACTGCACGTGCAGGTAACTATAGACGCACATATGCTGGTGACGGGTTTTCGCGCGATTCGCTGAGTGTGGGGTTTTCACGTGCAGATTCACTCCCTATCAGGCTGTCCACGCGTTCAAACACGAAAGACCACGCTCCTGGCCAGGAGGCAGAATTACAGTCCCCCAGAGCCCTGAGCACGCTCCCACCTGCCATCTGCTGCTGCCTGACTGCCTGCTGGCCACGTGCCCCACAGTGCTGGTGGGTGGGGGGGGTGGGAGACATGGGTGGGGGCCTGGTGGAGGGTGCCCCTGGTGGATGGGGGGTGGGGGTGGTGGGAGACATGGGTGGGGGCCTGGTGGAGGGTACCCCTGGTGGATGGGGGTGCAGGGGGACATGATCAGGTGTGCAGGGTAGTCCCCTGTTTTGTGGGCTGCCTGCAGGGGCCGTGGAGGGTGTACAGGGTACACCTGTGAGGGCCCACCCAGCCTAATCGCGTGTGTAACTTCCCACGCACCCCTGTAATACACGTACCAAGCCAATTCGCGTGTGAGAATTCCCACGCACCCCTGAAATACACGTACCCTGCTGAAGTCGCGTGTAAAACTTCCCGCGCACCCCTGTAATACACGCGCCCAGCCTATTCGCGTGTGGAATTTCCCGCGCACCCCTGAAATACACGCGCACAGGCTATTCGCGTGTGAGAATTCCCGCGCACCCCTGAAATACACGCGCCCAGGCTATTCGCGTGTGGAAATTCCCGCGCACCCCTGAAATACACGCGCCCAGGCTATTCGCGTGTGGAACTTCCCGCGCACCCCTGAAATACAAGTACCCTGCTGTAATCGCGTGTGGGACTTCCCGCGCACCCCTGAAATACACGCGCCCAGGCTATTCGCGTGTGGGACTTCCCACGCACCCCTGAAATACACGCGGCCAGGCTATTCGCGTGTGGAACTTCCCGCGCACCCCTGAAATGGACGTAGCCTGGGATTTGACGTGTGAAACTTCCCGCGCACCCTTGAAAATCGCATGGGCCGCTTGCCGTGATGGTCCAGTGTTAGCGCAGCCCCTTGCGCTGGTTTGTGATTTTTATGAGATTTCACAGCGCAAGGGGCGTTCCTGGGGGCGTAACTGGCGCTGCAGCGAGTCGCTGCGCCACTGTGCGCCACGGCTGCCTGGGGAAGCTAAAATCCATGAATACGCTGTGCGCCGGATTCGGTTTTGGCGCACGCGGCTGGCGCAGACTATCGCAGGCGCACGCTGTGCGCCAGCCGCGTGCGCTACTTGTGCGCTGGATTCTATGAATTACCCTGTGAGTGTCTTTGTCCCGCCACAGGTAGAGAAGGGAGGATGGGGGTGGCATCCCATAAAAAGAATGCAAGATGCATGGATTGGATGGGAGAAACGGCTGTGAGAGATACATATGGTGAATGGACAAGTTAGAGGAGACCAGATGGGAGCCCTGACCTGGCATTTGGGGACAGCAAGGACAACTATGGACTCTTTTTTTGTTGCCGGGACTGTACTCCCATGGGTTATATCCTTGATAGTTTATCTGTCTAAACAAAGTGACCATGATCCGCTGATGCTCTCCTGTAATAGAAGGCAATGAACATGAAGAAAAGAAATCTCCCCTTGGAATCATAAGACTGATTTTGAACCAGGAAGAAACAGGTTGTGTATTACTCCAGCACCGGTGCCCGTAAGGACTGAAAACCTGATAGCTTGACAACAGTCAGATGTGGGGGCAGTGGAATACAAACATATTATGGCCATCTTTCACGAGAAATAACAAATCGGAAGTATACCAAGTTTCAAGGCAAAATATTCCTGTGACAAAACAATTGTAACTCAGAAGCGTTTGCTACATAGTGACCTCAGGACTTTAAGATCCCTCCCAGTGGTCACTTGGAGTTTAGCAATGAAAAAAGAGGAAACAACGGTACAAGAACTGGGTTATATTCTACAGAGCAACACTCGATTCTGAGGCCATGCTCCTGGATTTTGGATTTGATAAAGTCAAGAAACCTATGGAAATTGATAAATGGTAGGGACAATGACAATGGCTCACTTCAAATAAACCCAGTTTCAGACAATTGCCGGGTTGAACATTTTGAAAACCTCTCACGCAGAAGATCCAACAGAAGGAAGGGATGGGCCATACCAAGCCTACCCCTTGGTCAATCCATTACGACAGGGAGGAAATCTCGCATATTATAAAGAAAGGAAGTAATTCACATGCCCCAGGGCCTGATGGGATGATGAATGCTATGCTAAAGGAGGCCCCAGGAACTTGGGTTGACCTTTGCTTAGCTTTATTCATTTGTTGTGGCAGAGTTCGAGCCACTTGGAAATGGGCAGTAGTGTTTCCCATTTTCATGAAGTGGGACAGAGCGGATCCATAAAACTACCGCCTGGTCACCCTTTTTGATGTACTGGGAAAGATATTTGCAGGTATTTTGCTGCTACGCCTGAAGGAGTAGATCAAGGAGACTGGCTCTTTTGACCCAAGACAAACTGGTTTTGACAACGGAGTCGACTGTGGCCTGAACTTGCTCTTCATTAGCCTCTTAAAGATGAAGAATTTGAAGGGGGAAGGCAGGCTTTATATGGCCTGTATAGATATGCAGTGTGCCTTCGACTGCATTAGCCGGGAATGACTATGGGCCAAATGAAGGCTATGGGATGTCCGGAGGACCTAGTGTCTGCAATCAAAGACCGGTATTCTAGGATGGTTGTTGCAGGTCAGACTTGACCAGGAAGGATACCTGATGTGGGGTATTCAAACAAACAGGGGCCTGAAGTAAGGTTGCTCCTATTCTATGTAACATCTTCATTACAGACATGAAAAAGGTCCTGGATCTCCCCAGGTAGTACTTGCCAGAATCAATGGAATCTCTGCGAGATGGCTCTTGTACGCAGTTGACTTAGTTCTCCTGGACAGAACTCCCATTGGGCTACAGAAGAAGTTGGACATACTGCAGAACTACATAGATCACAATGGCTTGATGATAAACAACGCAAAAATGGAAATCCTTATATTAGGAAGTCATGGGGGGAGGACATAGAAAATCCCAAGTTGGATGTTGGGGGGGCAACCAAATCCGACCTGTTGCCTCTATAAAATACCTAGGGGTATTGATCATTGCAAGTACATGTGAGAAGCCATGGATGGATTGTCTAAACATAAAAGTAGAACAGCTGACTGTGCAAGGAAAGGTGATTGGGAAAGTTCTCCCTCCCCCAGTCATACAGTTTTACAACCAGAAGGTCATACCAACATTGACCTATGCTGCAGAGGCTTGCTTGGGTTTGCCTTGGGAAATTTGGGAGAGATTAGAGAGTCGTTTCTGGAAGACAATATTCTGACTCCTTAATGTAGTTCCAATGGCAATCATCAGACATGTAAACAACACAGGGACATTTTTGAATGGTGCCTCCAATCTAGTGTACTTTGTCCTTTCTGTTACCACAATCTATATTTAACACACAAAACAGAAATCGGAAAAACAGCTTCTCTCGAGCTGATTACATATTAAGCCATCAATGCATAGCCCTAACACGCTCCTTCATCGGAAAAAGTATCCTGTCCCTTCATGGTGCTACTAGCCCTAGAGAGCACTGTTGCACCGACTATCTAAAAGAGATAGGCCCTCATTACGACCCTTGCGGAAATTGACTGACCGGACCGCAACAGCGTAAATAGCGTTTCCGCCATTGCACGAAGGAGCAAAGTGCGGCTAATTACGACCCATCGGGCACGAGCATTACGCCATGGCGGAATCCGAAAGGCTGCGATGGCGGAAATGACCCCAAAACGGCCCTTACCGCCGCCGTACGCTGCACCAGGTGCAATACCGCCACCCATCTTAGCGGTCACCGTAATGAGCGGGCACCGTAATGAGCGGGCACCGCAAATTACGGGCACCGTAAATATACGGAAACGGAAGTAAAAGCATGTGGCCGGAACGGGAAACAGCACGCCGCACAACTATAAAATCCGAATCCCAACACAACCATTAAAAATCCGACCCTGACACACATCCCAACCCGTTAGCAACCCCAGTTCAAAAAATAAATATGGGAAAGGTAGCCAAGAAAGCGTGTGATCGCAAGCGGCAGGTCCACTTCTCCCGAGAGGAACTGACCGTGCTGACCGAGACCCTGCAGGAAAATGGCGCCGTCGTCTTCTCCAGTCAAATGACCAGGACGGCCCTTGCCAACAAGAAGGCCATATGGGCCCTTGTGGCACAGCGCGTAAGTGCGGTGGGGACAACACCCCGCACGCCACAGCAATGTCGCAAGCGGTGGGACGACCTGCGGATCCGCGTACGCAGCATACTTTCTGCGAACAGGAACATCGCCACAGCTACCGGGGGGGGATCAGAGTCGCCCATCAAGTTGACCCCCTGGGAGGAGATCTGCGCCTCCACCATAGGAATGGAGAGCATAGAGGGAGTCGGAGGGATGGAGAAAGGAGTGCCGACATCCGGAGAATCAGGTAGGTTTGCCAAGAGAAACAATGCGAAATCCACAAACCACGAACATGTGCAGTACCATGTGACCCCATAGTGCAATACATACTTTGCCCTGACAGCGCCCTCTAAAAGTCAGAATGAATAAACAAATTAATCAAGATGCCATAAACAACCCCTACATGTGCAGCATGCACCCCCTAACTGCAGGCAGCCAAATGAATGCATCCTCAATCCACACGAAAATGAGACCACCTCCAAGGCCCAGTCCCATATCAGCCTCATGTACCACCCCAATGCATTTGACACGTTGCCATTCCAAATCCGACAGACCCATAACTAACGCTCGCCCCTCTTTACTCCACCACAGGGTCCGATACCAACGACGAGCTGCAGGACACCCCTACCAGCACGCCTGCAAAGAGGGCCAGGACCAACGTCCCAAGAGCCTCCACCTCAGGTGCAAGGATCAAGACACGGCAGCAGCAGGAATCAAGTGCCAGCACACTGGAGGGGACTGCAACAGGCACCCCAGCAGCCAGCAAGTCCACAACCCCAGCACCACAGGTCCCCCCAAAGAACGTATCTGATGGCACTGCCTCTGGTGGTAGCAGCACCATAGGTGACACAGCTGTCATGCCAGCATGCTCCGACACGGAAAACAGTGCTGGCGACGTAGGTACCATCCATGACCTTTCCCAATCCCCCTGCATGTTCCATCCCCTACACCATGACGAAACCACGCAGGGGCACCCTGAAGACGACGACTGGCCAACCCCCACAAGTCCTGTGCCAAGGCAACATGTGTTGAGCAGCCCCCCTGTCACACCACCGCAAATGTCCATGGCCCAGCAGAGGCAACAGTCCCTCGACCTGCTGATCGAGCAACAGCAGGAAGCGTCCACGCTACTCAAGGACCATGCAAATGAATGCGGGGGTTCCAGGGCAGCCATGGAAACATCCACCGAGACACTCAGGGCACAAATAGAGAAAAGTAGTGAGAGCCTCAGGGGAGAAATGGAGAGAAGCACCGAGAGCCTGAGAGCACAAATGGAGAAAAGCACCGAGAGCCTGAGGGGGGAACTGCATGCGACGTCCAAAGACGTTTGTGCTGAACTTGCTGCTGTGCGCCGTGTGCTCTCGGAGCTCTCACAAACCCTCAGAGACATGCATGGACGCGAGCAGGCAGAGACGTCATCCGTGGCAAGTTCCGTCCAGGGCAGCCCCCAACGCAGATCTGGCAGGAACCTGCGCTCCACGGGCAGGGGTGCCCCTGATACCCGTAGAGGGGGCTTGCAATAGCGTCTACCCACGGGCAGCATGCATATCTGGACACTGGTGTTGGGGGGGGAGGAAGTAGGGTGGAGGGGGTGTGTTGGGCTTCACTGGGTGGCGGGTCCATAGGGTGTATGAATCAAATCACATTAACAATACAGCACTTCATTATCATCCAATGACATGTGTGGACATTGATATTTGCGTACGAGGCCTTCATAGGCGTACAGTCCACTATGTGCGTGTACTACACACACACAGTGCCACAGGTCCCCTTTCCGTGTAATAGGCACCATGCGTGGTTGCTAGAAGCATGCATCTATGATGCTCTGTCGGATTGCACGTGCATCCTGTGCCTCATGGACTCCCTGGCGTCCCTCCACATCCCCACCCTCATCATCATCATCTTCAGGTGCATGCAGTACAGCGTCAGGGGGCATGGGCACATTCCTACGTATGCACATGTTGTGCAGCATGACACATGCCATGACCATCTTAGAAACCCTCTCATGGCTGTACATGAGTGCCCCGCCAGACCTGCTGAGGCTGCGGAAACGAGCCTTCAGTAGGCCGAATGCCTGTTCAATGACCACACGGCTACGTGAGTGGGCATGGTTGTAGTCCTCCTCATGCTGGTTCTGTGGGTTCCGGATTGGTGTAAGGAGCCATCTCTTCAGTGGATACCCGGCATCACCTGTATGGGACGAATAAAGGGTGTCAGTGGAATGATAGTGCTAAGTAGCCCCCCCCCCTCCTGCAAGGTCATTGACGCATCAAATGGGCCACGATGTCATGCATGGAATGAGACTCACCGAGTAGCCAGGATCTGTGCCCTGCGTGTCGCTCCATGTAGCGTGGTATTCTTGTGTTCCTCAGGACCATAGAATCATGGGTAGATCCTGGAAATCTGGCACAACAATGCGTAAAGATCTTGTTGGAGTCACACACCATTTGCACATTGATTGAATGAAATTGTTTCCGGTTGCGGTACTGGACCTCCATGGCATGTGGGACAACCAATTCAACATGGGTGCAGTCGATGGCACCAATGCAACCCGGGATGCCGCCAAGTGCATGGAATCCCACCTTTGCGTTGGTAATCTCCTGGTACGTGCGTGGTAGTGTGATGTGGTCGTCGGCGTGCTTCAGGAGGGCATCGTGCACTTGGGAGAGTGTCCGTGAGAACAGTGGCTGTGAAATGCCATGCAACTGTCCCACTGTGTGCTGGTAGGTGCCTGTGGCCAGGAAGTGGAGTACAGACACCACCTTCAGTAGGGGTGGGATGGCGGTTGGGCTATCTATCATGCTCACGAGGTCAGCATGTGTCATGTCCACAATGGCGATTATGGTGTCCCGGTCCAAACGGTAGAGGGTGTGGATCTGCTCAGCAGTGAGGTTGAACGGATCAGCTCGGAGGCGTGGGATTGCGGGCCGCCTGCGTGGTGGTAGTGGCAGTGCTTGTGGGCCTTGCTGACCCTGCCTTGCCCTCCTCCTCCTCCTTCTCCTCCGTCTCCCCTGTGCGCCCGGTTGTTGTACCTGTTGTTGTTCGTCGTCTTCTTGTAGTTGTAGCACTTGCAGTGCTATCTGGTGCCCCAGGCCCAACATCGCTAGTCCTGCCGGTAGCATTTTGGAGTGGGAGTGGTTGTGGGAGGGGTTTGGGTCTGCTATATATGTGCTGTCGGCCTGTATGGCCTCCACCTGTGCTGATTGAATGAATCTGTGGCAGATGCAATCCCTTCTGGCCGAGCACGTCCCGCACGTAAGGCTGCATTTGGCCGCATGGCATCTTGGGGTTGGAATCATGTATCAAATCCCGATGGCAGTGTGATGTACTTTGACTGATTTTCATGCTATGCTCCCATTGTTACACATGCTATGATTGCAGCCGCTTACATACCTGTGAAGAGTCAGTGGTATGTAGGGCTCGATCGATGGCCGACCCTCATGCAGCACAGTATCGTACTTCACCGACGGGCGTGGCGTCCCATTTGTGATTGCAGCCAGTTAGCATTATGACACACAGCCGCACTACATTGATGTAATTGTGAATGCAAGCGTTCACAGAAGCCTTTTCGACGTAATGTTGCAAGTGTGGAATTCGAAGGCCAGGATTTTTGGTTGCGAAGTAGCGGTGAGGAGACGCCCACAGGTCTGCCTGGAAATGTAACGTTCTATTGTTGAATGTCCTTGGGACAGGGCCCATAACGAGCAAGCAATGAATGACATGAATTGAATGGGATGCGCAATAGCGTAGTGGACGATAAGGCAGGACGTTCCCAAGTCCATCTAGCTTCACGACACTACAGATCCGGCCAGGAGCACAGTGGTTTTTGCAGACTGCATTACGCACAGACGCGATGGAAGTTTCACATATTATGTGAGTGAATGTTCATGCGTTTTCATTGCGGGATGAGGGAATGATGAATGGATGCATGGACAGATGATTCCATTTAGGGTCTGCCATGTACATGTGTTTTTTGATTCAATCCCCTTCCCCTGCGCTATGTGATGCAAGGCTGCCATAGTGGGACTTACGTCTATCTGCCCTTGTCGGATCCTCCCTGTCTCGACGCGCCTTCATACACTTGTGTCTAGGCACGTTACTAATCCCATGTCATGGGTTCTATCTTGACGGACGCATGCACAGTAACCGACGTTGCCAATGGTGTATTAACCTCGATTGGTTTCGTTATGTATCGATACTGATTTAGGGGTGTGTATATTCCTTTGGAGTGGCCTAGCATGCATATGGGTGTGGATTTGGTGTGTTGAATGAAGATAGTGATGCATCATGTGTCATGTAGTGCAATCGGTTAATTTGTGTTTCATTTTGGTGACAGGTATCTCCTGCCCTATTGCAGATGCCATCTGTACGCCACTCCTCCAGATGGTTTTTACTCTCGACACCTGCAGCTTCGGGTGAATCAGTGGAGCAGCATTACGATCTTATGGGACGATCGCCAATGGGCCACATGCCCTTACGCTGTTCTGGTGGCTAGGTGCAACATTTCGGCCTTTCAGCTGGACTAGTGCCTGCCTCATGGGACGGACCTGCGGTTCTTGCCGCTTCCATGTTGCCTTTTGGAACGTTGATGTTGGCCCTGTGTGCCATGATGGTACAGGGCGTCACACAAGTGGAAGCTGGTCAATTATTGCAGATGCAGCCCTCGGTGATGATGGATGTTTTGGTGTTATTTTACAAATTGCTGTGAGGCCTTTGTCATTTGGATGTGCATTTAAATTGTATTCCGATATTTGGCATGTTGCGTTATTCTTTGCAGGTGATGTGGCGATTTTCGATTTGTGGCGGTATGTATTGCGAGATGATCTGCATTGTGTTCCGCCTTCTGAGTTGAGTTGTGTGGTACAGTACTGGCCGCTTTTGCCTACGTAGCACAGTGTGGTCACGGATAGGGGCTGCCATTGTGACTGTTTACATGATGTGCTGTTCAGGGGCGGGGGATTGGCTTTTGGCCGACTGGTGCCTGTCAGCCAGGTCGATTGATGGTATGATGGGATGTTCAGAATGTGGCTGGTCACAGGTGCCTGTGTTTGCGTGCGTTTGTTGGAGGGGGACTGGGGTCATGTCCATTGGAATAGCTTCTGTATTCATGCCATCTGTGCCCTGCAGCTCCCATCGGCCCCTCTTGGGATGTGCCTGGCTGCTCAGTCACTCTGCCAACTTGTGTGGTACATGCTTCTGCTGATGGTTGGTTTGTTTACTGGCAAGAGTACAGGTCTGGTGCAATCCCCCTCAGGATGCTGTTTTGGATGTTGCCTTGCGCTGGTGGCAAGCGATGGGGGACTACTGTTGTTTTGTGTCATGTGTTCTTGATTTCCATTTTGATGTCTTGTACCTTCACATGCCTGTGCTGCATCAGTACGGCTATGGTGAAATGCCGTACATGGATGCCCACTCACGGGGCGCTTCGAACACCTGCATGCATTTCTACGTTGGCATGCATGGGTGAATTGTAGATTTCACTGGTTGCATGGTGTGAGTACATTGCGCCTGCCAGGAGTTGTGCAATGTGGCCAGGGAGTGGAGTACAGGCACTCAGTGGGCCATTTACGGTTGGTTCACGATGCCGTATTTCTAGCCATGGCGGAATGGTCCATTCCGCCATGCCTGATGGCGTTAGGTACATGTCCGCTAGGGTCGGAATTGCCGTACCGTTGCACCATGGTGGTGTTTGCGGTTTGGCATGGTGCGCGCGCGCGTGCTTAGTGCAGTTAGCGTTGGCGTTCACTACGGTGTCGCTAATGGCTTCGTACTTTGCGGTGACGGGTCATAGTCGCACCGAGCGCTTTTCGATGGCGGTATTGCATTTCCGCCATCGTTTTCCCCTTTCCGCCAGGGTCGTAATGAGGGCCATAGATGAAGAGAAACTCACCCTATTGCTACATTCAATGAAGTGACTTCCAGGCAAGGTGTTAACAATGATTGTATTCATCAAAAACCCTAATATAGACACAAAGTAGTTAAAAATTGCAGTTTAGGAATTCGTGCCCTCTACCTGCACACTTTGGTCAATCAGACAGTTCGCGTGGGACTAGACGTCACAAATGTGGACAATTTATTTGCCCTCCGTGAAGTATGTCTGATTGTCCGAAGTGTAATGTACTAACATATTTAAGAATATAAATAACACTCTCAACATGTTGTTATACTCCCACACATTGTCTCTCCCTTTGGAGTACACACAGGGTTTGGTTTTTTGAGACAAAGTAATTTTCACATAAAAACAACAATTAGAATGTCCACATCATTGATTCAAATGTCCAATGTGCTCAAGTCCACTATGTGCCACTCTTAGTCAGGTGACATCTAAAAGTCTGTTCGGCTGGTTTCAATGGTTTTCTTTCGTATATATCATCTTCCTCAGGACCAATTGCTTCTTTGTTTAGACCCAATCTGTGCGTCCCTTAGAAATGTTAATTTGGCATATTCTGATTTTCTTGTTGTGTGTGCAATGATGATGCACGCCTAACATGAATATTTTGGGCAGTTCTTGTTAACCAGGTCAGTGCACCTGTATCAATGCTTGATCTGGCTGAAGTCTGATTATCACACTTTAGGGCTGGTTGAGTCAGTGGTGTAGAGTTCGTATTTTGCTGTTGTTAAATCTGGGATGATCTTAATTCATTCCCAGTGCGTTCGCTCTGCATCTCGTGTGGGGTTAGCACTGTCCTCGCGGCGTTCAGGTTTAACTCAATCACCAGACATGAACATTGCCTCCTCTCACTACATGTGAAAGTTGTTTGGAAATCACTGATAACTTTCATTTAATTTCCCTAGATTGCCACTCTCAATTCCAAATTATAAGAATGAAGGAAGAGAGGATGTTTGACTGGTCATTGAATTCATGGCGAGAAATATGCATGGGAAGATTGTCCAACCTTGGCTTGTCAGTCAACACTCTATGCAGGAATCCACTTCTGATAAAGAGGTCCTTATGGCTGCTGACTGGAACAACACTGAAATCAAAAGATTGAGCTCTAAGATCCATACCCTCTCGAAAACACCTCCCGGCCCTCCAAACATAACTCAACAATACTTTAAAATGTTCCTAAATGTAAAAAACAGGGACCTGTTTCTCAGATTTCACATGAATATACTTCATACAAAAGTTACATTGCGGAGGTATGGAGGTCTTGCAGAGGACGACAGATTTCCATTATGCAAAAACCATACAGAAACACTAAATCATCTGATCCTCTTCTGTCCAGAACTGAGAACAGAGAACATTTTTACTCTATGAAAAGATGAGGAAGAACTTTGCGACACACGCAGATGCCAGGTGGGAGGCGCTTTATGGGGGGGTAATGTGCAGCTTATTTGGAATTTTGTAACGGTTCTTGAGTTGATTTTTAAGAAGAAATTCAGGGAAACATAAACCAAATAAGAACAGCCTGGTGAATTATATTATGGCTTTTTCCATTAATTTTTTCCTTTGACTTCTACTGCAACTTTCCATGTGTTCTCTTTCTTAAGGTTTTAAGGTTTCTTCCCCTTTTTGAGGCTTTCTTTTAAAGTTTGTAATAGAATAGTACAAGTTTGAAATAAACTAAATGCTAAAAAAATACATATTAGATTGACTGTCATGACAAATGAACAGATTGGCTATGTCTACAGAGGGGGAGGAGGATTTGATATTGGAGAAGATTTGGGGGTATTGAAGTGACAGTATACCACGTTCTCTGAGACTGGTTGTCCCTAATCCCTAAATAGGGTCCCTTCCCCATGTGATCCTCCCTAAGTGCACCACCCCCAGGGGGGCTATTGTACTGTGGACACATTGTCCTGACCCCATGGGAAAGATCTCCCCCTATAGAAGAAGAGACGGCATCCTCAGATTTGTCACAGAAGCCACAATGCACATCCCAGACACACCCATCTGGAACTGGGGAAAGAATATCTCCTACAGGTGGCAAACCTCTGAAACCATAATTCCAAGTAGGGATGTATCCTCCACACAAAGCTGGGGGAGCTACCACCGTAAGGGTGAAGGTATGTGACAATTCAAGGTTATTCATCCCTTCTCCCCAAGGGGGAGCCACCCCATTTGAGGCAAGGAAGAGGAGCCCTTTCCGCAAGACCCTCCCTAGGGGTATGGACAAGTGTGACCTCAATGGAAGTGACTGTGTTAGGTGGCAAGGACTATCATTCTGATGAGGATTCCCTAGACCCCAATACCATATCTGTATATATGAGACTGCCTGCAATGAAGATTGTTCTGTCATCCTTGTTTGCTTCAGGCAATGTGGGAACAAAACAGCCCAGAAAGATGGGATGTTTCTTTAAATCTTTAAAAAGAGACATGTACATTACTGGTCAGGGAGCTCTTGTGAGGAGAGCCAGTATGGTACGCAGGGGAAGACCCTTATGTAATTACGCCTTTGGGACGTGTGACCTTTGGAAAGGTGAGGAATGCCAGAGTGAGACGCCAGAGAGCGGATGAATCCTGCAACAGGATAACAGTTGCCGGAATGGGATGCTAAGACTCATGCAAGGTGGTAGTGTGACCACGGCTGCTTTGAGGTGGACGAGATGCCCAACTAATGATGCTGAGACCACCGGAGAAGGGAGTACTGCCAGATTCCTGCTGCCCGCATTCATAGATGGCACTCTACATCAGAGGAGATGAGGACGCTATGCCAGCGAAGCCAGACACAGAGAAGAACAACCGAGAAGCTGATAACCAGAGTGCACACCGAGCCCCTTGTAAAAGTTACTGTGGAGAGGTGTGAAGCCACCAGGGCAACGTGTTGGGAAGAGAGTGCCTCCCAAAGTCACAAGTGTGAAAGTGGAACATTAAATGATGTTGTACAGGTATGGTAATAAGAGATGACAGAGACAACCGATGTAACAGTTTTGAAAACCTTTATTAAATGGCTAACTTTCCCTACAGCTATGGTGGGAATAGCACTACCTAAAGAAACAAATAAAAGTCTAAGGGGGTCATTACAAGTTTGGAGGTAGCCATGGCGCTATGAGCACCATGGCTGCCTTCAAACCCGGGTTCGGTGTCACTGAATGGGGAGTTACCGGGACTTAACGGGACATTCCGACCCATAGGGCTCAATGGGAATGGGGAAGGCACTAATAAGCGGACCCGTTATTAGCTCCAAGGTCCCTTAACGGGTCCCGCAAAGAACGGCTGGTCAGAGCAGCGTTGCTGGGACCCGCTAAGGGACCTCGTAATATGGTGGTAGGGACTTAATGGCACGCCATCCTTAACTCAAATGACTGTATTTGTCAAAGCCTATGCTTGCCCTCTGCCCGCTGTCTCTAGCCCCCTTCACAAGTTCAGGATGCAATTTTAACCACAGAATTCAAAAAGGTGCTCAGGGTTTCCTTCCTCAAGCTTAAGCACTGTTTCACTATATCAACAAAGTTCCTGAGGAACTCAGGGGTTCCCTCCCCAAAACCTCAAGCCGGACTGTCCAAAGCAACAATGGTTCAAAAGGATGTCAGTGTTTCCCTTCCCCAATCTTTGAATACTGATGCTCAGAACACCACTGTTCAGTTTTAATGTCTTTCAAGGTTGCTATCACTCATATACTGTTTCTCATTCTCAAAACACCAATGTTCATTTTTAGCATATTTCTAAGTTGCTCTCACACTTCTTCTTGTTGGGGCGGCCTGGTCTAGGTGCAGTTAACCGGTCGCACGGCCAACCCATTACAGTTCACGCAGCCCAGTTGCCATTTATCAGCTTTTTATCACTGTAGCTGATTACAGAGATTCCCTAGTTCTTAGATTCTGTTTTTTTTTGTTTATGCTCATTTGGTTCTCCTTTGAATGTGCTTGCTTGATTTTCAAATACAGTTTTTTTTTGCCCGATTGGCATTTTGCTTGCACTTCACTGGCTCCCCTTAGTGTTATTCGTTCATCACTCTCAGTGTATTTTACTCTGACACAATGTTTCTACAAGTTCCACTTCAAGTACTGCATTTGGTTTGATTTGTTCCCTTAATTCACTTGGAGGCTTTCGAGAATGTGTTCACTGTGTGTGACCACTCTGCTACAATGTAATCCTTTCACTTTCATACATGCACCGGGTTTCCTTGCATTCTGCCCAATGACAGCTTCTCTTGCTGTGCTGTCGTTCAGCGTCCTGGTGTCCCGTTCTCCTCCGGCTTCCCACGGGCTGCAGTGGCTCTCCTGCTGCTCTCTCCAACTCCCTTTAACTCTCTCCTTCACTCTTTGTATACTCCACCTTTTATACCCCAGGCTGGAGGTGTGGAGCCCTTGGCTAATTTTCCTGACCCCAGTCATTCCAATTAACAGGACATGCCTGACTTTCTTCATGCCAGTACTATAGTGTTGTTTCCTATGGGTAATCTTCATTACTCTTGGGGTTAGTTTCTTCTTCTCAGTACTTGGTCTGACTTCAAGGGGAAACATAGGGTCTGTGTAATAATATCCTACAAAGGCTGAGGGAGGGTCAGGAAATGGGGATACCATGTCTCACCCATGTCTCTCCCTCTGGCACCCTTTCTCCAATCCCCAAGGACCCCCCACTCAGGTGATCTTCCCTTGCGAGTCTACCCGCAGGGTCGGGATCCAAAAGCGATGGCCTTTCCCTGGGCACCTGAACAGAAGGCACCTGGGGAGTAGACATGAGATTGCCTTCAGGTTTCTCACAATGAGTAGAATTGGAGCTATCTGAAACCAATACAGAGCATGACGATGAAATCTATTTGTGAAATCAGACTGTCACCAGAACAGATTCACAAAAGGGAGAATCCGAACCAAGAACCCAGGAGAAGGGGACTCATAATTTGGTAAAGGTCATACATAACCTAGGCAATGTTAACCCTCAAGAATATAAGAGATATACAAATAAAGATCAAAGTGTGAGAAAGTGTTTCAAGGAAAAGTGTCATAACGCTGGTATTAAAGAGAATGCAAGGCCCACAAGTATATGGGAAATGCTCAATGAGCTCATGAAGGAAACCTCAAGAAACTAACAGGAATATGACTTAAAGAAGCCTATATAGTATATATAAAGACATTTGTGTATGCACAACCAGAGGAAATAAGATACAAACCCAGAATGAAAGAAAGCAAGAAGAGAGTCATCCAGATCAGAGAGACATTCTGTTCGCCTATTTTGAGTTTTTCATGTTGGTGGTAGGGTCAGCTAGAGTTAGGTTGGGACAGAGAATAAATTATACTTTTTGACTTTGAATTCCTGATGACAGCTGAGAACCTTTAGTTAATTTAGATAGGCAGGGTGATCCCTTTAGTTATAGGGGAGAGATAGGTCTTTTTACTTATATTTTCATTGAATAAAGGTTACATGTCCTCAAGGTGTCCCACTCCTTCATCCGACCCAAAACAACTCAAAGTACTATTATTGTTGTGATGCTTATGCTCCTGACTCACATTTCTTGAAAAGCATAGCCTGCCCTCAGACCATGTCAACAATGCAGAGTCAAAGTCACACTATTCCTTTAAAGGCAAAGGGGTTATAATACTCACTGTCTACCTATTTGACCTTTATGAATGGGAGTGTACCTTTCTCAAATGCAGTACAGTGTAGTAGAGTAGGGTGGAGACTTTAGTTGCTCTTGTACTTCCGCTGACCATATTACATTTAATCAAAACTGGTTTGCTTATCAATTAGCGAGGTATTCTCATCATTTGTGTCATACTTACATCATGTTTTAATGCCAAATGTACAATAATATAGCCTTATAATCTCAAGGAGTGGTCGTTATCATGGGATAAGGACGCACAAACCAGTTATGGTCTGTGACAAAGCTGAGGGCGATAAGTTGGGGAAGGATCCTTATCCAAAGCGGAGTCCCATAGAGCAGTTTATACATGGTACTAGAAAATCATGTTTTGGAGTGATGGTGGTAAAGTAAAAGACGTTAGTTTAAAAATGAGAAAGTAAATCATCAAACTCAGTAAAGTAATTGTGGTTTTATTTTGCATATTTTAAATAACAAGTTTGTCTTCATACGTTAAGCATTTCAATTGCAAATGTGGTTACACTGGAAAGGGTTTAACAAGAGCATGCATTAGGGGTTGAGTCAAAGTAAATGGTTTCTCTATAAGAATGTGAAAGCATCTTCCCATGTTTAGCTTTCTCTTTGGTATCTTAAATAGGCTGTTGTATTGAAAAAAGGAGGTGCTCCTAAAGAGGAGGTGTTATGGTGAACAACATTTTGCTAGAAATTGCATTATTGTTTCACGGTCAGCTGTTGAAGTCAAAATACCAATAGTTATTGACTGTATTCTCAGCACTCTGATTGGCTGAGAGGATGTCACAAACAATCTCCATAAACTAATATTTATTATTACACAATTGTTAACCTTGGAGCAATGCAGCTATCAATTAACGGAGATGGTAGTTGAAGATGTGATGATATGGATAGGATAGATGCCATAGATGGGTGCGTAACTTACTGATCCTCGCTGATCCCCTATATTTAAGAGCCACAAGGCATCTATTTTCCTATGGTTGGGAGGAGTGGCACAGGAAGTTTCTTTCAGATTTGCTGCACTGTATACAACAACACATAGAGCCTCATTTACAAAAGGTTTAGTGCAGCGCAATGTGACTTTGCTCTGAAAATGTATACTTTGTGCCATGCTAAATGGTTTTACCTGATTCACGAATCGGTCTTTGCAATGGCCTTTCTTACTTTGTGTTCTGTAGGAGCACTTTGCGCAACACTGAGTGCTATGCCTGGGAAGGGTCAGCACAAATTACTAAATAGGGTGCAGAACATGCAAAATCCCTATTCAAGGAGGAAAATGAGGAACACATGGGTACCGTACAAAGAACCAACACACCCCCATCAAGCACTAAGTACACCCTTGTCATAGAAGCTATTGCAAAATGTTCCCCACTCAAAAATAAAAGGATCTTACCCCATCCTTCATTTGTCTCAAAGCATAAAGAGCAATGAAAGGTAACATTTACAAAGTGCAATGAAATCCCATCTGACTCCGGAGTGCCACAATGCCTGATGTTGCATAGCTAGCACTGATCCTACTACATGGAAGCAGGCGGAGGAGGATGAGGGGGAGTAAGGCCAGAATCTTCCTACCACAAACAACAATATTTAGGATGCCAGATGAGTAGTTGCATGTAAGATACAGCTTCCCTCCCCATGTCATGCTAGACCTGGTCAGGGAGCCGGAGAATGACCTTGTATCACCGACCATTTGCTCACATGCTGTGCCACTTCTGGTCAAAGTGCTAGCAGCTTTACAATTCCTGGCCACTGGATCATTCCAGCAGATAACAGCCATTGTTGGGGTATATTATAGTCCACACAATCAAGGTGCCTCCACTAGGTCCTGCGCTGCATCCTAGCACATGTGCAAAGGCACATTGATATGCTGTGCACATGTCAGGAAAGGCAGAGAGTGTGCCAGGCATTCTATGCAGTTGCACGCTTTGCCCGGGTCCTGGGAGCAATCGATTGCACCCATGTAGTGCTGCAACCTCCGGATAGATGGATCACATCAGTTGCAACAGATAATGTTGGCAATCCATAAATGTGCAGGTGATTTGATATGCCAAGGGATAAATCATGCATATCAATGCCAATTTCCCAGGATGCACGCATACCAGCTACATCCTGCACCATAAACCCATATACCAGGCACTGTCATAACCTTTGGGAATAGCTGGCTGGTGGGTGAGTAACTCCCGTCACATGCACACACAGGCAGCTAGATGACACACAGAAACAACAGAACAAACAACGCACGCGATCAATAACCATTCTATCCTTTGCAAGGGACCATTCCTGTTAACACACATCAAGGATCCAGCCACCTAAGGTGAGGCACGCTACAACGCAGCAGACATAGCCACTAGGGGCATAGTGGAAGGCACATTCATAGTGTTTAAGTCACGCTTCCACTCACTTTACCACTCAAGTGGAGTAATGATATATGTACCTGCTGTAGTATGCAAATTCATCCTGATATGTTGTGTACTGAATAATATTGCCAAATGTTGTGGCATAACAGTAAAGATGCAGAAGGCACTCATAAAATACACAAACACGCCTAAACGAAGTAGAATTACACACCCTTCACCATCAACAGTCCTTGATCACTGCAATGGGAACACAGCAGCAACATTATACATGATACGTGAGAAAAGCCTCTGACACCCCAGCTCACTAGCAATGCACTGCATTCTTCATACTTCATCCATGTGCATATATGTCATATGGATCATCACCGTGGATGGCTACTTGACATGAAACATGCTAGGAGACGGAATACAAGGCTGACATGATTGGGGTGCACATTTAATGCTCCACAAAGGAAGCTGCTGCATCAGCCCACACCATAGACATGGCCAAAGAAACACCCACTGTAGACTGAGTACAAGCAGCAAGCTGTGGAGGTGCAACCAGTAACACAAAGCACATGCATAGCTGATCAGGTATGCATGCACAATCTCAACAATGAAGGACAACCCACATCTGAAGTTACAGTGACTTTCACCCAGTTATAAACATCATCTAATTTGCAAGCTGAACCGTACGTGTGCCACAAAATGCCATACATGGGATGCAAATATCACCAGCCATGACAATGAATGATGAAGCACAACCTGACCTGCTGGCACTGCTGTTGTGCTGTAAATCCCTCACCACCTCCATTTCTCACAGTCTGCCTCTGCATTGCTGCTTGGAGGGCCTTTGTCCAGCTGAGGGAATGGAGAACTGGGTGTAAATAGGGTGCATGGGAGGTTCTCTCAGTGAGTTTGTGGACTAGATCAGGCAAAATGCCTTAATTGACATTGGACATTTGTTTGGACCAGCTAAAGAAGCCTGTCTGACAGATTGCACATATACACATCAGTGTTGAATAGAACGTGCGCCTTTGCGTGGGAGGCTGTACCAGTCCACAAGCCCACGTTAGCTGATGCTCCTGAGCAAGATCGCATGTCCAGTCCCTCAGCTCTAAAATGGACTGGCCATGCCCTCGAGTGCACAACACTCTGGCATGAGGATTACAACTAAAAATCACACAGTCCATCCTGTATGATGATCACCAATTAAAAACATAGCATCCTTGGATGGTGTAAAAAAGATACATATATATATATATATATATATATATATATATATATATATATATATATATATATATATATATATATATATATATATATATATATATATTACACAGCCACGGTAGTGGCTGTGTAGTTATGGTTAAGTTGCTGTTTCTATAGGAAGAGCACTTTTTGGGCAGTCTATAACTCCGCTCCCCCTGGACGAATCCTCACCAAACCAAAAGTTTGGTGATGTTTGGTGCAGGGGGAAAAGTTATAGGGGGTCCCAAAACGTCTTTTTTTCCCATAAACTGAATGGGGGAAAAACTTTGCGCACGTCTACAGGCCATACCGCTGGACAGATTTTTACCAAATTTGCGGCAGGGGCGGGGGCTTGGTCCCGAAAGTGTGGTTTTGTAAATTTGGTAAATTCCGTGCAGTAGTTTCCTTTAAAATGATGAAAAAGTAGGTCTCAGAAAATTTGTGATATCTATGTCCGCTCCATGGTCACACTTCCCTGTTCGCTCTGCGGACAATATACTGATTGGCTAAGGGGCTGACGTCATGACCGCGGACATGCGACGTCTCCGCCGATTGGCTGCAGTGAGCCGTGTTCTGCGTCAGATTGTTTGGATGCGCCCGACATCTTGGATCCGCTGACAGTGCAGCGGCGACCAGCGGCAAAATGCTATTTCGTAAACTGTTTTGCTGTGTCAGAGTGCTTGGGGAGGTTCAGACAGTAAGAGATGGGTGAAAAACTGTATTTGTTCATGTAGTAGGTGTCAATGATGTATTCCCTATGCCCGCCTTGTTCGGGATGTTTGTAAGTACAGAAAATGAGGTGTCTCATAAGGGTAGTACTTCAGTCTGTGCTGGGCGCAGGCAACTAGAAACGGTTCTAAGGACACGCGTCGTGTTAGCGAACACCGAAGGCCATGCACCCAAGAACAAAGTTATAAGCACTGGAGTTATATGCCACACCACACCCATACATTGCAATATCTCTGTACATACAACTAAGAGTCTAGCCTCTGGCCACAACCACTGCAGCATATCACAGCTATAGATACACCCATAGTATCGAACATCACTCAGGTGGTTGTGGGGAGGGCATGCAGTCAAAGGCCATGCACCCCATGCACCCAAGAACAAAGTTATAAGCTCTGAAGTTATAAGCCAACATGGGTTTTATATAGTGTGGTGGTTGTAGGCAGGACGTAAACTTTTGGGTGCATGGCTGCAGGCTGTAGGCCATACACCCAAGAGTAGACCCTGCCTACAACCACTGCAGCATATCACATTCATACATTGCACCCATACATTTGATTATGTATGTGGTAGGTGTGGGCAGGGCCTAGAGTCCCGGGTACAAATTGAGTCCATGCTACAGTTATAATGTTTCCTTCTATGGGTTTGCTAATGATTTATAAGCGACCATGGGTGTAATATGCTGCGGTGGTTGTGGCCAGGGCCTAGAGTGTTGGGTTCATGGCCGTAGGCCGTAGGCCATACTTCCAAGACTCTAGGCCCTGGACACAACCACTGCAGCATATTACAGCAATGGATACACCTGTAGTATTGATTATTGATCAGATGGTTGTGGGGAGTGTGTAGAGGTTTGGGTGCATGGCCAAAGGCCATGCACCCAAGCACACAGTTATAAGCATTGGAGTTATAAGCCACTGCACACCCATACATTGAAAAATCTATAGCTTTACAACCAAGACTGTAGCCTGTGGCCACAACTACTGCAGCATATTACAGGTACAGGTACACCCGTAGTATCAAACATCATTCAGGTGGTTGTAGGGAGGGCCTAACGTTTTGGGTGCATAGCCAAAGGCCATGCTCCCAAACCCAACTTTATACCTAGTGAAGTTAGAAGCTACAATGGGTGCGATATTCTGTGGTGATTCTGGCCAGAACCGAGAGTCTTCCAAGACAGAAGTCATAAGCAGTGAGGTTATAAGTGAACATGGGTGTGCTGTGGTGCGGTGGTTGTGTGCATGACCTAGCGTCTTAGGTGCATGGCTGCAGACCATGCACCCAGGAGTAAACTTATAAGTAGTGAAATTACAAGCACCATGGTTTTGATATGCTGCAATGGTTGTCGGTAGGACCTATAGTCTTGGTTGCTTGGCCGCAGGGTGTAGGTGGTAGGTTATACATCCAAGACGCTAGGCCCAGCCTACAGCCACTGCGCCATATTACTGCCATAGATTAGACATGTAGATTTGAATATGTATGACATTATAACATGAGTGTAATTATACGTACTGTTTACTTTGTTGAGAATCCATATATTTCTTACATGACTTTAGTACTTTGCGGAAATATCCTTTTTTTTTTAAAACTTTTATTTTTAGTTGCACACGGTCAATACATCACTTTGTTGCAGCATCTATGTGGTCGTATATAACATTTTTGAATTACATTTAAATTTACAATCACAATGCAGTATCAGACTGTTCCTGTTCGATCTTTTCGGCCAAGTATTGCTTGTATCCGTCCCATATGTTCTTTGGACGCGAGGCAGGGAGTACAGTGTCCAGGTATAGTTCCTCCATGTCATTTGCCCAGGCCATGTCTCTGTCCCAGTCTGCTTTGGTTGGGGGATTTGCACTTTTCCACTTGAGTAGGATCGCCCTCTTGGCTAAGAGCAGACCTACATTCAATAGTTTCCGACATGTCGGGTTCATTTTCTCTATTGCTCCCAACAAACACATTAGAGGGGTCCACTCCATTGGGTGATCTACCATCTCGTCCAGAGCCTGACACACTGCATCCCAGTATCCCCTTAATTCGACGCACGCCCATAACATATGGTAGATGTCTGCGTTGTCAGTGTGGCATCTCGGGCATTCCCCAGTCATGGTCGGGTATATGTGCTTGAGTTTCTTAGGGGTATAATGTGTTCTCTGTAGTATTTTATACTGAATTAACCTGTATTTAGAGTTGCAGGAGATCTGTTTTACCAGTGCACAACGTTGGGCCCAGTCCTTATCTTCAATCTCTACCCCCAGATCTTGTTCCCATTTGGCCTTAGCTGTGCGCTGCTCTAACGGGCGTGTTTGGAGTATGGTTTTATATAGTGTGGATGCTGTTATTTTCTGAAGTCCCCCCGTGAACATGTACCCCAGGCCCATATTAAGTGGGGGTTCTTTGGGGAAGGTCGGCCATATATTCCGTATGGCAGCTAGCATGCAAGCATATTGTTGTCTAGTCCTTGAAGTGTCTCCCACAACCTCCCTGATACCTTCCCATTGTATGAATTGGCCGTCCACAAACATTTGACCCCATTGTGATATTCCCTTGGAGGACCAATGGCGTGCTATTTCCCCCTCAATATTGAAAGGAGCTTGAGGCGTACCCCAGAGTGGCATACTAGGGTGGTATATCTTTTCAGTGTCATATATTTCTACTATCCTGGCCCATGCAGTAATCACCACTTTGGAAGGTTTTATGGAGTTGTAATGCTTGCGATTAGACCTCGTGAGTTGATGGAGTGCTAGCATGGCATCTCTTTCAGACTGATTCGGTACAGGGCCCTCCGGGTTAATGAATGTCGTGGCCCATTGGGAAGCATGTTGGGCCTGTGCAGCTAGATAATAAAGTTCGAAGTCTGGCGCCATTAAGCCCCCTGTCGAGTAGTCGTTTGTTAGTGTCTTCCAGCTCACCCTGGGGTGCCCGCCCCACACAAATGATGCGCACACCCCCTTCATTTTAGTGAATAGAACCCGCCCCGGCCAGACCGGCACCGTGGTAAACAAATAAAACAGCTTTGGGAGAATTATCATTTTCACTAATGCGATCCTACCCATCATGGAAATAGGGAGGGCACCCCACCTCTTTAATTTCAAACATATTGAGTCCGCCAATATGCTATAATTTAGTGTCCGAGATAGTTGGGCATTCCGGGCTATGCATGCTCCCAGATACTGGATATGTGTTGGGCACCATTGTAGACCGTGGAGGTCCCGTGGTTTACCAGTGGTTTCGGTGATGGGGAACACCTCAGATTTGTTAGGGTTAAGTCTCAGTCCTGAGAATCTACCAAATTCCTTTACTATAGCTAAGACCCTCCCCAATGTCCGGTCTGGTTCTCTCAGATATAGCAAGATATCATCAGCGTATAAGTTTATGATGTGTAGTGCAGCCCCAATTCTTAGCCCATATGCGTTGGCGTGAGCCCTTAATATATCCGCCAATGGTTCTATTATTAGAGCGAACAATAGTGGCGACAGTGGGCAGCCTTGTCTGGTGCCTCCACGGAGTTCTAACATTTCCGTCAGGGCATTGTTAATTCTAATCCTAGCCTTTGGACTTGAATATAGCAATTTTATCCATTTCACAAAATTCGGCCCGAACCCGTAATTTCGCAAAACCCCAAACAGGAAGGGCCATGACACTGTATCGAAAGCTTTGCGCATGTCCAGTGACACCGCTACTGCCTGTCTGCCCGGGGGAGTCGTGGATAGGACCTCATAACATCTCCTTATATTAGTAGCCGTGGACCTGCCGGGGATGAATCCAGCCTGATCCTCATGGACCATATAAGGCATCCAAGGTGTCAACCTTGTTGCTAGTATTTTTGCTAATAATTTTGCATCTGTATTGATTAGTGAGAGAGGTCTGTAGGATCCACAGTCCTCCGGGGGTTTGCCTGTCTTAAGTAACAGTGTAATCACTGCTTCTCTTGTGTTCTCAGGGAGTTCTCCCTTCTCCAGAGCTTCCATCCACATTGCAAGCAACCGGGGCGCTAGTAGGAGCTTATATTCTTTATAGAATTCTGCGCTTAGGCCATCGATGCCCGGAGCCTTCCCATTCGGGAGAGCCTCGATTGCTCTGATCACTTCCGCTTCGGTTATAGGGGCCTCTAACACCTCTCTTGTACTGTCAGCCAGAAGTGTCGTCGGTATCCGGGAGAGATATTGCTCAATATCAGCGTCCGTGGCATCAGATTGGGGCGAGTACAGGTCTTCATAAAATGCATGAAACGTGTTGCGTATCATGCCCTGATCGGTAGTGACCGTCCCTCCTGGGAGTAGTAGACATGGGATATCTGTCGAACCTCTCTCCCCATTTACTGCTCTAGCCAGCAGCCTTCCCGGACGTTCGCTTTCACCGTAGCGGCGTGCTGCCGCTGGTCTGTCAAGGTAGCGGATTTCTTGATCCGCTGCTTCTTTAAATTCGTCTAGTTTATCCTTTTTTAATTTCTGTGATAAAAGAAAAGAGCATGTTAGTGTTTGTATTTTATGAAGACTTATTACATTGTACAATAGACATTTTAGCTTTTTTTGGACCCTCATATTTAGTTTACAAACCAGTGTACTGTGCTTTTTGCTCAGTTTCTGTGTTTTTGAAATCCTTGGGTCTGGGGGAAAAAATCCTTGCCGGATTAAAAAAAAACCTTACTTTGCTATGCTACAAACTATGTCTTTGTTTTCTTTGAGTGTTTTCTTGTTCTTTATGATTAATTTTATGTATGTTGCCTTGTTGCAGATTTTTAAAAACAGTTAGATACCTGTTGGCGTATTCTAACTGTTTATAGTCTTTTACTTGAATTTTTGGTAATGTTAAAGTACACATTAGTTATTACATTTTAGCTTTAAGAAGATTAAATATGCATTTGTAAAATTTGCTCGCAATCTCTGCTTTAGAGTAATGGTGCTATCATTACATTTGAACCATCCACATTTCTTTTTAATGTATGCAGTGTAGTGACCTGCATTGGTTGTAGCTCCTGCGTGCTAGATTATACAGTCAGCTTGCAGTTGTTTTTGGTACCATCTGCATTATAACGTAGAAGCATAAGTATTATGTAGTTACAATGTGTTTGTATCAGTATGGTGGAGCAATTATCTGAATTGCACATAGTACATAATCTGCCATGGTTTGCATTCTGTACAAGTTGCTGAAATGGAATGGATTCACAATTAGGTATGGATACATACACAAATCGCTCATTTGGGATTTCATCTTGTATCACATTGTTGCAAAGAGTGCATGTATGTTTCCACATGTATGAAATGTGGAAGATATCATTTATAGGTATGTTTTTGTTTTCCAGTACTTGTAGTAAGTGCATTAGAAATTCTTGTGAATCTTCTTGTGAGTTTAGCATTCCAGCACAGTAGTTCAATTGTTGTCTTATTCCGTGAACACTGTACGTGTTGTCAGGATTGTTTGTTGCGTTTCTATGAAGGACTAACATTTGCAAACACAATTGGTCTGTACTGTGTAAGTAAATATTGTTAACAATTGGTGGCAATTGAAGTAGAATATTCATTGCTACATTTGCATAGCAATTTACACAAGTTTCATTTGAAAATTTGAATGGACCACCTAGTTCTGTCTCTGAGTGCTTTTTTCAGAGTTTCTGTTCCTTCTTTGAAGAAGTACAGATGGGGGGTGTACAGTGAATGCAGTCTATTGTATTCTAAAATGCAAGGAATATCAGCGTTCAGTTTACTTGCATCAAAGTTCATTAGAAATAGACTGTCAAGTGTACGTAAGCGTGATAGTGCTACGTGGCTCATGCCTTCTTTAAAGACTGTGTTTCCTATATCTATCAATGCTTTGTCTAGGGTAAGACCTTGGGATTTGTGAATGTTGACTGCATATGCAAGAGTTAGATAAAATTGTTCTCTACATACATACATGTCTTTGAAGAGAAGCAAGGGAGCAGTTGAGCGCCCTATCCTTTTCACTTGTGAAAGTTTGTCAAAGTGAATATTGACAAACTGAATGTTGTTGTCATGTGGGTATGTTAAAAAGCCAACAACTGTACCCAGTGCCCCATTAACAAGCCCTTGCTCCACGTCAAGGTTACGCTTAAGCATTACTCTACAATTTAAGGATAATTTTAATATTTGTCCTCATATGATTTTAGAACTCTTTTTCTAGATTTAGCAGGACCAAGACTTAGCCATACTATGTTGGCTGATTTTCCATACAAAGCAGTACTGGTTAAACGATCTGCCGCTTCCTAGGCGCCACATTCTCTATAAGAGAGCATTTGCATGCCCAGGCTGTACAATTTCTGAGATAGTGTTTTCTCTGATGATAGGTCATTCCAGAGGTCTTGAAGCTCTGTTTTTTCTGCTTTTGCTAAGTAGGCTGTAACATATATTGTGCAACTGCAGTGGAAGTGTCTGCAATGTAATGCACATCTATGTTTGCATTCCATAAGAGGGCAATGATTGCATTGTAATCATTGATATATTTTGATTCTTCTGTTCTTTTTATGTAATACGTGTTCTTAGGTGATTTACCTTTAACACTATGTCGAACTGAAGACATGAAGTTATTCACTTCACCTGTTTCTGTAACTGGTCTAGGGAAACCAAAGCAGCATTTGGTGTAGTATTTCCCTTTGCTTTTGTATTTGCAACGACAATATTTGCCACATTTGTGTCTTTGAAATTGTAAAATCTGTCCATGCAGGTCACTATGTGTCCGTTGTGAAGGGATTTCACAAGTGACATATTTTTGGATGAACTGCAAAACAGTGGCATCACTGTTGTGACCAAATTTAGGTGCACCTTTGATCCATAAAACCATGTGAATATGTGGTGCTCCTCTCGCTTGGCATTCTTTTCTCCAAAAGAAGTGTTGCACTTCTCCGAGGAGAGGAACAGTTTTATTGCAAATAAAGTGTAGCATAGCAATGAAATGATGATGGAAATATCTTGACCCTTTAACTGGATCTAGAGAGCAAAGTTCTCCAGGTGTTAATATATTTATGTTGGTTTTGTTGTTGTTTGATATGCGTAGGAACTGATGTAAATCTTCCCATGCATATTATGCACAACTTAGTGTAACAAACCAAGTCATTGGTCCAAGGTTTCTGATCATACAACGTACGTCTCCATGCCGTCGGAACCAGTATTCTTTTGTACCACGCATGTTTGCAAACAGATTTGTTATACTTGATTGGAAAACCTCATCTTTTTCTTGTACTTTTTGTATTAATTGCTTAGCTGAGATATTTTGAAAGTGGGTTCCAGATTTCAAAATGTGTGCAACTCCGTAACGTAGGGTTGCTAGTTCACTTTCAAAGAGTAGGTGGAATATGTATTCCACATTTTGTGTAAATCTGGGATCTTGCGAATACATTCGTAATGAGCGGTATTCTGATGCCGTAATCTGAGTGGGTCTATCATTGTATCTTCTGCCTTTGCCAGTAGGAAATAGCAGTGGAAAAGCACATGCTTCTATACTTGTTACTATATCAGGATTAGTAGGAGTATTGTTAGCAGAACTGGTAGTCGATTTTTTGTGAAGCGTTTTGTATTTCGTGCCACACTTTGAGAGAGGAGGTAAAGTTTCAGTAGTTTAAGCTTCCTTTGTTTCGCTAAACAACTGTATTAGCTGTTTTGTTCCAACTTTCTCTACAAACTCTGATACAGAAGGATGCTTATTTTGGACATGTTTATTTTCATTTGCTCTATTTCTGCGTTCCTTTCTATGGACTTGCTTTTTGGTAGGCATTCTTTGGGGTCTGTTGAAAAAAAGAAGCCATGGTGCCATGGTTTGGTCTGTTGTACAATGTATGTGTGCTGTGTGCATGCGTGCATGAGTTTGAAGGGGAAGCTCTTTGTGGTGGTGTGTGAAAGTGCATTAGGCTGTTACAATGAGTTGGGAATGCTATTTTTCTGTTGTATACTACACTGTGCTTCAGATGAGAGTGCAAAGGAGCTAGTGGTGAGCTAGTGGTGAGGAGAAGCATTAATAGCAAACGTAATGGCATAAAATTGAAACAGCAATTTGTTTTCTAGTACTAGCATTCTATGGCTTCTGTATGTTATTTGAGTTCCAGAAACACAGGGATTTGTGAGCCATTCTGCCTGTTATTCTTTGTTTAATAAATGGGGATTTGTGGGTAGAATGGTTAAGAAGTCAATGTTTGTTTTGGTGCGCAAATTAACTAAATAACCCACACAGTCTCTTTGAGGACCAGTAAGAATATAAAGGTAGTACTGAACTTACTTTTTTTGCGGAATGACCAGGTTTCTTCCGATATGTCGTTTGCAGTGTAGATGCTGTTGATTTTCAGGAGAGTAGTATTCACTGCGATTGTAAAAAGAAGAAGTTAATAATTTTGTGTGTTTAAAGCAGTGATGTTACTGTACACGTTAATTTTGCATCTTTTGACAGAGTATTCTCCTTTGATATCTCAACACAGTGCATGTGTGCATTTCACTTCACCATGTGCTGCCTTTGTATGTGATTTGCAGTATGTTAGTTGAACGTGATTCGGAAATGAGTACAATTTATAGTTTATGAAAATGTCTCGTTTTTTTTTAAGCTGTGGTATCCATAACAGAGAGGTTTGTAAGTGATAGCTCATTATAGTAGATGGGAAAAATGTCACTACTTTCAAATTATAAGTACGAATCCGAAAAATTGGGAGACCCTCAAAGGGAGATGTCACCACAGCAATCGGGAGCGTTTATTTTTTTCATACCATCGCATTGGAAGTAGTATTAATGTAGGCAGTGCACAGTCGAAAATTGTGACATTTTCTAAGGGAAAATCGAGTTTTGCGCTAAATAGGGAGGGTTGTTACATATGTATAGGTTATGCGGGAGACAGTAAGAAGTAGTGCGGTTTGTCAATGAAAAATCGGACGTCTTGCACTTAAAGGGGGAGTGTTGGTATGTATTGGCTATGCAGATTTAGTGGCATTAATTTGTTTAAATGAAATCATAAAGGTTGCACATGTTCTCTGAATAAAATATGCATACCTGTACTTTATACTCATGCATGTGCGCATGCATGGAGCTGTACGTAGAAATCCGCGACACTTGCACAGTAGTTTTTGAAGTAGGTGCTTTGCAATGATATGCCACTTGCATTCAGAGTGATCAATAGTACATTTGAAGTGCGAAATTTTGATGACAGAGTTAGATGTAGAGATGTTGAATGTGATTGGTGGATGGTTGTGTGACTGCTTAGCTGTGTCCAATGAGGGAATGGATTTGCGAGTGATGTGGAAAGGATAGAAGGACTGGCCAAGAGTTACGTGTCACACGTAGACAGCGCTTGTCCGCAGGTAGGACGTGTCACACACAGGGTTCTACAGCAAATCCAGCATGGAAAGGGGACTGTAGGCATCAGCCAATTAGATGTTCACATTGCTCTTTTGTGTCAAAAGACGGTGCGTATACTGAAGATGGCAGAGGTGGAGAGAGTCAGGGTTTTAGTGACACGGTCAAGTCCACCCACTGACACCTGGGGTACCAGTTTACCTGCTGCTAGTGAGCCAAATGTTATAGAAGGGTACGATTATGCCAACTAATTGTAGAGGGTCATATAACTAAGGGCCTTATAGTTTGAGAGCCAATAATATACTGTGTATCTAATAACTGTTGAAGATGACTTGCAGTAGGGGTGGGCATAAGTTGTCCACCTGACTGTAGGGACCCAATCACAACCCGTCCCTATATAGAAATTATACTTAGATGTTCCCCCCTAAAGCCAATCACAACCCTGCATAGGTTTTTCTTAGTGTGCCACATAGTATGATGTCACATATGATGAGTTTGTGCTATAAAATTTACATTTTTTGTGAAATGCGTTGAGAGAATGTTGTGCGACGTTTGTTGATGTTCGTTGTAACAGACAATTGAAAATAAAACAGTCGGGATAGACTTTTTGCCAACTTCCTGAGTTGGTCTTATTATTTGGTGTAAGAGTTATTCTCCATCCCATTCTGAGTATGACGTGCTACTAATTTAAGGACCCCCTAGGGTTCCGTGTTATGTGCTTCGGGCCCTGCCTCTGATTTCATCACTAATTCCATGTGCATGAAGAGGAGACACCGATGCTTTGTTATAGCTCCTGCTTTGTGCCTCCTCCAGCCTTATTTTGCTTCAGAAAGTTCAATATCTCCTCCTGCTTGGTGGTTTGTCACTTGCTGCTGACCACTTGCACTGCCTTGGAGTGCCTGCTATTCCCCCACAGCCTGTTCTTTTGTGATACTCCTGTCAGACTCTGTGACCACCTCATAAGCCATCTAAGGACTTCCACCTCTCTATACCACCACCACAGTTTCACAGTATGCATAGTCAGGGCCCTGCTTCACCCCACTAGCCTCAGGTGCACCATGCTGCACCATCTCCAAGCACCCTCAAGACGAGGCTGAGGGTTGTCAACATCTCTGCTGCAGAAGTTGGCATCCTGTGTGACCAGGTCCTTTAATGCCCTCTTTGTGCCACAGAAGCAGCATGGAAAGTGTGGGCATCAACAGATACGGGTGGGCATCAGAGCTGCCATCAACACAAAGAAGCACTGGGTTGACCTCAGGATCTCAAGCCAGATGAAGGTGGCCTTGAGGCCGGTGCCTCCGTGGAGGTGCACTGTTAAGGCTGCTATCAGATGTCACCCCTTTACCTCCAGATCCTGGAGAGGATAAACCAGAGATCCATGTCCTGGTCCTTAACCTGCAGGCAGGCATCCATGCTGCTGGTGAGTACTCACAGAGCGAACATTTCCACAGATTTAGTATGTCCTGCGTGGGCACGCATGAATTGTGCAAGTTAATGCTTTTGACCATCAGCATCTAAATTGAGCCCTGTCAGGCCACTGAATGACGGTGCATCGATGGTATGTCATCATGATATTTGTTTGTGTTGGGAGCTAAATAATTGCTGCTTAATCCACATCAATGCTTTCATGGCTGTGCTGTTTGATTTAATGCTGGACTGTCAAGGATGCATGTTGATACGTGTAGTTGGAGCGGGATGTTCCTATGGTGATAACGATACATGTGGCCAGGTGCAATTTCATTGCCCTGCTTGCAGTATACCCTTGCCCACTTCTTCATTGTGTTTATGATGTGAAGTGAGTAGGTGGCTAGACATAAATGTGCTATGTTCACATGTCAATGTCTCATCATTGTGATATGTCCTTTTGCCTTCAGTTGTGAGACTGGAATCCATCAGATTTCTCAGCATGGGTCTTTGTGTGTGAGGCGGTTGCTCATTGACTGATGCTGATAGCATGCTACTGCTACTATTGAGGAGAGTGCACATGCATTGGCACCTGTGATTGATTCCTACATTCTTTTTTGCCTTCTACACAGATTCAGCGGCTGGAGAAGAGGGCATGAGCAGTGCTGTGGAGATGCAACTCAAGGACAAGGTCTCCAGACATAGGCGCAGACCTCAGGCATGCACTGTTCATTCCACCTCTTCTCAGGGGGATGCACATGGGGGAGCATTCCTTAGAACTGGCATTGCTGCTGAGGGCTACTCCCAGTATTCCATCATTGTGTGGACACCACGGGAGCAATGGGACAAGGTGGTTGTGACATTGCCTCAGAAGGGACCAAGAAATGGAGACCTCATTGCGGTATATGGATTGATGGAAGTGGAGGCCATTGCAGACCTGCCCAAGGTGTCAGGTGGGGGAACTGAGGGGGATGTGCAAGCTGCAGACCTGACCCAGAAACAGTAGGCTGTGCAGTCCACCGTGGAGGCGTCACCACAACCTCTTGTCCAGGCCATCTGCTGCAGCACTGCCCACCTTCAGCAATGCCTCCACCCACGCTGAGCCCGCACCTCTGCCCGATGTTGCCATCCAGGATGCAGTGCTGCCACTATTGATGGGATGGGTGGCTTGAGGCATCAGGTGTCTATGCGTGATGCTGGCAACTCATGAGCTGCTTGTAGAGCCTCACATGCAGCTGGGACACCTCTTGTCCCAACTGTCAGCAGTACTGCTTTCTGGTGCCCTTTTTGGACAGGCCACTGCAATGGCCCCTCCTCCCCTCCTCATCTATGCCCCAGTCAACCTCAACTGAGACCACCATGCCAACTACCACCATGGCCTCCTGTGCTCCTGTCCCTCCATTGGCCAGTCTGGGTGTGCAGGGATTCCTGGGGGAAGTGATATGATATGATGGTTCCATGTGATTTCATCGCCTGCTTTTACATCGCCAGGCTTTTAAACGTGCACATTCCTTTGAATGTGCTCATGTTTTTTTTTTTTTGGGTGGGGGTCCCCCCAAGCCCCCCACCCACACTTATTTTTTACTATTGCCCACCCACCCAAACCTTTATTTGCCCTCTCCCACCCCCCCTAAAAAAATCGATGAGCACATACAATGTAAAGTGCACGCTTAAAAGCCTGGCGATGTAACAGCAGGCAATGAAACAACGGCGTAACGATATGATCTGATATATGATTTGATAGGTTATTTATAACGCACTTAATACCCAGAGGTTTCTAAGCGCAGACCTGGGGATCGAAACTGTGGTTCTCCGGGTCGTCTTGCTTCCAAGGTGAGCCTGTTGCCCCTGAGCTATCCTGCCGAGACCATGGAGTGTATGGAGTGGAAGTCCATACCTTGAAAGATGAGGTGGTCACTGGGCCTGTGCAGGAACATACAGTGGAATGGGCTGTGGAGGAACAGCAGGCTTTTGATGGCATTGCAGGTGATGAACTCCCACAACACAGACTGTCATCCAGTTGTAGGGTGTGCCTTTGCCGCAGACACATTGCCAGGCAGCAGGAGATGTTATTGCTGAGAAGGCAAGTCCTTGCAGACATTGCACTCAGGAGGAGGCAAGGGACAGAATGGATTGGGAAAGTGAGGCAGGAGCCACAAGGCCAAGGCGAGACAGCAATTGCCAGGGCCATTGTTGAGTTGGAGGAGAGGATAGGTCAGATGCAGACTGCCATCCTGGTTGATTCTAGTGGGGAAGTGGAGGAGATTTAGGGAGGCAAGGCTAGCCCTCTGGGAATTCACAGAGGCCCACCTACAGGAGATGGATGTTGATGGACATTCGGCCTTGGCATAGTCATAGTCAGATATTTCAATTGGATAGCCTGCTGCCTGATGTGTTAGTTGTGGGTTTTCTTTTGTTTATTTCATTCGTTCCATGCATTTTGTGGGCCTTTTTGTACATAGTTGTTCATTAATACATTTATATTTTAACATTCTTCAACTAATTATCTACTATGGCTGCGGGTTTAGGGCACACTCTGTGGTTCATATTGGTAATGGCTTATTTGCTGGAGGACATGTGCACATCCTTCAGGTGAGTGTGATGTTTATTATGATGGCTTCATGGTCAATGTATGTATGTGGACAATGGCAGATAGGGTGAAATTACATGTTTAGAGTGGCACTTGTTTGACGTCTTTGTCATGCGCATCTGTTGCTTAGCTACTTATGTGATTTGCAGTGCAGGCATGTTGGTCGTTTCTGTACATGGTGTGTGTGGGTGTATCTAACATGTATGCTTTGGTTGGCATGGCGCTTCCTTTGTAAATATTTTCATTGTGTTGATTCATGGTAGGAGTTGTTTGAGGTAGGCATGGGGCATTACTGTGACTGACTTGCCCATAACCCCATGTGCACATGTGTTTCGCCAGTAGGTAAGGGATCACACAAAGGGTGTGCATAACAAACTATGGTTAACTGGTGCCATTTATGGTACAGGGCCATCGCATGTTTGCTTTCAGTGTTACAGTGCTGGTAGAGCATGATTTCAATTGTGTGTCTACTGGTGACCATGTGGGTAGACGTTATGTGAATTGAGGTATTATACTAAATAAATTTTGGGTTTCTTATTGCGGATGGGTACACATTTGTTTATGTGCCTGGCCAGATGTTATCCATTGCAGGGATATTTGAGGAATCTGGAGACAGCTCATTCATTCCCTTCTGGTGGAATTACTTGTCCAGATTGGCAATTTGTCTATTTAGTGCTCCTTTGTGCTACCACAGTTGTTTAAGTGGCCCTTTGACATTTGCTTGTCCATGTGGATGTGCTCACACTTCCTAAACAGGTATGGCCTATTGGCATTGGGGATGAGGAGGAGGGGTGAGGTCTCACACCTAACATGTGGATTATGTCACTTGTACATCAAGGGACCACAGGGTAGCTGCAGTAGCAGTATATGGTTGGTTGGTGTTGTGCACCTGAGTTTAATCCAAGGGGACACTGTGGAAGAGGTGTCTGTCCTGGGTACACATCACTGCTTCCAAGGGATCATGTTGGAAGATGATGTCTGCCAGTTGCAGTTCTTGGAAGACAGAGGCCAGAAGGGAAGGTAGGTGCTGCACAGTGAACTGGCCATGGGTGTTGGCAGGCAGATCAATGTGGGTACTGGGATGAGGGTGGAATTGTGGGTTCAGCCTTGATGTAGAGTGATGGCCGCAGTTTATTGGAGGTACACGGGTGCCACCTTGATGTAGGGGCTGGGGCACAGATTCGTGGTGAGTATGTGGGTGCTGCCTTAATGTAAGGGGCTGATGCGGAGATTAGTGTGAGTACAAGAGTGCTGCGTCAATGTAAGGGGCCAGGGAACAGTTTAGTGGGTATACCTGGGTGCTGCCTTAATGTAGGTTGCTGTGGCGCAGACTTGTGGGGGTACTGGGACGAGGACTCGTCGATCACAGGAGACGTGTAGAAGTAATGGTGATAAGTGGTAAATCATCCTTGATTACTTGTTATCCTTGGGTCCGGTGCAAACGTTGTTTGAAAGCACTATGTTCTGGTTCCCATGGAGCATTTTTCTTTGTGCTGCAAGTTTCTGGCCACTTTGGATTGCATTAATCAGCTCCCAGCGCAAAACATTTTGTCCGCGCAATCCTCTTCCTTGTACTAACGACTTATTGCAGACTTAGTGTTTTTTGGGCAAATGAGGCCCATAAATTGTTACCAAATTATTAGTACACTTTAATTATCCTTAGAATAATGAATTACTGAATAAATCCTGCCGGGATTCGAAACTTTGACTGTGAGCTGCAATTAAACGTCAGACATAAGGGACGGTATTACAAAAAGATTGCACAGTTACAAAACCAATTAGCACTAGGGCACACATTACTAAGTGCAAAGAACACATTCCACCAATGCAGGTTTGACCCAGGGAAAGGATTGGCCTAGTACTTTTCCTTGGCCATGGTGCAGAAATGCATTGTAAGATTATCTTTTGGCAAGCAGGTAAATGCGTGCCCTATTGCCAATTGTCCTTGCACCAATTGACGTGTCTGTAATAACAACCAAGTGATTTAACCACTAAACGACTGTAAATGAGAGGCCTAAGGTCTTTACCTTGTCAGTGCCCTCTGAGATATGGAAGAACGCTGCGCTTTCTTTTATATATTTGCGTAGAGATGTGACATCCAGCGGAATGCTTTTATTTGATAAGTGGGTGTGTGTACGATAAGGGCATCTAAAGGGATTCTTTTAATTTGATATGTGCGTGTACGATAAGGGCACCCACGGCGATTTGTATTATATTGGATATGTGTGTGCGTGCGATAAGGACAGCACATCTCATTGTATGCTACTTTGCTAAATCTATGCAAGATGTGGGCAGCGGGGGTCAGGTGGGCTAATGAAGCCTGCGAGAAATCTCCATACATCATTTACATTTCGTAGGTGTGTTCTAACTTTGAGAAACAGGGACAAAGCAGCATAGAGATGAGAATTCAACATGGGTGTAATTTTAGGGTGTGGAAAGGTGTTTGTTCCCCCAACTTTTGTGGCACACCATGTTTGTCCCACTCATTTGACAGGGGCCACTTTTATTTATATACCCTGTCCCCTTCATCAAATTTCAGTAATGTCTCCCCACTGGAATTGAATTGTACATACCAGATTTCCCATATCACTGCAAATGAATGTTTAAACCTCAGAAGGATGGCTGTATTGCTTTGCTCAAATTACTGGTACTCGGTTTCCAGCACCTCTGAACAATGCATGGAAGAGCGGGGTCTTCCACATTCGCAGCTGTGACTGCATGCTAGCACTGGCATGGACTCGAGCGCTTAACTCAACGGCCCCAGGGACCTCCTTTCCCCCTGATGTAGTAGTGCACGACCGTATGCTACCCCAAAATATGCATACATCCCAGGAACAATACAATCTCATGAAGAGATGTTTAAAAAATGCTCATTACCCGAAGGCACGCGAATTCCTATAAAATGAAGAGTGGAATATCACAAGCAACCAACACACGCAGCAACGTCCCTGAACATTTCCCGCAGTGGAGGATTCGTGAGGAAAAGGACTATGTAGGCACCACAACAAAATAACAAAAAAAAATAAAAAACGGACACTGCAAAACTGCTGTGACAATATAACAGAACGAAAGCACCCACGCTAATAGGAAGTAGTGAAACGAATAGGAGAGAACATATGTGCAGCCTTGATCAGAGCTAAAAGTAGAGAACACGGCACCTAGCAATTGACATGCAAACATCTCCGGAGTGCAGGAAGCTGAAGCTCGCTGGGCTTTCCGTTACCATGTGTTTTACCTCATCAAGAGTACAAGAGTGAGTCATGTGTATTACAACACTTCCTGGAACGTCTGACGTTGGCCCTTGAAACAACACCGGATGAAGTTCTGCATTGATTCTTCAGTCTACAGACCAACCTAGAGAGACAAGCCCAAAGAGGACGAAACATGTCTGGGGATGCTTGTGCTCTCCTGCAGAAAGGATCTGACCAAGCAGTTTGGGCTGGACTGCCCCTTTGGGTGTGGGACTAAGCCTGATTTACATATAGTATTTCCACTTTTGTAATGGCTTGGCAGGCAAAGAAGGATTGCCTTGAGGATTGCCCAGAGCAATCCCCAGGGGTTAAAATGAATTCTAACTTTCCAGCCATCACCTCTTTGTTTTGCTGCAGTCATGATGCTCGTTTGGCAAAGACTTACTGAGAGGTGACTGCATCCAATTCCAACAAAGTAGCCCTTCCCAAACTAAAAACAAGATTACAGGCTTTCTGCAGGTTTACCACATGTGAGAAATCTTTAACTCTGTGCTTAGAGACTACGGACTGGTATGGGAGAGTTTTCTTTTTGCAACTACCCATCCACTGAATGCATTTTGGTTTCTGATTGGTGTAGCCTCTGAGCCACATTAGTATTAAACCAGAGCCCCAAATGTTTACTGCACTTGTTGCTCCAACCAAGATGAGGTTGAGAAAAGATACCTGTGTATTCATATCAGATTTCTCTTAAATTACACACTGAGCCAATTTCAGAGGATACTCCGACTTGATTCCAAGTAGTAAACGTGTCCCAGTTTTCCCACAGGAACGAATAGTTTACATCATATATGCCTAACTCAGCAATGCAATTTGCAGTTCATTTTAAAATCCTGCTGTAATGCTTTGAAGATTTACCATTGCCTCTAGACTTTCCAAACTCCAACAACTTTAATGCGCATTTAGACATCTTTTTGTCAAGGTCTTTTACATAATCACTATTTGAAAATAAGCAGAATTGTGTCCCACTTATTGTTCTGTTCATCCCAATCTTTGTATGGCTTTTAGCTAATATATTTTCTTCACTTGTCATACAATACTTCATCCTGAATTTACAATCTGAATCCTAGTTCTGAATAGCTTCTTATTGTTGTCCTATGTCCCCCTGAAAATCTTGTATCATTACTCCTCGAGCTGTGCTTTGCTTCTGAAAAGGGGATTTATGGGAAAGAGATTCGTTTGTTCACCTGTTTGTTGATAGCAGTGTCTGCTTTGAGGTCAAGCCTTGACCACATCGAGGATTATGTATTTCAATGACATTGCTATCTTTTTTCTCCATTGGACCAGCACAGAGTGTTGAAATATTGCAAGGACAGTTGAATAGGTGAAAGGGCAGTAGGAATTCTACAAGGCTCCTTCCCAAGCAGCAAGCAAAAGAACATACATACATAATAACGCCAATTTGACAAACAGAAACTATGAATTACTCAGTTACATAAGAATGACTTTAGATTTTGTGGTAGTATATCTTGAACTTAACGTGTTGTACTTCTCTTCCCCGAAAAGTGCGCGGAACAACCATAAATCACCAATGCAATTATAGAGCAAATACTTTGAACCATAAACAGACAGACACAATAACTCACAGCCACGCACTCTTAGAAGATAATCAGCTCTTTACGGCTATTTATTCAAAGCTTACAAGTACATAGAAATAACTCCTAAAAATAATAAGGATATAGATCACAGAAGAAGTAAAGAAGTCAAAAAGAAATACATCACCGTGAGCGTAACAGAATTCCTCATCTCGTCCAGAAGCGGCTGGAAGGCCCCGGGAACAGCCAGGCCAAGAGCACCACAGGTCACAGGAAGGCCGGACGTAAGCGTCCTTCTCCGGCTGAAGTCTCACCTGACCACCTCCGGGCTTCCGCATATATACACACTCCACAAAGGGGAGTTAATTCTCGAACATTCTGGAAATTGCACTTGCGCAGTTGAGGAACAGCCGTCGGTTGCCAGCTGGGTCAATCGAGAGCTCCCCCCAAGAAGCGCAGTGCCTCCCTTCTCTAAAAACACGCTCCACAGAGAACATTAGCAAGCCATAACAACGTTAGCTTTCCCAGCAGAAATGGCCTTGACAACATACCAGGTTTGGAAAAGCATGTTTGTCTCAGCTCTGTGAATCTAACACTCAGCAAAATGTGTGCAGCATTTCACTGCACACATTTGCGGTATGAAGTAAATATCCAACATGGCTCACAGCGTTCCCAGAATGCATTGCTCACCTGCGCCATTTTGGATCAAGCATAAATCAAGCATAGCACGTGTCCATCCCCCCAAGATGACATGAGTCCATAGGTCAGAGAAGACCACTCTGACTAGAATTGATAATGGGACAAAGAAAACATGAACACTTTGTGGGGACTATTGCGAACAACACAAAGAAGGAACTAAGACAAGCTCACAAAAGTTAAAAATCACTAAGGAACAGGAGAAAAAGAATACAGAGATGAAAATCATAAACAGCAGGCTTCCAGAAGCAGTGATCCAACCAGTGTGAAGCCACATCCAACAACAACCATACCAGAAAAGGGTGGTTTATAGTCAGGTCTTTGTAGGAAGTTTACCTTAGGTTTGGTTTATTAGAGAATCATCAGTGCCAAATCAGGTCTGGAATGGAATGGCTATTTCAGATTTCCAGAAGAGTAAATACAATGCTCCAAGGGTGACCAAAAATAGGTAAAATGCACAAAGATAACAAATAGGGAAGCCAGATGGTTTGGTTCTCTTATTTTTTAACTTTCACATTTGCAATGAGGTATGGGGAATCAATTTTATTTCATAGTGAAAAATCCCTCTGCCCCACTGTGGAATTAATGAATTGTGTCTGTCTGCCAGCAGCCACATGCACAGAATGACAATGCCAGCTGCGCCTGGGCATAACTGTCTGGACATAATGCGAAAAACCAAAAATTGTCAATTTTTGACGAATGAATTTCTCAGCATAGTGCGTGGTTCACGAAAAGAGATTTCGGGGGTCATAACATACATGAAATAGGGCATGTGAAGTTCAAGTTCATGAAAAGTGTTGGTAGACAGAGGCAGGAGGTTACTGGCCTTAGTTTGTCAGTGGCAGAACATGAATAAAACATAGTTCAGGGATAAATGGACAATTCAAATATGCTTTTGTTGAGGGACAAGGAGAACATTAAACGAGGATTTAGTTGAGGGACAGGTAGACGACTAAAATCGAATTTAGGTGAGGGAGTGGAAGTGAATAGAAATAGCATAGGACGTTTTTCCCACTAATTTGATATTTCTACCTCCCAGTCATCCCACTGCATGACAAAAGTGCACATGACATATCTTATCAGTGCAAGGAGAAAAACACCACATCATTGTTTGGATGCTGGCAGGAGGTTATGTTTCTTTCAATGGTCCCAAGCCAATGCATCATTTTCAGTGGCCAGACCAGACACTTGGGGCCTAATTCTCTGAGCGTTCTCCAATGGGAGTTTGCCATTATAAAACGCTTCTGTGAATTAGGCCCTTGGTATTTGCAAAGTCGTGACTAACACATTTTAGAAATATGTTCAGACAAATTAATGCATTCAGTGTTTTGTAACTGAGTGATTAGTAGTTTAGGGGGTAAATGAATGCCAGTTATGAGATTATATTCAGTGGCTGTAAGTGTGATGAAATGGCTACTGCTCTGCAGGATTACACACGAGTAGTGGCTAAACCTCCGACTCAGCCCTCACACTGCTACAAACCAAGTGATCTTAATCAAAAAGATGAAACAGGCATAGTCAAGAGAGATGCCTCCTCCGTGTTTTATGGCAGCAAGGGCTAAGGGCAAGATTAATTCTTAAAACGGGGAGAATGTGATAACCGCAGCATCCCAAAAAGTAATAGTACAACAGCCCAAAATAAAAGAAAGCCAATGAAGGCTTCATAAAATGTATATACTCTCTTTAAGCACGTTATACATATGCAACTAAGACAACAACAAACAATAAAATCTGTAACAGCGCCTCGATGCCCCGGGCTGTGTGAGCACTTTAAAAATAGAAATAAATAAATAAAATAAATACTTTAACTGCACACACCACTATGCAATATTACTGCACTGACAAAAACCCACCCCTCTACATGTAGATGATGTAAGCTCTGTGAGTAGTAGCAGGGGCGAAAGGCAAGACATTTCAAACAATGTCACCAAAAAGTGTATTCTTTCTTGGAAAAGTTGCAAATGGGTTGCTTATTAGTCATTAGGATCCCAAATTTGGGCCATGGGCTTTGTCCGCTTAACAGTACCTTTCTAAGTTATTGGCAGATCAATAGCATTGAATCAGGCTTTGGGATGCTATTTTTGTGGGTCAACCCAGGTTTTGCTGTGGCGAGTCCGGCTTGGTCCAGGTGGGGAGCTGGCGTTGAGTTGCTCCGAAGTGGTAGCACTGTACAGTTCCAAAGCTGCATTTGAGTAATGCAGTCCGCAGGGCTCACCTGGGTTGGTTTGAAGGTTGAGCCACTCAGGACATTGGTAACTGCTGGATCAGATCTCCGAGTGATGCAGTGCTCTGAGTGATTCGAATCCAGGTACGGATGGTCCCAAACTAAAAAAACCAAGCAGAACAAACAAACAATAAGAGCATCCCCTCATACTGCAACAGTGACAACATTCGTGTTCTTCTCGGTATGAGCAAGTGACACGTTGTTGAACATTGATTTTATTAGTTCTTAAGATATGATTCATGCTTCCTGAGACCTCGACTAAGACGTTTTTAATTTTCTCCATAGTAAACTCAGGTGGAGAGGAATTTAAATAGTGTTGCTCATCTTGTTTTCAATGCATACGTTTTAATTCCATGTGCGCGCATTTGGTAAGTGCCATGTGAAACTGCTGTTAGCTGCTGTCTGCTGTGGACCCTTGCTCTAACAAGAACCCATCCAATTAACAAGATATGCTGTCTTTTGGTTTGAAATTTCGTAACAGTGTGAAGCCCCGCCCCCTTAACCCAGGCACCACTATATTAGGGTCATAGCATGCACATTTGCACACGCACATTTGGGAAGGGCCTTGGGAAAGTGCTGTTTGCTGTGGACCCCTGCTCTAACAAGATCCCAGCCAATTAACAAGATTTGCTGTCTTTTGGTTTGAAATTTCGTAACAGTGTGAAGCCCTGCCCTCCTGACCCCCAGAACCACTATATTAGGGTCATAGCATGCACATTTGCACACGCGCATTTGGGAAGGGCCTTGGGAAAGTGCTGTTTGCTGTGGACCCCTGCTCTAACAAGATCCCAGCCAATTAACAAGATTTGCTGTCTTTTGGTTTGAAATTTCGTAACAGTGTGAAGCCCTGCCCTCCTGACCCCCAGAACCACTATATTAGGGTCATAGCATGCACATTTGCACACGCGCATTTGGGAAGGGCCTTGGGAAAGTGCTGTTTGCTGTGGACCCCTGCTCTAACAAGAACCCAGCCAATTAACAAGATTTGCTGTCTTTTGGTTTGAAATTTCGTAGTGTGAAGCCCTGCTCTCCTGACCCCCGGAACCACTATATTAGGGTCATCGCATGCACATTTGCATGCTCGCATTTGGAAGTGTTGCTTGAGAATGTGCTGTTAGCGGCTGTCTGCTGCGGACCCCTGCTCTAAGAACAACCCAGCCTATTAACAAGGTCTACGACTTTAACATTTTTTACAAAAGTCATTTGGACTTTATTGGCATCTATTCTTCTATTACTATTGTGGAGCTCTTACACTGTTTCTTATTCATTGCAGATTTGCTGATTTTTGGTTTGAAATTTCATAATGGTGTGAAGCCCCATCCCCCATAAACACTATATTAGGGTCAGAGTGTGCATATTTGCGCGCACACATTTGGGAAGTGCTTTGGGAAAGTGCAGTTAGCTGTTCGCTGTTAGCAGTTTGCAGTAGCAGCCCTGCTCTCTCCCAGGTATAATCTGTCCTCTTGTCATTTGAGCTGTCTGAGCTACCTGTATCTAGTATCTACTGTAGCTTTCGCTTCTGTCTTTCCCTGGGCATCTTGCATTGTAATCAATATATCAAAGGGGCCTGCGTGCTCTATCACAGCAATGTTAATAGTGAAACGAGTGTGAGCGTGAAAGTGTGGTATATGTGCCACGAGGCAGGACTTTGAACGAGGCTTTTCCTTTACATCTGGAGGCCTTTACTCTGTTGTTAGTATTACGGTATTTGCCCTGGCAGGTAACATATATAGTGCCGTTTATGAGTAATGCCTGTTGTGAGTCTGTTTCATAGCTCTTTGTGGCCCTAGCTAGATTTGCGGTTCCTGTGCCCCAATGTCCACGTCTGTAGGGTACGATAATCCCCTAGTTCTGCTGTTCGATTTGGCCACTACAGATGTTAATGCTGTTGCGTGATCCCTAAGCCCACGCAGCTCTCCTGGAGGTTATGCCCACTGAAAATAATAATCAGATCGGCGATAGTCTCCAAAGCTCGAAAAATGACATCTTACTAGTTCTAAGTAAGATTGATGAAGAAAATGCTGTGCATGACATAGTTGCTGACCTTAACTCATCGCTGGGGTGTCAAGGATCAAAGTTTTTAGACAGTGTCATTTCAGTGTCTGTTAAATCTGATCCTGTTGTAGAGTGTGAACCTGAGCCACTGATCTCTGCTGTTCTGGTCCTGGTAACAGGGGGAAACCAACCAATGTACCTGACTCTGGGATTTTGCGGCTAGTCTATCTAATCCTGATCATATTTTAGAAGAAAAAGATGGAGATATAGCGCAAGTGCAGGTGTCACCTACTAAAGCAACTACTCTTGTTATGATCCATAGCACTACTAATGTGTCTGATGAGGGGCTCACTAACAATGAAGAGACTAATATTAAACTTTCCTATCCCTCTGACCTCTGCACTGACTTCTGACAATGTCTCAGAGGTGGAATATCTGGGTGAGCTAATGGACATAACATTCACCCCTGTCCTTTGACGATCGATCCAGAGACCTTTTTTGATATTAGACGTACGCCTAAAAGTGTTGCTGTGAACCTACCTGTGGGTTAAACCAATTATGAAGTTTTGATAAAATCATTGGTTTTAAACCACATAAATGAAAGTGCTGACTCATTGAATAGTGAAACGAGTATCTCTGAGATTAATGATGTTAATGTGAAGAGTATGACCTTGTATTACAAGTTCATGGGTTTGAATCTCTGTTGACCACGCTGGTGAAGTATAAGAGGTTGGAAAATAAACTGGATGTCCAATCTCTGCTTCTCCATATGAGTATTACCCATGCTCGGAAGATGGTAAGAGATCAAGAATCAAATACTAAGCTGTATGGACATGCTTGTTCTGTTTGTAGTATTGACGCTCCACCTACAGTGCTGTTTGCTGCTACAAATAGATCAAATGAGGCTAGTACTATTTCCCTTGATGTCCCTGCAAAGATTGTAATGTCAGCTAAGGGTGAAACAGCTAAACGTAAAACAAAAGTGTTGTATCTGAGACAAATGTGCCTGGAAATATCATTTAATCGATTGAATCTGTGATATGTAATAATAGTGGACCGCTTAATACTGTATCTAATGAAATGCCAGCAGTTAAAGCTGGGGCATTAGCTGGAACTCCTGTAGTGGGAAATTCGCTTTCGCTACCTGGGACCGGTGTGAGTCTTCAGAACACACCACTATGGTTGTGTGGGGTAGCTGGATCTCAACTTTCATGCACCACTTTGGTGCCTAATCTTCCTCCTCCTCTGTTTTTCCAAACATTCAGTTTGGACAAACTAAATTAACTGATATTTGTGCTATCCTCTATACACAGTATTAATGCTGTAACCAACAATCCTACTGTTGTTTTTAGTACCCAAATTAAAGCTTTACAACTTAAGCCAGTGTCTACTGAAGAACGTCTTCCTCCCCTCAATAGGTCAGCAGTACTATGTATCTTCCATTCTGTGGCTGCTTTAAGAGTCATCTCATTAGATGACATCAAAATTGTCGATCAGAGGGAACATTTTCCAACAAGTATATCGAACATTTGGTTTAAATCAGATGCAAAATTAGACTATATTTGTAAATATGAGGCTGAGCTATATAGACTTGGGTATGTGTGTAACATTGTGGATATTACCCCTGCCAAACTTAGGCCCTGTTTAACTCATGCCCCCAAGCAGAAACCAAAGCGGCCTGGCCCTGTAACCACCAAAATCAATGTAGCCTCTATAGTTAACACTTCTGTTTTGGGAACTCATCCATCTAGTTGTGCCCTTACTAATCAAGTCAAAGATACATCCAGCCAATGTCTGATTTCTCCTGTTTTTAGTGGGGACTCCTTAGCTAGTGCCATTGGTTGTGGGCAGTCGACCCCTTGTGATGGCTACTGACAATTGCTGCCGTCTATTTTTAAATCTCACTTTGCCTTGACATCTCGATGACACTAATATTCTGGGCTCTTGGAATACGAGGTGTTTCTCTCACCTTTTTGGAGTTGATTGACTTTGGTCATACATGGACTTGTTTGCAGTTATTGTACTACAGGAAACGTGGCTTACGGAAACAACCCACTTATATAGCTGCACTACATTGCAGCAATTAGCTACAAAAGGTCCATTAGGCCACCCTAAAGGAGGTCTTCTGATTTCAGTGAGGCATCCTTGGTCATTATCCAAAGTGCCTGGATCGTCACCTATGGTGCAGGCTGTTCAAATTTCTTGTCCACCGGCAAACTTAGTGCTAATTAACGTTTATGCACCACCCCACCCAAAGGAGTATCCACTGAAAGAAATGTCTTCACAGTGAAACACATCCTTGACATTAATACCCAGATTCTCCCAATACGGACCACGGGCGATTTTAACACTGATATTGACATTTGTGACATTGGGCCTCATTACGACCCTGGCGGAAATGGAAAAATGATGGCGGAAATGCAATACCGCCATCGAACACCGCTCGTTGCGATTATGACCCGTCACCGTAAAGTACGATGCCATTAGCGACACCGCAGTGAACGGCAACGCTAACTGCACCAAGTACGCGCACGCGCGCCTTGCAAAACCGGAATCACCGCCATGGCGCAACGGTACGCGAATTCTGACCCTAGCGGACATGTACTGAACGCCATCAAGCACGTCGTAAAGTACCATTCCGCCATGGCGAGAAATACGGCATCGTGAACCAACCGTAAATGGCCCACTGAGTGCCTGTACTCCACTCCCTGGCCACATTGCACAACTCCTGGCAGGCGCAATGTACTCACACCATGCAACCAGTGAAATCTACAATTCACCCATGCATGCCAACGTAGAAATGCATGCAGGGGCTCAAAGCGCCCCGTGAGTGGGCATCCATGTACGGCATGTCACCATAGCCGTACTGATGCAGCACAGGCATGTGAAGGTACAATACATCAAAATGAAAATCAAGAACACATGACACAAAACAACAGTAGTCCCCCATCGCTTGCCACCAGCGCAAGGCAACATCCAAAACAGCATCCTGAGGGGGATTGCACCAGCCCTGTACTCTTGCCAGTAAACAAACCAACCATCAGCAGAAGCATGTACCACACAAGTTGGCAGAGTGACTGAGCAGCCAGGCTCATCCCAAGAGGGGCCGATGGGAGCTGCAGGGCACAGATGGCATGAATACAGAAGCTATTCCAATGGACATGACCCCAGTCCCCCTCCAACAAACGCACGCAAACACAGGCACCTGTGACCAGCCACATTCTGAACATCCCATCATTCCACCAATCGACCTGGCTGACAGGCACCAGTCGGCCAAAAGCCAATCCCCCGCCCCTGAACAGCACATCATGTAAACAGTCACAATGGCAGCCCCTATCCGTGACCATACTGTGCTACGTAGGCAAACGCGGCCAGTACTGTACCACACAACTCAACTCAGAAGGCGGAACACAATGCAGATCATCTCGCAATACATACCGCCACAAATCGAAAATCGCCACATCACCAGCAAAGAATAACGCAACACGACAAATATCGGAATACAATTTAAATGCACATCCAAATGACAAAGGCCCCACAGCAATTTGCAAAATAACACCAAAACATCCATCATCACCGAGGGCTGCATCTGCAATAATTGACCAGCTTCCACTTGTGTGACGCCCTGTACCATCATGGCACACAGGGCCTACATCAACGTTCCAAAAGGCAACATGGAAGCGGCAAGAACCGCAGGTCCGTCCCATGAGGCAGGCACTAGTCGAGCTGAAAGGCCGAAATGTTGCACCTAGCCACCAGTACAGCGTAAGGGCATGTGGCCCATTGGCGATCGTCCCATAAGATCGAAATGGTGCTCCACTGATTCACCCGAAGCTGCAGGTGTCGAGAGTAAAACCCATCTGGAGGAGTGGCGTAGAGATGGCATCTGCAATAGGGCAGGAGATACCTGTCACCCAAATGAAACACAAATTAACCGATTGCATTACGGGACTCATGATGCATTACAATCTTCATTCAACACACCAAATCCACACCCATATGCATGCTAGCCCACTCCAAAGGAATATACAGACCCCTAAATCAGTATCGATTCATAACGAAATCAATCGAGGTAAATACACCATTGGCAACGTCGGTTACTGTGCATGCGTCCGTCAAGATAGAACCCATGACATGGGATTAGTAACGTGCCTAGACACAAGTGTATGAAGGCGCGTCGAGACAGGGAGGATCCGACAAGGGCAGATAGACGTAAGTCCCACTATGGCAGCCTTGCATCACATAGCGCAGGGGAAGGGGAGTGATTCAAAAAACCCATGTACATGGCAGACCCTAAACGGAATCATCTGTCCATGCATCCATTCATCATTCCCTCATCCCGCAATGAAAACGCATGAATATTCACTCACATAATATGTGAAACTTCCATCGCGTCTGTGCGTAATGCAGTCTGCAAAAACCACTGTGCTCCTGGCCGGATCTGTAGTGTTGTGAAGCAAGATGGATTTGGGAACGTCCTGCCTTATCGTCCACTACGCTATTGCGCATCCCATTCAATTCATATCATTCATTGCTTGCTCGTTATGGGCCATGTCCCAAGGACATTCTACAATAGAACGTTACATTCCCAGCCAGACCTGTGGGCGTATCCTCGCCGCTACTTCAAAACCAAAAATGCTGGCCTTCGAATTCCTCACTTGCAACATTACGTCGAAAAGGCTTCTGTGAACGCTTGCATTCACAATTACATCAATGTAGTGCGGCTGTGTGTCATAATGCTAACTGGCTGCAATCACAAATGGGACGCCACGCCCGTCGGTGAAGTACGTTACTGTGCTGCATGAGGGTCAGCCATCGATCGAGCCCTACATACCACTGACTCTTCACAGGTATGTAAGCGGCTGCAATCATAGCATGTGTAACAATGGGAGCATAGCATGAAAATCAGTCAAAGTACATCACACTGCCATCGGGATTTGATACATGATTCCAATCCCAAGATGCCATGCGGCCAAATGCAGCCTTACGTGCGGGACGTGCTCGGCCAGAAGGGATTGCATCTGCCACAGATTCATTCAATCAGCACAGGTGGAGGCCATACAGGCCGACAGCACATATATAGCAGACCCAAACCCCTCCCACAACCACTCCCACTCCAAAATGCTACCGGCAGGACTAGCGATGTTGGGCCTGGGGGACCAGATAGCACTGCAAGTGCTACAACTACAAGAAGACGACGAACAACAACAGGTACAACAACCGGGCGCACAGGGGAGACGGAGGAGAAGGAGGAGGAGGAGGGCAAGGCAGGGTCAGCAAGGCCCACAAGCACTGCCACTACCACCACGCAGGCGGCCCGCAATCCCACGCCTCCGAGCTGATCCGTTCAACCTCACTGCTGAGCAGATCCACACCCTCTACCGTTTGGACCGGGACACCATAATCGCCATTGTGGACATGACACATGCTGACCTCGTGAGCATGATAGATAGCCCAACCGCCATCCCACCCCTACTGAAGGTGGTGTCTGTACTCCACTTCCTGGCCACAGGCACCTACCAGCACACAGTGGGACAGTTGCATGGCATTTCACAGCCACTGTTCTCACGGACACTCTTCCAAGTGCACGATGCCCTCCTGAAGCACGCCGACGACCACATCACACTACCACGCACGTACCAGGAGATTACCAACGCAAAAGTGGGATTCCATGCACTTGGCGGCATCCCGGGTTGCATTGGTGCCATCGACTGCACCCATGTTGAATTGGTTGTCCCACATGCCATGGAGGTCCAGTACCGCAACCGGAAACAATTTCATTCAATCAATGTGCAAATGGTGTGTGACTCCAACAAGATCTTTACGCATTGTTGTGCCAGATTTCCAGGATCTACCCATGATTCTATGGTCCTGAGGAACACAAGAATACCACGCTACATGGAGCGACACGCAGGGCACAGATCCTGGCTACTCGGTGAGTCTCATTCCATGCATGACATCGTGGCCCATTTGATGCGTCAATGACCTTGCAGGAGGGGGGGGGGGCTACTTAGCACTATCATTCCACTGACACCCTTTATTCGTCTCATACAGGTGATGCCGGGTATCCACTGAAGAGATGGCTCCTTACACCAATCCGGAACCCACAGAACGAGCATGAGGAGGACTACAACCATGCCCACTCACGTACCCGTGTGGTCATTGAACAGGCATTCGGCCTACTGAAGGCTCGTTTCCGCAGCCTCAGCAGGTCTGGCGGGGCACTCATGTACAGCCATGAGAAGGTTTCTAAGATGGTCATGGCATGTGTCATGCTGCACAACATGTGCATACGTAGGAATGTGCCCATGCCCCCTGACGCTGTACTGCATGCACCTGAAGATGATGATGATGATGAGGGTGGGGATGTGGAGGCACCTCAAGGAGTCCATGAGGCACAGGATGCACGTGCAATCCGACAGAGCATCATAGATGCATGCTTCTAGCAACCACGCATGGTGCCTATTACACGGAAAGGGGACCTGTGGCACTGTGTGTGTGTAGTACAGGCACATTGTGGACTGTACGCCTATGAAGGCCTCGTACGCAAATATCAATGTCCACACATGTCATTGGATGATAATGAGGTGCTGTATTGTTAATGTGATTTGATTTATACACCCTATGGACCCGCCACCCAGTGAAGCCCAACACACCCCCTCCACCCTACTACCTCCCCCCCCAACACCAGTGTCCAAATATGCATGCTGTCCGTGGGTAGACGCTATTGCAAGCCCCCTCTACGGGTATCAGGGGCACCCCTGCCCGTGGAGCGCAGGTTCCTGCCAGATCTGCGTTGGGGGCTGCCCTGGACGGAACTTGCCACGGATGATGTCTCTGCCTGCTCGCGTCCATGCATGTCTCTGAGGGTTTGTGAGAGCTCCGAGAGCACACGGCGCACAGCAGCAAGTTCAGCACAAACGTCTTTGGACGTCGCATGCAGTTCCCCCCTCAGGCTCTCGGTGCTTTTCTCCATTTGTGCTCTCAGGCTCTCGGTGCTTTTCTCCATTTGTGCTCTCAGGCTCTCGGTGCTTTTCTCCATTTGTGCTCTCAGGCTCTGGGTGCTTTTCTCCATTTGTGCTCTCAGGCTCTCGGTGCTTCTCTCCATTTCTCCCCTGAGGCTCTCACTACTTTTCTCTATTTGTGCCCTGAGTGTCTCGGTGGATGTTTCCATGGCTGCCCTGGAACCCCCGCATTCATTTGCATGGTCCTTGAGTAGCGTGGACACTTCCTGCTGTTGCTCGATCAGCAGGTCGAGGGACTGTTGCCTCTGCTGGGCCATGGACATTTGCGGTGGTGTGACAGGGGGGCTGCTCAACACATGTTGCCTTGGCACAGGACTTGTGGGGGTTGGCCAGTCGTCGTCTTCAGGGTGCCCCTGCGTGGTTTCGTCATGGTGTAGGGGATGGAACATGCAGGGGGATTGGGAAAGGTCATGGATGGTACCTACGTCGCCAGCACTGTTTTCCGTGTCGGAGCATGCTGGCATGACAGCTGTGTCACCTATGGTGCTGCTACCACCAGAGGCAGTGCCATCAGATACGTTCTTTGGGGGGACCTGTGGTGCTGGGGTTGTGGACTTGCTGGCTGCTGGGGTGCCTGTTGCAGTCCCCTCCAGTGTGCTGCCACTTGATTCCTGCTGCTGCCGTGTCTTGATCCTTGCACCTGAGGTGGAGGCTCTTGGGACGTTGGTCCTGGCCCTCTTTGCAGGCGTGCTGGTAGGGGTGTCCTGCAGCTCGTCGTTGGTATCGGACCCTGTGGTGGAGTAAAGAGGGGCGAGCGTTAGTTATGGGTCTGTCGGATTTGGAATGACAACGTATCAAATGCATTGGGGTGGTACATGAGGCTGATTTGGGACTGGGCCTTGGAGGTGGTCTCATTTTCGTGTGGATTGAGGATGCATTCATTTGGCTGCCTGCAGTTAGGGGGTGCATGCTGCACATGTAGGGGTTGTTTATGGCATCTTGATTGATTTGTTTATTCATTCTGACTTTTAGAGGGCGCTGTCAGGGCAAAGTATGTATTGCACTATGGGGTCACATGGTACTGCACATGTTCGTGTTTTGTGGATTTCGCATTGTTTCTCTTGGCCAACCTACCTGATTCTCCGGATGTCGGCACTCCTTTCTCCATCCCTCCGACTCCCTCTATGCTCTCCATTCCTATGGTGGAGGCGCAGATATCCTCCCAGGGGGTCAACTTGATGGGCGACTCTGAACCCCCCCCGGTAGCTGTGGCGATGTTCCTGTTCGCAGAAAGTATGCTGCGTACGCGGATCCGCAGGTCGTCCCACCGCTTGCGACATTGCTGTGGCGTGCGGGGTGTTGTCCCCACCGCACTTACGCGCTGTGCCACCAGGGCCCATATGGCCTTCTTGTTGGCAAGGGCCGTCCTGGTCATTTGACTGGAGAAGACGACGGCGGCATTTTCCTGGAGGGTCTCGGTGAGCACGGTCAGTTCCTCTCGGGAGAAGTGTACCTGCCGCTTGCGATCACACGCTTTCTTGGCTACCTTTCCCATATTTATTTTTTTAACTGGGGTTGATAACGGGTTGGGATGTGTGTCAGGGTCGGATTTTTAATGGTTGTGTTGGGATTCGGATTTTATAGTTGTGCGGCGTGCTGTTTCCCGTTCCGGCCACATGCTTTTACTTCCGTTTCCGTATATTTACGGTGCCCGTAATTTGCGGTGCCCGCTCGTTACGGTGACCGCTCATTACGGTGACCGCTAAGATGGGTGGCGGTATTGCACCTGGTGCAGCGTACGGCGGCGGTAAGGGCCGTTTTGGGGTCATTTCCGCCATCGCAGCCTTTCGGATTCCGCCATGGCGTAATGCTCGTGCCCGATGGGTCGTAATTAGCCGCACTTTGCTCCTTCGTGCAATGGCGGAAACGCTATTTACGCTGTTGCGGTCCGGTCAGTCACTTTCCGCCAGGGTCGTAATGAGGCCCATTGAGTTAAACGAGACCCTTGGATCTGCACCTATAACGAAAATTGCAAATAATCCTCAAGGAAAAGCCTGGTCAAATGTATTGGAAGCATATGGTTTGTTTGGCTAAATGGCCTTTGTTCAGGAGATGCAGTTAAGGCTGATACACGGGTCGGTGGGAAGAGTGCTTCTACCATTGATTTTGTTTTTGTTAGCCAAGGATATGTCAATATTACGCCAGGAAGAAAGTGATCATCTGCCTTTATGTATTCTCTTTAAGCCTGTTAAGGTGTCCATTCGGCCTAGTCTTTATAACCTAAATGGTGACATCTTTATTAATGAAGGGGGTAATTGCATCCATTGGAACTCACATAATATGGCTAAAGGTAAATGTGCTTCTGATAGCCTTCTACTGGTATTTATACAACAGTACTCCATGCCCTGTAATACTGTTCTATCTAACATACTAGAGACATTTGCATCTCTGATCCTTAGTGTTAAAGACTTAATCACTTAACAAAGAAACTATAAAAACCCATACGAGCTGAGTAATAAAGTATGGAAAAAGCATTCTAATCATGATCCCAGGATGACAGCAATTGTGGACTGATATTTCTGCTTATATATCCATTACTAAGTATTTATAGTGCTGATGAAATAAAAAAACAGATCATACTCGCAAAAAATAGATATAGGCTTTGGTTGAAAGAACACAAATCCTGATGTGAAAGAGAGAGATGGAAACGGATTGCAATGCTTGCTACCGCTGGAAATATCACTGATATTTCACATGAAATGCGAGGGGCCAGAAAAAGTGACTTGCCTATTAACTGTGTCCCTGAGTCGGTTTGGTTTGATCATATTCAATGTCCCCTAGGGGCCAGTGTTCCTGTACGCGAGGTGATGGGGATTCCACATGCTATGTGGATTTGTAAGGCATCGATTCTCGACATTACCACAATTATAGAGTGCTTAAATAATATGTCCGTGCCATTAGCACGGATGGCACGTGTAATGGCGTGCTTACGTTGTCTCTGAATCTGTGGGCCCATGCTTTACATCTACTCTTCCTTGATATTTGTATATCTGGTAAACTTCCCACCACTTGGTGTGAGGGTCATATCTGACCTATTTATAAGAAAGGCCCCCGGAATGTGCCAGCTTACTATCATATGCTGGCTATGCCGGACATTCCGGCAAAAATGTTTGCAAAAGTATTATTGGATGATTTGAAATTATGGAACATCCTGAGCCCTAATCAGACTGGTTTTAGACAAAATCTTGACATCATATAACACTCTTATTTTGGTATCCGCTGTTGAATATGAGTGGTTTAGAAGAGAGACTGCTATTTGTTGTGCATTTATAGATTTCAGCACTGCTTTGGACTCTGTGATGCAGAAATGATTATGACAAAAATTGGTGGCTTGAAAGATCACCTTGGGCTACTCAAAATGCTCATGCTGCTCCACACAGACACCAGTGTCAGGGTGTGTTTAGATGCCATTCGTAGGCTGCCTGCACCTATATTGACTGAAAGAGGCATGAAGCAGGGCTGTATCATCGCAGCCACCTTATTTAACCTCTATTTAGAAGACCTGAATTTGGTGTTTAGTAACATAAATAACTGCCCTGTTAATGTTGGGTCACAACTAATCAGCTTGCTTGCGTATGCTGATGACCTCCTACTGCTTGTCCACAATTCTAAAGATTTGAAATCCACGATTAATACACTTGGTGAGTTCACGCAAAATAATGCTCTGAAAGTAAATATGAATAAAAGTAAGATTCTGATGTTCTCTGGTAAATCCAAACTCAAACCGAATACTGGGGTAAGCTACTGAATCTATCCAATAAATGGCTGAATGGTTGTATCTACCAGGATCTAGCCTTATCCTTGTGAATAAATATTGGTTCAAACAGAAGTTTGCTACCTACAGTTATGACAATCACATTGTACAGCTCTCTACTAAGAAAAATATTTGCCCGTTTGACGAATATAGAAGTAACCTCTATAGTAACCCAAAATACATGACTGCTTATCCGAATGGTGGTATTATTAGGCAGTAACTACTGCTCAAATTTAATTTTTGTGATGTTTTAGAAATAAAGGTTGACACAAATGGAATCCCCCATTCACAACAAATCATATAATAATCAAGTGGATTGCTCTGACATCTTTCCGATTCGAACCAAATTTATGGAGGGTGATGACTTAACTTTTATGGTAAACTATTGTTAGAAATGAAAAAGAGATTTTAGATCCTTTATGATTTGATGGTTTTTAAAGTTTTTATATGACATTAACTATAGTTGTTGATTGTGTCTACCCTTTTAGAATTGATGCTCAAATATTGAGTGTGTTTTAGTCACATGTTTTTCATTTTTATCTGTATGTGTAAGTATGTGTACATGTGTTTTAAATATTATCTTTCTTTTGTATATAGAAAGCTGTAGAGCTGTGCATATATTAAATAAATAAATAAAATGTGAAAGATCAAAGGACATGCACCAATACATTATTGCTAACCTAGACTAAAACTATTTTCCTTTTCTGCATAGTAAACTCAGGTGGAGAGTTAATTAAATAGCGTTGCTCATCTTGTTTTCATTCCATATGTTTTAATTCCATGTTACACTCCACTGAAACGCTAAAAGGACATTATACCACTGGACGGTTACACGACTCAGTGAGGTTTCTTCCAGAGTCCACTCCTATAGGTTACTGCTGAAATATTGCAATCAACAAGGACAAATCAAAGAGCAAAGGGATAATGATGTCCTGCCATCCATCAAGAAAGTGATTCCAATGTTTTGTCATTAGGACCACTGATGATCCTACATACATTCATGAGAAACTCACAACACAGCCATTTTGACAACAGATTGTTTGGATGAATGTAAGTGCTGAATACAGCTTTAAAATATTTTAATTTGTGAACGGATAGGTTCAGGAATTGTAACCACCATGAGTGGTACCATGAAGGCAATGTTCCCACTGTGCCCACCATTGACTGAGCTTTGGCCTTGGTGTTGTGTCCATCTATTTTTCTGCATTACAGGGTCGATATCCATTTTTGTTACCTTGATTATTATGAGGCACTGCTTTTTGATAGAGCTTAGTTCACATATTTTATTACAGATCTATATATATAAAAGTAGGAATGTGTGGATTTGCGGGTTTGTTGCTTCTCATATGTTCCCTATACACTTCCACACTTGCACAATCACCTGTTTGGACCCTCCAGACATTACTGGCTACATAACAGTTGGACACCCCACACCTTTCCCCAGATTTAAGCAAAAGTCTCTGGGTTTGTGGGTATGTGGCTTTGCGTATGTTTCCTATACAATTCCACACTGTTCCACCAATCTGCATCAACGTTTGCTCAGTTAGCTGTTCCAATGAGGGAATGAAAGCCCAGGCAATGCAGGGTAAATCAGCTAGTTCGTCTATGAAAGTGAGTTACTAATAATGGACACTGTTCACTTTTATGTGTACTTTGCATTGTGTCAATCAACAAAAAAAGGCTGAAGGAGTGTGGGATATGTTGATGTTATAAAGGTGGGCAAATAACGTATTGTTTTAATTTACCCTAAAAAAAGCATGTAAAAAAGTAAAAGGTTTCGCTGTGCAATTTTTCAAAAACTAAAAGGATGAACGGTTAATAATTTACCATACTCAATTGTAGCATTCACTTCAATCCCATGCAATTATGCTGTACTCAGGATACATTGGTAACGTGCACATGAGCAAAAGCCTGCCACTGTGCTGTGACCAAGAGAAACATAAACAATGTCATCAAATGTAACAGCTTCTGTGATACAAATAATTAAGAAGACATATTATAGGATAAGAGTATGATACAGTAACTACAGGTAAAAGACGGAGACCAACAAGGCTGTTAATGGGCAATCCCTAAAAATATGTTGTCGGATTAGTGGGGAATCACTAAAGATGTGTGACAAGCTTTGTACACCAATTAGAAGGGAATCACTAAGGCAGGTTTACATGGTGTGCAGTCTATTAGTTGGAAATTACTAAGAATAAGTTGCAACGCATCTTTGCCTAAGAGTGGGGTATGGCCAAGGATATGTTACTGAGTGTGCTGGCTTAATACTGTGAAGTAACAAGGATAGGTTAGAAGGTATGTAGAATACATCATTTGTGATCCTTAAGGATATATGTCAGAGTGTGGAGGGCAAGTAGTGGGGACTTAATTCAAATACATTAAAATACACTGTGGGTAGGCACTTACTGTGCCCTGAAAAAGGATATATTCTAGTGAATGCAGGGTTAATAAGCCTCAATTGCTGAGTTAATGTTGCCAAGTATATTTTACAGAATTATTATGATAAAATTATGTTGGTCGTAGAGCACATGGCAAGCACAGTGTATTCACAGTATTCCATTCCCATCCTTTAAATGTTCAAAGTCAGTGTACAGAATCAGTCCAAGACCTACCTTTTCCCTAAGCCATGGTAAGGTCTCATTGTGAAGAGACATCCACCTTTCATGCTTTCTGTGTTATGATATCCCTGGAACCATACAATTCCTCCTTGAGTCGACGTGAACTGCCTGGCCTGCACTGACCTTTGTTGATCAGAAAGTTTTCGTGGAATGTGGTTGGGTGAAACATGGGGTTTTGTGATTGGTGGGCTGTTTTTCATTGACACAATGTGGTGAGATCTGTAGATCTATCAGCAATGGTATGTGATGACATGCTATTATGCTTTTGTACTGCTTGGAATGACCAATGTAGTAGTTTCAATGTGCTGATACTCGTGTGTAGTGTTGTAAGTTCATAAATATATACTATGGAAACAAACTAAGATCACAGAGGTAGATTCTACATGAAACACAGTTTATTATGCATGGCAGCAGGGGAAGTCAGCTGCTCACTAATAAGCCAATCCCCCAGCACTTGGCACTAGCAATGAGAGCCTTAGCAAATGAACAATCAGCACCCTCTAGAACCAAGAGCTCCCTCGCTCCCTCCATCCTCTCTACTGAACAGAAATCCACTGTTTTTACATAATGGCATAGAGGTATTGACGTACATTACATTAAATGCATAGTAGCATTCCATGGCAACAACATGCTTCTACATCTGTGCATACATTTCATCATAGCATAAGAAAGCCAGGCATATTGTGCCAACATTCCTTCTCTCGTACAAGACAGAAGGAATCTGCAGAGACCGAAAACATCAGTCATGCTATCTCTTCCTAAGGCTGTCAAGGCTGTTTCTCTGTGCTAAAGCATAGCAGACAGTCTGCCAAGAGACAAGTTGTTATAATAGCATCTATTTGCTGTGTTCAGCTGCATGCGAACATTTCCTTTCATACTAAGCAAAACCAAATTCATAATGGACAAAAACAGACCACTTTTAGCGCTTAGAAAAACAGAATGTGCACGTTACAAAATAATAAGTATATCTTTTGCATGGCTCTCAGCAAATGTTGATCCATGATAGCTCAGAAAAAACTATATTGCTAAACAGATTTTATATTAATGCATGAATGGATTAGCTCATGCTAACCATAAAAATGCAGACTGACAGCATATTGTGCTTCCATCTAAAGGAAATCGATCATAGCCTGTTGGGAATGGGATCAACATTGAAGTAAGAGGTTGAGTCTTAAATGTTGGCAAATGACACAGTACTTTGAAGTTTATGTGTTTTACTGGTAGGCCGTGGATATTGAGGAGCAGTTGTGTGTACTGGATGTATTTCTATTTCTTGTGTGAGACATGTTGATATTTTTCTGAATTACTATATGTTGTCATAATTTATTACATCTGAACTTTTAATTGCTCCTCCGTTCCTTGTTTTTCTATCGGATTTTTACAGCTTCATGTTCCTCTATAGTTCTGATCCTTCAGCTCATGGACTCAGCCACAGAAAATGAGTCATGGAAGTAAAAGCCACAAGGGCTTTTCTGAATGTCTGAACTATTGGCCATTGTTTGTACATCTATATACAATTGCAGAGGGTCACTTCGGACCGATACCTATCTTAACAGCCTTCTGTCTCCCCCTATTCAAGATTAGCACATTCTCATGTTCCAAACACTCAGAGTATATGGCCAGGCAAACCACACTGCTACATTGCCTCTTCCATCCAACTGCTCTTTGTTCTCAATAGTTTGTGCATAGACAAAGCACTAACTACTTCTCCTGACAATCAAGTTAAATTCATTTTAAAATGTTGAAAGCTCCAAACATAAAATTTGTTTTACATATTTTAAATTATAATAGTTGACAAAACATAATCTTTTTTGTGTTGTAACTGTTGAAATATGAACGTAACAAGATATTTGCATTGTTTGCAAAGTTACTAAAATATGTGTAGAATTTATCAAAACATTGGTTTTGATGTGTTAGGTGTGATCCATGAAATTTCCAAATTGTAATTAGAAATTGTAAACAAATTAGTTGTTTGTTAAGCAGATCCAACATTGTTTTAAAATGTTTCAATGCATGTGAATTGTAGGACTTGTTCATTGGAATTAAATGTCTAAATACTTCTAACATGTGAATAAACTATTTAAAAATGTTCATTCCCAAAACATTGTTCTAAATGTTTGTACATAATGATTGTAAGCTACTGTTGAAGGATTTCCTTTGAATTGAGTTCTCAAAAACGTTATAACGTACCCCAAATTCAAATACATATTACCCCAGAACAGCTTTAGAGCACAACAGTTGTAATGGGATGTGTTAAGCAGGATGTAGAATGTAGCTCTAATAGTTGAAAAAAAATGAAGTAACTTATGTTAGGTTAGCTTCCTCGAAGTGAGACAAGGAACGAATTGAGTCAGGAGGGATACGAGGTATAAGGTACAAATGCTGAATCATTGTCTGAGTATATTTTAGTGATGTTCTACTCAAACTGTTGTGAGCTATTTCAAGGCATTTTATGGAAGACGAGTAGATGGCAGTGGTACGAGGAATAACAAGGGTGCAGCTTTTTAAAGCACATTTTCACTTGGTTAGCTTGTGTGTGGGGTTTGAGTGTATAATCACATAGTCATAACTTTAAAAGATCTTCAGTTTACCCCACTAAATATATTTTCCTTTTATGGACAGAAAGTTTGACAATAGTTGTATATAATTTGTCTCCCGACTGTGTTTTAGTCTTTGGAATCACTGGAAACGTGGATCATGTGTAATGAGGCACTTTCCTTCCGGTTATTTTGTTACTACATCGTTATTACTTTGCTACTACTTTTTCTAAACTCTATTTTAAAAGGTTGGCAAACCAAATACAAATGAAAAAAAAGTTTAAGAATATCAAATGTTTACAAATATCATTGTGCAGGTCATTTTAGATGTCTGCGTTTCAGAGTCAAATTTGTATCCATGGCTACCAAAGGCACTTCAAGAAATTCCCTAAATCCTCATCTGTCTAGACAAAGATACATTTTACATGTGAGGAAAACAAAACCTTCACATTTTGAGAAACAGAGTCAAATATTGTTTTAAAGTGTAAAAATAAATGTGAAACAGTATGGATTGACCTTTCAATAAGTGAAAAGTAGGCAGGAATGAGAACTGAATATGATAATTCCAGATTAGCATGAAATAACTTTAGTTTTTATGGTATTTTGGGCCTCATCATGATTTCGGCAGTAGCCCTTAAAGTCAGCTGTAACGCTATTACCGCAGCATTTAATGGTTCGCCTGATTTCGAATTTAACGGGAAAGTTGGAATTTTACCTCCAGCTTTTTGCTGGAGGTAAACATTCACCTTTCCGCCTGTTTTTTGTTTGCTTTCGGCCCTAGTGCCGAAAATCCCCATACAGTCACATGGACGCCTTAAAAATGGGTAATTACAGCCTCACCACTTCTCGTGATCCGGCGAAAATTTCACTGGACCGAGTAGTGGTAACACTATTTTCTTTGGCGGTATCACAGCAGTATTACCACCTGATACCACCATGGTCATGATAGAGCCTTTGAAGCAAAACAAGGATCAAGAATGTTGTCATCTTCCTATGTGGATCTCTGAGAGTGGTGACTCAAAATGCAAAAAGTGTTATAGGCTGCTGACTACTCTGCCCATAGATTAATGCTGACTTGGAGTTTTACAGTACAACAACTCACTCTATGTTACCAGGTTGGTGTAGGATCTACTTTGTAATTGGAGGTGATTTATCAGTGCCTGATGGAGAGTTCATCCATTTCTATTCAGCAATATAAGCTCAAGCAGCATCTCATTCACTGCAGAAGATGGTCTGTTTTTACAAGGATCTCATGTGATAGATGTTTAGCTTTTTTTATTATATTGGTTTGTTTGAGAGTGTATTGTTTGAGGTTCAAGCCTGTGAATGTCATAACATTGATGTTGCCAACCTAATTTGGTCTATGTTTATCAGTGAGTGGGAATTTTCGCAAAGGATTGGGGAAGTTCTGTATTTCGTAGATTGGTATGAATAAATAGTGGCATATAACTAGCTAGTGCCCTGGCTGCATGACTAAACGCACAGCATTCATGCCTTAAATGGTGTTGATCCAGGGTCATACTGTGCCAAAGAATTGTCTCGGTCACCAACACAAAATTGCCCCACAGTCGTAAATGGCAATTCATTCCTGTTATGACAAACTGCTTTATTAGTACCCGAGGGAGAGTTTTTGATAACAAGTGTTCAACATTGTGCATTGTAAAGAATATGTGTTCAGTACAACTGTTCAAAACTACTAGCTGCAGAGTGAAGTATACTCAACAGACCTGCCACTTTGACCAAAGAACCGGTCCATTTTGAGCAAATAAACATGCCCACATTAGAATGTTGTGCCAGTATTTCGGGCATTGCCGTGTTGCCCTATCAGCCCCTCCAAGCCTTATTTGGATGTAAGCATGAGGTTAATATTCTGCCTTTTCTCTTGGTGGCAGGTAAGTGGTAGTCTTTTGTTTATTACTATGTTACAGGATTGAGCTTGTGTCAGTAAGGTTGATGTTTTTAAAGTGTTTCCCAATACTGCACCTATCAACATACGGGGGCGCCTGACCAAACAAAAGTCATTGGGAAGCCTTTAAGAGGATGATGCGTAATAAATTGCTCAAAAAACATGACTGGTCAGGAAAAATTACATTCGACACCTCATCCACTTCTTGGGAACATTCATTCAACATTAATTCTGTATTCACTTTATGCTCCCTTCGATGATTCTGAAATTACATTACTAATCTACAAGTCTTCAGGAAGTAAAGCGAGATGGCTCATGTGCTATTCTCTTTAAAGGTTATATTAGTGAACGTTCCCAAATAATAAAATATTATCTTTCCCTTTTTTCTTAGCTGAACGGGCATCTGACGTACCTCAGATGTCCCTTCCTCTTAGAAGTAGAGCAGTTTCTTTTGGCTTTTGGTTTCTGGTGGGTGGAGAGAAAGATGCAGAGAGATTTCACTTGAGATGACACAGAGAATAGAAAACCATTGAAAAGTACTTCCTTTTGCTCAGTTTGTGTTAACAAGTTACAGTTTTTCAGGAATTCAGAAGTTGTTGTAGTCAATAATAGCTGAAACTTTCGTCTCTTCATGAAGCTCTGCCAAGGCTTGAGGTTTCTAACGTTCTTTGTTATGTCGTTTTTTGGCGTGTTCATGCTCAATTCTCTCTGTCAAATCTCTCTTGGTAAAATTAAAGTTATGAATCCATGTGTGTGATTTCAAGATTTGTTAAAAAGTCCAATGTTACCACACATGACAATTGTGTGCACAGCGATGGCATACTCATGCCAAGGCACACAATAAGTATGTAGGTGTAAGGACCCTCACCAAGAGTCCAGATGCAGGTTCATAAGCCAAGTCCATTAATTTCTAACATTCCCCTGACATGAGTATTTTCGGATACATCCTTACTTAGAGGGGTCACAGGGAGACACATAGGGTGAGACTGAAAGAAAAGAACCCTGCCTTGTGCCTGGTATCACACAGCCAAGTATGGACCAAAGGGTGGTCCTGCCCCTAGGCTGCTAGGGCAGGCTGCTGCTTCCCTCACTTGCATCAGGTTACCTTTTCTTTCTTTGTCCTTCTACAGATTACCTCTAATTATCCCCCTATGTAACTATACTACCCACTAAACATTCTTATACCTTTATCATGGCAAGATAATAAACCACTATAACCCCCTGCTGAGCATTCCACCTGCTAAACATTCTCTATACACTATACATTTGGAAACTACAAACATGTACTTAAATATATACATAAATATATAAACAAAAATGGCATAACAAAACATATAATATATTATGTCACATAGTGGTAACTGCTGCAGTCAGCCACTCCTTCTCAGTACCTTCATGGGTGCTGTTCTTGTGTAAGATGCAAAGAGGTCTGCCCCCGAGATGACAGTTGTGGCCTCGCCCACAGTTTTTTTCTGGGTGTCTCCATCCACTATATTACGCTACATGATCACAACGCAAATGGCCCTCACTGAAAACAGTCTCTAAACGTCCCCCACGCCGGGTGTTGCCCCGCAATCACCACTGCTGCACCCATGGCCCATGGAGCATGCCTGAGCTCCCTGCATCACCTGGGATGCTCTGGTATGACAGTCCAGGAATTGTCTTCAGCCTGGCTGCCCGACTGAGCAGCCTGGGCCTTACCTGCCCTCAACTTTACTTCATCTGGGCTGCCCAATGGGGCAGCACAGGACATTTTATTCACCTAGAATGCGGAGCAGGCGTGTTCACTGTTTCACCTTCTGGGATGGCAGGCATACGCAGGTGAGGAGGTATCCAATGTAGGGCCCACCTCGCCGGCCTCAAGGCGGGCTGACAAGGGCTTGGGTAGGTTGCTTGGTTCGGGTCGCTGCCACATCTGTGCCCTGGACTTGGAAGCTCTTGGATCTTCACCCTGTGCAGCACTGCACAGATTGCCCGCAGCCTTTTGATAAATGTTCCATCTAGTCTGATCTCTAGGTGGGCTGAGAGACGCCACTTCCCCTTGGGTGCCTGGGATGCTCCTAGTACACAGCCTGGGCCCCAGGTACAAACGCCTGGTTGCCCGACACACTCAGCCTGCTGCAGGATTATTTTCAGGCCCTTGGTGGTCAGTCAAGTGCCCCCCACCCCGAGAGCCCTTTAATTTCTAATTATCTTCTGTCTCTCTTCTTTTCCTTTTTTTTAAGCCCTTGTCCAACTGTTCTTTTTTGAATTCCTTAGACTTTTTTCTTCCCTGCGCAGGCCATTCTTGAGCAGAGGAACGCTGTCTATTTTTTTCCTATCTTTTGTTGATTATTTCATCCAGCTCCATGGAGGGATGGGTTGATCGGTCGAGGACATTTAAAACAATCACAAACCCTACACCCAACGCATACAAAAAATAAAGTGTTCTTTTTTTCAAACCCTGGTGTCTGTGTCTTTATTTCTAGGTTTCCCTTAGGGGACAAGCATGCAGCCCTATCCAGCTGGGCCCCATTTCGGCCACAGGCTACAATAACCGTGGGAAGTTAAAAGGTAGGGGTAAAAAGACAAGTGGAATTTCCAGGTATCAGTGGACTCAAGGAGTGGAGGGGCTGAGGGACAATGTAGGACAATAAATATAACATCAGCATGTTCAAGATTGCATTTAGGCTGCCCAATTGATTTGAAGGATATGTTTTTTTTTTTTACATTTCCAAATCATCTTTTTGCACTTAAAAACGTCCAAATGTGCGGTAACCGAAGCGCCACATACAATTAATCATAACGTGTTTTTTAAAGCTGTAGTTCGTTTAGACAGCACAGGATCATGGTCTGCAAGGAGACTAGTAAGAATGTTCGAGGATGCTGACTGGAGACTAGTAAGAATGTTCGAGGATGCTGACTGGAGACTAGTAAGAATGTTCGAGGATGCTGACTGGAGACTAGTAAGAATGTTCGAGGCTGCTGACTACCGGAGGGTCCCTCCGAGAGCTGCTAGTCAGTCGGAAGTCACGTGCACACCGTGCCGGATTCTCCTGACCTTTCCTATGCCTGGTTGTTTCATTATTTAATGGCCTGACCTTCCTGTCTGCAGAAGCACGCTTTTGATAAATGTACGGATTTAATAACTACATCTCACTGACAAGTGACCTTTATTACGTAGGCTTTTTATCTTGGGTTTAAGAATCTGCTGTTAGAAAGTTTTAATTCACAGCGCTTAATTATCCATTCTTTTGGCTGTAAACTCACGCAGACAAATGGAAAGGTCAAGCATTCAATAGCCCTTCTGTTAAAAAAAAAAATCCAGTCTGCAACGTTTGTATCTGTGTATTATATTGGACGTGTTTGGGACTGTGGCAATCTGTCGGGTCCCCAATGAGGTGCAAGGAGGCACGTTAGCAGTAAAGCCAATGAATTACATAAACTGTTTGCTATCAGTCCTCTGAGTGCCATAAGCCGATAGGCCTCCGTCGCCATATAAATTAAGTGCAGTGCAGCAGTATCAATTTGGACGAGATTATGCAAAAAGCTGCAAATGGCTCTACTGGGATTTTGAAACTCAGTTCTTGTTGGTATGGGGTTATGTGTACAGTTGTGTTTGGTTCACCATCTATCTAGCAAGATGCTTTTTTGGAAGGAATTCTGAAGCTCAGTGCTTAATAGAAACACTTCTGAGCTGTTCTGCTTCTCATGGGGTTTTGCAGGCGCATTAAAATAGCAATGAACGGCGCCTACCGTCGAAAAGTAAGTATGCAGTTTCCTCACTGTATTATAGTGTTCATGTCTGCATTATGTGCACGCATCCTGACATCTGAGCCAGACAATAGCAAACCCTTCGAAACAAGGCCGGACTGGAAACCAACACTTGCCCTGAAAATGTTTTTCAAAGTGGCCCCATATTTATTAGAATATACTTAGGGTATGACACATTCTTTACTTCATCCCAATCAAAAGAGGTCCATGGTATAGAGGCTCATCAGTAAATCTCCAGAGTTCCCTAAAGGCCAGTACACTACCAGTTTGAAGACTTACAAATAAGCACTGAAAATCATTCCATTTCATTTTCGATTTAGGTTTAGAAGATTAAGGAACCTTTAGAGGAGACATAGAGGTGAATTCACCTCTGGACAACTTTTGTATCTGTGTCGCTAAAGGCCGTTCACAAAAAGAGACGTAAGATTCAAACAAAGAAAACTATGCAGCAAAGTGCGCCGCCTCCATCTTGTCCAGTGCTACCTTCAACCTCCATATGGAATGGACTGGACTAATCAGCTTAAGGATACATGAGTTATGGAATTTGATTGGCAGCAGAGGTCCCCTGATTGCTGACCAACACACATAAGAGGGCGTTTCAGGAGCGTGTGCAACTGGGCAATGCTTTTTTCCCAGTCATGCACTGTTAGGCAGAATCACATGCAGTACCCTTTGGGACCACTACATGCAATTAGGACTGCAAGTGTAAGCACAATTTCACCTTTCATACAAGCCCATACTACACAGTAAAGTAGTAGCAATGGCTGAGCAGCCAGACTTATCTCAAGAGTTTAAGTGAGCAGTAGAACAAGTACACAAAGGACCAACAAGTACAGTGATTCAAATATATACTCAAGGTCTATTGGTAAAAGAATACACATTTATTTACACATTGACTTAGAAAACATTACACTAGCACAATCAGCTCAATATCACACACTGTCTTGTTTATAGGCCAGAGGCATACTTTCAGGCCCTCCTTCTGTATTGCTCATAGGGATAGGCAGAAGAGACAATCAGGAGTGGCATGGGTTAAGGCTCTGAGAACCCAGAGTATGTCAGCTGGGAGATCCCATCATCCAATCACTGTCAAGGGTACTTCCTGCTTCCCCCAACATGGACAAAGGTTCCCAGGACAAAGCAAGCAGCACGGCCTGGTCTCTGGGCATGGTTGTCTACATAAACCACGCCCAGGGACCAGCACACGCTTCATGTGAATTCTGTATCACACGCTTACCCGGACTTCTCTGCTTCCTGCAGTCCGTGTGGACCCCTTCGTTCTCTGCAGTCTGTGTGGACTCTTCAGCTTACCTGCAGTCCGTCTGGACTTCTCTGCTTTCCAGCAGCCCCATGCGGACTTCTCCGCATACCTGTAGTCCTGTGTGAACTCCTCCGGAGTTGTTTCGCCTTTGTTACACAGCCTACACACCATACCAGCACCTGAAAAGGAAAGACAAGAACAGGTAATTAAGACCGGCCAGTGTTGGGACTTTGCTTCGCCTTCAGCAGCACGTGAAAAGTACGGCTCTGAGACTGCTTACTGACACTCACCTTCAGAGTGTGGTTTATCGTCTGGAGCAGCTGTTGGTCCTGCCTTCTCGCTCCTTTCTTCTGTGCAATACTTCAGCACCTCCCGAAGCGGACCTAAGAAGAGAAGAGAAAGACAAGGTTAGTCCCAGAAAACATTTGCTCTGTACTCTCACCGCATTCAGGCTGAAAAGCACTCAGTGCAAGGAACTCTGTGCAACCCAGTGAGGCAGCTGGGGAACTGAACTTACCTGGTACCAGAACTTACCTGTTAAACCAAACCCAGTGAGTTAACTGGGTCTCAGAACTTACCATTGGCACAAAGAAACCAACCAGTGAGGCAACTGGTTCTGAACTGAACTGAACTGACTCATACCTGAACTATAGCCGTTACACACGGTCATCTCCAGCCACTCCCTCCGGACCCCAGACATTGCGCCCCTGCAAGAGCAGGATGGAGAGCTTGCCTAACTAAACAGCAAGGTGAGTCATCCCCTGGTTGAGAGGGAGCTACATTCCTGGTTAGTGGGGACTGGGTAGAAGGGTGGGGGATTGTGGACTACTCACTTCCTCTTTTCTAAGAACGTTCCCTTTCTTGGCAGATAACCGATTCAGCTGTAGAGGGCAAGTAGGGATCAAGGGAAGGCCCGGTGGACTCCATAGCACCTGCGGGGGCTGAGGTAAGCGTGACACACACTAATAAACCACAAAAATCCAACTGGGAAGTAAATGAACAAGTTTATCTCCAAAATGAAGTGGGAGCAAAATGGCACTTCAAATACTTATAAAGGGGAGGAAAAGACAAGGTTATGAGAATAGACAGCCCAGATACATTCATAGGCAGGGCAAAGGGTTTCCATTAAATACAAACAGCAATTCCTCTCAACAGACCTGGGCCAAAGTCAATGGTTCAGAGTCTTTTGTATAGGATAGCACAGTTCAAGTATATAACGGTTAAGTCTTTGCCATGGAGATTAGAAGAATTTGTTTAGGCAAAAAGTTTGACGAATGTTTAGAGAAGGACGAACCATCGAAGTTGAGGAAAGTTTCAAGCACTTTCTCAATGGCTGAAAATATTTCCGGACCGCGTTTGCACAGTACCTTTTTAACCAAAAACGCTGTATCTGAGGCAGTTGTTCCTGGCAGTTCGAGCATATCTCGCAGTTCCTGAGCTTCAGTCATGGGGACAAGAAGGAGGACGTCGGGAGGTACTTGCACTGCCCAGGGATGAGGCAAAAAGCTGTAGCAAGTTGTTGCTTTAAGGTGTGAGTGCCTTAAAGACCACAAACTGGTTTCCTTCCCACTGGCTATCCGGTTTTCAAGCAGCACTCTGCTGAAAATTCGACCAGTCAGGGACGGTGTCCAGGTGGCTTACGAGTTGGTTGTTCCCATCAAACTCAAGGGAAGAAGTTAACCTTGAAGGGCTTCTCTGTCGATTGGAGTTTCAGACAATTTGGACCTGCAGCAGGGCTTCATCGGTCGTCCAGGAGATGCAGCAGTACTCTTCCTTCAGCTTGTCTTGGGTTCTTTCGTTCCAGTGGTCGACTCTCATTTCCAAGTCCCAGAGACCTGCTTTTAAACAGTTTTCCCCCATTCATTCAGCCTGGCTGTCACTCGCCCAGCAGGGTGACTGTCCTTGTCCGACAGTCAGCCAGCCAATCACACCAGAGTGCATTCAGGTCTCCTAGGAGACTAAGCACAGGGAGTTTCGGGTACCTCCCTCACATCCTGTCCACCCCAGACACTCTGGCACCAGAGGAGGGCTTCAGCACAGAAGACCGCTGAAGGGCATGAACAAAGGGACCAAGCCTGGTTTGGCACGCAGAGTTAAACACAAGAAGGACTTTTCCTAAAAGAAATGATGAAAAAAGTTGACCTGAGTCCGTTTTTACAGATGAGTCTGAGGTGCCATATTGAAAAGGATGGCTGCCCTTGATTTTGAGCTACCGTTGTTAGCGGTTGCGAAAGATCACGGTAGTTGATCTAAACCACTGCCACCAGCCATTAAAAAGGGAAAACGGTAATATTTTACTGTTACATGAGTGTTCTGACTCAGGGGAAGCTAAGCAACACCTCCAGAACTCTATTGGAAGATAGTGTGTGTTGGGTCAGTAAATTTAAAAAGACTAGTAAAGCCAATTTAACTTTACAGGCTTTGGGAGACGGCAGTCAGTCCCGGAGAAGGTATTTAAACCTTTGGGAGTTGGAAAGACACCCCTGTGCCACTGCACTGAAGGTGCTGTGTGACACATTGAAAAAGGTGATGCCACTGGAGTTATTTTAAAACTCCATAACTAAAAGAACACACACGTAAAGCACCCACAAAATACATAGAAGAGGGGCAGTAAAAGGCTCACACTCTTCCCAGGTAAAAAATGAAATCCCAGAAATCCAGCAAAGTTGCTGGGGGTCTCAAAAAGTAAGGGAAGGGAAATCAGCACATTCTTGAGAATTCTCCCTAACATGCACTCCAATGACTCTGAGACTACACAACATTCAGTTGGCAAGTGAGCACCTCCTTCTTTACTGCGGAAAGAGCAGTAGTTTACCGCATAACAGAAAGACTAATAGTATGGAAATGTAGGCACATCAGAACACAGAAAGAGGCACCGTGCATGCTCTCTGACCAGTGCTGTGATCAACATTTGTATTTAGTTGAGTAACAGGGATGTCAATTTCGCACACAATAACTTACAGAAGCACATTTACCGTTAGTGGAGGCATTCCCAGGAGTGGTGCATGTACATTAGCACAAAGATGAGAACACGTGGTGAGTCATATTATGAGGGTATGAACAAAGTGGGCAACAGATCAGGGACAAAAACATATATCCCTCTTTAGTTTGAGGCAAACTAAAGTGGGATATTGTACATATATTTACAATTACATTTTTTCACATCATTGTTGAAGTAGTGGGTTCAGATGGGCGATTGGGAAGTGCATGTTGGGGGATGCCTCCTTTGCCATAAATTGAAGGGATCCACAGATGGGATGGGTTGTATTGTGATGGTGATGGGTTTCAATAGAGTAGAGTGAGTAGGGAGAAAGAACAGAAGTGAGAGGAGGCACAGCAACATGGGAGAGGGAGGTTCTGTGCAGAGGAGCAGTGGATGGAATGGTCTGGTGAGTAGAGAGAAATGCAGCCAGCCAAGTACCGAGGAGCAAGACCACTCAGAGATTTGTAGAGTAGGAGAAGAAACTTGAAAACGGAGAAAGGAGGATTCTTGACACATAGAATACACACACGATTTTAGTGGGCAAGTGATTCCCTCCAAAGTCCCTACAGTAGTATGGACCATGTGTATATACCTCTAGACCTGCCAAAACACATCTTTAATTACTTTACACTAGGGAGTATTATTTCTATTTATTTTATACTTTGTAAAACCTACCACTTTCAGGCAGCCTAACATTGTGTGGGGACACATAGAAGGGCATACGATTTCCAGTGAATCTGATAAGTGATAGAAGATTGTCAATCACTCGTCATCAAAGCCCATAGGGAGCCAGAAGCACCACCAGATGTGTGTTCTTGTCATAATTAAGCAAAGGTTTTAGCCATGCTTAGGTTTCTAACCAGTATATTTCCCATCATTTTCTGTAGCCAGAAGCACTGCCATATGCCTCAGCAGAACTCAATTTAAAGTTAATGTGCTGACATGTTTTTTTTCCTTTCTTTTAAACTACTCCCTGTGACTAATAATCAAGGCTACACTGTCTAAACCTGTGTCCATTCCCTGCATTGTCTTGCATGTGCTATACCTAATCGCCTTTACTTGATTCTCACTGAACATTAATGTACACTCATACCACATGTCAACGCTGGGTCTACACAACAAAGACCATTAGAAACCTCAAACCTTGGCAGAGCTTCAGGAAGAGTTGAACGGTTCAGCCATTATTGACTACAATATATTCTGAATTCCTGACACCTCCAGGGAAAAACTGTAACTACTCAATACAAACTGAGCAACATGAGTTACTTTTCAATGGTTTTCTATTCTCTGTGTCATCTCAAGTGAAATATCAGCATCGCTTGCTTTTCTGTTGCAGTATAGGCCTTAGTCATGCAAGCAAATTTACTGTAGGTCGTTTCTCTTGTTAATTGCAGAATAAGTTGGTACTTTGCCCCAATATATCATTATAAGAAAGCCAGCCTGCGCAGCGAACACACATTACAAACGACAGAAATGTATTCCACAACAAAAACAACAACACATAGAATGGGTCCTCAAAAATATTGAACATTCAAAATAATTTTTAAGGGGTATGGAGTACCCCCACAACTCTTTTCTTGGTATGCACACTTTTTCTGTTATTTACTTCCCAGATTAATTGATAATATAGAATAATTGGTCATTTACAACAAAGCGTTTACACCATGATCTATTCATACATATGTTGTTCCCCAGAACATCTGACATGTGTTTCACACAAGCATGCATTTTAGCGAGACTGACTTTTAATTACACCAAAGTGACATTTTAAACATTATCAAACAAATGTGTTGTTCTAATTGAAATACATTGTGTCCATCTCCTGCCCACTCTTTTTCTCAAGCTTTTCTTTTCATTTATTCACATTGGCTGTTGGACAAGTCTTCCCATTCTAAACACACTAGCTGTCCATTCAGTGATATGCCTGAGGTGGCAGGCCCACCCTATAGGTAACGGGCCAACACCCAAGTTAAGGGCCTGAGCGCTGCGAGGGTCCCTTAATGAGGGTCTCACCCTGTAGGGCCCACCACAGAGGGGCATATCGGCATTAGCCCCTGTGTAGTTGTCTACATGGGTGCTAATGGTGTTTATTTCAGTTTAAAAAGAAACTTACCTTAGAAGCGTGGCCCGACGCTGTGCAGTCCTGTTGGACAGAACATGCGTTTTCTATGTTGATAATGGACTTCCTGTTCAACAGGACTGCACAGCATTGGGCCCCGCATCTAAGGTAAGTTTATTTTTGTATTTAATACAAAAAATAACACTCTTTGCATCTGCGTACAAAACTACGCGGGTGCTAAGAGATAAAGCGGGAGAGGGAGCTGTGATAGGAAGTGGGTGCGGGCTGCCCAAGCAGTTTGGAACCCAGCTGTACCATACAGTACAGCCCACGTTCTGACCCTCCTGATTGGCTGGCTGCCCCATGCAAATGGACAATAAAGGCAGTTCATTTAATTGATGTTAAGCTCATCTGGAAGTTAGTCTGAAAGGGGCTTGAGTTCACTTCCATTGAGGAACACAATCATATTCCCCCGCCATTGCAGATTTTACACTTTCGGGATATTTTTTTAGATTTACTACACTATTATAGTACCTCGGTTGTATATTCTTAAGTGGAGAGAATTGTCTAAACCCAGGATATCATTTTAATTTGGGGTTATGTCTATTCAAAATTGTAAAGGCGCAGATTGAGATGGTTCGAGGTCAGATATTTTGTGCATGATTCCTAAATTTGTGGGTACCATTGTTACACTGTGTTTTCAATTGAATTGTACACTTGTGTGTCCTTTCCATATTACAGAAACATGGTTTCATTATTCCTTTGTTCAAGAAAGGCTCTACGCTAGATTTGTACTGTTTACCTCTGATTTTGCTACTTGACGTGTGAAGGACAATTTCCACTACATGTCAACGTTGGAAAAATTGCCACAGCGAACAATATTCTTACAGGTTCATGGGCAGAATTTCGAAAATATTTTAATACTGTTGCGCATTGCCTCACTTGAATATTATTATAGAGCAGTACTCCCGGATCAGGAAGAGTTGTGCATTTGTTCCCTTTTAGACCAAGCTAATCTTTTGTTTCGATTGACCGGCATGTACTGTTTTAAAAACATGAGAAAATTAATGCACCTGAAGGGTTCTTGCTACTGATTTAGTTGTGTTATGGACAAAAAACTCAAGCAGCTGGGAGCTGCAGTAGGAATGAGAGATATACTCCTGTTTTCTTTACAAATCGGTGTGTTAATCAAGGATGCTCATTACCTCCATTGCTCCATTGTTGAGTGATGTTGAGCCCAGTAAGTCCCCATGTTGAACTAATCTTCCTTTACATGACTGTCAATATGGTCCCTGGCTGTTCACTGGGGGTACGGCTCTTCTTGATCTTGCACCAGGTGGTCTGAAAGAAAATGTAATATATGCAAAAAGCTTCTTTAATATTCAGAAACTAACTTTTAAATTAACAAACACAAAGGTTATGACCTTAGTTAATACCTGTAGCTACTGCTCCTGGCATTTGGATGGTGTAAAAGGTGGTGACTAATGAACACATGTATTTAGGACTTTCATGTTATAACATTGATACCTGGTCTGCCCGTAAATAGACGATTGTGAAGAGTATTTCATCTCGAATTGGAAAGCTTTTTAGGTTTGATCACAGTTATAATGCATGTAAGTTGGATACATGTTTGAAAGTATTCAACCCCAAAGTCTGCCTATATTGGTGTGTGATTGGAGGATGACAAAGCATTGTTTGGGCCGAGGGGAGGGTCAACTCAGTTGCATCGTTTGTAAGTGTCGAAGGTCAATGCAATTTTCGGCACATGTGACATTTGTTCACAGGAAAGTCCCAATGTATGTCAGACTCACACGTCTTTTATAGGTGGAGAAAGCCAAAGCAGTGATAGGCATAAGTATCTTTTATTGGCAGAGGAGATGACCAAAGCAGTGATAGGCATAAGTATATTTTATTGGCAGCGGAGATGACCACAGCAGTGATAGGCACATGTATCTTTTATTGGCAAAGGAGATGGCCAAAGCAGTGATAGGCACATGTATCTTTTATTGGCAGAGGAGATGACCACAGCAGTGATAGGCACATGTATCTTTTATTGGCAGAGGAGATGGCCAAAGCAGTGATAGGCATAAGTATATTTTATTGGCAGCGGAGATGACCACAGTAGTGATAGGCACATGTATCTTTTATTGGCAGAGGAGATGGCCAAAGTAGTGATAGGCACAGGTATCTTTTATTGGCAGAGGAGATGACCACAGCAGTGATAGGCTCATGTATCTTTTATTGCCAGAGGAGATGGCCAAAGCAGTGATAGGCACAAGTATCTTTTATTGGCAGCGGAGATGACCACAGCATTGATAGGCACAGGCATCTTTTATTGGCAGAGGAGATGACCAAAGCAGTGATAGGCACAGGTATCTTTTATTGGCAGAGGAGAGGACCACAGCAGTGATAGGCACAGGAATCTTTTATTGGCAGAGTTGATGACCAAAGCAGTGATAGGCACAGGTATCTTTTATCGGCAGAGGAGATGGCCAAAGCAATGATAGGCATCAGTATATTTTATTGGCAGGGGAGATGAACACTGCAGTGATAGGCACATGTATCTTTTATTGGCAGAGGAGATGACCAAAGCAGTGATAGGCACAGGTATCTTTTATTGGCAGGGAGATGACCACAGCAGTGATAGGCACATGTATCCTTTATTGGCAGAGGAGATGACCAAAGCAGTGATAGGCACAGGTATCTTTTATTGGCAGGGAGATGACCACAGCAGTGATAGGCACATGTATCCTTTATTGGCAGAGGAGATGACCAAAGCAGTGATAGGCACAGGTATCTTTTATTGGCAGAGGAGATGGCCAAAGCAGTGATAGGCAAATATATCTTTTGTTGGATGAGAAGGCCAATAAGTATTTTTTAGAAGAGATGACCAAGACGGACTCAGGAGCACATTTCCTTTGTTGCCAGAGAATATCAAAGAAGTGGTAGAGACCCGCTTCTTTTGTGACAGAGAAGAAGGACGCCTCTTTTGCATACTAATTATGTTGTAGGCGGAGAAGGCCAAAGCAGCATTAGGTATCCATCTCGTTTGTTTGAGCAAGTGAAGGCAGAAGCAGCGTTGGGAACACATGCCTTCTGGTGGTGAGGCTGGGGGGCAAAGCAGTTATAGGCTATTGTTGGAGAGGGGAATACTGAAGCAGTGTTAGGCACATGCCCCTTTGTTACCGGATGGCAAGGCTAAAGCAGTGCTATGTACTCATTTCTTATTTTGGTGGAGAAAAAGGCCAAATCAGTTGTTGGCACTATCTTTTGTTAGCAGAAGAAAACGAAAAGCCAAAAAGTGTTACACACAGATGTTTTATGTTGGGCAATAATGCCAGTGCTAGACACATATGTCTTTTGTTACAGGAGAAGCCTAAAACAGTGTCAAGTACATATGCATTTTGTTGACAGTGGACGGGGCCAACACAGGATTAGGCACATATATTTCGTTGGTTGATAGGGCAGACTTCCAAAGCAATGTTGACCACATGCTTCTTTTGTTGGCAGAGGAAACAGCCCAAACAGTCTTAAGCTACACTTGCCTTTGCTGGTGGGAGAGAAAACCAAAATAGTTTTAGACACATGCCAAAGCAGTGTTATTCACACCAGCCTTTGGTTGGTGGAGAAGGCCAAAGCAGTGTTAGGCACACATGTATTTTGTTGACAGAGAATAAGCCATAGCAGCGTTAAGCGCATGCTACATTTCTGGATAGCAGAAGGACATAATATTTGTAGACAAATGTGTCTTTTGTTGGTGGAGTAGTAGGTCAAAGCACACGTGTCTTGTTCTAGCAGAGAAAGAGCCCAGCATAGTGCCAGGCGTATATAAAGTGTTGGCACATGAGGAGGCCAAATCAGGGTTAGGCACCGGTATCTTTTATTAGTTGAGAAGGTTAACACAATGCTGGGCTCACACGACTTTAGTTTGCTGGTGAGTCCAAAGCTGTGTTACACACATGTGTCTTTTTGTGTGGAGTTGCAGGCCAAAGCAGTGTTTGGCAATGTTCTTAGGTGGAGTTGAATACAAAATAAGGTGTCAAATCTGCTAAGGTACCCAGACGTTGTAGGGGACGACGTAGAGTCAGGAGGAGGAGTATATCTGTTGGCTATTTATTCTTCACCAGATGCAGCAGTGCATGTATGCGTTAGAGAAGGCCAGCTAATATGCACATCCATCTGCCAGCTACAGGGAACAGGGATATTTGCCTCAGGTGAATGATGTTCATTGGGAGGAAATGTAATCATGCATGCACTGCTGTCAAACCTGCATCAGGAGGCGGAGCATGAGGTCTGGGAGGAGGAAGGGGGTGCACCTCAACCATCAGATACTCAAAAGGGAAAAGAAATATGACCTCAGAAACAAACAGTGCAACCTGTTTTAACTAACAATAACATCAGTACAAATCGTTCAAAGACGATGCCTTTACTAGGCTAATTCCATATGTTTGTCTGCTAGTATTGAAGGTATTCCAGGGTGGGGTATTGTCAGGAATCACTTTTTGTTCGTTATCTCTGTATTTCTCTCCTTTTTTCTGAGGGGTAGAACAACTCTGTAAGCCAACCACATGGTGCAGGTTTTTATTTCTTTAATGCAACCAATAAAATAGGATCTTGCAGCCACTGTGGTGTGCTAGCGGTCAATCCCACATGAGTATCTTCCTCAGCCTGCCGAATACACCTGCCTCTGGTAATTCAACTGTTTGGCCAGTCACAGCAACACCTCCAATACCTTTGCAAACAGCATCCATACATCATCCACTGCAAGGCACACTTAACATACCTCAAGAAGGTGAAGGGTTCCTCAAACTTAAAAGAATAGTGGGCACGAGGAGTTAATTTACAGCAAGAAAGGCAATACCCACAACTTGCCACATGCCATGTATACAGAAAACATGCCTTGTAAGGAAAGACATGAATCAATGTGATCACCTATTTCCAGTGGGCCCACATGATGTTGCACTGTCCAGATGCTTGGCATGCAAGTGATAGGTCATGTTCCTACCCCTTGACTGCAAGCAACACATACATTTGCACCACCATCCCACACCATTACATTTGTGTTTTGTAGATTGACATATTTTATGAAACAATGTCTGAACACCATATTTGTCTGCGCATCCCACGGGGCACACACAAAATGTACCCCCCGGCCCCACTCAGTGCATCAGCCCACTGCGACAAAATATCACAAAAGATAACACAAGCTTTGACTTGTCAATCAAGACATTGATGTTATGTTACTTATATACTTATTGCCCTTCCTATTTGTTGAAGAAAATTGTCTTCTGACATCTCTGTGTCCTTGTTAATTCGCATAGGGAAATTTAGAGTTGGCACTACTTCAGGCAAACTTCAGCATCTGACCTCTACCCCCAAATTGTGGGATCAGCGACAATGGCCTTGGACCACTGTGAGTGTAAAGAAGTCCACCTGCCAATGGGCAAGTGGGCCATTGCTTAAGGCTCACGCTCTTGGTGTACATGTAGTCTTCGTAGTGGATGCCAATGGTTCTGATGTTGTAACTGACCTAACAATATGCAAACACATACAGATTTGCAGCTTTGCTCATGTCCCCCATAGTGTAGAAACCCACTTTAAAATTCTGTATGCACCACTTGATGAGATGGTAAATGTGACCAAGTAGTTCTGCCTCCAATGTAGTCCCTCTTGCAGTGCTTACTCAGTGGAATGTAACCCTCTTTATGCTGGAGTGTCTGCAAAAATAGTGCAATGACGGACTACTGCAATAGTCAGAGTCAGTAATTGAATGCTAGCTATCAAACACATACACAATGGCAGATGTTGGTCTTTACTGAACCATTTTTAAACCTGGTGAATTAGCGTATGTGTTACCCTACTGAGTGAGGTGCTGCCACTGAAGTATCTGTTGGACAAAACTATGCAAGATGATTAAGGGATATGTCATGTCCAGTGTTCTAAAGCAAGGACACTATCTATAAAACTTATGTTGACCTTCTGAAAGTATCCATGCATTGTTGTGATAAAGGAGAATTTGGAAAACATGCATAATCTCTTGACATATTTTCTTGACCTACAGTTAATGTCAAGGTGCAACATTTCAAGAGCACATGTATCTGGATGAGGAAAACACAGTTGTTTGTTATTTCCTAGAGGATGCACTAAAGATCCATGGTTAAGGATGCACAAAATATACGTTTGAAAGCCTGGATTGTATAAGAAGAGAGAGCGAAAGTAAAGGTATCTACCCAGTGTGGAAGGTTGGTTAACAAGCAGTGCAGGCACATTCTACACAACTGCATGTACTATTTTATTGGGCAACCCCAATGAGCTTTCATACAGTGGAACTACTTAAAGGTCAATGGAAAGACTGTGGAGCATCTGTCACAGTCCCAGTACAGTATTTGCAAACAGCATTTCTCTCTCCACCACGTGCAGAGCCAAGCTTGTCATCTTTTGGTATGTATAATGTGTCCATGTATCTTCTTTGTCTATCCTCATACACAGTCATCTACAAGATGGCATGATGGTATGCCTTTTCATGCTATCTTGCATTGACATGGGACAAAACACTTCCCAACTGACTGACTCCAAGTCATTCAGACAATATGTGGTTATATGCCTCATAAATCTGTCTCTCCTCACCCAACCGAATTTTGCCAAACACATAATGTGCTGGTGCATATTGCAGTGCTGGTGGTGGCAAGGTGGTCCTGATTGTGGATGGTGCCACTGGTCAAGGGTAAGCTACGCCAGGCATAACGTTTTGGGATATATTTTCTGGTAAAGAGTGTTGGGGGATGAGATTCACTTGTGACAGCATGTCTGGCAAAATAGTAGTGCATTATTTGACAATTCCACATCACCCTCACCACTTTAGGGGGCTTCGGTAGCAGGATCAGAGTCAGGTTATGTGTATATCCTTGCCTATGTATTGCTGTGGTACACAATGCATCCTTTCTTGGGGAACCAAGCCTGGCTGTCATTTGGCTGTAATTGCATATTACTATGCATTCCTTCTCCTGACAAGCTTTCCCTTTGGCAAGTTAAAGTAGCAACATGTCCATGACAAGATGACGCTATCATGTTTGGTGTTAACTCCAGACCCAACTGAAACTTCCGATTGAAAGACACTACCTGTGTAGGCAATGGTGCAGTGTCCTCAGTCTCATCTGATCTCTCTGTACTGGGGCACCATCTCTGGCTCCTCCACCTGGTGCTCTTCAGTCTCCTGCAACACCACCACCCCTTGTTCCCTCTCCTTGACACACAAACCTGTGTTGCAACCTCTCCCTACTTCTCAGTTGCAACCTCCTCTGCATCCTGAAAATGTGCTTTACATTCTGCATGGATGATTGATGAGTATGTGTGTAGCTACCATATTGCCGACCTCATTTCCCATCATAGTCACAATCTCCCCATGCAGCAAGTGTTCAAGTCCTTCATGACCTGTGGTCCAATGCGGTCTCCCTTGGCTCCCTTTTCTGGTGGGCCAGACTCTTCCACTTCTCATCCTCCACTGTGGCCCCACAGACAGACATGGCACTTCTATCGTCCTGTCCAGATGTGTCCACTCCCCACAGACCTTTGCCCCAAACATGTTGAAAAACAGAAAGGATGCAAGTGAATAAGACCAACAAATGTATTTCTGCAAGCTTCATACATATATCTGGAAAGTGTTTTACACACAAGGACTACTAAAGCGGAAGGATGTTTAGGTAAATAGATGTGTTTCTAGGGTTTGCAGGTTTGATTAAAAGGAAAGGAGTTAGGAATGCTTAAATTTGATTAGGTGTCACAACGCTGAAAAACAACAGGGGAAGTATGAAAGTAACATTTTTGCTTGTGTGGGTCTTTTTGGGTGTCAGAAAGGTGAACGAGAACTGGGAAAGTAAATTATAAGGGGAATAAAATGAAGAGAAGAGATGGCACCTAAATGCACACACACATAGACATTGGGGTAAAACAGGGACCAATAAACACCAGAAACACCATAAGCAACTACAAATAGATAAATGGGGGTTCGCTAGTTTTAACCAGCTACATATAGCTAGCAAATTCCTCAAACAAAGTAGAAATCTATGTGCACCGAGCAGAAGTACCTGGAAGTACCTCTTTGCCTCAGACGCTGATTTGTTGCTGTGGGACTTCTCTGTGTTAAGCTGTAAAATATATATGAGTCTCCTTCAAGCTCTAAAAGCTTAATTTTAGCTCCCTTTCGCTTTCAACTTCTGAGCCCACTTGGAAGGCGAAGCCTAAAAAAAAAGACCCTTGCGCGCACCAGCACGCGCGCACCGAGCAGAAGTTCCCGGAAGTACCTCTTTGCCTCAGACGCTGCTTCGTTGTTGTGGGACTTCTCTGTGTTAAGCTTTGAAATATATATGGTATAATGGTCTTGATCATGGACTTTGACTAAAATCACTGTAGCAGTTGGTGAATTATACTGATTGCATTTTATTTATTTTTATTTAGAGGCTTGAAAAGCTTAATTTTGGCTCTGTTTCGCTTTCAACTTCTAAGCCACGCCCACTTGGAAGGCAAAGCCTCAAAAACAGACCCTCGCGTGCACTAGCGTGCGCTCACCGAGCGGAAGTACCCATAAGTACCTATTTGCCTCTTCGCCTTGCGCGGCATGAGGCGTCAAGGTCTTCCGAGTTGCTTCGGCTCGCATAACTCGTCAGGCAACTTCAGCATTATGATTATTCAAATGCTGAACATGGGCATACCTCCTAGAATTTCCCCTTTGGCGTCGATTGAGAGCCCAGCTCATCCTTTGCGTACCTCCAGCTATTCATGCTCCACGCCTGTCAGAGGTAAAGGTAATAGGGGGGGCTACCTAATGCGGATATTCGCATGTTCTGTAACGGTTGTCTTTTAGCCCATAGGGCGAGAAATTCGATTGAGGTGGGGCCCTCGCAAAATCTCAATGGTGCTTTGAGCTGTGAGCCAAACAGTTCAAAGCCTTCCTGTGATTCTCCACAACAATTACCGGTTCCCCCCAATGTGTTAAACAGCATGGTGCCTAAGCCGACTGCTGAAACTTGCAAAAACAATTTGTCTTTAACAGACACAGCAATACTAGACAGTATGGCGACTGCATAGAAAATATCAATGATAGTACACTGTCCCATGAAGTCTGTAATGTATGCTGTGGTAATAGATCTAGATGCCAATGAGTGTTTTCTGACAAGTTGCTATCAGAAAATGTATCACACTCCTCTGTCATGTTTTCTGAGGTATCCCATAGCTCCATAGAGACGGTTTCTTCCTCCATGCACTCACTTAAGCAGATTACAAACTAATACACATAGTACCAACACCTCTATGCGCACACGCAATCCTGACACTAAGCTGTATGTTACATTACAAGCCATGAATTTGTCTATCCAAATATTGGGAAACATATCTCATTCAGTGGACCAAAGATTGCTTATAGAGAGGGAGGCCTTGAAAAAAAAACTCTCTCTGCATAAATTGACAGACAATGAGGACAAGCAACATCTGATGTCCAACAGACAACCCCTTCTCCTTAAAGTCACTATGATCTCCGTAGCATGTCAAACGGACTTAGAGACCGATCAGCACTCCGCCCTACACGCTCCCACACAGGCTAACGAGAACAGTGGGCCTCATTACGACGGCGTAAACAGCGCCGACCCTTACCGCCTGAGTACGAGGTCCCTTAGCTCCATGGCGGATTTAACACCTGCTTTTAGCAGGTGTTAAAATCCATGGCGCTAAGGGACCATGGAGTTCATTACGCCACCGTAATTTACGGTGGCGTAATTAACGCCTTCCCCACTCCCATTATGCCCTATGGGGCAAAAATGGGAATGGGGAAGGGTAAATGGGGATTGGGGACTTACCGCCCCTCCAAGGTCGGAATGGGGCGGTAAGTCCGCCAACCACCATGGCGTAAACGTAGTTTACGCCATGGTGGTAAAGTCACGGCCCAGGCGGTAACTTACCGCCTGGGTCGTAATGAGGCCCAGTGTGATAGTAGGGGCATTACCATTTATTAATTCAATCATTTATGATCGATTGGCAGAGCATGATCCCATGCCTCAAGTTCAGAATGCAAGCTCGTAGTATGTTGGGCTTGGCAACCTGCTTGGTCAGAGAAAGAGAACTTACACAATATTTGCACCAACGGTCACGGTCACACACAAGAAAATGGCGGCATCCTCCCTCTATAAAAATCAACAAACCTGCAAGAATACAGAAAAAACAGTAACAAAACTCCCCAAAAACTAATCCGCACCCAAGCATATGTGAAAAGCGATGTAAAAGTAATTTTTCAAGGTAATCTCAATCCCTCATAAGAATATTGTAATAGCTTAGCAAGCCATTAAGAAAAAATGCATGCTACAGACTCAAGCAAACAAAAATAACGGACTCCCGGGATTTTGCCCAATCCAGGCTCTGAACTACCCTCCTTTAGATGACTTAATGAAAGAAATCTTGCATCTGAATACAGCTAAGGTCGTCTCGGTAGACAGCGCCCCTGGTCCTTGCAGTAAGGAATCATGAACGGACAAAGTATCAGGCGGGAGACTGTGACTGGCAAGATCAATCATGGCTGCTCCAAATAAGTTCATGCTGTTAGTCAAAGTTATGTTGCAGAGCGATATTTATGCAATCCTTAACATATATTGGAACCCGGCAGGGATTTCAGATGAGCGCTTTTTCAGGGATTTTAATGGTCTGTTGGACATGGTGATTGAAGATCAAGGCACCACGCAAATTGTTTTAGCAGGTGATTTAAACCTAAACTGTCTTGAGAAAATGTGTAAGCGTTATAATTACTGGCTTATGCGATGGAGGAATTGTTTGGTGAAACACAGATACTTACATGTCCTGAATAGTGTTTTTGCCTTGGATATTCCTCCAGCCTCGACTTGGCACAAAGGCAATACTTTGTCAATAATTGATTATGTTTATGTAAATTCTGCATTGTGGCCTGCTATGCAAAAATGTTGTGTCATAGCCTCTGTTGAGAGCGACCACAATATGTTGTGTGCTGAATGGAGAGTAGAACCAGAAAGAAACCTTATAAAGAGTGTACCCATGCGGGGTTGTCTAGTGGTGATTTCAGGAAGAAACCCTCTCTGATGGTCGGAGGAAGCTTTAATACATTTCAGTCAGTTATTGACACAATCAGGTAGGACAGATGACTATCAATTAGAAAATGTGGGAATCATTTATAGTGACATGATTCAAGCACTCCAGCAGTCTAAAACATATACTTGGTAACCATCAGAGTCATCTGTATTCCTATGATAGCATGGTTTACATAAGAAAATCATCATATTGTGCTGACCTGAGAAAGCTCACAAGGCATCCTCCCCCTCTCAGAGCGGTTCTCATACAAAAAGCACGAATGGCGCACACACATTAGATGACAGGGCACAGATCAATGCTCTATCGGGGAGATGGAGCAAATATGTTAAGGATCCTAGCTGAAAAAAACATTTCCAAAATGTGAGCTGTTTTGAATCAAGCCATTGGTGCTCACCAAATAGTCATGCAGACTACTGCAGTCGACACGCAATATTGGATATCACACTTTGAACACCTATATTCATCCCCCATGGGTTGTAAGAGTTCAGACACTCCAAACATACCACTTGATTTCCATCTTAACCTGGATCAAAATGAGATTTTGCAACTCATTAAAACAGCTAGTAACTCAAGAGCAGTAGGCCCAGATGGCCTTTCAAATTATGTCATGAAAATCCATCCAAAGCTCTGGGCCTCCATACTATTTAACATATTCTCTGCTAAAAACCATGAACAGAAACTGCGAAAACATGGACTCAAGCAATTACAGTCTCAATTAACTAAAAAAGTGACTGGCAACCCATGGTAGCTATCATCAAATTTCTCTTTTGGACGCTCCAGGCAAAATCTTTTGTCGAATAATCCTTAGAGAACTTAATCCGTGGGCTGATGACAGACAATTGAAAGACCCCTACCAATCGGGTTTTGTCAGAGGTCTGGCCACAATTCCCAACATACTTGCCCTCACTATGATACAATCTCAACAAGCAGCGTGTGGACAATCCCTGTATTTGGGATTTATTGATTTCAAAGCTACCTTTGATTCAATAAATAGAACTCTTTTGTTTTCAAAGCTACAGAAACATAATTGCCCTGCCTCATTACTATCTTTGATAATGTTACTCCACACAAATACAACGATGCAACTGAGAGTTAACCTTGACTGTAAATTATCTCCAACAATTATTACACAAAGAGGTTTGAAGCAAGGCTGTGACTTAGCCTCCTTTCTGTTTTATTTCTTTATATTGGACATAGGTGACACAATAACAAAATATGTTGGTGACCCCCCGCGAATAGGCTCCCGAAAAATCTTGTATTTATTATACGCAGACGATTTGGTTCTCCTATCTCAAACTCCAAGAGGTCTCCAAAACATGTTGGAGCAATTAGGCTCATATGCGCAGAACAATAACTTAGCCATTAATACGACTAAAACACAAATTGTGGTGTGCAATAACAACCAAAAGTCAAAAAAATGCAACAATAAATGGTATTTACAACATTGCAATCTTTCCATTGTGTTTCAATATAAGTATCTAGGTGTGACAATTCAGCATAGGAAAAGTGCGATTCAGTTTGCTTGTGAAATCCAAAACAAACAAAGATACTTATTAAAAAAATTGGAAAATTCTCGTTGAAACACATCATAGCCTTCTATAAAATGAAAAATAAAAACTATTGTATGGAGTGGAAGCCATTGATACCAAAGAACGTAAGTTTTGGGACACTATAGAGCCAAGTATTGGAAACAGGCATTACAGTTGCCATGGGGCACCCCCATAGCCGTAATGCGACATGAATTAGACCTATCGTCTTTATATTCTCATGTGATTTGGAAGCAATGTGCATTTCTTCGCAAAGCACTGGGTGGATTACAAAAACCTGCCATTCTGAAAATCATAACACATCATTTACTCACGTCTAAGAACACATTTCTAGCCAGGTGGCGAAATCACGTTAGCTGACACAGCTGTGACCATTGATCTTCATATTACAAATCCAGTTTGGGCAAAGGTAAACCTTTTTCATTATGATTGGTCGGAAAATGCAATAAAGTGTTCGCTACATAAGGATTTTAACATATTTCTATTTGGCACAAAAAAAAATGGGGTAATGGCTGACTATCTTGTGAAGAGCCCATCGCCGGACAAGCGTAGATAATACTTGAGGTTCAGGTTAAACCTGTGGAATACTAGGGATATATTGTGCAGAAGGAAAATAATATCCCAGAAACAAAACTATTGACACTATTGCTTGAATGTAAATCGAAATGAAACTTTGCAACATCTTAGAGTAGACTGTACTGCTCTGAATAATATACAAAGAAAATGTTTCAAAAATACAATGACTATTCAGAACCATTTTAATCAAGAGCAAATATGGCATCCGCTGTTCTCAAATCCGAGAATAACAGTACAAATGGCAATTGTACAATATCTTGACATGGGCCCTCATTACAACCCAGGCGTTAAGGGGTTAACGGCGCTGTAAAAGGTGGCGACGCCGTTAAACCCTTAACGCCTGATTACGAGGTCCCTTTGCGGGTGGCACTTTAACACCTGCTTTTAGCAGGCGTTAAAAATGCAACCAGCAAAGGGACCTTGGTGCTAAGTACGGTGCCGCAATTTGCGGCACCGTACTTAGCGCCTTCCCCATTCCCATTGAGCCCTATGGGGCAAAAATGGGAATGGGGAAGGGCCATGGTGGCATGGGGAATTACCGCCCCGCCAACCTCGGAATGGGGCGGTAATTCCCCATTCCGCCATGGCGGAGTCGGTAAGTTACCGGCATGGACCATGGTGCTATTAGCACCATGGTCCAACGCCTGGGTCATAATGAGGGCCATGGTTTTACCAAACTTGAGTTGTGAAAAGTGAATCTGTGACTTGCCCAGGGTTTTTTGCCTATCATTTTCAATTGAGATAGTAGCTGCATAAGTTTTTGAATAACTCCAGACAAGGAAATCAGTAGAAGGTGCATGGAAACCTATTAACATGACTTCTAAATTGTGTCACATATGTTTTGAAGTGAGGATTCTCATTTTTTTTTATATGTATTAAGATTGAGTGTTCCTTTTTATATGCTTGTTAATATGTGAATCTAATTTGGAAATGTTATTCATTGTATAGAAAAATTATTTGAAAAGTTGTTTTTTCGGCTAAACACATTAATAAAAAAAATATATCTATCAGGCCAATTCATGGAATTAATGTGCACTGAAAATATCGGCGCAAGCGTGCCAAAACGTGCAATTCACAGTGAAAGAGCGACACTCGCAGTGCAAGTGCGAATATCGCAGGGAAACCAGCGCACATCTATTCATGGAAGTACGTGCGCGAGTAAAATCTGGGATGTGCGCTGAAAAAGTGTGAGGCGCACGCCAGCGCACAGGTCATCTAACGGCGTGCGCTAAGTCCACAGCGAAAACACACATAGGCAGCGCACATAACAAAACTAGGTGGAACACGGGGCGTGACACGTGGAATGGGGAACAACTCGTGAAAATGTGGGTGTCAAGGGGAAGTACAGGAGGCAAGTGAGTGGAACGCCCACACGCTCGCCTACAAAACGTATTCATGGAATCGAATAGGGCAAAACAGCGCACGGGCAAAGACGCGCACAGGCCCAAACATGTCCGCCACACGAAGGCAGGCGGTCGCATCCCTGCGCATGAAAAAAATGTGCGCCAAAATGTGCGCCCACAAAAAGCAGGTATATACAGCTATGTAGAATGTCCCATACTGTGGGCCTCTAGGACAAATGACATGCAAATGGGGTATGCGACAAACACGGACACCTGCTGTGTGAAAAATAGCGTGTGCGTGGATTTCGGGGGTGCGTGGGAAGTTCTACACGCTATTTGCCCTGGGGGAGCGGGGTACGTGTATTAGAGAGGTTTGCGTGAAGTTTCATACGTGATACGCCTGGGTACGTGTATTTCAGGGGTGCGCGTGAAGTTTCACACGCGATTGGCCTGGGTACGTGTATTTCAGGGGTGCGCGTGAAGTTTCACACGCAATATGCCTGGGTATGTGTATTTCAGGGGTGCGCGTGAAGTTTCACAAGCGATAGGCCTGGGTATGTGTATTTCAGGGGTGCGCGTGAAGTTTCACACGTGATAGTCCTGGGTATGTGTATTTCAGGGGTGCGCGTGAAGTTTCACACGCGATTGGCCTGGGTACGTGTATTTCAGGGGTGCACGTGAAGTTTCACATGCGATTGGGCCTGGGCGAGCGGGGTACCACACACCGTCTACCTTGCGTGTAGAAGAACGCGTAACCAACACCCACCTGCTGTGAAGTAATAGCGTATGAACCCCAACGCCTGGAAAACACACGCACCGCACCCCACGAAAAGCACGTACAGGCCAGTGTGCGATACGGCACAGACGCGCTTACGGGCTGAGGGCCTTAGGTCCAATGAAATCACGTATGCGTGCTGAGGCGCCTACGCGCTAAGGGACTTTACTCGAATTAGACGCTGACGTGCAAGAATTTCACGTGCCAAATCACTCTGTATCAAGCTGGCCACGGGAAAACACACGGAAGACCACGCTCCTGCCCAAAAGGCTGAATTACTGCCCCCCAGAGCCCCGATCAGCCTCCCACGAGCCATCTGCTGCTGCCTGCCTGCTGCCATCGTGCCCTGCATTTTGTGCCTGCACATCTGCCATCTGCAGGGGTCCAGTTGCTGTGTCCACCCCTGCTGGAACAGAAGACTCCCGACTGGTATACCATCACTGCACAGCCCAGCCCCAGGACCCAGTTGCCCACCCACGCCTGCCTCAGGGGTCACCATGTCGGGGCAAACATCATCTGAGACCACTGGCGACCCCCAGCCAGAGGGGCAGAGGGCCACCAGCTTCAGTCAGAAGGAAGTTGGTGTCCTGGTGGAGCTTGTCCTGGGGCGTTATGATGCCCTCTTCGGATCATCACGCGCCAACAAGGAAGGACGGGACAGGATCTGGGGTGACTTTGTGGTTGCCATCCGCGCGGAGGGGGTGGCAACCTGCAACATCAAGCAAGTCAAGAAGCGCTGGGAGGACTTGAGGTCCAGGACCCTCTTAAAGGCCCGGCGCCTCGTGGAGGTGGGCCGGGGCTGCATGAGTACCATCCAGCTGAAGGTCCTGGAATGCGTACACCCAGCACTCCACGCCCAGATCCTTGAGAGGTAGACCCGTCTGGAGTTGAGTGGTAAGTGGCCAAGCATTGCTGTGTGAGACAGGGCATGTTGCAGTGTGCTGGTTGTCTGATGCTTGCCTGTATGTGTGACATAGGACATGTACGTATGTGTGTGTGCAGGGACATCATGGTCATGCATGTGAGACCAGTAATGTGTGAACCACATGGTTGGGGCATGTGTTTAAATGCAACATGGGGAGCTCTATGCGGAATGGACACATGAGAGCATGCCAGTCTCTGTTCCTGGACATAGGTGGGGGTGAGGGATGGGTGTTGAGGCCATGTACATGTATGGTGTCCATGTCTGTGTGTCTGACCTGCGTGTCTGTGACTTGTGAATGCCATGGATGCATGACACATGTTCAGATTCACTGATGCAGCCTAGTCATCCTTGTATCCACTGTGTCTTGGGTGTACAAGGCCAGAAACTACAATGAAGTGTGTGCATGTGATAGGCATGACCCATGATGCATGTGAATTTCAAACCAACATTGTATGTTTCAAGAGTCCCTTGGACATGTATGCTAATGTCCATAGCATGCGCCATGCCTGTTACTGAATCTGTTTTGCCTGCACTGACCCATGTGTTGTGGAGGGACATGATGGAAGTGATGTTTGACAGTGCCACTCATCTGCTATTGCTTCTTGTCTAGGGAACCATTGTACAGTACCCTGATGCTTGTGTTCTATGTCTCCCTCTACACAGCGGCAAGTGAAGAAGACGGCAGAGACGGCGCTGTGGAGGAAAGCGGCGGGGATGACCCCACGGCTGCAGTGGAAGGGCTGGGTGAGCCCCCACAGGGGCTTGCAACGGCGGAAGACAGTGTGGAGCCATCCAGGTTGGTGGTTTCCACAGAGGAGGAGGAGGCCGCTACTGAGCTGCACATGGCGCCTGGTGGGGGTGGTATCACTGGTGCAAGTGGTGCAGTCCAGGGGCAGGGGCAAGAGGCAGCACAGGTCGGCGTGGAGGAGCCTGTGCATGTCACTGTCCCTGACACTGTGACTGCACCACCATGCACCAGCACGGATGACTCATCCCAGGCCCGTCCGCAGGTAGGGGGGATGTCCATGTCATCTGACACTCCTCTACCTGCGGATGAGGGGACCCCTGGCCGTATGGAGAAGGTCCTGATTGGTGTCGCGTTGCGCACGCGTGACATTCGTGATGATGTGCGTGCTTTCCGGGGGGAGCTCTCCTCCTCTGTGGAGGCTATGCACCAGTCGTTCTCCATGCCGTCTTCCAGCCCAGATGCCACCAGGGCCCTCTGTGGACCTGCCCCAACCAACGCAGCCAGCTCAGTGGGGCTGCCATCCCTGCCACAGTTGAGAGTCGGAGGTCCAGCAGGGGTGGACACACCAGCAACTGGACCCCAGCAGATGGAGGATGTGCCGGCATCATCGGGCAGGGCATGTGCACGACAGCATCGGTGGATTCCATCAGCCTGGATGCCGTTGTGCTAGCAGAGGCAGTTGCGTCGGAGGCAGCGGCAAGCTCGACGTGGGTGGCATCATGGCTCAGGGCCATCTACATCAGAGGGGCAGGCATCGGCCGGAGGGCAGGAGAACCCTGGAATGGGAGTGTCTCCCGTGTGGCAGCGGTTTGGCCAGCAGATATGTGCGGAGCGGCGGCGGGCAGAGGAGGAACGGCTCGCAATGTTCAGGGCGGAGACCTCCATTCGCAGGGCGCTGAGGCGGGCTGAGTGCCTCGACGGTATTCGCAGGGAGTTGGAGCTGGACACCGTATTATCCCTGCGAGACCTCGGGCCCAGTGAACATGCCCGCCTCCAAGCCATTGAACAGGAGTTCGATGATGCCCTGGCCCATGACATCAACCAGTGAGCCGTTGGACTTGCCCGCCGCCATTGTATATAGTTCATTAGTGTTAAGTTTCCTTTCTTTTTTTCTTCCCTTTGGGGCGCATGGACTATGCCCCACATTTTTGCATATAGTTGTTTATTCTGTAGGCTTTTTTGTAGGTTTGCTTTGGACAGTTGGGCTCATGGACCCAGGATTTCATCCTTGTAAATAGTTGGAGTGTGCATTTGTTGGCTTTGTCTTTTTTGATTTTTCCATGGAGCAATGGATTTCACTGTTTCATTTCGGTTTGGATTTGCTTTGTTGGAAGGAGACTTTGGAGACATTTTTGATTTCATATATTTTGGATTCTGATTTCCTTTTTTTATCATTATGTGACATTCTGCATTCTTTTCCTTATGTCCATTGTTTGGTATTTGATTTTCTTTCACCACATTCTTTGTTCAATACATTTGTTCCCGTACTTCAATGTGTGGTATTCTCTCATTGGTTTCATGCATGTCACGATGTGGGTGTTCACATTCAATGGCACCCATTGTGTGTGTGTGTGACGGACATGTGCAGATGTACATACATGCCATTTGGGTTGTTTCATGCAATGGGCATTTCAATGTGGGGTGTATGTTATGCTTGGTTGGTTATTTGGGCAGGGGTGGCGTACCGTGGGATTTTGGTGGACATGAGGGACATGATTGTGGGTCATGTTGACATGTTGGGGGGGACATGAGTGAGACATGAGTGGGGGCCTGCTGGCAGGTGCCCCTGACTGATGGGGGGTGCGGGTGCTGGGGGACAGGAGTGGGGCATGAGTGGGGGCCTGCTGGCAGGTGCCCCTGACTGCTGGGTGGTGGGGGGTTTTGGGGGACATGAGTGGGGGCCTGCTGGCAGGTGCGCCTGACTGCTGGGGGGTGGGGGTTCTGGGGGACATGAGTGGGGCATGAGTGGGGGCCTGCTGGCAGGTGCCCCTGACTGCTGGGGGGTGCTGGGAGACATGAGTTGGTGATCATATTGGAACGTGACATGTGGCTTGGCTGAGGGGCATGCCCATGGTGGATGGGCTGCCTGCGGGACATGACCAGGGGTGCATGGTAGTCTCCTGTGGTGTGGGCTGCCTGCAGGGTCCGTGGAGGGGGTAGAGGGGACACCTGGGAGGACCCACACTGGCAATTCACGTGTAAAACTTCCAGCGCACCCCTTGAAATACACGTACCCAGGCCAATTGCGTGTGAAACTACCCGCGCACCCCAGAAATACACGTACCCAGGCCAATCGCGTGTGAAACTACCCGTGAGCCCCTGAAATACACATACCCCGCTCCCCCAGGCCCAATCGCGTGGGAAACTACCCGCAAGCCCCTGAAATACACATACCCAGGCCAACCGCGTGTAGAACTTGCTGCAAGCCCCTGAAATACACGTACCCCGCTCCCCCAGGCCCGATCGCGTGTGAAACTTCCCGCGCACCCCTGGAATACACGTACGCAGGCCAATTGCATGTAAAAAATCACGCGAACAACAGTTATACACGTACGCAGGCCACTCGCACAGACCCTTTCGTGTGTGGAAGTTACCGCGAAACCCGTAATACACGTTCCCTGCTTGGCGTTTGCTGTTTGGCAGTCCGGTAAACTGGTCCAGGGTTGGCTCAGCCCTTTGTGCTGGATTGGGGATTTTGATGGCTTTTGCTTGCGCAAGGGCGTTCTTGGGGGCGTAACTGGCGCTGCTGCAGGGTTGCTGCGCCACTCTGCGCCACGGCTGCTTTTGGAGGCTAAAATCCATGAATACGCTGTGCACGGAAATCGATTTTAGTGCACGTGGCTGGCGCAGACATTTGCACAGGAACACTGTGCGCCAGCCGCGTATGCCACTTTTGTGCGAATTTCTATGAATTACCCTGTATATCTCAAGCAAAAGCAAACGTTTGAGAGACTGTATCTACCTACCTGTTTATTAGTTTGGAGTCTTCAGATTGCATTGCAGGGGCCAAAACTGACCTCCAAATTATATGTGAGTTACCAGTCACCGACAGCTGAAAAGGTCTGAACTCCCACTGAGACTGTTATAGAATGTTTTAGCACATCTATTTGGAATGATGGGTAAAAAGACCATTAAACAGTGGAACTAACATCAAAAAGAAATCCCTTCAGTCAAAAAGAAATCATACCAAATATCTGCAAAGACAAAGCATCAAAGGAAATTTGTCAAATTGGAAGAACACACATTTTCCTTAAAGTTGGATCATAAAACAATCTATGCTAACATTTGTTCTGGAGACATACGTCCAGTTGGAGGGTGTGGGGTATTCCACTTATGAGCCTCCATCTGAGTTGCTTGCCAAAGGTTTCATGCATAGTTGTTACGGTATGGGAGGGAAGTGTGGCAAGTCAGATACAGGAGACAGACACAAAGACATGATTCAACCAACAGTTTATTGGTAAACGGAAACAAAAAAAAAAATTCTCTAGTGCCTATACTAAGATGAATTCCCTACGCAACACAACAATAAATGGGTGGTTGTCAGGCTTTCACAAAACAAATACATTCCTCAGTCCAAATCCTAAGCTGACATATTACTAGCCTATTCTAGTAGAAAGAAAGAAGATATAAAACAATCCTAAACATATGCTTAGTGTAGGGTCATTCCACCCATGGACCTCAATGGAGGTTAGTTTCTGACTCCACCCAATGGTGCTTAAAGTCTCTGAAAGCTTGAAAACAACAGAAGATCTATTAAAGTTCCAAAATAACAGGTAACAGTTTCTCCTCAAACGAAAGTGATTGTTCTCAATAAGGTCTCTTATCAGTAACTGAGTTTTATCCTGTGTCGAGGCTAGTGCAACTAGACCAGAGTTTCTCGGTAAGTCCACTTCCTAGAGTATTGGTCTTTGTCCCTTCCTGCACTCTCTCTGGTCCTTCGGTTTCAAGTAGGCAGAGGGTTCCTCCAGCCTGGTTCTTTCCCTTTGCATTGTTGGTCCGTACTGGGCTACAGGCTTCCCGGTTTATCACTTTCAGGTTATGGGATCCTCTCGTTCTTGTGTTTTCTCAGTTACCCCTTTGGTGGGCTACATGTGTCTCCAGCACCTCTGGTTCCTCAATTTGCTCCTCGTGGGCTGTAGCCCTTTTGGTTTCTTGGCTCATCCCTCATGGTCTGTTAGCTTCTCTTGCCTCTGCGGTTATGCATTTGACACCTCGCCGGTTATGGGCATCCATCGCCCCAACAGTTCTACGGTTCGCTCCTTGCAGGCTGTAAGCATCTTACACCCTTCTGGGTCGTGGCTACTCCTGATTCTGCTGTTCTTTGTTTGGCCCCTTGCGGGCCATGACTTCTGTTGATTTACCTGTGTGGGTCACCGACACCTGTTTCTTTTGCCGTCCATACAAGTTTTCCTTGCATCAGCGACCACATAGTGCTTCTCCTCCCACCTTGGCCCCTGTCCTGAATGGCACTCATTCCAGGCATGGCTCTGCACGCCTACCCGTCTTGCTCCTTGGCGGATAGACTTCTCTCGTTCTTTCATCCAGCTCCTTTAAGTTGCTCCCTGTGAGGGAAGGAACAATCTGATTGAACCTGGCATTTGGCAAAAGGCAGCACCATATGCAGGACAAAAACCAAGCCTTCCACCTAATGGGATGGTTCTGATCAGTGTCCATGCCAGACTGTGAGGAAAGGGTAGGGGGGCGTTGGTGTCATTAGGGCATTCCTTGTCCCCTTGGGGGAATGTGCACAGTGGGATCCCACTTGCCCTGTCCCATAAGGAGGGTATTGCATAGTGAGCTCACCTCCCCACACCCACTGCGGGTGGCTCCACTTTGGAGAGAAGAGACAAAGCCCCTGGATTCATCACAGAAGCCACACCTAAGAACCAAAAGGTACTGTAAGTGTTCGTAAGTGTAGTTAGCTTCATCGGAGGCTTCTATGCATATACAACAGCAGGGTCCGAATACCATCATCATTTGCAAATGCAAGGCTAAGACCAACATCAGGAAAGTGAATGTTGTGGCCACTGTATCATTGTTGTGGTTTTGCATAGAGTAATTTGTCCAGTTCTCGAGGCAGAATATCAAAAAGAATAACAATTTATTATAGGCAGTCTAAAACACAATTAAAAACATGGTGCCGTTATTGCACTCATTTCTAATGCAGATGGATCTGCTTTGTTTGGATGACGTACGGACAGACAGAAGGACTATGTATGAGACTTGCACTTTTCTTCAATGAATTCCTAAACCAGAGTAAGAGACCATGTTCCAGTGGAGGTCTTGTTCTGTGAAAAAAGCATTGTATCATGGGTTTTGACCCATGTTGAATCAATAGACTGGGTAGATGTGGGGATGAGCTGTCGCCGCCCATTATTCTATCCCAGAACAAACTAAATCAATAGACTGGGTGGATGTGGGGATGAGCTATCGCCGCCCACATTCACACCAGAATAGGAAAACTGGGCAGTACTGGCATGGAAAACATCATGATGGCCAGAACTTCCCAGAAAATGCACAGGGAAATGCATGAAGAATAGGCTGCCACGCATTTTTGCCTATGTTGTGAGCACAGGAGGGCACTGCCTAAAACCACCATTGGGCTACCCACACAGTAGCCTGAAACCATTGGGAATGGCCAAAAGCAACCCAGAACTGTGGGGAATTCATTTTCTTAAATCCCAAAAATGGTTGCATTACCAGTACTCACCACTATCAGAAAGCCGGCATTTTAAAACCACCAGACTTTTGTGTAAAACTGAACAAATGAAACAAAACCGGACCAAGGAAATACTTGCTAATAGGTGGATACAATGTAAAACTAAATTCTGAAATGACTTGAAGGAAGTAATTATTTAATGTATATGTAAAAAATTGTCAGTTTGATTTGAATGTAGAAAACTGGGGAACAAAAAAATGACATGTAGCTAAAAACTGGCTTAGGGAGATTCCAATTCTGCCTGACATCTACCCCCACAGGAGTTAAAACCTGCTCAGCCACTCTTCCCCTTGTCAAAAGGAGTTGTCACCTCTCTGATTAGATTAGGGGTGGAGCAGCTGGGGACTACAGGGAGTTGAACAAAGGCCTGTCCTGGACTCAGGCAAATGTTATATTGGGGGCGTCGTAAAAGTGGCTTCCTCTTAGGAGAAACGGGGTGGGGCAGCCCCCTCTGAGAACAGGCGGAGCTTAAAGAAAGTGGGCAAACTGGTTTCTACACCATGTGACCTGGGAAGACAACCCCTTTTTGACCAGGGCATAATTTTAAAAAGATAGATAACTCAAAGTGCGGACTTGTCAGAATTATATAAGTAATATCATTATTTTTGTGATTTTTCTGTGAAAATTTTGAGATGCATTAGGACCCTGGGGTGTATTCTGGGGGGTTGCTAGCGGAAAATAGGGTCTCACTCCAAATGTCTGCATGTTAAAAATCTGACACTTCATCAATTAATGTCTATACTCCTTGCACACAATTGTATAAATTTGGGTAAATGTCCGATATTGCAAAACCAGTTAAAAAGCACAAAATGTTGTCATTTTTGAATGCAAGCCCCCAGGAAGATCAGAGGCGGACAAGAAAGGACCATAAGGAATATATAATGTGCACATGTAATTTCAACAAATTGTATATCTGGGAAGGATGTATTTGAATCAAATATAGATTTGTGGGCAAACTGACCAGGGGAGGATCCTCTGACCCATAAAACCTACAGCATCACTCTGACTCACATTTCCTTCCCCCAATCATGGGAGAGGGGAGAATTGGGCCAATGACAAGTAGAGAGGGGCAGGCTTAGCTAGGCCCAGGCACACACCCATTTCAAAACACATAAAAAGAGACTGCTGGGACAGGTAGAGACATTCAAATCCAGTTGCTGCGGAGCGTTTTGCCGGACCACACCACATCCAGAAGATACCAGTTCCAGACTGACTCCAGCTACATACTCCAGAACCTAGAACTTATACTTTAGAACCTAAATCAAAGGCCTAAAACCACAAGCTGAGTTCTCTGCAGCAGGCCTCAAATCATTGCAAGCTACTCACAGCCGGGCGAGCTGCTTGAATCCCTTGCCAAGAACTTTTGCTAGGACCAGTGCAGAGATCCAGGAGCCGTGCAGAGACCGCTGTATCCGGACAGACCAGACCAGTGCAAGACCAGACCAGCAGAGCAGAGACCAGACGCTGTGCGCAGAGACCGTCCGTGGCGAGACCGGAACCGAAGTCCAAAACCTGACAGATCCGTGGCACGACCCAGTCCTTCCAAATATATTGTGAGTACAGCTAGGACGGGGCAAAACCAAATCTCTTAGTTTAAAGTAATATAATTCAATCTATTTAACCTAAGTAGAACTGCCTCCTAACTGTCACCTGTCATTTTTAAAGCTGCACCACTGTCATTTGTCAATTCTGCAGCTGTAAGCTGTCACCTGTCATTTTGAGTTTACTTTAAATCCGAAAAACGACCTTTACAAAATCGTTCATATCTCTGGAACCGTTTGGGCTACGAACTTGGTTTAACTTTCCTCTGAAAGCTTAGAATCTATGCTTTCCAACAAGCTTAGATTCTAAGCTTAGATTCTACTTTTTCCGCAATCACGATTCACGCACTCACGAATTTTACCGCGATTTGCGATTTGGTTAAAAATCCAGCCACGTGTAACCATCAGCAGTCATTTCTTTCCTTGCTATAAATGTGTTGGCCTCTTAATCACCATCTATGAATCATTGCTAAAGTGAGCCTGAACTCATCCCAAGTATCTCTCACTCACCCTGAACTTCCTAAAGGGAATTAAAAGCATGTTCAGCATATTTCTCACTTCATTGCGACCACTTGGGCCTGTGTTTTCTCTAAGCTTGCTGGGGTGGGAATTGAATTTCGTATGGTATTTGATTGCATTCCTGAGAACTGTGTGCTCCTCTTTCCATCTGCTTCCATTTCTTACATTGCCTAGGGGAGGGGGTGAATTGCCAGAGAAAAAGTGATTATCTTATCTTTTGCTAAAATCATATCAAGTATTTCTGTACTGCATTTTATTCCTCATTGCTTTTCCCTTGAAACCATAAAAGTATTTTCGCTGCCTTATCCATCCTACACTAACTCCTCATTGATTATAAAGAAGTGTGCTAGTGTCAGATTACCCATTGTTGATTAACATTATATTTATGAGGGCGATATCGATTATTAATTTACTATAAAAGCGTGGTATCTATATTTTGTTTTATTTCTCAAATAAACCTTTTAAACTTGCAAAACAGACTACTTCTTGGCTCAGTGGGGTCAGGGGGATTCTAAGAGAGGGGTGTTATATAGGGGTAGTCATCCAGAACTCATGAACTGGACATAAAGATATATCAATAAGGGTTTCCATTCAGTATCCCAGACTAGGCATTGAATTAGCTGTAGTGTTGAATTGAATCCTCTTACAATTGCCAGCTACTAACCTCTGGGCGAGATTCTTTCGTATGGCAAAAGCTCGATAAGGTGTTGAAATGGGTGCAACTAACTTACTATTGTGCCTGGCAAGTACTAGAAAGTAACATACTAAGAAATCACCTGAGAAACATTGAGAATAATCACTTTAGAGTGCGAGCAAACACAGATTTCCTTGGAAAGCAGACTGTGCAGTGTTGTGGCGGGCAAGTTAATGCCAAGACTCACTGGACGGGTCTCGAGGAATTGTGCTGCTTCCGAAGCATACCTTTGTACATCAAGGATCTCCTATCCCCAGCCAGTATAATTTACAGGAGGAGACTATTTTCCTCATCCACTGATAGACATAGAGAAAATAAATATTCCAACAAATAAAGCAAGCGAATGCTGTGATTTCTGCAGATTTATGAAACCTTGGAACATGTTTGGTGGGGCGGATAAAAAAGGGATATATGTGTAGCATTCTGTTATCAAGAGGTAAACTCTTTCGAAAGCTAAGCACAATGAATATAAATTGGCTGTCAGTTCATCCCCGGATGGGCGAATATGAGATTTGAAGCATAGCCAGAAACCTTCTAACCGGGCAGGCATTCAATCATCTGGTCAAATGGGAATAATTCTAATAGGAGCTAAAATTGGTTAATCTCTGTGCTTCAGCTTCACGAGCAGTGCTGAGCTGAAATTCTCACGTGGCAATGGAATTCATGTTTACAGCAGAGTACAATTTATTTAAAGAAAACTGTCTTGTGGTATAAAAATATGAATGAAAACTATGATTGGATTACTTCATAGTTTAACTGTGTAGTGGGAGATTTTTAGTCAAAATGGAATTGTGCTGCTTTCTAGGTTTGGCAAATCTATGATTCGTGTGACCTGGCTGAACCTGATTCAGAACGTAATGAAAGTTGTGCCATTTCTATCCGTTTTTGTTTTTGAGATGTATATCAATTTTTGTAATATGCACGTTTTTTTTATTCTGAAACTCACTGCCCCATTTGAGCTTAGCAGAAATACAAGCTGGCTCAATGACTAGTTAACATAGTATGTTGAAAGCTTTGGAGGATGGTGTCTTGCAAAGAAAGTCCATGTTGTATAACCACATGCGTTCAAAGTGAGTGCATGAGCAAACACTTGTTTACCGTGATGCAATTGCAACATACAATGCATGCCACAGGTTGCCATATATTTATTTGCTCATGTCTTTCCATTGAATTTTGAACATGAATGTGCCCAATGCACTTGTGTTAAATAGATACTTCGCTGTATGCATGCCCTGTCTGCAGCTTAAATGGGCGTACGATTCCCAGGTGCATAAGGTGTTTATTGCATGTCATAGGCAAAGCATTGGGGATTTCAGACTTTAACAATGTCCTGTGGATGGAAGTAGCCATGCATTAACCCATATAAAAAGCACTACAATTACGCATCATTACTGAACCCCTCTTTTAACATTTTGGCCCTCCTTCTGAGTATGGAGGTAGTCATGGCGCTATACTCCAGTTTGGGGAAAGGGGGACTTACCAGTCCAGTCCGACCTTGGCGGGACCGGTAAGTCCCCATTCACCAAACCATTCCCCATTCCCATTTGAGCCCCCTAGGGCTCAACGGGAATGGGGAAGTAACTAATAACAATATCGCAAATAGCTGTACCGTTATTAGCTCTAAAGTCCCTTAACAGGTCAGACCAGGCGTTAAGGAAGGGACCCGCTAAAGGAACTCTGAATAGGGTGCAAAGGGATTACCGGCACTTGCGCCCAACTCAGAATGAGGCCCTTTGTGTGCTTGTAGGTCAGCCATTGAATGTATACGTTTTTCATACAGCACGGCTAAGGCCCGAGAGCAATAAGAGCAGGAGGACAGGAAATGGCAACGAAAAACGGCTGAGTATCCCATTACAGCAATCAAAACAGAAACATTTTTTAAACCCTTCTGGAACCGAGCGAGTAGGGTTTCCAGTAGATTGTTCCATAAAGTAGGCTCCAAGTAGTAAAAGGAACAACTACCTTGGTGTGCTCTTTGGTAGCAAGGAGTCTTCACAGGTTCTGAGATGCAGACCATAGGGGCCTGCCTGGTTGTTAGCACAATACTTTCTCCTGGACATGTGAGGCTCCAACACAGCGCATAGCATGGTGTGTCATGCACAACACCTTGAATGTAATACCGGAGCAGACAGGGAGCCAGTGGAGCTGGTGCAGCACACCCTGAGAAAAAGATAGACATGGGGCATCAAGTGCTAGCCGAGCAGCCGAGTTCTGCAAGACTTGCAGCCATTGGATCTGAAACAAGCGCTGTCCCAAATGAATCCTTATGCATTAGTCAAGCGTCCCTATAATAGAGGGTGTGACTACCCGAGATATACACTCAAGTGGAAGAAAAGGGAGAATCTTCTTAATGGCTTTCAGCTTAGCAAAGCCCGCATTTCTGACAGCAGTGATGTTAGCATCTCTTGACTCGGATCGTATAGGCTTCACCCCCAAGCTTTTAACTGAGCTGCTCGGCGTGGGGCATGGCCTCAGAGTTTCAGAACAGAACTCAAGACTCCAATTGATGTTGGAGCTCAGGGAGTCAATCCATAGAACCTCAGTGTTATCACTGTTTCGTTTCACTCCGTTTTCTGTCATCCATTCACCTATTGCCAAGAGACACAATTAGATTTTCCCCTGTGGGGTCCCGTACCAGGGAGTCGAGATGGAAAACCAGTTGCGTATTGTTCACATACGTGTAGTAATGGACTCCATCCTTGGTGATTAGGTCTGCTAAAGGGTGAAGGTATACATTGACAAGAAGTGGGGAGAGGGAGGCCCCCTGGTGTATGCCACAGGGTAAAATAGATGTGGCAGAAGGCCAGGGCCCTAGAGACACCAATCGGGCATGGTTTTAGAGAAAGGAGGACAACCAGGCCAGAGGAATGCCCAAGATGCCAGCCTCCTCCAGGCATTGTAATAAGATCACTTGGTCAACTGTGTCACAAGCCACAGAGAGGTCACAGAGAATCAGCACCCCAAGCCATCCGCATCCTTAAACAGTGAACAGTCATCAAGCAGTAAGACCAGGACATATTCTGTACCCATGTTTGGTCTGAAACCTGACTGATAGGGGTGCAGAACCCTGTTCTTGTCCAGAAAGTGTGAAACCTGAGGAGTAATAATCGCCTCCATGAGCATCATAAGCACAGGCAGAAATGATATGGGATGATAGTTGGAAGGTAAGGAGGGGTCCAGCTATGACTTCATTAAAAGAGGATAAACCAGTGCATGTTTCAATGAAGAAGGGATAGTGCCCAGACAAAAGGAGTGCTGAAGCTTGGCTGTGATTAGTAGTATAACCGTCAAAGGTCGTTCTTTGAGAATATGAAGAGGAATGGGATCCATGGGAGGCATACTTTAGTTTGTTAGTGCAGACAACACGATGACATCAGTAACAGGTTCAAATTGCAGGGATTCAACAGGATTAGATCCCTCAAGCCAGTGCCCTTCCAGTGGGGCCTTAGAGAAGTTCTGCAGATCCATACTAATTGGGAGTGTTATTTTTGTCAGTGAAAAAGGTACCAATGCTGTAACACCACATATGTGAGCATACTGAGGGATTACCCAAAGGAGAAGGAGCAGCTAGTTCTCTTGCAGCCCTAAAAAGCTCACATGGGAAGCAGGCTGCATAGGCAATGTGGTTTGCATAATAGGAGGATTTAGCTATCTTGATCGCCCTGTGGTACAATTGCACTGCCAACTCGCTATAAGGTCGTAACATTTTCACCATCAGCATTCAGTCTGACGGCACTCTTGGTGTAGACCAGCAGGGCAAAACCAAGGGGAAGACAGCTTAGAAGGGTATAGACACATCTCAACAGGAGTAAATGTGTAATCATCTTCGGTCATGACTTGAACCAGTGCCATATTGGAATCCAGGCCTCCAGCAGTAAAATGACTTGTCCTAATCAGAAGATGTTCTGCCACCGCTGGAAGTTGGACCCTCACCCAGAAACGTCTGGTGGTTGGTCATTTCGGGAGGAGGGCAATAGAAAATAGTCTGACCAAATTATTCACTGGGAGGTGCTGATAAGTCCCAAGAGGGGCTTCGGCAGCAAAAATTTGGTCCAAAACATTGCACAGATGGTGCGTGGGAAGATGATTCTGAACTGAAGTAAATATATCTGCCAAGGAACTGACCAAGGAACTGAAGTGAAAATATAGGGATGTTTCAAATCTGTTAGCAGGAAGGGTTTGGAGGAACACCTTTGGTATAGGGAACTGCCTCAAAATGGAGATTCTCATGCAGCAGTGGGAGAAAAATTATTAAGTCAATTCCAATGCAGGACCTATTCTACAAAAACATAGGGCCTGATTTATAAACCTTTATCCGATGAGTTTTTCCAATTGAAACGCTTTTGTAAACCAGGCCTATAGTATAATATGTTCAATATCCAGTCATATATCAAAGTTTGTGGGGTGTCCACAGCCAGAAAAGTGTCCTTAAAATAACACAAATTATCAGATCAGGTTTAAGCATGCCATTACATGTTGTATTGACAATGTCAGATGCTCTTAACATTGAGTAGTGTCCAGAAATTATGTAGATTTGATGATCTCCGAAATGGAGCAAGACCTGTTAATTTTACCCCTCTTGATCTAAGGGCCTTTGAATGCTTTAGCTGTTGTCATTTAGTTACATGCATGTACGTTGTACTTGTGATCACCTCACACACAACCCGTTTGGTCCCACCAGCTACTTGCCCCTTTGCCAGTACGCTAGCACAAACAACATATGTCCCCTTTGCCGTTTGATCACCCATATGCCACATGTCCCGGACCATGTTCCACTGCTCTGAGAAAGAGGAATGTTGGTCCTCAGTTGCCCAATTACATACTGAAAACAATTTCAGTCGAGAATGAGAATGTTTGTATTAATACCTGTATGCAATGTTCAAACATGTGGTCACTTTTGAGAAGTATAACCAATGAAACAAGCAAGTGCACTTTGATGGATCAGACAAAAAGGCAGTCTTTACTGTTCTTCTGAGAACCAGATAACCATGTGGTCTTTGCTATTCTTCTGAGAACTGCCATCCTTGTACACACAAGGTTCTAGAGTGATCACTAACAACTGTATAATAATAAAATAAAGAAAATCATGCATGGGCAAAGGCAGAACCTAAGATCATCCCTGCTTCCCCCATTTCCCTACTAGCATCTCTGCCCTTATTCCACCAGACCAATGGATAGTCCAGTGGCAGTTGTCAAACTTCCTCCTCTGTGAACTATCATTGTTCCTCCCTCTTCAAAGCTTTCAAACATCCTCCAAAAGCTCCGGTAGTCTTGTGTACAAGCTTGAGAAACCCCTTACACTTTCATCAACTTGATAAGATTTAAGTCAGGAGGGAGTTTGGACCCAAGTGAGCCTATATTCTCCTATACAGACTATTACAGAGGAGTTCTTGTGGTTATTATTCTGCACAATGCATAATCTGCTGGTGTCCTGCCTGTAATGCTGCTTTGCGTATAGCAACAGCCCCTTTAAAATGATGTCCTCATCAAAGAAGTGTAGGAGAATTGTTGGGATATATTTAGTATCTCGTGGTATTTTGTGGTATTTTTGGTATGGTGGTATTATTTTATCTCTTGGCAATATATTGTGGTAAACTTATTGGGGTATTTCTATAGTGGTGATACTAATTTCAGAACAATGCCTAATAATTATATCACCAGGGTCACTAACAGTAAACAAATACTGGACTTAGTGCACTCTGAATAAAGGGTGCATGCTCTCCTGTGATATTGTATATGCAATATCACTCTTTTGCCCTTTGGCTGTGTTTTAAAGTACATGAAGCATGCGAATGAAATACACAACATTCATTCAGACTATCCCATTTACTGTGAGTAACTTTGCTTTGAGATTTTTTACTGCACATTTTATCTCTCTATGCATGCCCTATCAATGAGACCTAATACAGAAGAAATACACTGAGACTAAATTACCTTTTCAAATTAATATTCTTTATCATAAACTAGAGATTACACATCATGACACGTATGCCCAATTTGTAATTCATATGTAAACAAAGTTTTATCTGCCATAAAGTGCAGCGCTCTGCCTGTGGTCGCCCTTGAATTAAGAAAAAAGCTGGCAGAATGAATACACTCTGAATAACAGCAACACATAGAGAAATATAAACACAGTTTTACATGCACATTTAAATTTGTATTACTAATGCAGCGCCTAAAAACACACTGAATTATTTACCCTATGCTACAGAGTATCAACATTCATTTCACACACCCTTCAATTAACAGCACAATTACCTAGGTCTATTGCCGATATTCTCAGACTCAGCTTGGTAGTGACCCAGCGTCATTCACCGATAAGGTCGCTCGAGACTTTGCATCTCTTCTAAGAACTGCCCACCCAGGAGAGAGACAGTCTCTAAACTATAGACAGTCTGCACAGGAACCAGCCCTCTCTGCCTTGATCATCACTTCTGCCTCCTTTGTCAATGAGTGAAAGAATCCCAGCTCTCTCTGGCTCAAGCCCTTTTCACAAAACGCCCTGTCACTCAAAAAGCACCTCCCCTTGACAAAATCATCCCACCAAAATAGCACGTGATTGCCTCTGTGCTTTACCCGAAACATAAACTGCAAAGCAAAAGAGAACTTGTTACATCTATCTTCTGCTTCCTGCCTCAAGAGAATGCACTCTCTTGAGACAAATGGATCCTCACATTCCTCATCTTACAACACAGCACAGCTTCAATCCTGTAGGTTTAAAGTTTTCCACTTGCAGAGCATCATGCATTTCCATTAGCCTGCATCCAGTTTATATAATGGATTGATTTGCACTACATGTTACTGTGGGAGTTATATGTTAAATGAGTTTGGGTACATTAGTATGTTAGTTTAATGTTAGTTTGATTTGTAAGTGCACCTCAGCCCATTAACATAGCATCGTGAATCAAAGTGATCATTTTCTAGCATGTGTTCTGTGCATCAGCATCTATTTAAATTCAGCCTCTTGAGTCATATCTATGAGTCTCACAACATTGGCCCTAGTTAAAATCCAAACCGTTGCTAAAATGTGAATGATGAAAAGCGGAGTCTGGATGTTGAAATGTGGAGGCTACATTCCTACAGAAGGCTGTATCCATTATGCCCTTAAACAAAGTTCTGGGTTTTGACACTTACTGCAGATTCTGCACTAGACATGTACTCTGAGTGGGGCCTTCGGGCAAGCTTGCTTGAATCAAGTATTTTTCGCCAGAAGACCACCTGTTGAACCCTTGTAGGGTGACTGTGGGCCTCATTACGACCTTGGCGGTAGCCATTATTGGCTGCTTGGCTGCCGCCGGAATCGCGTCCGGGTTCCCAGAATGAGGAATTACCGGGCCATTCCGAGTTTGGAGGGCCTGGTAATTCCTCCCTCCAAGGACGTGGACCCAGACCTTCCCCATTCCCATTTTAGCCCCTATGGGGCTGAATGGGAATGTGAGAGGGAGCAAACAACGGGCCAATTACGAGTGGCCTGTTGTTTGCTCCCTCTTCCCCTTGCAGGACCCGGGAAGCATGCCTGGTTTTACCAGGCATGCTTACCGGGTCCCACGAGGGGACCTCGTAATGTAGCGGAACAGGTTTAACGGGTCCGCATCCTTTTGCGGCACCCGTTAACCCGTTCCGCCAGGGTCATAATGAGGCCCACAGTGTTTTCAAGAGGACATCCTCAAAGATTTCCCTCATCTTCATGCAAACCTTCATGTTCAATAATGACATTGTGGACCATAGGTTCGGAATGTGTGGGAAGGTTGTAATACAATAAATAAATAATGTTCTCGTTATGAAATAAGCAGGATGCATGGCAGATGGATGGAAAAGCAAGGAGTCAAGGTAGAGCATGGATGTAATGAAAGGAATAACCTTTCCTAAATACCACCCACACATGATGCACAGTGTTGGAGCATAACAGGGGCCAACAAGACAGACTAATGCATGGTTGTAATAGAAGACATAAACACCAACATGGTTACTATGCGAACATTATGCATAGAGGGCAAGGGAAAGCCAATGAATTGGCACAAGTCATGGCTGTAATGAATGAACTAAATATTGATGTGGGTACTACCACAAAAATAATGCACTTGTAAATGTTCTTTGAATTTGTGCATTATGGGTGATACTATTTATAATGCATTGTCATTATATGTCATTTGGGGAAGAAAGAAATGTAAATGTTGTATCGGTTTCAATGTATGAGTCTGTTCATCTGTTCAACTGTTGGTGGGATTCTAATGAGATGGGATCTGCTATGGGGATTGTTTACCTTTAATATATTACATGTAGATGTTTCTGTAAGAATGTTTAGCATCAATGTGCATAAAAAAATGAGCAGTGTTTTTATATGAAAAGATTGGTCCACATTGGTGGTGCAATCATGATAACTGTGTTATTACATAGAGTGGACTGTGATGCATCTTTCTTACTGTGGTTTGGCATTATTTACTGGAGCAGTCAACAGGAGAAAGCTATTATATCTGATTACTGTCATATTTTGGTGTAGCCTGCATGAATACATATGAGAACAACCAGCATGAAAATCCTTTTTTATACCGGTATATGTTATGGGCACATGTATCATGAAATACATTGGCAAATGTTCCTGTGCAACATTGTTGACTTGCATTTTTTTTATGTGCTGCCACACAACAGTATTTCAAACTATTTGGCTCTTTGCTCAATTGTCACAGAAAGTGTGGTATAAAACCCACAATTTTGACCGATTATTTAAAAAATATTCTCAGGGGGGGAACACCCAAACTCTCCTTGGCTTTTTCAGTCTCCCTCGCTACGCTGAGTTGCTCCTCCATAATCAAGGCAAACATTGATGTCCCTCCAATCAGAAAAGTCACCACCGACACTGCTATATAGTCACCCGACTGCTTATGAAAACCAGGGCAAATGCAGAAGGGTTATCATACTACATGACTATTTGCAACCTCCGCTAGCTAACTTAGAACACTCCTTGAAAAGGCTGTACAATAAAAACTGCAGTTTTATTGAAACAGAGAGTCTTCTGGACAATTTTTAAGTGGGATTTAAACCTCAATTGGGTACAGAGATCGTCTTAATTTATATTCTGTACAATCTTTGGATCCAGATAGACTTAGCGACTACTATTATGCGGGTCCTGCTGCTTCTGTCTGTGGCCTGCTACACAGTGGATCATGATATTCTAGTGGGTTTTGGAAAACCTAAGTGTTGAATTTTTCTCCATGCAAGGGATTTCATTGTTCCTGAAAGTTTAGGATTCAGCTGTTTTATTTCCAACTCCTACATCTACATATCTACTGGTAGTCTGTGGGGTTCCACAGGGATCAACGCTCTCCTTCTCCATCTTGCCTTTGTTAAAATAGACTTTGGGCCTCATTACGAGTCACCCGGTATGGAAATAACGGTGGGGGTAAACCCGCCGCCTCAATTGTTTCCATACCGGGTGAGCTTGAGTCCTGCAGGCGGAGGTGTCATTCCCGCCAGGTCTGACTTGGTGGGTTTGACACTGACCTGGTGGGTTTAACACCACCCACCTGCAGGGGGACGTGGAAACACCGGCACCATCACGAGATGGTGCCGCTGTTTCCACTTCCCCATTACCATTGAGTCCTATGCGACTCAATGGGAATGGGGATTTACCGAATTCCGCCTCCGGAATTCCTGGGTCACCGGGGTCGTAATGCCCCGGTAATTCCGGGAATCATGGAGGTGGAATGGTAATACAAGTCCGGTTATAACCTGCTGGAATTTCAGGCATGGTTACTGCCGGACTCGTAATGAGGCCCAATGACTTTTAACATACAACTAACAATGAAATTGCTTGTGTGACTGTCACATTCTTGCAGACCACATTCATCACTTCCGGTTTGCCTGTCCACAGATAAGCCATATATGAAAAAGAACCTACAGAAGCTAATGCTATCTATCTGTCCCTCTCCAGCTAATCCACTGAACATTCTTGGGCTAATTATTGAAGCTAATCTACCTGTTACCCCTCAAGTCAACACAGTGATTCAGACTGGCTTCTGGCACTTGAGAACAGTAAAACCAATTCTTCAGATGCTGGATCTCGAACACATAGCCCTAGTAGGGTCTGAATTCAGCTACACCAACAGCTTGTACCTTGGAGCTATACAGTTTGTGTCTTCACAATGCTGGCAAAAGTGCTAATCTATCTATGACCCCTCAAGTCAATACTGTGGTTCGTAGTGGCTTCTGGTACCTGAGAATGCTAAAATCAACTCTTCACGTGCTGGACCAAGAAGAGAATATAGGAGCTATACTAGCCCTGGTAAGGTCTAGATTTTACTCACCAACCTCACGTATCTTGATGCTTCAAAATGTGTAAATCAGCAACTCCAGTGTCTTCACAATGCTGCCTCAAGTGCCATCACTGGCAGAAAACGCTGGCGCTCCAATATCCCTGTTCTTAGATCCCTGCATTGGATTCCTTTCTGACCCCATATGGCATTGAAGAACACCTCCATTGTCCATAAAGATTTTCTTGGACTAAGCACAACATTTTTTAGGAGACAAGATTATGCACTCTAATTCCTCTAGAGTTTTGGGGTTACTAACTTGTCGTTTATTGGTCAACTCATCTCTCTGAGTAGAAAATCAATCTCTCCAAAGAACTGCCTGACTCTCGCCCATGCCATTATAGACAGTAAACTCGACTACTGTAATATTCTTTTCTCACGCATGTCCACCAAGATTCTTGCCAAATTGCAACTTCTGCAAAATAAGGCACTAAGGTCAGCAATGGGTCTGAAATACGCAGACCACATTTCTGCCACATCAAGAGAGGTGCATTGGCTACCCATCAAAACAAGAATCAAATTCAAAACGTTGACTCTTATGGACTGAACCCTGCACCAGAATGCCCTCTCCTGCCTTGTCCCCCGTATCTCAGCTAAATCAATGGTGTGCCCCCTTCACTCCTCTAAAAGCCTTGAGTTACACGCAACTAGATTCAATCTTAAAGGAGTTGGAGGCTCCAGCTTCTACGTCACTGCATTTACCCTCTGGAACACTCTCCCCGGGCATATGAGAAATGAAACATCACAACTTTCCTTCAGAAAACTCTTGGTAACTTGGCTATCTAACAAGTATGCTTAACCTGCTCACAGTTATTTCTGCATGTACACACTTACTTTGTACCAGTGCTGTGATACCTTGGGGTCTGGGCCCTACCTACATGCAACAATAAAATAAAATATAATAAACCTACATGTAAGATAGTGCCCAGTGGGTTAGGTCCTTTATAAACATGGTTACACGCCCCTGCAGTTCCAGCTGTTCCAAATTGTTCACACTTCTAAAACAAAAGGCTTACATCAGTGCTCTTTACAGAACATTTTAGCCCTGTGACTCAGCACTGGTGAGTGCACATTTGTCGCCATTGCCAGTAAGCACAAATTCAGACATACCGACACATTTAAATAAATATCAATTATTTGGCAATTGATTAGTCATTGATTTTCAAAGGAGCAGTCTCCCATTGCGTAACAGTGTTTTTAATGTCAGCTTTGTAAGCAATACGAGCTTCAGCATGACGTATGTCTTCAGTTACTGCATCTCCTGCTTGGCCAATCATACACATAGCGACTTTTAGTGCAATATATGCCATTGTCAGGTTATTGATTGCATTGGCATTATAAGTGTGAATGTAGGAGTGGTCAATTTAATGTATGCAAAAAGAGATGCGAGTGGCAGAAATCAAGTGCCTTTACCTGTTAGGCACCCTCAGTATCAAAATGTGGGCTTGACAGGATTGGCAGCAATGGAAGTACATTCCAGAAAACGTGCTGGCATTTTTCGTGCACTTTAGGGCCTGTAAAAACATCCACATGTGATAGAATGACCTGAGAAGGCATGCCTGACTATGCCTCTGCTGGTACTAAATCCCTGTTATGATGCAGTGGTTGGTAGACCGATCCTTCTTGTATGGACTGCATAGGGAGCAAGAATATTAGAACTCAATTCCTTAGTTCTGTCATTGAGAAAAGACATACCTCTTACACATACATGTCTAAATGTGCCTTACATACAATCCATAATCATATATGCACATTCTCAAAACGTGTACTCCAGGATTGCTCTAATACAAACACAATCCTAGAAATCCCACAATGGACTGTGGTAGCTGAACTGGGTTACAAAGAGAAATATTCACGCAAAACAACTATCAGAAAAGAAAAAAAAACAAGAGTATGACATTCACTAATTACAAGTCGGACACCCCAAGAAAAACAGAATCACTTTCATTAACATCCATGGGATTTTAAGGGGGTGAAATCCATACCATTATTGGAAATACATTCTAAAAGAGAAATGTTTGGTGTAAGTAATTGAATGAGATCTACTGAGCTTTCAGGATTGTCTTTTGGTTGCTTTGCATCTTAAAGAAGTCATAAAGAGAATTTAGGGTGAACATTTTAAACAGTTGTTACTGCATATAAGTTTGTGAACTTAAAATTTTAATGCATGTTCACGTTGAGAAGTGTAGCAGTGTAAAATGTTTGTACATGTAGGAACTTGGTATTTGTCATTTCCCTTGTTTATATAAAAGAAATGCTTGTTTGAAGGTGTCCAACATTTATTGTGTTTGTTAAATTAATATGGTTTAAACTTGCCAGTGGAAGTAATTATTTGAAACTTAGACGTGTGCCTTATTTTTTGGAAGGAACCTTTGATTTAAAAGACCAAGTATGTATAAGGTGTGGTGTAAAAGTTCATATTTTAAGCAGTATAAAATTCTCCAGTCTAAATTATAAGTAAGCAAGCATTGTTGTATATGTATGTCTGTGTGATTAAACTATATTGACACAAAGCACACATTCATTTGATATGGAACACAGTCACAAGTAAGATTCTGTTTTTTTCTTATATGGCTTAGACGACCTAGACATGCTAATAACCACCTACCAAACAAATAAAGCATAACCCTAAAAAGGACTATGGGTCATGTACTCAGGCACTCATGTACTATTTGCACCATGACTGCCTCCCATACCGGTACCGAATCTGGTTTGGTGAAAGGGAGACATACCGGACGCTTGGCCCTCTTGGCCCTCTTCCTGCTCCTACCTGCAAGGCAAAAAACCTTGGGGTCATCTTCGACTCCACACTCTCCTTCTCTCCTCACATATCCAATGTCTCTAAGAAGTCACACTACCAGCTACACCTCCTCAGAGGTATCCTTCCTTTCCTCTCCTTCCCCCAGAAGCTCACTGTCTTAGAGCCCTGGTTCTCTCGAAGCTGGACTACTGTAACAGCCTCTATCTAAATCTGCCCGCCTCTACTCTCCGCCCTTTGCAACTCATCCAGAACAGGACTGCGAGACTTGTCCTTGGCCTCAAGCCCAGGGACCGTATCTCTCTAGGACTGAAATCACTGCACTGGCTCCCAGTGACTGCGAGGATCAAGTTCAAAACCCTCTGCATTGTCCACAAGGGCATCTGGGGCCTTGGGCCAAAATACCTTCAACTCTCTCTTCCTAAATATCTTCCTTCTCAAGCTCTTCTCTCATCTGCCTCCAACTCCCTCTGGGTCAGCCGCTTCTCCAAACAACGAGTTGGGGGCAGATCTCTCTCCGTTGCAGGGGCCTCCCTCTGGAACATCCTTCCTGCCTCCCTGAAACTTGAGGAGAACCATCTCCGGTTCTGGAAGCACCTCAAAACCTTCCTCTTTGCCTCCGCTTTCTCTCCTCCTCTCCCCTGCTAATACTACTGAAATTGCACTGAATCTGCAACTGGGCCACTCACCGTTCTCGGTCCTTGGCCCAGCCACTCTCCCCTGCACTGCCTCCATGGCAACCCCTGCACTACGGGACTGTGTCTATATCCCTACAGCCCCCCTTACCAGCACTTGTCTGCACTTACTTCGCACTTGCCACCAGCCGGCCCTTGTTATTTATCCTGTTTGCTGTATGCTATTAACCCTGTAGTGCACTTTCCCCTCTCCCTTTTCCCCTTGCACTTGTCCCTTTCCCTCTACTCTTTGCACTTGCGCGATCTGAATGACACCTGGCCTAGTAGGATCTTTGTCTGTCTCCCCTTGTTCCCCCCCGCCTCGTCGCGCCTTGAAACACTTGTGTATAGGCGCGTTACAAATGCCATATCATATCATATCATATCATACCAGTCCGACCTTGGCGGTACCGGTAAGTCCCCATTCACCAATCCATTCCCCATTCCCATTTGAGCCCCGTAGGGCTCAATGGGAATGGGGAAGTAGCTAATAACGGTACCGCAAATAGCTGTACTGTTATTAGCTCTAAAGTCCCTTAACGGGTCCCGTCCTTAACATCTGGTCAGACCAGGCTTTAAGGAAGGGACCCGCTAAGGGAACTCAGAATGGGGCGCAAAGGGATTACTGGCACTTGCGCCCAACTCGGAATGGGGCCCTTTGTGTGCTTGTAGGTCAGCCATTGAATGTATATGTTTTTCATACAGCACAGCTAAGGCCCGAGAGCAATAAGAGCAGGAGGACAGGAAATGGCAACGAAAAACGGCTGATTATTCCATTACAGGAATCAAAACAGAAAGGTTTTTTAAACCCTTCCGGAACCGAGCGAGTAGGGTTTCCAGTAGATTGTTCTGTAAGGTAGGCTCAAGTAGTAAAAGGAGCAGCCACCTAGGTGTGCTCTTTGGTAGCAAGGAGTCTTTGCAGGTTCTAAAATGCATACCATAGGGGCCTGCCTGGTTGTTAGCACAATACTTTCTCCTGGAAATGTGAGGCTCCAACACAGCGCATAGCATGGTGTGTCATGCACAACATCTTACATGTAATACCGGAGCAGACAGGGAGCCAGTGGAGCTGGTGCAGCAAAAAGTTGCCATCTGTACAATTGTTGCTAGTCTGTTGTAAAGTTATTGTATTTTGTAGTGGCTTTCACTTCCAAAATATTTTCTCTGGATATGCTCTATTTCTTCAAGTTGGTCTTTGGCTGTACCATGTAGAAGATTGTTATTTAAATTGGCTAGTGCTAAAGCAGGACTTTCAGCATAGCACAGTTTATAGTTGAATGATGTGTTGATATCATTTTGACATGAGGGAAGGTGCTTTTGCAAATAGGTCCTGAAATGCAGGCTAATGAATGTCCTTGTAGTCCTGTGTATTTGCGCAGTGGACAGGTATCTATATTTTGTAGTAGTTTCATTTTGATTTTGTCTTTGCCTTTCACATACTGACTGAGGAACTGGCGTAAAGATTTGAAAGATTTTTTGGCAATGTTACACATTGACATGCACGGCCATTTGTATACTGGACGTTCTGGTTCAGTGGAATGGAGAGGTCATACTGAATTTTCTGGGGATATTTTTGTAAGCAGTATTTCTTGTTGCATTATGGTATTATTACGTTTTTCATACCCTTGTCCACTGCTATGTATGGCGATTGTGTTTGTTTGCTTTTGTTTCTAAGCTTCTTCATTGAAATATGGTTCTGTGCTCGTGGTGTGACTGCATTCACCTCCACAGATATTTAAGAAGTTATTTTTGTTGACATTCCATTTAGTGAGAAGTCTTTTTTGTAATTTGGTAGTTTGTTTTGTTAGTGGTTTCATTCTGTTTAACACTAAAATACATAACTTCTTTTTGAGAAGGATTGCACTGTCTATGAAAGCTTCTAAGATTGTCTACGGTAGGCTTTAAGGGTTGTGCATGATTTCTCTCCTGTTTTATAAGATTCTGAAGGACTCTGTGCCAGAACATTTTTTCTAAAATACTTCTTTTTTTGGTATGGTTACTTGCCACTACATCAAGATTTACAGGAGCAGTGTTAGCAGTAGTGGTAGCTGAATTCTTCTTAATTACTTGATGTTTCGTTTTACATTTTGAAAGAGGAGGAAAAGTTTTTGTACTGGAAGCTTGTTTTGTTTCGCTTAATGTATCTATTAGATCTTTTGTTTGAACCTTTTGTACAAATTCAGCTAGAGGTGGATGCTTATTTAGAACACTATTATTTTCATTTGCTCTACTTCTTCGTTGCTTTCTACAGACTTGCTTTTTGGTAGGCATTCTTTGGGGTCTGTTGAAAAAAAATGAAGGTATAGGTTGGGCTGTTCTGCAATGAATGTGTGCTGTGTGCATGAGTGTATGAGTATGATGTTAAGGATGTTTATGGTGGTGTGTCATTGTGCATTGGACAGCTACTACTAGTTGGAAAAGCTACTCTTGTATTTGTGTGTTAGTATCCTGGGATTCAGATGAAAGTACAAAGTAAGCTAGTGGTGAGGAGAAGCACTAATAGTAAATCTAATGATATAGAATTAAAAACAGTTCTTTGCTCTGCAATACTAACATTCTAGGGGCCTAGTTATGTCATTTGTGCGTCAAAAAACTGCAATTTGTGCGCCATTGTGCTTGCAAATCCCTGTTTAACAAATGGGGATTTTTGGGCAGAATGGTGCACACATCTCTTTTTTGTGGTGCACAAATTCCATGAATATACCCCAGTTTGTTTCAGTAACAGTAAGAATATTATGGTAGTATTGTACTTACTTTTTTTGTTTGGACTGAGCAGGTTTCTTCCGAATTGTTTGTACTTCAGATGCTGCTGCTTTTCAGGAGAGTGGTCTTCACTGCAATTGTAAAAGAAAGAAGTTAGTAATTTTGCGTGTTTATAGCACTAATATTAATTTAGACGTTGATGTTTTATGTTTTTGTAGTGGTATTCTTGTTTGATACTGAACATAGTGTGTGCATGGAGTTTCCTTTGACTATGCGCAGCCTTTATATTTTACTTACAATATGTTAGTTCAACATGCTTTGCAAATGAGTAGAATACTAAGTATATGAAACTGACTGTGTTATTGCATGTTAGGAGATAGAAGAAATAATGATGTACTTGTTTTGCAATTTTGTAAGGTAAATGGCAGAAACTGTATAGAAAAGCATAGAATGTATGCGTTTGTGTATGTGTGGGTAATAAAGCAGAAGGATATGATTTACAGGGAGTGGTGTTATTTCAGCTGTGACCTTTTCAATGATAGTATCTATCTGTGTGAGTTTATAAAGATGCATGAACTTTAGGGGCAACTTTAGAAATCCATCTCACGCTCTCTTCTGAGAGCAGGTGGGGCGCAAACTGGGGATGTCATAGATATTTTTCCTCCTACTCCTCTTATGCAAGAGGTGTTGCCATCCTGATCGCCAGGGGCATCAAGTTCTGCCTTGTAGAGAAGGAGCCAAATACCTCCACCTCAATCACCTTTTATGTGAAATGCCATTCTGTTCTGGAATGTAAGAGTTGCTTTGGAGAAGGTTGAGGAGTAAACTAAGAAAAAAGAAAAGAAAGAAAATACAAAATAACAGGTGTCTGTCAACCAAAAAACCAAAAAGAAATGCTCTTTTCAGAGCCAACCTCAAAGGGGAAATGGGGCACACTATTTAAATTTACATTCACCACACTCAGATTTTCGTTATGTCTGCGGACATGGCGGACATCGCGTATTACATACATGGATTTTGGGGTGGAGAGACATGCAAATGAGAATGAGTAGAGCAGGGGATTGGATTGGTCAATAAAGTTTACCGGGTGTGTTGTGTAAGGAGAGAGTTTGCTAGAAAGTCTTTTTTTTTCTCAGAGAAAAACAGATAGCTATGGCTGTGTGTTTCAGAAAACAGATTATCTGGATTTTGGGAGACTCATGTATACATTGGTTGGAGGTGCATGCAGAACAATGTGGAGTAGCTGCAGATCTTAGATTCCCTTATGTGGAAGAGCATTGGCATGGAGTCCGTGGAATGAAGTGGCTGGACTTGGTAGCTAGCTCTCTGTGCTACTATGGAGACACAGCATCATCCACACATAATTATAATTCATTGTGGAGGGAACAGTTTAGGACATGTGTCTGGAATTTCTTTGCAATTTGCAAAGAAAGAAGGTCTTGGGAAGGTCATGGACGTGTTTCAAAATTCTTAAGTAATTTTTTCTCGTATTGCGCAGAGACAAATGTGGCTGCATTCTTCTTCATTTGGTCCACAAATGGTGAAAGTGAGGCACAATGTCAATAAGGCTGTTTGTGCTTTTTTAAGAGATGTTGGCATGTCCTCCTTTCACAATGAAAATATTATGTTTCGTAGCACATACATTTTTCGCAGAGATGGAGTTCATCTTACTTATGCTGGCAATCAGATTTTTCTGAGAAATGTACAAAATGCATTGCAACCTTTTTTGGAATTACAGCCATCCATTTTGCAGTAGGTGTTGACCATTTGAAGTTTTTCAATCACAAACATCCACCACCAAAAGGCTATTTTCAGAGCCACCACTTCCTCCCAGAGAAAAGTGAAATGGTTTTGATAGGGCAGCACCCCAAAATGTTAGATGTCCACAAACTGTCCGCGGACTTCTGAAAAAAATGCAAAGGGCCCTGCTCCATTTATTTGCCACTTTTATTTTTAAACTGTGAAATGCTGCTCTAAAAAAAGCCTTTTTGTGTTTTTTGTTGTGTTATATTTATTTTTGTTTTTTTACACACAACACACAAGGAAAGGAGGGGAAAGGAGGGTAAGGAAGGGACACCAACCACGGGGATAAGAAAGGGCAGGTGGAGAGAGGAAGATGTAGGGTGGGCCTTATGTAGGTAGTGGGCAGACATTCTCATGCTCCGTGACAACTGCCTCGAAAGAATTCCGAAGACTCTCCCCCCTGCATAGTACTGCGTCACAGTGCATACACAATATTGTGACCCTCGAAAGGTAAGGGTCAACAGCATCATGGATGGCCTGTGAGGCAGCTGGAGGTATGCGCTATCCCACAGGAGTGTCTCTTGTGGTGAAAGGAGCAGAAATGGAGGATGTTGTAGAGGAACTCAACCTACTATGTTTATCACAAGGTACAACCTTGCAAACAGCCCACCGTGGAACAACCTTAGGTGTCGCTTCATGGATGTCGTACCAAAGCTGTATGATCCAGGTCTCCCACGACTCAGCACCATTTTGCACTGGTTGCAGGTGACCTCTTTCTCACGTTCTTTTAGTATGTCACCATGAATGGTAAACAACCGCCACACCCAAGACTCATGGCGAGTGCTGGTAGTAGGGACTTCCACTACCTCATCCTCTTCATCCTCTTCATCCTATTATGTTTCGTAGCACATACATTTTTCGCAGAGATGGAGTTCATCTTACTTATGCTGGCAATCACATTTTTCTGAGAAATGTACAAAATGCATTGTGACCTTTTTTGGAATTACAGCAATCCATTTTGCAGTAGGTGTTGACCATTTGAAGTTTTTCAATCACAAACAAACACCACCAAAAGCGTGGGTGCGGTCACATGATGACGTTGCAAACACGTCCGCGAATGGGACGGGTGTCCGCAGGTCACCAAATGCGAAGGACCGGTCGGGTGTTCTACGGACAGTGTTCGGGTCCTCAAAATAATTAAACGTGCCACACACGTGAGACGGACAGTTACAGACAGGCGCAATGTTCATAGGACTTATGGGTGTGGTGCGCATGTGCGTAGATGTTCTACGGAGAGTACAAACAGGTATGGTGCCCTTAAGACACCTCCATTATGGTTATTTGCGGACATTCCGGACACTGAGTATGCTCTAAGAACAGTTCCATCTTGCTTGCGGACAGTACGGACAGGTATAGAGTCCTTAGGACACCTCCATTTTCGTTAATTATGGACATTCCAGACACCCGTGCTGTCCGCGTACACCCCAACTGCCTTTGTAAAAAAATAAGACACAAAGGAATGAAGTAACACCACATATAATATTTTATTATTATATACAAGTATAACATTTATGAAAGAGAGGGGGAAGCAGAAACTGACAGAAATACAGGGGAATTAGGGGTTTGGAGAGGATCGATGTGAGGGGATAAAGGGATGGAAGTCTCATCATAACGTTTTTCTTGGTGGTGAGGGTTTGGGGATAGACATATGGAGCAGATATAAACAATATTTGTCTGATAAATATGTAGGAGAGGCTGGCTCAGAAGCACTGTAATAATATATGGAAGTGTACCCGCTTGCTGTGGAACAAAACGAAGATGACATAGATAATATAATGCAAACCATTATTTATTGTAACATAGGACATAATAAGGTTATGATGTTATGATGTTATGTCTGTGTAAGTTAAAATGAAAGTTTTTTTTAAAGAGATACAATTCTTCCAGTATCTGTGTACAATTGATCCCCACCCACTTCTCTCTCTGTCTCTCTCTCTGTCTCTCAGCATTTCATGTTGTAACGCTGTCCTTTTGAAAGTTTCCTTTCTCTCCCGAAACTTGTGTGTCACTGGGATGAGCTTGATTACTCCCTTGGTAGCCTTTGTTATCTTTACAGCACCCACTCGTACTGGCCAAAAATGGGCGGTCCCTTGGTAAACACGGTTACACTTCCAAGATTCACTGGTACTGGGACGAGTACAATTGGTCCCGTGGTACCCTCTGTTAACTTCACCACATTCACTGGTACTAGGACGAGTGTTCCCTTGATAACTGTGTTACGTTCACACCACTCACTGCTACTGGTACCAGTATGATTGGTTCCTTTGTAATCTTCATTAACTTCACCCTCTTCTCAGGTACTGGGACCAATAGGATTAGTCTTTGGTAATCTTTCTTAATCCTCCAACATTTAATAGTAGTGTGACAAGTATGATTGGTCCCCTGGTAATCTCTATTAATCTTCCAACATTCACTGATACTGGGACGAGAAGGAATGATTACTGATAACATTACAGTAGCAAATAGTGACTGGTTTGGAAGGAAGGTTTTGATTCTTAGATGTTATAGCCAGCTCTCCAGGAGAGGTTATAGGGAGTTCCTGGATGGAACGGGAGTCCCTGTCCCCAAGAGGGGAGTACTTCTCTGTGAGGTCCCGCTGATGACCACCACTAGGGGCATTGTTGCGTAGTGGGCTCACTTCCCTAGCCTCACAGGGAAGGACTTCCCTCAGGGAAGAAGTGACAACAAGTTCATATTAAATACATTGAAATGAATTACAGTCATTCATAACATGCTGTTCATTGGCATAAGGTTAATGTGTGGGGCACTTGCCTGATGAAAGGGTGGAAGGCAGGCCAGTGTGGGTGCAAGGGCTTCTCTCCCCCGTGGAGGCTCACAGTCGTGTGTCTCTTTCCACAGTACATTAATCTTGCTTTGACCTATCTTCTTGGTTTCAGCGTTAGCCAAGCATTCATAAGGAAATGTCAATTGTGTCCTTTATGAGGTGGGTGTGATCCTCCATAAAATGTGCTTTCATAAAGGTCAGTATGAGGGTCCTCAGACTACGACGCATGGCTCTACTGTTGTCTTAGCCATGAAAGTTGCCTTTCTTATACTGTTTGTGATACTGTTGAAATGAGACATGTTTTAAAAAATGTTTCTGGCCATTTCACCATTGGAGTGCCAACAGAATATGACAATGGCCTTGCACACATTAGGTTGTTGCTCTTCTTCCTTGCAACCCTGCCTCAGGGACATGGGATCTGGGCTAACAATGGCATTTGGTTCCAAGCAGGAGTGGTAGCGGCCATGTAGTTATGGTTAAATTGCTAAACCCATAGGAAGAGCACTTTTTGGGTGGCTTATAACTTCACTCCCCCTGGACGAAAACTTTGTAAAATAAAGTATATGGCCCACTCCGAATTCATTTGCAAAGTTTGGTGAGGTTTGGTCCAGAGGGGGCAAAGTTATAGGGGGGTCCCAAAATTTATTTTTTTCCCATAGACATAATGGGAAAAAACTTTGCTCATGCCTGCAGCCCAAACTGCTGGACGGATTTTCACCAAATTTGCAGCAGGAGTGGCGGCTTGGTCCCGAAAGCGTGCTTTTGTTAATTTGGTGTAAATCCGTCCAGTAGATTTTTTAAACAACCAAAATGTAAGGCAAAAAAATGAGTGATATCTATGTCTGTTCCTCCGACATACTTCCCTGTTCGCTCTGCTGGACACACAACGTGTTTGTTTATTGGTTGGCCTGAAGTGTGAGGTGCGTCAGATTTTTGGAACCGCCCGCCATCTTGGATTTGCGGACATCTGCCGGTGTCCCCGTACATCGCAGTAAAAACATATTAAAAACAGAACATTGCACTTGTCAAATTTATCAAATAATCTCTGGGGATGTGAGGGGTGATGAGGATGGGATGAAATATGGCTGCAAGAAGAAAAAAAATGGGTGATTTTCCCTGCGAAACTCTGTGAACATTTCAGATGTTCGCGAACAGTCCAGTGAAAGTTTGCAGACATTGTTTGGTGAAAAGCAGTTCTCTGATGACTTATAACTTTGCGCCACTTAATCGAAATGCATGCAATTTTGCAATTATATTCCTGACCTGATCCCGGACGAGTTTGCAAAGTTTGGTGGGATTCTGTCAAGAGGGGGCAAAATTAGAGGGGGGTCCCAAAATAATGTAAAGGCTTATAAATGAGGTGCCATTTGACGAATATACACTTAATTTGGCAAACTGATAATACAAATAGATATAAATGTTTTTGCAAAGTTTGGTGGGATTCTGTCAAGAGGGGGCAAAATTAGAGGGGGGTCCCAAAATAATGTAAAGGCTTTTAAATGAGGTGCCATTTGACAAATATACACTTAATTTGGCAAACTGATAGTACAAATAGATATAAATGTTTTTGCAAAGTTTGGTGATATTTTGTCAAAAGGGTGCAGAATTAGAGGGGGGGTACCAAAATATTGTAAAGGCTTATAAATGTGGTGCCATTTGACACATCTACACAAAGGTTTGCAAAAAGATTTTAGATCTAGATATAAATGTTTTCATAAAGTTTGAATGGATTTTGTCAAGTGGGGGCTAGGTTATATGATGATTGTATGTGCATCATTTGACACTTTTGAAAAAATAAAACATGGGTGGATTTCCAGCAAACTTGTGTAAGGAGCATTGAGAAGGACCTGAAAGCATGGTTTTGCAAATGTGCCTGTGTTTTATTTTTTGACAAGTGTCATAATGTAGGTACAAAAAATAGTGATACACCTTTGGTGACTGAGGTGTAGCCTGTGGCCATGGGCAGTGGCCAGATTGTCTGGGTCATGGAATAAGGTCATTGGCTACTGGCCATGACCACGAGGAACAAAACATGGGAGTTCTCCTTTTGCCTTTTGCTGGCTGCCATGGAAAGCGAAGAGGGGCCCTGTATGGAACTCTGCCTTCCCTTTCCATGGTGGCCATCTTGGAAAAGGATTTTCCTTCCTACACCGGGATGCCGGAGGCGTCCCAGTGTGGGAAGAAAAATCCTATTTTTTAGCACCCTGGTTTCCCGCTTAGGGAACCTAGGGTGCTAATGGCCTTCACCCCCCTTTACCGGGGCTGGAATGGGGGGAAATGGTCCAGAGACCTCGTTATCCACCCTCACTTCGCTTGGGCTGATAACTTGGGCTGCAAGGCTGGTGTCCACCGTTCCATCCCTGGAACGGAGGATAAACGCCACAATATTGCCATTAGCATAACACAAAATGCAAATGGAAAATTTTGGAAAATCTTATTGAGTCTATGTACTTTACTGAGACGAGTACTGTGAAAACATGTGAGAATAGCAACGTCTACAATTGTAATACCTTTTGAATTTTAAGTTTTTGACTGTCAGTGAATAAACTCACCTGGCCTAGATATGTCAGTGAACAAAAAAAGAAGGGCCTATACATGTGATGTCATCAGTGATGTCATCAATCATATCTGTGATGTCATATTTGATGTCATGGGTGTTATTCTTAGCAGCTACATAACTGGTGAATTTCAGGGGTTTTTCACTGAATTTTTAGTAGCACAACTTAACCATAACGTTCCTTTAACAAAGTTTTTTCATTGAATATATATAAAATATATATTACAAGCCAAGACACTGAGACAAGTTTTAAAATCATAAACCTTGACTGACAACTAAACGAAACTATTAGATATGGGCTTGAATTTCTGTCCAACATCGGGTTTTGACTATGTACAAACCCGCATAGACTTTGACCATTTCCTCAGAAAATTACGTTTGAAGAAATTTTTCACCACTACTGACTTCAAAGCACGGAAACCGTAGTACCAGAAGGCAGAACTGAGATAACTATTGCTGAAATTGGGGTCTTTTCCGATCTGGTGGAGCTTCAGAAAGGTACAATAATCGATGCTGATCAAGAGATGGAATCAATTGATTTTCAAGAGTTGGAGATATGAACAGATTGGACGGTTAAAAGTAAACTTAAACAAAAATCCAAGTTCAATCCCATGATGAATACTGCCAATAATATTGAGGCGTTCCAAACACTGGTAATAGAAGATCTCAAAAAACTCAGGCGTAACAAAGGACATCAAGAAAAAAGTAATCTAACCATGAAGGATAGAGTGGCTCTTAAAGAACTATGCAACCTGACCAACTGCGTAATTAAGCCCTCTGATAAGGGACGTAATATTGTACTCATGACTTGTGAGGATTACATTAAAGAGGCATACAAACAGTTGAATGATAAAAACTGCTACGAAAGATGTGATGGAAATCCTACAAAAGAGCTAGAAGAAAAAATAAAGAAGTTTGTAGCAGGTTGGGAGCAGAAAGGCATTCTTACCGAAGAGAACTGTAAATTTTTACAAACGACAAACTCCACCACACCCACTATATATTTTCTTCCGAAAATACACAAAAATTGTAAAAAACCACCAGGGAGACCGATTGTTTCCTTAGTAGGGTCAGTTCTGGAGAATATGTCTAAATTCATATATGAAACTTTGTTTCCATTTGTCTCTACGTTACCTTCCTATCTCAAAGACACCAAAGACTTTCTGTCATGCATTAACAATATTCCTTGGGAATCAAATTTTATGATGGCAACAATGGATGTCGTGTCCCTGTACACATCAATTGAGCATGACTATGGGAAAAAAGCTTGTGAGAGCTATCTGAACACGAGGTCTCTCAATTATCTTGAACACACGCAGATGATCTTAGAGATGATTGACCTCTGCTTAACCCACAACATTTTCGTCTTCAATGAAGAATACTTCAGGCAAACACAGGGCACAGCCATGGGCACTACATTTGCCCCGTCGTATGCAAATCTAACTATGGGTTTCTGGGAAGCCTCTGCGGTGTGGACGGAAAAAAATCAAGAATCAACTGAAAATGTGGTCATCTGGCTCAGGTACATAAATGATCTGTTTATAATCTGGAAGGGGACCGAACATGGATGGGTCGAATTTGTGAAGCTGTTGAATCAAAATGAGCACAACCTTAGGTTCACTGAAACCCACAGCTTCTCGTTTATCACCTTCTTGGATGTGAACCTACGGATAGTGGAGCAATCGCTTACGTGTGAACTACACAGAAAACCAACAGGGTTAAACACGCCACTTCATGCCAAAAGTGGACATCCAAAGAGTTTAATTTGGAGTGTACCCTATGGAGAATTCTTAAGGATAAGAAGAAACAGCTCTACTCTGGACACATATGATGCAGAGAGTAAAATCACAGCTAGAGGATTCTTACAACAATGTTATCAGAAGAAAGTCATCGAAAGAGCGTACCTAAGAGCTAGAAGTCACGACAGACAAATTCTCCTGGCGGATAAAGAAAAGACAACGCTGAAAGAAAATGAAGAGACACGTCTCATCCTAACGTATGATAGTAGAACAGCAGAAGTAAAACGAGTGTTGCAGAGACATTGGAAAGTGCTCACTATAGACAAGGACATTGGAAAGTCACTAAAGAAACATCCAGATATTAGCTTTAGAAGGAACATTTCGATTAAAGACAGGTTAGTTCACAGCTTTATGGATAAAGAAATACTCGATGATGCGAGCTCCTGGCTGAAGAATCGGAAGAAAGGTTTCCACAAATGCACAAGGTGCAATATGTGCAAGTTTGCAAAAAACTGTGCTACTTTGGAGCACCCAGTAACAGGGGCAACTGTACACATCAATGAAAAAATCACGTGCGACACTGAATACGTGGTATACATTCTGTCATGTAAGTGCAACAAGTGGTACGTGGGAAGCACCAAGTGCAAATTGAAAACAAGGGTGCAACAACATGTCAGGGCTATACACAACAAAGATGCAAACTATCCAATGGCCAAACACTTTACTGAATGCCACGAGAACAACATGGACAGTTTCGCATTCTTCGGAATCCATGCCATTGAAAATGGCCCTAGAGGAGGAGACAGAGAAAAAAAGCTTTGACAACAAGAAACTCGTTGCATTCTAGATTTCGAAACAAAACAGCCAAGGGGCCACAACATGGACGAAGAACTTTATACCTTTCTAGGACATTGACTTTTAAGATCAATGGCCCTTATGTCTGATATATGTCTGATTAGAAGTGATTTCATTAACTGGTTTCCATCAAGTGTGAATCCAGATTTGTTGCAGATTTTTAACTATATGTTTATCACATGTGTTGTGGTGATGGGTATTTGTGTGCTTTTTGTTGAGAGCCACGATTGTGGATTGTTGTATATTTTTAAAACATTTGGACCAGTATGAACTGACACACAATGTAGGCTGGAGACATGTAGGTAACAATAATTGGGATATTTCCAAAAAAATAATCTGATCCGAGGTTGCTAATAGACCTTTGTTAGCACTAAGCACTTTATGGACAATGAAAGTCTTTATGCACGTAAGCACTTGGCACTTTGACAAACTGCAGGCACTATGCACTTTATTTGACAAATGTCGAATGCACTATGCACTTTACATTAAGGCATAAGACACTTTAAATAAAGGGAACAAGGTACTATATGGAAACTACATAGTACCACATTACTCGGATCATGTGGAATATTACTTGGAACAAGTTGCAGGCACTATGCACTTTATTTCATAAATGGCTAGTGCAACACGCACTTTACATTAAGGCATAAAACATTTTATACTAAGAGAATTAGGTATTGTATGATAATTACAGATTACCACACTACTTGGATCACGTGGAAACCATATAACGAATCTGACATTTGCAGGACTAGTATAAAGTGTGCCGCAGAAGAGACCATACCACTAAGAAGATATTAATAGTTCATGAAGGATAGTACTGGGTATTACGAAAGTCTGTAATGATTATTTAATCACTGACTTCACATGAACCAAATTAAGGGAAAAAAATACATCACAGGAACCAAGCCTATCTTAAGATGGCCGCCGGCACACAAACAACTAGTTACAAACATATAAAACCCTTGTTTGTTTCCACTAAATGCCGATCCACATGTCCCTGTTTCTATGCCTACAGTCATGTCTCTTTGTATTTAAACACTATGGTGATAGGATACTGGTGTTGTGAGCAAGCGGCGAGTAAGGCCGCAAAACGCGTCGACTTTTTTTTGGGAAAGCCGAGATGCAAGGCAGCTTATATAGGTGTATGCCAACTTTTACCCAATAAAGAGGTTATAAAGATATGCTGGTAGCGATTTAAATTTCTGAAGTATTATCCAAAGGCGAGTGCTCCTCGAATGACTGATGGCAAGTCAGTTGCATGGATAACATATATATATATGTTATATTATATATATATATATATATATATATATATATATATATATATATATATATATGATAAAAAAGTGTTGGCTTTGCCCCTTTTTGTTTTCAACAGAAATTCACTGCAAGGAGCAGATACTGCGTATTAGGGATACTTGGCGAGGGCATTCATATTACATCAAGCTGGTAAGGAAGCACAGAGATAGGCTCAAAGAGGGGTGTATTGTGGATGTGAACTGGCAGATAATGTGTGGGAGGGGTCATGTGGACTAGCAGTGCCTAGTCACACTCATCTACAAACTCATTTCACCCCGCAGCCACAGTTTTACTTCAACCAAGGTACACCCGATTTCATCCTAAACACTCTGCAACATGGCAATCTGAGCATGGCCACAGACGTACACAATGTCCCACATGCTGTACTCTATTTAGTAGCAGTTTCATTACTGGAGTTCTAGTCCCCAACACCATAAAAATAACCATGCACACACACGAGTGACCACGCTCCTGAAAGGCAACGTCAAATGTCATCAAAGAAGAACATTACAGTCCTTTAATTTATGTCTGCCAAAGTATTTTAAAACTGACATTGGCAAAACCAACCGCTTTAGCTTTTGTCTAGGCATGGGTAGTTATTTGCAGGCACTGCTATAATGGAAAAGGATTTGAGGGCTTGGGCCTGTGATAGCACGACCTGGACAATACCTATCCAATACCAAAGCACAAGTTAAATATTGATGGCTTTGCAACGCTTGGTTTAAAACAAGAATCCAGATGCAAGGTCACAAATACTGCTTATAAATTAAGTGGCTGAATGCACATTTGGGGAAATCATTTTCACAGAAGGGAGGAGTGCACAGGGTCTCAGAAAAAAAAAAAAATAAAACAAAAAGCTTCATCCCGCCTGCATGAAGGTGCATTTGGCATTACGAAGACTCAAACTGAGAACGTATGTGTTATAGGTATCGGCAGATTTTCTTCCTGCAGGGACTAAATGTAAGATTCCTGTTCACAATGTATAAAGTAGATGTTGCATTGAAGCTTGAAGCTTAAATAACACTTATTATTATCACTGCATCCTCATTTTATATGACTGCACGAAAGAAAGGAAAGCGGCGTCTTTCCCGTATAGAGCACTGTAGTGCCCGTGACCTGGAGGTTACAGACTGATGGTTCAAACTCTCTGATTGGTTAAAAAAGCAGATACGCAGAAGACACTTGATTAAAATGTGTTTAAATCAGCAGCCATTGTTGATTAAGACGTTTTTCATAATGAAAACAAACAGTATGTGTTTTTGCTCATTTTGAACCAATGCAAAAATCCCACAATTTCTAAATAAATTTGCTGAAGAATGAGGCCACTCCCAAAAGTTGCTAATTTATGTAATCTACTATTACACAGGTATGATATGATATGGCATTTATAACTCGCCTATACACAGGTGTTTCAAGGCGTGACGAGGCGAGGGAGGGGGAACAGAGGGAAGACAGATAACGATCTTACTAGGCCAGGTGTCATTCAAATTGCACAAGTCCAAGGGAAGTGGGGAAAAAGGAAAGGGCGGGGGAGTGGGAGGGGAAAGTGCAGTACATGGGATAATGAATAACAAGATAAATAAAAGCACGGCCAGCTGGTGGCAAGTGCAAGGTAAGTGCAGGCATAAGTGCTGGTGGGGGGACTGTAGGGATACAGAAAACAGTCCCCAGGTGAAGGGGTTGCCAGGGAGGCAGTGCAGGCGAGCAACTGGCAAGGCATGGGCCCGAGATCAGAAGGGTGGCCAGATAACCCTGTAGTATCAGTATCAGCAGGACTTCAGCAGGGGAGAGGGGGAGAGAAAGCAGAAGCTAAAAGGAGGGTCTTAAGGTGCTTCCGGAACCGAAGATGGGTCTCCTCAAATTCCACAGATGCAGGGAGGCTGTTCCAGAGCGAGGCCCCAGCAGAAGAGAGAGATCTACCACCAACTCGTTGCTTGGAAAAGCGACTGACCCTGAGGAAGTTGGAGTCGGATGAGCGGAGAGCTCGAGAAGGAAGATATTTAGGAAGAGAGAGTTGAAGGTATTGAGGCCCCAGGCCCCAGAAGGCCTTGCGGACGATGCAGAGGGTTTTGAACTTAATCCTCACAGCCACTGGGAGCCAGTGCAGAGATTTCAGTCCTGGAGAGATACCATCCCTGGGCTTGAGGCCAAGGACAAGTCTTGCAGTCCTGTTCTGGATGAGTTGCAGATGACGTAGTGTGGAAGCAGGAGGATTTAGAAAGAGGCTGTTACAATAGTCCAGCCTAGAGAGAACCAGAGCTCTAGAGACACTGAGCTTCTGGTGGAAGGAAAGGAAGGGAAGAATACCTCTGAGGAGGTGCAGCTGGTAGTATGACTTCTTAGAGACGTCAGTGATGTGAGGAGAGAAAGAGAGTGTGGAGTCAAAGATGACCCAGAGGTTTTTAGCCTTGCAGGTAGGAGCAGGAAGAGGGCCAAGAGAGGCCAGCCAGAGAGCTACAGGAAAGGAGGGGGTGGGTGTGCCGATGAGGAGAATCTCAGTCTTACTGGCAATAAGGCAGAGGTCATTGGCAGCGCACCACTCCTGGATAGCCGGCAGACAGTCAGAGATGAGGGACGGAGAAGAGGTGGCCAAAGGTAGCCTGAAGATGAGCTGAGTGTCATCTGCATAACACTGAAAGTTGGGGCCAAGAGCGGCAATGCAGTGGGCAAGGAGTGCCAGGTAGTGGCTGAACAGCCAGAAAGAGAGGTTAGACCCCTGGGGGACACCAGAGGTAGAGAAAAAGATAGCAGAGAGGAAGGACCCAAGTTGGACCTGGGAGGGTCGGTCAGAGAGGAAGTCAGCGACGTCAGGGCCTGACCGGTGATACCTCTCAATGAATAGTATTTTGCATAGTGATAAACTCAGAAAATGCATTGCAGCAGTGGAGGATGTGTTTATCACAGTACTCTTATATTTAATTACCCGCTTCATCCAGGCTGGAAACATTATAATGAACAACAGACATTTCAAGGGCAATGTTAGCAGCCCACAATGCATGCACATGTGTTCTTGTAAAGGTACACAACAAAGATGTAAAATCATATTCATTAAAATGGTTTAAGGGTTTTAGTAAAGATGCAGGACACAGATTGTTAGTTGTAGGAAAAATGTACATGCCGTTACATACACCAGCATAGATGCAGAACTCTGAGTATCAGCGTCACAGAATGTTTGCATGCTTAAGCACATATACAGGAAAACAGATTGGAAGCAACGAGGAAGGTACACATACCAGCATTGCTAGAGGATACAGGTACAAGGTTACCAGGAAGATTAACATATCCAAATTGCCCAGAGTATGGGATGTCATGTGAGTGCGCTGCATTCCCTATTTTGTCAACCTGAAAAGTAGATCCACGCCCGCTTGACATGCGGGCAACTTTGCACCAGACCTGTAGATGAACTGACCTGCTGTTAAATCTCAGTTACCGGTTTAATGGTATCCACTGCAGAGTGTAATTTTCTTTCTGGCTTTGAGAACATTCAGACATGTAATTGTCGGTAAGATAGCTTAGTGGGTTGAGCGCTCACTGCAGCGATGTGTGTCTGATCTGCAGGTTGCATATTCGAATCCCGGCAAGGCCAACTAGCCTTTCATCCTTCTGAGGTCGATAAATGAGAACCAACACAGGTTGGGTGATAATGTATGCATAATTGTTCTATATAAAGCACGTAAGCGTAAGTGGTATATAATGACACATCATTTTCATGTGGCCTTGGATGTCTGCTTGCAATCACAGTAATTTGGTAATATGGACCTATATAGACTGATATTAATGATAGATATGATGGTTAATTCTTGTATGAAATGTCTATCACATTAGTCATAGCATAACTATATTTTTCGTAGTGTGCTAAGGAACAATTCTGTGATGCCACTGACAAGGGGTGAATGGTCGTTTTTCGTTGCTTCACCGTGAGGTCACTTTGGTGTGGGGTCAAATGACATCACTTCCTGTGATGTCATCAGAGGTCAAGGATCATGTGATCTCACTTCCACTACACCTGGAATTTTGGTGAAATGACATTCCTCGGTCAATATGGCTATTAGTCCATAGTAATGTTAGCAATATATGTTTTGGAGTTGTGATCGTATAGTACACAATGATAGGTTAATAGTGAGTAAAGTAAATGGACAAAATGTGTTAGTAAATTAAATGTGGTGTCCTTTGGTAGTATTTACATAAGGAGGTTGTCTTTCTAATGTAAGCATTTAAGTCTAAGCTTGGTTAAACTGGAATGGTTTTAACATGGGCTTGCTTAGGGAGAACTGTAAAGTTACTGCTTGTTCCGAAATGTATGTCTGTTTGAAGACAACACATGTGGTTTTCATTTTGTCTAGTAATAACCTATTTTCTACTGCATGTGATGTTGGTTCATTGGATGATATATTGTTGCCACAGCTGGATCAGATAGATTCACAGCTCCCCAATGCAGCCATACCCCATGTAAAAATAAAGTATTTACAACCAGTGGTGGAACATTTGGGTACACTTATGCTAGTGTATTGAAACAATGCATATACAAGAAAGAATACTCAAGATATAGATCGGATTGAATGCATTTAAACAGGTATATTGAGGAATGAAACCGTTGAGTATATGCGATAAATTATTAACCGATTATCAATTAAGGTCAAAGGTAGATAAGGATTGTATTAGAATAATTGCAGGAGATTATACCAACTTCAGCTTGAACCAATTGCAGAATTGTGTGGGTTAACCGCAGAGGAAGGTAAACCACGTGGTGTCCCATTACCAGTCTTACCAGATTCAAGCAGACTGAATCAATATGCCTATCTAATGGCACAGCTGTGTATAAAACCGGTCTTACACCCATGCAATGATAGGATGGAGGAGGAAATACCAGAAAAGTGAACTTTTTAGACTGATGGCAAAAGGACCCTCAGTGATTATATTTGGTTGGTGTAAATGGCTGTAAGCGGTAGAGTGTTTTGAGATAGCAGATCATTTGGAAAGCGATCACAATCCTGAGATCTTAAGTTTTAATATGAGATCATTTCAGAGCAACAAGTGGTTTCATGCACAGTGTAAAGAAGCTCAATGTAAGCTTCTCACACTTGTGAAAAGTCAGTCGGGCACGGATAAGAGGAGGGGCTGCCCATTTTGAGTATAAAAAGCTGGTAGAAGTTAGGAAATGAGATCTTGAGGAAGATAAATGAGACCCTCTAAAGCATGCTGTTACCACTTACCACGGCTAGTTCTACACCCGGATGCTTCTTAGAACGTTGCATTGCTGAATATGCCTGGCTCTCCTAGTTAGTGATTTTAGTAATTCTGCAGAGTTATCCACTGATCTATTGTTTCTCAATGAATTAAATAAAACTGGCACTCAAGACTGAAAAATGTGGAGAGGCCCCAGGTCCAGACAAAATGCTCACCTGCTTTCATAATCAACCAATGGTATGGGTCTGTATCTTAATGTATTAATTAATGCAATTGTATGCAGGTGCCTGATACCTAAATCATGGCGAGCAACTGAAATATTGTCCCCTTTACCAGAAGGGAGTGAGATATGATCCGGGAAATACTGGGCTGTATAATTAATTGATTGGATGTGTGAAATATGTGAAAAGGTTCGGTTGGACAGGCTGCATTCTTGGGTCAGGGACACCCTGAATTTGAATATTTGGCAATTGGGTTTTCAAAAGTGTTTGAGTACAGTGAAACAAGCTTTTGCACTTTTTCTAATGATTCAGAAATATATTTTTGTGCAAAGAAAGAGTTGTGTTTATTTATTGTACCTGGCCCTTCAATCTGTGTTTGATAGTGTCCCCAGAGTTGACTATGGAAACACCTTTGCTCTATGACACCCAAGGCTGTGTACTGACCACACTACTATTTTTCTTATATGTAAAAATGAAATTGCAATGAAATGATGAGTCTTATTCTGATGCACCCTAATTAAAACAACCACAAGATGGGCATTTTACTTTATGCCAACGAAGCTGCCTTAATCTCAAAGACCCAGTATGCCTAACACAATACCTGGCAAAATGGTTAATACGGGAAGGTCTTGAGATCAACAGTAATACATTAAATTGATGGTCTCAGGTACCCAGAGTAGTTTAAGTAGGAAACGTGGAAATTGAAGAGGTCGACAAGTTGGACTGTTTAGGTTTCAGATATAGGAGAACGGTGAAAGCACAAGAAAAGCAACTCTCTCGCTTAGGAGATTCAGTTCAGTCAGAACCAGTTTTGCTTATTACACTAGTTACGATTCTGTACGTTTGGCAGGAGAGATATACAATAGGCAGTCTCTGCCTTGCACTCTATATGGTGCTGAAATGCGGGATGTAAAAATAGCCATATCCAGGATGATGTGGAGAACTCTAATTGAAAGAAATGAGTATGTTTACCAAGCAGTGCCCCGAATGTGCTAATTCATTTTGATGCACGTTTTTGTGAGTGTAATGAATTGTCTATAAGGTATTTGCGTGATTGGGTCTGTCTGTGTACAAAGCCAAGCTTGGGTCTTTTTAAAGAAGAGTTTATCAATGTTTTAAAGATTGGGAGTGTTGGTTTGGTTCGTTGGGAACTTCCTGTCAAAGTACGTGCAGCTTTGATTGGTTTTCCCAGCTCTGTGCCTTAATTCCTCTGAATTGGGAGAGAATACTCTATTAACGGTGTTAACGGTGAAATATAGATTTAGATAATGGGAGCAAGACATTTCCCTTAGGAAACATACATATAGTTCATTAGCAGAGCTGTATTTTCATACAAAGCCAATGGTTTCCTTTGAACTCATACAGATAGCATGTATTCTTTACAAATGAGAACAATTATCTAAAATGTGTATTTTATCCCTGCCTTCTGTGAAGAAGAGATGGGAACTAACATTTGCAGCACTTTCCTTTAATATGCCGTATTTACAAGAACTGGGGGTTTGGGGGGGGGGGGAGCGTCTGAAAACATGTCTTAAAGCTAAACTTTGATGATGATGGAAAAAGTAAAGGTGACGGCACTTTCTTCTCATACTTGATGGCATTAAGTCGGATGTGTTTTGCCACGCGAAGGTGCAGTGAAAAACGATAATGCAGAGAGAGAATCTCTTCTGGAAAGAAATCTCGCTATGTAATTTCTGAATGCTATTTCCCTGTCTGCTTCCGAAATCAGAATGCTCAGAAGATATGCAATAACTATAGTTATTCAAAAACATAACTCATATAGAAACGTTTCATGCAAAAGGAGAAAGATTGTATCTTTACTTTCCCCACCATGCATAACAATAAGCAAGGGCCAGATTTCTATTTGATGTAAGCCTAACACACCGGGAACTGTAAGTTAAAAATCATGTGAAATCAAATTACATCTACCTACCTTGATGTGGCTTCCATTTTCATACTGGGGTCGGTGATGTGAACCTTTTCTCTCATTGTCTCTGCACAGGTGATTTAGTAACTATATGAACTATAGTAATGCACATTATTTTCCTCATTTGTGTTTCCTTTGCCTTGAAGTATTGTGTGTCTTTCTAAAGACAAGCTTATATCTGCGGGATTCACTATATTAATACTTTATTGTGAAAATCTACCACACATTGGGGCCATTGTACAGGGGATACCTGAGCATTTGATGACAATGCTTAACAATGAAGTAAGCACCTATTTTATTATTTTTATGTATTTAATGTGTTATAGTTCACAAGGAACTTTTCACATATAGACACAGCACACATTAAAAACATCACAGTAAAATAAGAGCCACAAACCTAATTAAAAAAGGGTGCACACGCTACCAATTCCTTAAGATGGTTAATATCGGATAATAGACTTCCCGTTAGTGGTCATCTGATAATCTGGTGTTCCCTGTCATAATCACAGTCACATTCTTAACCAGGCTTAAAGACTTATTTTATAAAACGTATAGCAGCCAATGCCCATTTAAAGGATTTGTCAATAAAAATGAGTTGCCATACCCAACCTGGGTGCACCTCCTTAAAATCCTTTAAAAGGAGCTAAAAAGTGGGTCTGACGTTACATAGTCAGTCCTGGACAGTCAAGCGTCAGGTGGTGTATCGTTTTGATTATGTTTTTCCTTTTACAAAATCTACAATACCTCAAGTTGCGGGCGATGCCACCACGGGCCCCAAAGATTTTGTTGGTGGGGAACAAATTCAACCGAAAGCATAGAGACTATCCATGCCAATATAGCACCAGACATTTACTCAAACATTGTGGGAATGTGTTGTAAGGTCTAACATCTAACAGCAACCTCGAAAATAAATGGTACTTCCTAACTTGGTTAATTGTCTCAACCCAATCAAACTCCCAAACTCTCTTTTTGACTTTCGGTCCGTTTGTTAGCAGATACTCCACCAAGGAATCAATGTAACTTAATATTTCAATGCACTGTTGGTGCCATTCTTTAAGGACAGTCAGAGAATTAGACTGTAGACCAATCTTTAAAATCACCCATATTGATCCCTCTTCCAGCAGATAGATCCTTCACAGGAAGTTTAGATTTTGGCTGTTCTCCAAAGCTTTTAGCAAAGTCAGACCCAGTTCGTACCTTAGAACCCGGACTGGCAAGCTTTCTGGCAACTTTAAAATTCTCTTCCAAAATACTCCTTGAAATGACCCAATGCTCTCTAAGGGAGAAGAATATCATTTCAGCACCATGGGTCATCACCAGTACAATACTTTTTACAATGAAACTCATGTACAGGGATAATCAAGAAGAACCCACATTTCTTATTTAAGCAAACTGCCTGTGCGGCAAATGCCGTGATCTTTTGTTTTTTACGGCAAATCGTCAGGCTCTATTGTCATTCGGGAAGATTGGGAAGCCCAAATAAACAAAGTAATCCACTTTCTCTCGACGTTTCCCACCAATGAACCACTTGAATTTCCCTCCCGCCTTTCCTGGACCCCTTTTCATGCTGATGATTCTTGATATTGGGACGCTGATCGCTAAGTTGTTCTTTTTGTTGCACGCCTCCAGTGAGTTTATCTGACGCTGCAACCCAATGTCGTCAGCGTATAGGAGATAATTAATTGTTGTGGCGTTTATTTTCGGGGAAAAAATGTAGTACTCAAAAAGGCATCACCAAAATCGCACAGGAATTGAATAAATAAAATTGTTGCCAATAATCAACCTTGATTCAGGCCTCCTGCCGTATAAATCAGAGCAGTTAATGGGCCCTATCTCTCCAGTTGCACGCACATAGAAGTGGCCATATGTAGGGCTATCAGGATGACCAGTAGGGCAGGAGGACAACCCCATTTGAACAATTTGGCCGATAAGGTGTTTCTTGGAACTGTGTTGAAAACCATGGAGAAATCTATGAAGGCAATAAAGAGATGTTTATTTGTTGTCAGCGCCCCGCAGCACCTGTATGTTGATGGCAATACCTGGAAATGGTGTGAGTACCTGGAATATGTATTGCAATTTCTAGAGCTGAGGAGTGTCAGGGCAATCAATGATAATACAGAACAGTACCTATCAACGGTAAATGTTCCTGAACTTTAGTTTGCAAATTCTGCAGATGGTGGAACTATATGATGGCACACCAACATTCCATCTTAGCTCCTCACCTGAAGGCAGGTCTACTGGAATCCATCTCCTGGTCCCTGGACGGTGTCCTTTCCACCTGGGCTGATGTGCTGCCTTTGGGGAGGATGACTGCACGATCTTTCGGCCACATCACCACGCTGTGCCTTGACATCGCAACCCCCACCCCTGCCGTGTAAGGCCAGTCACATGACGAGATAACATGTTTGTTATTTCTCTTCTTAAGCAGCTTCCATAGGGTGTCCTTGACCAAGGCCTCCATCATCACAGGACAGACGTTTCTAAGGACACCCACTTTCCCTGTTTGCTCCTGTTCCTGGATGCATCTAGATTATTCACAGAGAGGAAACTGTTATCTCTGGGTTAAAGGGCCTCTGAAGTTCATAGGGAGTTTTACTCTGCAGCCACTTGTCATTTTGCTTTTCTTTTGTCAAATGAATATCTATGTTCACTCTACATCCCATACACAAAGTCATAACTCTCAAATGACTAATTACACTAATCGTATTTACCCTAATATTTGTTCTTTACTTCCATCTCATGTCAACCTTGGGTTGTGGTATGCTCTCACTCTGGTTTAAAAAACTGATTTAGTGCTAGATCTCTTTTTCTCATGTTAACTGGACTGCCTTTGTATTACTGAAACTTAGAGATGTCATTCTGATTCTACTACTTTATCTGCTCTCACCTTTCATCCTTGTTAGACTCCTGTTACAGCTTATCCCTCACTTCCTTCTTTCTCGTCTTTTGAATTACAATTTAGCCAACTTCCAAACTCATTCTTCTCTTCATCATTTTTCTTTGTCCTTGACTCAGGCTAAATCTTAGTATTTTCATTCTCTTACCCAGTCACAATCTTCCTTGCAGAAATTCTTATTTGCTATTCTCAATAAACGTCTGGCCAGGCTCCTTCTTATCCTTTGCTACTTTCTTCTCACGACTCCAATGATTTTGCAAACTTCTTTCTATCTAAAGTCAATTATATTATACCTTCATTAGATCACTCTTTAGCTTCTCATTAGCATAATCCATCTGTTTTTACACACTTTAATCAATTGTGTTCTTCCTTTAACCTTGTCTCAGATAATGATGTCCTATCTCTTATTGCCATGCTCATCCTACCTCTGCTTATCTGATCCACTCCCTGCTTCCAGGGTCAAAGTTATTCTCCCATCATTCACTGATTTACTTACCATTCTTTTCAAACTATCATTATCATATAGATCCTTATCATCCCCTTGTTAAAAATAAAATAAAAAAAGTCTCTAGACATAACTGAACTGGCAAATTTCCGTTATATTTCTTTTTTTCATTATCCATCAAAGATTATGGAAAGTATTGCCCATTCTAAGCTTACTTCTTCTCTAAATATTCATCATCTTCTTCCACCTCATCAATCTGGATTTTTCCCAGGCCACTCAAGAGAAGATGTCTCCTCTCTGTTTCTAGTTCTATCCTTCAGGCACGACATTCTCATTCTGTTAGAACTCAGAGTCACTTTTGATACCGTAGATCATTCTAGGTTGCTTGTCTTCACTTGGCTTCATGGGGATGCCTCTTCAATGGTTCCCTTCTTATCTGTCTTGTCGTTCCTTTGTGGTTACCTGGAAACATTTGTCATCTTGTTCGTTTCCCCTTCCTTTCAGTGTTCCTCAAGAATCGGTTCTTGGTCCGCTTCTTTTAACTCTTGCACTTCACCCCTTGCCTCTTTGATGTATTGCCACAGGTTTTAGGCACCATTTTACACCAATAAGAATGATCTCTTCCTTTCTATCCCTACTTTCAATGACTCTGTCTCGATTTCTATGCCTTAACCTTAAGAAAACAGAGTTTCTTTTTCCCGGTTTCCTCTTGTGTTTTCTCATCATCCTTGATTTGCTTTCCTCCTCTTCGTCTCCTGGTAGTTCCTCTTGCCCGTAATTTGGTTTACATTTTTGACTCTGCCCTTTCTCTCTTCAAAAACACATTTCCACAATAACTTAAACCTGTCAGTTTGATCTCTTCAATTTTAAAAGAATTTGTAATCTCTTAATGTTTTCTTCCACTAAATTATTATTACACAACTGTGTTCTATCACATCTCAATTATTGCTGTTCCTTATTTATTGGTCTTACAGCCTATGCTCTTCTTCCTTTATTGTCTGTTCTTTATTAGGCAGTCATATCATTGTTCAAATTGCCATACTCTTCTATTATCTCCCCCTTTTTGATTCAACTTCGCTGGCTCCCTCGTAGATTTAGATTTGAGTTGCATTCTCTTTGTTTAGTGTTGAAGGGCCTGATTCAGGGAGAATTTTCCAATGGGACTGCACCATTAAAAACACTTCCTTGAATCTGGCCCTACACGTCTTATCCCTTGGCCTCAGAGTACTTGGTCTCTTTAGACTCCTTAGATCATCCTACTAGGGTTCTTGGTTTTTCTTCTCATTTTCTTCTTTCTGTTCGTCTGCCCTCTTGTGCCTCTTCTTGCTTTCATTATTTTCAATTACTTTCTCCTAGTCTCTGGAATTCTCTTCCTCTGGACATTCGTTTTTACTTTAACCTTTCTCTATTTAAGGAACTTCTTAAAACTCACCTTCTACAGTCTGCTGTTCCCCTGACACGATTTCCTGTGACTTTTTTGATGGTGACATGAGTTCTGCTATCATTTATGCCTAAACTGTCATGCTTCATTATTGTGTGTGTTGTGAAATGATTGTACAACACCTTGGATAAAGGTTCTATATAAATAGGACACATATTAATAATAACAATAATAATAATAATAACAATATGCGCATATGATGGCAACCCTGCCAAAAACGAGTGGTTAACTGGGTGTATAATGGTCATATCGGTCAACTGCCTAAGTGGTTCCTATTAAAAAAAAGAATAAAAAAAAAGAAAAATAAAAGCCCAAACTATTGCCTTTGCTACTGCGTGTGCAACACTGCATACAACGTAACCAAGATAAGCCAAAGTTGCAAGGAAACATAAGGCGATCTGTGAGAGGTGCCCTAAGTCTTCTCAACGCCTTGCATGAAATACTATTTTGCTTTCATCACACTGCTGGCATTGGGGAGACATTAACTTTAAATAGAATTTCACAAGGACTGTATTTTACATTTCAAGAGGCACAGCAGTGGAAAATTGAAGGAAAGTAAGAAAAGATCAACTGCATTTTAAACCACTCAATGGTTAATAAAAGTCCGTGGTCACAGTGGATTCCCTAACACAAGTTGAAGTAATGCAATTTGAAAACCCATGCAACAGAAATGCGTGTGCATCAGCGTGACGCATGGCACAGTATGTGGGGAAATGCGCCTGTATGGTTTCAAATGGAAAATGTGTTTGGCTTTCATTTACCGACCTTGTAAAATCTCATTGCATTTCAGACATTATTTTTTCTATTTCAGGGTCATGTTCGATTTCATTTGTGAACTACATCCCTTGAGGTGATCTTTTCACAAAGCATTACGCATACGGTTTGAAAACAAATGACATTAATTCTATTGTGTGTGCATAGGGTATTAATCTATGAACATTTATTGCCATGTGAAATTTTGCATTTTGAAACCACTAAACATGTATTGATTACTGGCTCCACTTGGTCTACCATACGCTGATCTGGTGCTCTCCCTTTCTTTGTTTTGCTCTCTCTCTCCTCTTTTTCTCTCGATATATATCTTTAAATCACCCTATGTTTCTGACTCTTTCCATATGGGTAAGAGTCTAGTTAACAAGGGCAGTCTGTAGAGCCACCCCAGCTGTTGCTGACAGGGAGAAACAGATATCTTGAGAGGGGAAGGGAATCCTGTGTTTTTAAAAAAAATCACGTTTTTCAAAAAAGGAAACTATTTAATTATGGTCAAACGTTCATGTCTAGTGATCTCTTCCAGTAAGTATCTTAGTCATGACAGGAGGAATGTGGCAAACAACCATTTACATTATTTTCTGATAGAAGGCTATCCTTCCAAGATGGACATGTTGGCAGAATTTCTAATTTTCCTTATTAGAAACGGGAAAGGAGACATAATCCCCCAGTTATTTTTTCTGTCTGCTTTGCATATTTTGCATAACATGTGAATGATCAGAGATATTTGCCAAATATGTCTGTGATAGAAGTGTTGTGTGCTTGAATCACTATTGGGCTTGATGGTCATGTATGTTTTACAACATTCAGCCTAACATTAAAATATTTGTAACATTCAACCACATAGTCTGATTTGGACAGCCTCAGAATTTGGATGTGAGGGTAAATAGATGCAACACCCGTCACTCCATTGGGGTCCAAGGACCTTCTCGAAGATGAAGGTTGGGCTCTGTAGACTTTAAGCCAGACCTTCCTGATTTGCTCTGCGGACACCCTCCTGGACCAGTAAGGGTCCGGTGTGATCTCCACAGACATCGGATAAGCCCACTGATTGGTTGGTGTAAGAGTGAGGTGTGTCATATTTTTGGAAACAACGGCTATGTTGTATCCGAGTATGGCAGCCAGTGTCCACGGATAGAGCAGTGAGAGAAAAGTCTGGAAAATGCATTTGGGGTTATTTGGTGGTCGAACATGCGGTTGGAAAGTGTGGGTGTGGAAAAAGATGATATGGAGCTGTGTTTATAGGTAAAAAAAGTGGTGCGAGTGCCGCTCTCTCCGTGGACACCGTGGTACCCCGCGGACATCACCGTGAATGAACAGCTTGGAAGACATATTTGGAGTTATTTGATGGCTGAATGAAGTCATGAAAGGGAAGGGCAGTGCAGTTAAGATGATATGCAGTTGTTTTTATAGGTGAAAAAAAGGGTTTGCAAATGTCACAGAGTCAGCGGTCGCTTCTTAGTGTCAATGAACATTATATGGGAAGGGTTTGTGGGTGAGTTTGGTTATTTGATGGTGTATTGTATGCACTTGTTATATGGTTTAATTCTATTGTGCTGGTTGTGGCCCCAAAGATTCTGACGACTGGCAACACACACTATAGTAATGTGTATAATAATTATAGGTAATGTAGTGGGAGCATACAGTATTTGCTTCATCGTGAAATACTATAATTAAAGTGTATGTGATATTTATGATTGTAGTTAGTGGTTGAAGTGTACAAAAAGAAGTAGTGGAACTATGTTCCTTGCTGGCATGCACCCATTCCTTACAAACCCCATCACCATGCCCCTCCCGCACAGAGTACATTCACCCAAAGAGATGCACCTCCTGTTTTAGAGAATTGTTAGTGTAGTGCACTGAAAGTTTAAGTTTCAACTTCTTCTTACACTTTTATTGTAAAACAGAACTATTCCAGAATGGTTTCTTTGTAAAATAAAAGTATAAAAACAGTAAAACGTAATTTTAAAAAGTAGAGGGGCACCACTCTGAACCACTCCCATTCACTTTGACCACTAATTGTAGTACAATGGAGGACAGTAATTTGTGTTGTCTCCTCCACTTTTTAGACGGGTAAGAATTGTATCCTTACTAAAAGGTTACGTGATACATTAGCATCATGGAGCAGGCCCTGGATGGCTGATTTGTTTTCCTTACTGACCACCTTACCAGCTGCAACTGGGCTGTTTCTTCTGTACCACCTTACTGTTTACATGTAGAGTATCCTAGGCGTTTAGCGGATAATTATGGCTTTTGTATAATAATTGTGGCTTTTGTATATCTATTTAGTCCCTCAAGCTCACCTGATGTCCCTGTTTTTTTGAATTTCCAGTGTTATGTTAATGACACCCAGGTTTCTTTAAACTTCCCTGGACTCATTTGTTGTTCTTGTTTTTATCTTTATTTGTCTGACTGCCAGCGAGGCATTGTTGCAGCTAACAATCTGTGAGTCAATGCCAGTAAAATAGAGATATGTTTTACTGTGACACATGTGCCCTGTTTTTCTCCTACGCTCCAGCCACTGTCTTTGGGTCCTCTATCTCACCATCCTGTGAGACCAAAAGCCTTGGGGTTATCTTTAATGCATGGTCTAGAGAGTGGACTGCGCAGACCGTGGATTGTCTTGAATGGCCATGGATCATCATCTTTATTGTAGACTAGAGAGAAGTATTTCTGACAGAAAGTTGTTTCTGTGCTTTTTCGTTTTGTCTGGTATGCAATTGTCCATTATTTCCATTAACATAGTAGAAAATGCTAATGGGAGTTTTTGAGATTCTTATTGAGTCTAACTACTTTACAGAACAATGTAAAGTAGACAGAGTCTATAAATAAGCGTGTTTCTTTTACTTCTAATTTTTAACTGTGAAAGGTGGTTCCAAGGGAACCTTTTTCTTTTTTTTCTTTTTGCAGGAGAGGCGAGGACGTAAGGTGGGGATGGTAATGAGGGAATGGGCACTAACCACAGATATGGAGGGGCAGGTGGAAAGGGGAAGATGTTGCGTGTGCATTAAATCTAAGGTAGGGTGCAGTGTTTCTCATGCTCTCCGATTATAGCTTCAAACGCACTTCAAAACTGCTCCCCTCTGCACAGTGGTGTTTTGCAGTATATACAGAGTATGGTTGTTTTCAAAAGATATGATCAACAGCCTATTTTTTCTGACTTTCACGGAAGCTGGTGGGATTTTGTGTCCCACAGGAGTAGGCTGTGTGTTTGCAGTATTTGTTGAGGAAGATGAGGTAGAGGACGGCACCCTACCACTTCCTAAGAAAGGTACAGCCTTTCTGAGAGCATCCAAGTGGTTTGATTTGGTGTGGCAGTGCATGGAGGTGGTCCCGTAGGAGTACTGCCTAGGTTGTCTACGACTGAGTACAATGTGCACTCAGTGCATTTCTCTTTGGTAGCCTTAGCCTTTGGTACATTCCCAACAGTGGTAAATAAGTTCTCTCTGGGTGCTAGAGTTAGGCACTTCCTTTACCTCATCTTCCTGGTCCTCTTCATTGTTTTTTGAAGTATTGCACTTCTTTCGTTGTGTTGGTCCTCCAGCTGGCGGTGATAGTGGTGGCTCTTGGGGAGGAGGGATGGCAATAGCTGATGCCATTTTTGAAGATAAATAACAGTTTTGACAGTACTTTTCTAAGTATGTGTTGTGTGCTAGATTGTTAATGGATAATGAGTAAGAATAGGTGTAGGAGCTGTGCAAGGTTATATTTTGAGCTTCAAACTTCCTAGATCAGCTGAAAATGCAGTTTTGAACTGTTTGCGAAGTGCAGACATGTTCACGAACATGTCATCATGCCACACGTACATGTGTTCACATTACACTGATTGGAAAGTCTGTGGTGCCGTCAGAGTTTCGCGAATGTCGGCGAACACAAACACAGTGGAAAAAGTTGGAAAAGGTGTATAGAAGTGTTCAAAATGTTGCTAGAAGGAGGGGAAATGGAGAGTTTTAGGGTGAAACTTTGTAAATTGGAAAACAATTCTCCTATATTGGGGTAAGTATAATATTAGGAAGTTGTAGCAAATTAGGGTGTGCTGGCAAAAACCCATGAAATGCAGTGACAAACCTTGTTTAATGGATGTTATGTTTAAGTTGCACTAATAAAAACCTAGGAAAGTCACTGAAAAACGTTGTTAAATGGAAAATTGGATGCAGTGGTGGTCCGTCCATGGGTACGCTGTATTAGAGGTAATGGTGGATGAGCAGTTGAGGTCTGCTACCCAATCGAGGGTGCGTCCTTTGCAGTGGGTTGGGCTTGTGATTATTTGAGTGAACCCAAGGTCTTTAAGTTCCTTGGCAAGGGCTGTGGCTGCTTTGTCTGTAGGGTCGGTGAGGCCAAGGTTGAGGTCACCGAGTAGGATGGTTTTCGTTTAACTTTTTAATTTGTTGCTGAGTACATAGGGAAGCTGTCCTTGGAAGTGGGGGGTAGTGCTGGGAGGCCTATATATGATATGTAGGTTTATAGTGCAGTTAGCAGACAGAGATAGTTTGGCAGAGAGGAGGTCAGCGTTACTTTCCCAGGTGTGATTGCACAGCCTTACAGAGAGCTCGTCCTTGGAAATGAGAGCAACACCACCACCCTAAGTGAGCTGTCTGTCCTGTCAGAGGATGGAGTAGCCCTGTGGGAGAGCAATGGAGGTGGATGGGCCTGATGCATCATGGAGCCATATTTCCGTTATAGCAAGTAGGTCTAGGTCACAAGAGGTAATGCAGTCATTAATCTCAAGGGTGTGATCTGGCAGAGAACGGGCATTGATGAGGGTGCATTTGAGGGCCTGGGGGGTTGTTCTTTTTATGTTGGAAGTTGGGGAGAGGGGAACTGGTGGGGCGCCGGATGAGGGTGACTGAGGGGGTGAGGTTGTGGCATGATTTGTGGGATATATTTACTCACTCAGCAGTACTTCCCCACATCACCAAGCTGCACTTCAGCAGAACCAGCAAATGGGCTGTGCTGGCTCCTGTGAGCACTCTTGCCTCACACCAAAACTGCATTTTGCAGGGACAAAAGGAGTGTTAGACCAGAAACTATCCTATAGTATGTGTAGTATGTATATTATGTTGGCCAGAAACAAATCGCATCATGTGACAAACATCGCAAACACAGAATCCTCAATGTAACCGAAGGACGTCCATTTTGTGAAATATCCGCCATTTGCTTTTTTTCCTTTCTGTATGAAAATGCTTTGCAAAATGTATTCTATGTTTCAACCTCATACACGGTGCGAGGCCATGGCCTGCATGTTGAAAGATAAACCCAGACAGGAATGATAGACGATACCGAAATACATTGTTTTCCTCCCTCACGAAGTCCTTGGAGGTGAGCAGTAGCTGTATCTAATCGGCAGCCCAGGTGCCAGCCTGTCTAACAAACGCTGTAGCAATAGGCAGTTAAAGCATGAATTATATTCGTTTAGCGGTACTCCTTCGCGGAGACTGGTATTTTCTGCCTCAGAACTGTCTGACCCTTGGTTCATGAATAGAGACACATAGATAACGTACAACAGAATGTTTCTCTCCTACGAACATGATATCCTTGCTGAACTAAGAGCTTTATGTTCTCCATAACAAAAAGCTGCCTCTGCTACTGTTGCTAGAATAAGTATATTTGGACTGAATAGGGACTTGTCATAACGTGTCATAATTGTCATGATTGTCAATCACCGAACCCTAGCCTAAAAGATACATTATCGGTGGTTTGAATTGCCTTCAAAGATTACATGATATGCACATATATATTGTTGCTTGAGTGTTGCTTTCTCTCTTCCTGCTCCTACCTCCTACTTCCTGCTCCTACCTGCAAGGCAAAAAACCTCGGGGTCATCTTCGACTCCACACTCTCCTTCTCTCCTCATATATCAGACGTCTCTAAGAAGTCACACTACCAGCTGCACCTCCTCAGAGGTATTCTTCCCTTCCTCTCCTTCCCCCAGAAGCTCACTGTCTCCCGAGCCCTGGTTCTCTCAAAGCTGGACTACTGTAACAGCCTCTATCTTAATCTGCCTGCCTCCACTCTCCGCCCTCTGCAACTCATCCAGAACAGAACTGCGAGACTTGTCCTTGGCCTCAAGCCCAGGGACCGTATCTCTCCAGGACTGAAATCTCTACACTGGCTCCCAGTGGCTGCGAGGATTAAGTTCAAAACCCTATGCATTGTCCACAAGGCCTTCTGGGGCCTGGGGCCCAAATACCTTCAACTCTCTCTTCCTAAATATCTTCCTTCCCGAGCCCTTCGCTCATCCGTCTCCAACTCCCTCAGGGTCAGCCGCTTCTCGAAGCAACGAGCTGGGGGTAGATCTCTCTCTGCAGCAGGGGCCTCCCTCTGGAACTCCCTTCCTGCCTCCCTGAAACTTGAGGAGAACCACCTCCAGTTCCAGAAGCACCTCAAAACCTTCCTCTTTGCTTCTGCTTTCTCTCTCCCTCTCCCCTGCTGAACAGCTTTAATTCTTCACTGAATCTGCTCTGAATCTGCAACTGGGCCAGTCTCAGTGACCTCGGTCCAGGGCCCAGCCACTCTCCACTTGCACTGCCTCCCTGGCACCCCCCTGCACTGCGGGACTGTCACTGTATCCTTACAGCCCCCCCTTCCCAGCACTTGTTCTGCATCTACCTTGCACTTGCCACCAGCCGGCCTTATTTATTATTTTTTACGCTACTTACCTTGTACTGCACTCCCCCTACCTCCCCTTCCCCTTGCACTTTTCCCTTCCCCCCACCCCTGCACTTGCGCGATCTGAATGACACCTGGCCTAGTAGGATCGTTGTCTGTCTTCCCCTTGTTCCCCCCCCTGCCTCGTCGCGCCTTGAAACACTTGTGTATAGGCGCGTTACAAATGCCATATCATATCATATCTTGTGTCTCACGAGGTCTGGGTACACACGTTGCGAGACGTTAGACCCCAGTCGGCCGACTGAGCATATTTAGAAATAAACCAGACTTGTTTGGAAATCGAACCTCATGTCTGTCGTGTCACTAATATATGGTTACCGTGCCTTGGTTTCCATATGCAGGGTCTTTTTGGCCTAGCAAAGATGGCGCCTGATTAGGGACCCTCCCCCTTTTGCTCCATCGTATACGTTGAATTTGAAGAAGGCAAAAATATCGAGGACGAAGCTGTTGAGCCGGGATCGAGAAGTGTTCGGGGCGCCACTGTAGAAGTGATGAGAGACTCCTTTGCAGATCTGTACACAGCCGATCCCTGATCAACGAGCAGCAACCAGAGAGCATTGAGGCGAGGGTCCTGAAACGAGGCAGATTGAGCCAGACACCCAGTCACAACGATTCTTGGTTGCGTCTGTATACGGATGAATTGCGTCCTGAGGGACAAATTGATTGATCAGGTGAGTGGGGCCCCGATTCTTAAACCGTCCTGAGTGAGTGTTGCTCTTGCAAGATCAAATGCCCTGTTTAAGAAAAGGGTAAGGATTAACGATGCCTGGGAAATTGTCTTCCTGCTTAGTGGGATTTTTCCACTGCGGTAGACAATCTGTGGAAACTGGCCAGGTCGTGCCACCCACAGGGTCGCCGGCATATGAAATGTATATAAAATACGGTATAGGCGCAATACTGTTTAATGCGATTTGGCATAGGCAAACCAGACATGTAGCAGATTTACAGTGGCCTAATGATGGGAGTTTTGAATTAGAACATATAGAACACCTAGAATCAGTATTGCTACGCAAGGAAGCCAGACCAACGGCATTCGACCTCGTGAGGGACTGAAGGAAGGAAGCTAATCTCTGTTTGAGAAGTAGCGAGAAACACGCGCGCAGACATAAAAGGAGTACAAAAAATACATCCACAGCAAGATTTGCATAAATCAGATGAGCTAATAAATGAAATATTGGATGAACGAAGAAATGAACATCAAAATACTGACCCAGTTGCACCTCCTCCTTATGCACCCCCTCCCATTGCCGTTGTCCCTTTGCACCAGTAGCACCTCCCCCTGTGCTCATGAGACAATTTCCTCTGCCACCTTCAAGGCATGAGTTAGCAGTTCTAGTACGCAGTTCTACAGAAGTGGGGCCAGTACAAGGAAGCAGTAGAATGACTCGTAGTACGGTTAGCAAAGACAGGAAAGAGGAGCAGAGAAGTTGGCCAGAAACGTATATATTGAAGATGGCGATGAAGCAGCCGTGCAAAGTTCCATATCCGACCATAGAGGCCTCGGTGAACAGCAGGTATTGCTAGAATGCATGGGGAATTATTTTGTGGAAAATTGAGTAATTTGACTGACACATTGGCACTGCAAGGGTTGCGCGATTTGATTGTTCTTTCTCAATTGCGGGATAATGCATCGAAAGTACGAGAACATGTAGGCTGAATATTTGTGTTTAAGCGCGAACTTGATCAATTGCATAGAGAAATAATGAAGAAAGATAAACAGCATATGTCAGATGGCCAGCGATGATTTTTTCCGCCGTCAAAACCTGTTAGTGAGGAGATGGGAATTTGTATGCGAGATGTGCTTAGATGGATTTCAGATGCTGCCATCTCCCCAATTGAAGTACATGATACGTTCAGTCAGTACATGCCGGAAATGCAGAGAAAAATGTTACAGGTTATGGTAGAACATTTGCAAGATGAATGTATAAAGAATAAGACATGTTGTCCCGCCGATTTAATGACAATTTACAAGAGGGTGTTTTCCCCTGAAACTGGAATAGCTGCTTTTTCTCTTGATTTAGCTTAATTGCTCAGTAAGCGAACAAGTGTAGAAACACCTAATTTGCAATTACCCATGAGGGAAGAGCCTCCCACGTTTGTCCCGAAAGTAGAAGTTGCCACCACTGGAACGATAGAAGCACTTTATATTGCACAGTTTGTACATGTCCCTTTTTCCAGACAAGAGGTAAATAATATCCAGCAGACGGGATTCTATAAAGAAATTGAATCTGTTTTGAATGTGAATGATGCTACGATGTTAGGAGACACATGGGGGAATTTGATTAGAATTGATGGTGAGAGAAAGGCGGGAGAAAAACCGCCGCAAATAATATTGGTTTTACCATCTTGAATAATAGTGAAATCAAAAACTTTGATGCCTAAGAAGAGAATAGTTTGGGATAAATTATCGGCTTGTTTACAGGGCAAAGATGAAGGAGCGCAGATTATTTTAATCAATTTGAAGAAATGTTTACAGATTTTAGTGGTCAAGACTTGAGTACTAACCCGGGAAGAGATTATTTGTTGATAAATTTGTGCGAGGGTTATTACCGAAAATTCAAAATTTAATGACATCTGAAAATGCATGGCAAGCAAAAATACAAAGTGAGGTATTACACATCGCCCTGTATTACGAGAACAGAGTGAATGCAGAGAAGGACAAGGAAATAAGGGACAAGGGGAATTTAAAAATGAGGGTATTGATGCAGCAAGTAGCATACAATAACAGAGGTGGCAGGAACGCACAATCCAGAGCCCAATTTTCCAACATGCAAGGTGGTCCAATAGGGATTAATCAATGCACTTATTGTAGAAAAGAAGGCCATTGGCGAGCACAGTGCCCGCAGATACAGAATCGAAATGGGGTTTTCCTGAGAAGACAGAATAGAGGTTGCCCGGGAATACAAGGACAGAATAGAAACCGAAGAGCGCACCAATTTCAGAATAACCAGGGGAATCAGAATCAGAATCAGAATCAACAGAGAAACAGCACAAGTGATGGGAATGTTTTTTTACACTCTGTAACGCTCACCTGATTCCCGCAGAGGCGCCGGTCTTGACTGGGTGAATGCCGTATCTTCAAAGGTGATGTGTAACACACGGTTGGCTCTTTGGGCTGGACCTCTGTGCACTGTATGTCTGACTCGAAGAGTAAGATGTCTGCAGATAGAAAATATGGGATTAATGAACTGGGGTTATTGGGTGCCTCTCTCCTCTTCCCTTTCTCTTCTCCTGTAGAACCCCAAAGGTTAACGCCCTCACCTTAGGTAAGTGAACGCCGAGCTCTCCATCTGCCTCGGGGCAGGGTGCCGTAACCAGTTTCTTCACTGGATAAGGGTGCAGGCCTCTTGACCTCAGAGGACTGCTGTCCGTCGTTAACTGCACGAACGGTAAGTTCTGGGCACTTCAAATGTCTTAAAAGTCTTTTGTAATGATATCTCTTGTTTTGCAGGGTTCCGGCGATGGCGGATGGTGGGCTGATGAGAGTTGAGGATCGAATCCCGCGTGAGGAATAGAAGCGCCTGGAAGCACGTAAGTAAGCGCTTGTAGCCTGCTTCACGATGCGCACTAACTGTCCCTTTTATCTTGCAGGTACAAGTTCGGAGCTTTAGAGAAGCTGAAGGGTGCTGGAATACCCACTGGATTCGGCGTGGGAAGGAGTAATGGCACGTGAGTAATAAAGTTGCCCAATGTCTTTAAACGCACCTTCTTTTGTCTTTCAGATGCGGGATGCAGCGCCGAAGGCCTCCGGAGCGTGCGAAGAGCTGGTAAGCTTTTGTCTTTCAGATGCCGGAATGCAATGCGAAGACCTCCGGAGCATGCGAAGAGTAGGTAAGCCTTTGTCTTTCAGATGCCGGAATGCAGCGCGAGGCGTTGGTGACAGCCGATGGACCAGGTAAGAGATGCGCTGCCACTGAAGACCGTAGTGCTAACCTGTTCTTTCTTTGTCTTTACAGGTGCTGCTGAAGACTGGATTCCAGGATGGTAAGCCTTTGTTCCCTTAGGCCCAGGATCAGAAGCAGAAGACACGATGAGCGTTCTGCTGCAGAGAATGCAGAATAACACAAAGCAAGATTCATCCATCGGGTGTGGTTTAAATAGCCTCCTGTAGTGCTTAGGTGTCTCCTTCCACAGCCACGCCTAGGTAAGAAAAGAGTTCCTGCTTTCCAGAAGAGTTCCAGTGTTCTGAACCTAGGGAGTGGCTCCTGCCCCACCCAACAGGAAAAGTAGTCCCAAACAGAAGAGGATCAGGGGTTCAACTGGCAGGTAAGTAAGCAGCATGGTCTGCTGCAGGTAAGTCCACCCAAGCATTATGAGCCCGGCGCTTCCAGCGCTGGGACTGGGCATCTTTATGAGCCTGGTGCCACTGGCGCCAGGACAGGGTCCAAAAGGTCCCAATTGGGACTGGCTTGCACTCTGAACCGGGGTTATGGGTCTTCTTCCAAGGGAGTCGGGCAAGTCCTGATCTTTTGGAAGCAGAGATCATGACAGCACCCCCCCTCAAGGCCCCTCCCAAACCGGGCTTCTCCGGGGGTTTGGGCTTGTTAGGAAATGTTCGATGAAATCTTTTGATTAGACGAGGCGCGTGGACATATTCTGCAGGTTCCCAGGATCTTTCTTGGGGACCGTAGCCTTTCCAGTCAATCAGGTAAAATAGTTTAGATTTGGAGATCTTGGAATCCAGGATGCTTTTGACTTCAAACTCGAGTTCTCCATCAACTAGAATAGGTTTTGGAGATGTAGTTAGTCGGGTTTGAGGTTGTACGGGTTTTAATAGAGAGACGTGGAAGACCGGATGTATCTTCATGTGAGGGGGCAAGTCCAACTTGACCGCTACTGGATTTACTATGGTAGTGATGGAATAGGGACCAAGGTATCTTGGGTTGAATGTGCGTGGTCCTTTTAGAGGTAGATATTTGGTGGATAACCAGACTTGATCTCCTACTTGATATTGGGGGGCTTCGTTCCGATGTTGGTCTGCTCCTTTCTTGTATTGTTCTTTAGCCCTTTGAAGGTGAGAAACGGCTTCCTTAAAGGCTTGGGTGATTGTAGAATGCAGGTGGTCTACTGCTGGTGTTCCAAGATCTTGGAGTGGATCCAACTCCGAGGTTCGAGGGTGACTACCGTATAAAAGAAAAAACGGGGTCTTCCCAGTTCCCGAGTGGACAGAGTTATTGTAGGCATATTCGGCTATCCAAAGGATATCTTTCCAAGTTTTTTCAGTTTGTTGTAGCATGCAGCGCAAATACTGTTCCAGAGTTTGATTGGTCCTCTCGGTTTGTCCGTCGGTTTGAGGGTGGTGGCTGGTCGAAAGTCTCACATCAATTTGAGCCGACCGACAGCAACTTCGCCAAAAATGAGAAATAAATTGACTACCTCGATCCGAAATTAGAACTGAAGGAAAACCGTGCAGTCGGACGATGTTTTTGAGAAATTCTCGGGCCAGAGTTGCTGCTGTTGGTAAGCCTTTGAGTGGAATGAAATGCGCCATCTTGGAGAATAGGTCCACGATTACTAGGATCGTATTGTATCCGGAGCTTGGAGGTAGATCGGTGATGAAGTCCATAGAAAGCGTATGCCAAGGGCGAGGCGGGATGTCAATAGGGCGTAAGAGGCCGGCTGGTTTTTCCTTTTGACTCTTGTTTTGGGGGCATACTCCACAGGACATTATAAAGTCTCTGATATCTTTTTTCCAAGACGCCCACCAGAAGTAGCGCTTGATCTTTTCCGAGGTCTTGGTCATACCGGGATGTCCTTCCATTAAAGAATCGTGATAACAAGAGATTACCTTTTTCTGTAAATCTGTGCTGGGCAGGTATAACCGTTCTTGGAAATATAATAGGTTGTCCTTCACCGTAAAGTCCTTTCCCTGCAGATGCCAATTCTGTATGTCTGCTGGAGTTACCAGTAGCCTGGCTTTATCCTTAACTTCCTCTATGGATTGTGTGGCGATTACACCTAGAATTCTTTGTTCGGGAATGATAGGTACAGGTTTAGGATTGATCAAATGTTCTTCCACTCCCATCCGAGAAAGGGCATCAGCTTTACCGTTTTTTGTACCAGGTCGATAGGTAATTATGAAGTCAAACTCGGCAAAGAATAGTGCCCAACGGAGTTGCCTAGAGGATTGAGCTTTTGCGGTTTTCAAATATTGCAGGTTTCGGTGATCTGTAATCACAGTAACGGTGTGTCGGGCCCCCAGAAGATAATGCCGCCAAGCCTTAAAGGCGGACTTGATAGCTAGAAGTTCCTTATCAGTAATAGTGTAATTGATTTCAGGAGGCGAGAATTTGCGGGACCAAAATGCCACGGGATGCAACTGATTGGTTACTGGGTCCTTTTGTGATAGAACTGCCCCCATGGCAAGGCTCGAAGCATCAGTTTCAACGATGTAGGGGAGTTCTGGGCGAGGATGTTTTAAGATCGGTGCAGAGATAAATCTAGTCTTCAAATTCTGGAAAGCTTGTTCCGCCTCGGTAGACCATTCAAAACGTTTGTTTTTCTTTAACAAGGCGGTGATGGGCTGGACTATTCGAGAGAATTCGGGGATAAACCTGCGGTAAAAGTTAGCGAAGCCTAACATGCTTTGAACACCTTTTACGGAGGATGGCGATGGCCATTTGAGAATTGCATCGACCTTCTTTGAATCCATACGCACTCCGCTAGGTGATAATATGAATCCCAAGAATTCAACTTCAGTCACGTTGAAAACACATTTTTCCAACTTAGCGAAAAGTTTGTGTTGACGCAATCTCTCGAGGACCATTTTCACGTGTTTCCGATGTTCAGTTTCCGATGAAGAATAAACGAGGATGTCGTCAATGTAAACAACAACACACACATCTATGAGCTCTCTGAGGACATCGTTCATAAAATATTGAAAGGCGGCCGGGGCATTGCAAAGTCCGAAGGGCATGACCTGATATTCAAATAGCCCATACTTGGTGCGGAAGGCCGTCTTCCATTCATCGCCCTCTTTTACTCGTACCAAGTGGTAGGCTCCTCTAAGATCCAGCTTTGTATATATGCATGCTTTTCTGACTTGGTCCAGGAGTTCAGGGATCAAAGGTAACGGATATCTATTCTTAACGGTGATCTGGTTCAGGGCACGATAATATATACAAGTTCTAAGGTCCCCTTCTTTTTTTGGAACGAAGAACAAAGCTGAGGAAGCAGGGGACTTGGAAGGACGAATAAACCCATTCGCTAGGTATTGATCCAGGTATTGTCGGAGGTGAAGATTCTCAGGCTCGGTGAGGGCATAAATTATACTACAAGGAGGAGTAGATCCAGGTATCAGGTCTATCTGGCAGTCATAAGACCTATGAGGAGGTAGAGAGTTAGCCTGATCCTTCCGGAAAACATCTTGGAATTCTAGGTATTCAGGAGGTAACTGGGGAGCCTCCGAGGAAATTGCTGCCAGTGCAACACCAGGTCGAGGGTGACAAGTAGAGACACATTCTGGAAACTGAACCGTTCTTGCTCGCCAATCGATCTGAGGATTGTGCTTCTCTAACCAAGGAATTCCTAGAATAATCTGGAACTGAGGGGCCTTGATCACATCGAACACGATCTTCTCATGGTGTCCATCTTGACTTACTAGCGTCACTTCTTGGGTGGTATGCGTTACTGGTCCGGAGGCTATCTCCGTACCATCCACCGTAGTAATGACGTCCTTTACAGCCTTTGGACAAAGAGTCAGATTCATCCTCAAAACCATTTCATGATCCACATAATTGCCGATGGCACCGCTGTCGACGTAAGCTTCAATCGCATGTAATCGATCCGGATGTTCAGGGCTAATGAGGACCATAGGTATCACGAAATGCGAGGTCACTGAACTGGTTTTAACGCTCGGCAAGAGGACCTTTATTCTTGTCGGGCGAGGTCGTTTCCCTGCTCAGAGTTTGTGACCCTGGTAACTGCAGCTCCTACTGCCTTCTTGGCTGGTTTCACCGGACAGTCTCGAAGAAAGTGCCCCGAGTTTCTGCAATAGAGGCATAATTGCAGCTGTTTTCTCCTTTCCCGCTCCTTTTGTGTTAGTGGTCCTTTCAGGCCCCCTATTTGCATGGGTTCCCCGGAGTCTACTCCTTTGGTAGGAGTTGGTGGTTTGGAAAATACTCGAGCATCAAACTTGGAACGATCGGCCTTCCTGTTCTGCAGTCTGTGGTCAATTTGAACGACTAAGTCAATATAGTCCGAACAGTCTTGCGGGGGATTCACTACTTGGGCTAACACATCTTTGAGCTCTCCACGTAGACCTCTATAAAACAGCGTAATCCTTTTGTCCTCAGGCCATCGAGTTTCCACTATCAGTCTGTTGAAAGACGCAATATAAGCCAAAAGGTCTTGATTACCCTGTCGCAATGAAAGGAGCTCATTGTCCAAGGCCTGCCCCTGTGAATGTCTTGCAAACAGTTTTTCCATACTGAGCTGAAAAGCTTGAAAATCATGGAGAACCGGATCATCTTGATTAACTAGAGGGATCGACCAGTCTGCCGCATTGCCACTAAGGTACGAAAGCACGAAAGCTACCTTAGCTTGATCAGTTGGAAAGGCTGCTGGCCGGCATAAGAAGTGCAACCGGCACTGATTAATAAATACTGCAAACCTCTTTGGGTCACCAGAAAATCGTTCGGGCGGAGCCAGAGGTACATTCCCAGGTAGGTTGATCTGCACTGGGTTCGTAGAGGATGTTGAAGGAAGATTTGCCCCTGATGCGGGTAACGGAGTTTGTCCGGCTTGTGACTGTAGCAATTGTCTAGCGAGATCGTCTGTTCGCTCCTTGGAAATAATCAGTTCCCTTCTTAGAGGATTCGTTTCCTGACGGGCTGCATGCACTTCTGCTCTTAGTTCCCCAAGTAACTGGACTAGCTGGTCGGTATCCGAGGTTTCCATAGCGCCTGGGTGGGAGTTTTGCGGTAGGCTTTGTGTTCTGTAACGCTCACCTGATTCCCGCAGAGGCGCCGGTCTTGACTGGGTGAATGCCGTATCTTCAAAGGTGATGTGTAACACACGGTTGGCTCTTTGGGCTGGACCTCTGTGCACTGTATGTCTGACTCGAAGAGTAAGATGTCTGCAGATAGAAAATATGGGATTAATGAACTGGGGTTATTGGGTGCCTCTCTCCTCTTCCCTTTCTCTTCTCCTGTAGAACCCCAAAGGTTATCGCCCTCACCTTAGGTAAGTGAACGCCGAGCTCTCCATCTGCCTCGGGGCAGGGTGCCGTAACCAGTTTCTTCACTGGATAAGGGTGCAGGCCTCTTGACCTCAGAGGACTGCTGTCTGTCGTTAACTGCACGAACGGTAAATTCTGGGCACTTCAAATGTCTTAAAAGTCTTTTGTAATGATATCTCTTGTTTTGCAGGGTTCCGGCGATGGCGGATGGCGGGCTGATGAGAGTTGAGGATCGAACCCGCGTGAGGAATAGAAGCGCCTGGAAGCACGTAAGTAAGCGCTTGTAGCCTGCTTCACGATGCGCACTAACTGTCCCTTTTATCTTGCAGGTACAAGTTCGGAGCTTTAGAGAAGCTGAAGGGTGCTGGAATACCCACTGGATTCGGCGTGGGAAGGAGAAATGGCACGTGAGTAATAAAGTTGCCCAATGTCTTTAAACGCACCTTCTTTTGTCTTTCAGATGTGGGATGCAGCGCCGAAGGCCTCCGGAGCGTGCGAAGAGCTGGTAAGCTTTTGTCTTTCAGATGCCGGAATGCAGTGCGAAGACCTCCGGAGCATGCGAAGAGTAGGTAAGCCTTTGTCTTTCAGATGCCGGAATGCAGCGCGAGGCGTTGGTGACAGCCGATGGACCAGGTAAGAGATGCGCTGCCACTGAAGACCGTAGTGCTAACCTGTTCTTTCTTTGTCTTTACAGGTGCTGCTGAAAACTGGATTCCAGGATGGTAAGCCTTTGTTCCCTTAGGCCCAGGATCAGAAGCAGAAGACACGATGAGCGTTCTGCTGCAGAGAATGCAGAATAACACAAAGCAAGATTCATCCATCGGGTGTGGTTTAAATAGCCTCCTGTAGTGCTTAGGTATCTCCTTCCACAGCCACGCCTAGGTAAGAAAAGAGTTCCTGCTTTCCAGAAGAGTTCCAGTGTTCTGAACCTAGGGAGTGGCTCCTGCCCCACCCAACAGGAAAAGTAGTCCCAAACAGAAGAGGATCAGGGGTTCAACTGGCAGGTAAGTAAGCAGCATGGTCTGCTGCAGGTAAGTCCACCCAAGCATTATGAGCCCGGCGCTTCCAGCGCTGGGACTGGGCATCTTTATGAGCCTGGTGCCACTGGCGCCAGGACAGGGTCCAAAAGGTCCCAATTGGGACTGGCTGGCACTCGGAACCGGGGTTATGGGTCTGCTTCCAAGGGAGTCGGGCAAGTCCTAATCTTTTGGAAGCAGAGATCATGACACACTCAGTCCAATGCATATTACACGGGAGACTTTACATCTGACGATGTATTGTTTTACTAGGAGAGATCAAGACAGGGGCTGGAACCAGTATCTATTCCAGTAGACCAGAAAGGGCCCTACGTCGAAATGAAGGTTGGGAATAGGGAACACATTTTTCTAGTGGACACAGGTGCACAAATATGTTCGATTGACCATCAAAAGGTTCCAGATATACCACTGTCAGGGCGTGACAATGTTTCAGTAGGGTTCTCAGGTACACCAGTAATTAGCCCAGTGTCACAATCAGTACCTATAACACTAGGTCCATTCACTGAGTCCTGCCCATTCCTTTTGACAAATAATTGCAATGAGAATTTGTTGGGATTAAATTTGCTGAAGAAATTGAATGCAGTTATTTATTGTTCCCTTGATGGAGTGTATTTGACGATAGCGCCACAAAAGATACCTGTTACACAATTTTTGTCCAAACCATTACCGACTGAGTTGAGTAAAGTACCGGCTTGTATATGGGCAGTGAACGACAATGATATTGGTTGTTTAAAAGTAGAGCCTGTGAAAAATTTTTGAAAGGAGGAATTACTTTGCCGTGTATTCCACAATATAAAATTTCGGCCGAAGGAGAAAAAGCTTTGAACAGCATTGTGTCGAATTTGATTAAAAGAAACGTAATTGAAGAAATTTCCGGTAGCACTTGTAATAGTCTGATTCTTCCGGTGTACTAGAAAGGATGTAATGACATACCGTATTGTTTCATAATTGATTTGGGTGGAATAGAAAAAGTTGTTGATCCGCAGTTCCCATTAGTCCCGGATGTAAATACAATTTTGACCATGATCCCAGCATCTGCATCATACTTTAGTGTTGTGAATTTTAAGAATGCATTTTTCAGCATTCCAGTGCATCCATATAGCAGATATGTATTTGCTTTTACTCTAGGAGGACGTTCATTTACATTCACATGAATCCCACAGGGTTATACTGAAAGCCCAAGTATTTACAGCAGAGCATTAAAAGAACAATTAGATATGTTAGAACTACCAGCAGGTTGTGTTCTGTTACAATACATAGACAATGTATTGATAGCAGCAGACACAGAAGAAATTTGTACAAAATGTACCGTTGCACTATTGACACATCTAGCAGCGCATGGACACAAAGCTTCATTAAAGAAATTCCAGTATTGTCAAAAGAAAGTAGCCTACTTGGGCTACCTCCTTTTGAAGGAGGAAAGAAGATTGACTCCAGAAAGAATAGAAAGCATCTCTGATATGCCTATTCCAAATATGCAGAAAGAAGTCAGGGCTTTAATTGGCATGGCTTCATATTGTAGGCAGTGGATCACCAATTTCTCCATGATTGTGAAACCTATAGTGGCATTGACAAAGAAAGATATTTCCTTACCTTTGCAATGGAACATGAAATGTCAGGAAGAATTTGACCTGCTCAAAGCTGCATTACGCTCAGTTCCAGTTTTGGGCACACCAAATTATGACAAGAGTTTAAGTTATTTGTGCATGAAAACAATGGTTGTGCTTTGGCTGTTTTGACTCAGGAACAAGGAAAGAGAAATAGACCATGAGGCTACTTCTCTTCCACGTTGGATCCTGTTGCATGTGCTTTGCCGCGCCGCTCGTGAGCTGTTGCTGCAGCTGCGGCGTCAGTAAAACAAACCGAGGGTATGGTTTTAGGTCATGCTTTAACCGTTATGGTGCCCCAATCAGTGGACGTTCTTTTAAATAGAACGCAGAAGCAACACCTTACATCAGCTAGATTATCAAGGTATCAAATTGTCCTGTTTGCACCGCATATCCAAATTAAAAGGTGTAGCACTTTAAATCCACCCGGGTTAATGCCCCCTTCCAATGAAAAAGTGGCCGAACAAGAATTCCCCCATGATTGCTTAATGGTTACTGAACAAGAGACGAAAGGAAGAATTGACTTAACTGATACGCCACAGAAAGAGCCAGATGGAGAACTGTTTTATGACGGTTCTTGTTTCAAATTACCCGATGGTACATCAACTGCTGCATATGCCATCACTATGCTGAAAAGTGTTGTAAAAAGCAAAAGAATCCCATACAACTCAGCACAAGCTGCGGAGCTAATAGTGTTAACCAGAGCATGTACAATTTCTGCAAACCTTAATGTAAACATATATACTGACAGTCAGTATGCATTTGGGGTGGTACACAATTTTGGTCGATTATTGGCTGAAAGGGGTTTCCTGACATCACACGGAACTAAAATCCAACATCGCACTTTGATAGTGAGACTGTTGTCTGCACTTGTGCTTCCCAAATGATTTGCAATAATGAAATGCGAAGCGCATAAAAAGGTAACATGTAACGTTGGAAAGCGAAACGCATTTGCAGACAGAATTGCGAAACAAACTGCCACTGATTTACACACAAAAATGTACTTTGAAAAAATTAAAGAAGTTCCCTGCATGATAGAGAATGGGCTTCCCACAGTTAAGAAAATGCAAGCAGAAGCTACTGCAGGTGAAATAAAAGCATGGTCTGAGGGTCCGGCAGAATTAGACGTTGAGGGTTGTTGGGTGGACAAGGAGAAAAAAAATGGATGCTGCCAAACGCCTATGTAACGGCGATGGTCACTATGGCCCACAGTCCAACACACATAAGTGCTAAGAAAATGATTCAATATTTAGATTCTGCATGGCAGAACCCACATATTAGAAAAACCCTTGCCAGAGTAGTCCAAAAGTACATGACTTGTCTACAACATAACATTGGAAAAGGGACAGCAATGCCAACAGGAATATTCCCCCCCCTCTAAGCTGTTTGAAGTCATCCATTTAGATTTCATAGAAATGGAAAGATGCCAAAACTATAATGATGTCCTTGAGGTGGTCTGTGCAGTTATGCAAGTTATGCTAAAAGAGTACTTTTCCCGTTTTGGCCACCATCGTGTCATATGGTCAGATAACGGCCCACACTTTGTTGCCGCTGTGATATTACAAATATGTGCAGGCCTCCAAATTGACAAACGATTCCATTCGGGCAGACACCCGATGAGTGCCGGTTTGGTGGAACGCCAGAATGGTATTTTGAAAAATAAGATCAGTAAAATCTGTGTGGGAAATAATTTAAAATGGCCCGATGCATTGCTGCTAGCTTTGTTGTGCATGCAAACCTCTGTACAGGCAAGGACTGGACTCTCCCCCTATGAAACAATAATGGGGAGACCAGCAAATGTTTGGAATGCTCCGCAGCCAAAACGCCTGCGAGACGTAGAACACCCTTTGCTTATTAATTACTGTTAACTCAAAACTTGCGTTTGATTCATCAGCAGGTGCAGGAGGCTCATCCTGTCAGATATACTGGCCCAGGACATTGTCTGCAGCCTGGCGACTGGACACTCATTAAAGATTTTGAAAGAAAATCTTTGCTCGCACTGCGATGGAAGGGGTCCTATCAGGTCCTCCTGGCTACACAGACTGCAATCAGAGTGGACGGCCGTAAATCCTGGATCCACGCAACACACACGAAAAGAATTCCGTTTCCTTTGAAAGAGCTGCCAGATCTTGATGTCAAAAGAAATACAGCCACACTTGATCACAAAGATACAATCGCCAGTTCTTTGCTGAAAGAGCTTCCTAAGCCCGAGAACGGGCCTGGGGAGATTGCAACAAAGACAGAAGGATGAAAAGAGCCTCACCTTTGTCTGAGTACTGCCGCATCCTCACTCATTTCGTCACAAGCTGGCACTGATTCTGCTGGCACTGATTCTGCATCTGGAAATGAGAGTGCATTGTTCACCAATCATGCGGTATCTGGAGCCATAAGGTACAACCTACGTTTACAAAATCAGAAGTGAGCTGCGGTTTTGTTCTGCCTTTGTTCCCAACATGGGTGAAATGGGAATGGAGGCCTAGGGAAAAGGAGCTTATGAGCTGTATCAATCAAGCAGCATCAAATTAAAAGCTCTGACAAGTAGTTTCGCGGTGCTACCATTGAAAGGTGAAGGACCAGTGCAACCCCGTGGGGACAAGCGGAGGGCACATGGTACCGACACAATTGATGCTTGCTCCTGCCTTTTCTTGGAGCTCTGTGTGAAATCACATCAGCTTGCTGTCATTCATTAAGCAGGCTAGCCTGAACTGGCCTGAATGCTTTGCTGCAACTTGGATGCTTGGCTGTTAACGTGTGTTGCTGTGAAGGACTTTTCTGCGACGAACATTGAACATTGAAACATTTCCTGACATAAGCATTACAGACAATGCCTACATTCACTCGTGCTTCCTCCTGCACCAGCGCTGACGATATTGTAGAAATAGAGACTAAGCTTGTTCCTAAAAAACCCTGGTTTGGAAAGAATATGCCAATAATGATGATACTGCTTTGCATTGTGATTATACTGGTCCCAATCCCTATATTCTGGTATCTGGAAACTGTGCATCCTTTCAAGTCTCTTTTGCCTACTACCAATGCTCCTACTACCAGAAGCCCAGCACATGTGCTCTTTTACACTCTCCCCTCACAAGAAGTGAAAAATTGAAAAGGTCATGACAATAATACGCTGTTATTGATTATGAATATGACCCATGCTATCTTGAACAGGTCAAACTGTTGGGTCTGCTCTCATTTACTGCAGCACGCCGGAAAAGAAATGGGTTGGTATGTACAGCCTTTACCCCTTAATACTGCATGTTATGCATCATTAAGAGCGCTATTTTACGGAAAATGGAACGACAGTGATACTGGTCAGTTGGATGTAACAAACATATATGAGTTTGAAAGAGTGGTATTGGAACCAGCTGCACTGTTTCGCCAAGCACCATTGGGCAAGATGGAACACGAAGCACTATGAGAAAGGCTACTATGGTGTGTTCTTGTTTGTCTCAAAGAAATGGAGTGAAAAAGCAGCGTTGCTTTGCTGCAAGCCCAAAGTTCCTATTGAAAAAGGGAATATTTCACCTTTAAAATGATGCCGCTCTGATGTTCTTCATCACACTACCTTTATCAAAAAGACTCTGTCATGCCCAGCCATATTCACATTGTGCTCCATCAGAAATAGTCTTATTCCTGAATGACAGGCTGTGCCAGCCAAACCTGAGAAAATCAACAAAAGCTTTCCTTCACCTACACAGGAACCATTTACATTTTGCTACACAATGTCAAAAAATCACTGCTTGAAAATAAAATCATAGCTTTCTGTGCACATGTCAATTTCATGAAGACTTTTGCCTTGTACAGACTGTTGTGTAAAACAAGCTGACTACAGCTACAAAACCATGTGGGAATCCAGATAGAAGAGCAAATCTGAATTTGAAAGGAATATGACAGCTTTCACCACATGTGTCAGAATGGGCTTTTACAAACCAGAGGGGAAAAAAAATGCCTGTTTTAAAAAGTACCATGTTGAATGAAAGCTTGTCCGTGCCTAGCAATGTAAAGGGGTTTGTTACCGGGGAAACATATATGGGCTGTTTTATTCAAGAGTCTTGTTTTGATTCAGGACAAAATAAATGAAAGAGAAAACTGTTAAACTGCATGGGATGACTTTTGCAAGCTCCTAAATCAGGTTATTCCAGTTGGTCAGAACTAAGGCTTCCCGAAACAGGAACCACCATAAACTTCCAGGACACCTGGATGATAATCGCTTGGTTGGACAACTTTGATTGACCAAGACAAAGAAACTTCACATACTAATCAGACTTGGGTCTGGGCTGAGCCATCTTACAATGGAACTTCTAGGACACAGATGTGCAAAGTGAAAAATCACACCTACTACTGACTTCTACTGAAAGTTTCAAAGGAAATCTCTGTGACAACCCTAGATTGAGCCAGTAGCCTTGGAAAGGCATGCCCATATATGTGGAACAATACTGACATTTGTCTCCAAGGACTATTTATTAATAAAAATGGTAAAGATTTTTATCTCTGCAGCAGGACTTTTCAAAAGTGTGAAAAGATAGCCATTTAAATTTGATTTTATGGGCTTTAATTTAAGATTTCATAGACTTCACTGACACATGGGGAATAGAAATGTCAGAGAATTGGGTATTCCACGGAAAGCGTATAGGATGCCACTGTCAAATTTAACACTGATATGCCTAATAATAATCTACACATATGTGTAAAGTTATAGAATTTTAAGTAATATAATTCTCACTGAAAAGCACGAAGAACTGGTAGAAGGGCGAAACAAGGTCCCACAACTGTGAGGATTGGACCACTATGCTCTACATACAATATGTAATCTGCCCATGTGAATTGTTAAAGTGCCACAAATGTATACATGTGTAAATTAGGTTATGACTGATTTTTGGCAAAAAAGACTGTGGGATGGCTGTTTACCTCATAAAATGCAACCTCATAAACTGGGACTCCTACTCGAGGAGGCAACCAACATTGATTGTCCTATCTGCTTCTTAGAGGTAGGCCTAGCTCAGTTCTGCCCATCAATAATTCTGTGATGTTACCATGCTCTATAAATAAGAGGGGTTGACAAAGCTCCAGACGCACTCTCTCCTGAATTTCCTGCGGCTGCGTTCCTGATCTGCTCCATTCATCTTGCTAATTCCAGATCTCACAACAAGACCAAAGCATTGCTGACCCTACTCCATCAAGGCCAAAGCATTGCTGATCCTGACCCAGCAAGGCCATTGATCCAGAAAAAACCCACTAAAATTCCATTAAAAAAGGGAAAAGCTGGGGTACCTTTTGCATCCTGAAATCAGACCAGCTTCCTGTCCACTACGTGCATGCCCCTTGTAACCCTGCCATCCAGCTGTCCTTGCCTTCCGGTAACCAGAATTGCTCAGCTGTTTGCTGTAAAGCACGCCTGCCATGTGGTGACCAGACCCAGTTGGCTGTTCCATAATTCCAAACCTAAGCATGGAATGTGAGTATCTCCCCATCACAGAGAAACACATAGGCCCTCATTACGACCCTGGCGGAAAGCGACTGACCGGACCGCCACAGCGTAAATAGCGTTTCCGCCATTGCACGATGGAGCAAAGTGCGGCCCATTCCGACCCATCGGGCACGAGCACCACGCCATGGCGGAAGTGCAAAGTCCGCGATGGCGGAAATGACCCCAAAACGGCCCACACCGCCGCCGTGCGGCGCCCTAGGTGCAATACCGCCACCCATCATAGCGGACACCGCAGTGAGCGCCAACCGGAAAGTACGGCGACCGTAAATATACGGAAACGGAAGTAAAAACATGGGCCCGGAACGGGAAACAACACCCCGTACACCTATAAAACCACAAAATACACACAACCACTAAAAACACCACCCTGAGACACATCCCAACCCGTCATCCACCCTAGTGAAACCAAGAGAAATGGGAAAAGTAGCGAAGAAAGCGTGCGACCGCAAGCGGCAGGTCCACTTCTCCCGTGAGGAACTCACCGTGCTCACAGAGACCCTCCAGGAGAATGCAGCCGCCGTCTTCTCCACGCAAATGACCAGGACGGCACTAGCGAACAAGAAGGCCATATGGGCCCTGGTGGCACAGCGGGTAAGTGCGGTGGGGACCGCACCCCGCAACCCACAGCAATGCAGGAAGCGGTGGGACGACCTGCGGATACGCGTCCGTAGCATACTTTCTGCCAACCGCAACATTGCCACAGCCACCGGGGGAGGGTCGGAATCACCCATCAAGTTGACCCCCTGGGAAGAAATCTGTGCCTCCACCATTGGAATGGAGAGCATAGAGGGAGTCGGAGGGATGGAGAAAGGAGTGCAGACATCCGGAGAATCAGGTAGGTGGCCCAAATAAAACCATGCCAAATCCACAATGTCCAATCATGTGACTCACATGTGTCCACATAGCGCAACAGCAACACATGGCCAGGAGAACGTCCACACACATTGGCCTGATAGCGCACTTTAAAACCACAATAAATACATAAATAATTAAAAACCCCAAAAACACCCACTACACGTGCAGCAGGCACACCCTAACAGCAGGCTGCCAAACAACTGCACCCTCACTCCACACACAAATGAAAGCACCTCCAAGGCCCCGACCCAAATCACCCTCAGGTACCACCCCAATGCATGTGATACATTGCCATTCCAATTCCCACAGACTCATCAATAACGCTCGCCCTCCTTTACTCCACCACAGGGTCCGATCCAAACGACGAGCTCCAGGACACCCCTACCAGCACACCTGCAAAGAGGGCCAAGACCGACGGCCAAAGACCCTCCACCTCAGCTGCACGCATCAAGACACGGCAGCAGCACATATCAAGTGGCAGCACACAGGAGGGAACATCAACAGGCACCCCAGCAGCCAGCATGCCCACAACAGCACCACCACAGGTCCCCCCAATGGATGCCACAGAAGGTACTGCCTCTGGTGGCAGCAGCACCATAGGTGACACCCCATTAATGGCAGCATGCTCCGACACAGAAGACGGGGATGTCGAAGTCAGATCCATTCATGACCTGTCCCAATCCCCCTGTCTGTTCCATCCCGTACACCATGAGGATACCACGCAGGGGCACCCACAAGACGACGACTGGCCATCCCCCACAAGCCCTGTGGCAGGGCAACATGAGGCGAACAGCCCCTCTGTGACACCACCGCAAATGGCCATGGCCCAGCAGAGGCAACAGTCCCTTGACCAGTTAATCGTGCAACAGCAGCAACTGGCCACGCTCCTCAAGGACCATGCCGATGGATGTGGGGGCACTAAGGCAGACATAGAAACATCAACTGAGACACTTAGGGCACAAATGGAGAGTAGCACCGAGAGCCTGAGAGTCCAAATGGAGAGTAGCACCGAGAGCCTGAGAGTCCAAATGGAGAGAAGCACCGAGAGCCTGAGGGGGGAACTGCATGCGACGTCCAAAGACGTATGTGCCGAACTTGCCGCAGTGCGCCGTGTGCTCACTGAGCTCTCACAAACCCTTAGGGACATGCATGGACGTGAGCAGGCAGAGACATCATCCGTTGCAAGTTCCGTCCAGGGCAGCCCCCAACGTAGATCTGGGAGGAACCTGCGCTCCACAGGCAGGGGTGCCCCTGATACCCGCAGAGGGGGCTTGCAATAGCGACTGCCCACTGACAATGAGCATCTTCGGACACTGGTGTTCGGGGGGGAGGTAGGAGGGTGGAGGGGGTGTGTTGGGCTCACTTGGGTGGCGGGTCGATAGGGTGTTCAACATGATATCACATATGCCATAAACAATGCACGAGCAAACAATGAGATGTGTTGACAATGATCTTTGTGTACTAGGCCATCATAGGCGTACAGTCCATATTGTGCATGTACCAGACACACACAGTGCCACGAGTCCCGTGTCCATGTATCAGCCACCAGGCGTGAGTGCTAGAAGCATGCATCTATGAGATGCTGACGAATTTCACGGCCCTCCTGTGCCTCGCAGACTCCTTGAGGTGCTGCCACATCCCCACCCTCATCATGACCATCTTCAGGTGCTTGCAGTTCTGCGTCAGGGGGCATGGGCACATTTCTACGTACGCACATGTTGTGTAGCATGACACATGCCATCACCATCTTTGCAACCTTCTCATGGCGGTACAGGAGTGCCCCGCCAGACCTGCTGAGGCACCGGAAACGAGTCTTCAGTAGGCCGAATGCCTGTTCAATGACTACACGGGTACGTGAGTGGGCATGGTTGTAGTCCTCCTCATGCTGGTCCCGTGGGTTCCCGACTGGTGTGAGGAGCCATCTCTTCAGTGGATATCCGGCATCACCTGTATGTGGACGATAAACGAATTATGTGGAATGCCATTGCTACGTACGCACCCCCCCCCTTCCTGCCAGGTCATTGCCGCATCACATACCCCACATCATCATGCATGAAATGAGACTCACCGAGTAGCCAGGATCTGTTCCCTGCGTGTCGCTCCATGTAGCGTGGTATTGTAGAGTTCCTCAAGACCATAGAATCATGGGTTGATCCAGGGAATCAGGCACAACAATGTGTAATGATCCTGTTGGAGTCACACACCATTTGTACATTCAGTGAATGAAATTGTTTTCGGTTGCGGTACTGGGCCTCCATGGCATGTGGGACGACCAATTCCACGTGGGTGCAGTCGATGGCACCAATGCAACCCGGTATGCCGGCAAGTGCATGGAATCCCACTTTTGTGTTGGTAATTTCCTGCTCCGAGCGTGGTAGAGAGATGTAGTCGTCTGCGTGCTGCAGGAGGGCATCGAGCACTTGCAATAGTGTCCGTGAGAACAGTGGCTGAGAAATGCCATGCAACTGTCTGACTGTGTGCTGGTAGGTGACTGTGGCCAGGAAGTGGAGTACAGACACCACCTTCAGTAGGGGTGGGATGGCGGTTGGGCTATCTATCATGCTGACAAGGTCAGCCTGTGTCATGTCCACAATGGCGGCTATGGTGTCCCGGTCCAAACGGTAGAGGGTGTGGATCTGCTCATCAGTGAGGTTGAACGGATGTGCTCGGAGGCATGGGATTGCGGGCTGCCTGCGTGGTGGTAGTGGCTGTGCTGGCAGCCCTTGCTGGCCCTGCCTTGCCCTCCTCCTCCTCCTGCGTCTCCTCCGTGCGGCCGGTTGTAGTTGGTGTTCGTCTTCTTCTTGGAGTTGGAGTACTTGCAGTGCTATCAGGTCCCCCAGAGCCAACATCGCGAGTCCTGCCGGTAGCATTTCGGAGTGGGTGTGGGAGGAGACTGGGCGTGCAATTTATGTGTTTTCAGGCTGTATGGCCTCCACCTGTGGTGATTCATTCCACCTGTGCAAGCTGCTCTCCCCTTTTGGCGAGCACGTCCCGCACACAACGCTGCAATTCGAGGAATAGCATCTTGCTATTACAATCATGTATTAGTACCCGATGGCCGTGTAACATTGGTTGATATGTTCATTCGGCTATGGTCCCATTGTTTCACATGCATTCTTTGCAGTCGCGAACAGACTTGTGAAGGGTCAGTGGAACGTAGTACTCGAGTAACGGTGGACCCTCATGCATCACTGTACCGAGGTTCACCGACGGGCGGGGCGTGCCATTTGTGAGTGAAAGCAGTTGCCATTTTCACACACAGCCGCACTAGATGGATTAATTTGTGATTCCAAGCGGCCACAGATGCCTTTTCGACGTGATGTTGCAAATGAGGAATTCGAAGGGCGGCGCTTTCGGTCTTCAGCTAGCGGCGAGGAGATGCCCACAGGTCTGACTGCAAATATAACGTTCTATTGTTCAGTGTCCTTGGGACAGGGGCCATGGCGAGGATGCAATGATTGATATGAATAGTTTGGGATGCGCAATAGCGAAGTGGATGATGAGGCCGGACGTTCCCAAATACATGTTACTTCACAACACTGGAATTACGGGCTGGGGCACAGTGGATTTTGCAGGCTGCATAACGCACAGACTCAATGGAATTCTCACATGTTATGTGAGTATGGTAACAGGCGTTCTCATTACGGGATGAGGGAATGATGAATGGATGCATGGGCAGATGATTTGATACGGTATTTGCCATGTACAGGGCTTCTTGGAATCTGTCCGCCTCCCCTGCGCTATGTGATGCAGGGCTGCCATAGTGGGACCATCGTCTATCTGGCCTTGTTGAGCCCTCCCTGTCTCGACGCGCCTTCAGACACTTGTGTCCATGCACGTTACCAATCCCATCTGATGGATTCTGTTTTCACAGACGCATGCACAGGTACACTCGTTTGTGATGGTGTTTTCACCTCGATATGGATAGTTATGAGTCGCAAGTGGTTTTGGGGTGGTGATGATCCTTTGGAGTGGGCTAGCATGCATATCGCTGTGGATTTAGTGTGATCATTGAGGTGAGTTGTTCGGATGTAGTTCTGATGGCCATTCTATTCTTTTTCTTTTCTTTTGGTTGACAGGTATCTCCTCCCCTTTTGCCACTGCCATCTGTATGCCACTCCTGCAGATGGCTTTTACTCCCGACACCTGCTGCTTCGTGTTAATCAGTGGAGCAGCATTACGATCTTATGGGACGATCGCCAATGGGCCACATGCCCTTACGCAGTACTAGTGGCTCGGAGCAACATTTCGGCCTTTCAGCTGGACTAGTGCCTCCCTATTGGGACGGCCCTGCGGTTCTAGGCGCTTCCATGTTGCCTTTTCGTACGGAATGTAGCCCCTGTGTACCATGAAGGAACAGGGCGTCACACAAGAAGTAGCTGGTCATTTCTTGCGGATGCAGCCCACAATGGTGAAATGTGTTTTGGAGTTCATGGCCTAATGGCTGTATGGGCTTGGTGAATTTGTTGTGCATTAAATTTCTATTCTGATATGGGCCGTGTAGTGTTCTTCTTTGCAAGTGATGTGGCATATTCCTATTTGGGGAGCGATGTATTGTGAGGAGATCTGCATTGGGTTCCAGCTTCGGAGTATAGTTGCGTGGTACTGTGCTGGGCGCGTTTGCCTACGAAGCCCAGTGAGGTCAGGGGTGAGGGCTGCCAATATGACTGTTTGGATGATGTCATGCTCAGGGGCGGGGGATTAGGTTTTGTGTAACAGATGCCGGTCAGCCAGGTGGATTGGTGGAATGATGTGATTATCGGAATATTGCTGCCTGTGTTTGCGTGCGTTTCTTGGTGGGAGACTGAGGTCATGTCCATTGGTATAGATTCTGTATTCGTGCCATCTGTGCCCTGCAGCTCCCATTGGCCCCTCTTGTGATTCTTTTTTTCGTTGGCATGCATGGGTGACTTGTACATTTCACTGGTTGCATTGTGACTTCGTTGCACCTACGGGGAGTTGTGCTATGTGGCCAGGGAGCGGTGTACAGGCACTCAGTGGGGCCGTTTACGGTTGATTCGCGATGCCGTACTTCTCACCATGGCGGAATGGTACTTTCCGCCGTGCTTGATGGCGTTAAGTACATGTCCGCTAGGGTCGGAATTCGCGTACCCTTGCGCCATGGTGCTAATTACGGTTTGGCATGGCGCGCGCACGCGTACTTGGTGCAGTTAGCGTTGGCGTTCACTACGGTGTCGCTAATGGCATCGTACTTTACGGTGACGGGTTATAGTCGCACCGAGCGCTATTCGATGGCGGTATTGCATTTCCGCCATCGTTTTTCGCTTTCCGCCAGGGTCGTAATGAGGGCCATAGTCTCCCCATCTTGACCCTTTCAATGAGAAAAGTGCGAACCACCAAAAGTTTGCACCTTTCTCATGTGAACACACGTACATACCCACACCCCCACCCACACCCACAACACACCCATGACACACACCCACAACCCCAACATAAACAAACCCCACTTACCTTTTTCTTCCCGCTGAGTCCCTGCGGCGCCAGTTCCCTTCTTTTTCTTTTACGGGGACTGCAGGGGTTTTCCCCACAACCCTCGCTCACTATAATGTGAGCGCACCCATGAAAAAAGAACAAACCCCCCCCCAAAAAACAGGGGCTATGACACCCCCTACTGTGAAGTATAGTGAGCAGGGTTTTAAGGAGGACACCACTGCTGCCCCTGTTTTTTCTTTTTTTTGTTTTTCACGGGTGGGCTGCAGGGGTGTCCCCCACAACACACCGCTCACTATACCACACAGTAGGGGGTGTCGCAGCCCCCATTTTTTGGGTTTTTTTTTTTGTTCTTTATAGTGACCCCGCTCAGTATAGTGAGCGGGGTGTTTTACTTACCTGCAATGCTACCACCAAACTTTCGGTGTTCAAACCTTATGGTGGTAACCTTTTTAGACCTTTTTGTACGTGCGACTGTTTAGATACAGTCAAAACGTACAATACCATTACATCAGTGCTGTGGTCTACTCTATTATGAAATGTTAATTTAGTATCTTTATGTTTCTAAATTATATGATGCTTTTGATGTCCTGCTACATCTACAACTTTTGGAAATATGTTTTCTTTTACTCTGTGGCTATGAAACACCTATTATCCTTGTACACATATCCGGGTGTCAGGTCTGGAAAAAACCAATTGACAATGTACTACCTTCCAGCCTGAATGTGCATAACTTTGTTTTTGCCCGCTGCACAGGGAGCACAGTATCCCTACATGGGGGTATGTGAATGGCATGTGAGAGTCAAGATGCTGTTATAAAGGGTTTTTTAAAGACTCTCTAGTGGGTGAATATGCTGTGCATCTTGATGCTGGTGAGTTAAGTGCAATGTCTGGGTGTCGATACCAATTTTGATCACCAGAGAAAAGTGCTGATGGTGTGGCTTGTCTTTATCTTAGGGATCTGTTCTAATATTGTGTGGCCTGTCTGAAATGATCAACATAGCTTATCTTTTCAAATGTTTTCTGTCATGTTTGCTGTACAAACCCACAAGTGTGAGGCCTGTGCTAATTCTGTTAATATATGTATGTATTTGTTATGTATTGTGGATTTGTAATTAATCCACTATGGAGCATCTGTATGTTGGCTCCTGTGATATGGCTGAGCAATGATATAGATGTGACTCAGCTTAGAGTGAATCAAAATGATCTTTATTGTCAGTATACAGTCTGGAGAAATGTGTAGAGGTTCTAGGGCTGAAACATTGCATTGGTTAGATATATTTAAATGTATGGCCATTTTGCAATGCCTGACAAATCCAAGATTCCTCATTGTAACATATAGTTATTTAATCAATTTTAGTAATTTATTTTCTACTCTTGAGACACCCTGTTCTATAAAACAAAGTCTGAAAAATGGATGACCAAAGAAAAGTTCCAATGCATAACCTTAGCCTTCAACAGTTTGGCCCAAAGCAAAGTTTCAGACTATTCTTATGAAATGTATCCCTATTCTATGAAAGAACAATGCAAGTGATCTTCTGGTAAGGCTTTTTTCATAATTGATCACAGTCTGGTCTCCCAATCAGGCCTTGTTGCTATTACCTTGCACGGCTAGTCCTTTCCCATGGGTTCAGACTTCTTGCTCTAGGTGTGAATTAGCCTGATGTGGTTGGACAGTTTCACAATATGTCTTTGTCTCAGACCTCCCCTTTGTCAGGATTTACAATAGGTCTCTCCTGAACCTTGATCTTTACAAGTTTCACAACATGTCCCTCATGGACCTCCACATTGTCAGTGTTCTTGACAGGTCCCTGCTGGACCTTAGCTTTCACTGAATTTACAACCGGCCCCTCGAGGTCGTTGGCTTTCCAAGGATTCACCTGAGGTCCATCCTGAACTTGATTTTCTCAGGATTTATGACAGGTCCCTCATGAACCTTGGCCTTCTAATGACTGATATCAAGTTCCCCCTGGCCTTGGGTTTCTTGGTATTCACATCCCATTCACTTCCCGGAGCTTGGCTTACTCAGGATTTCCAACAGTTCATTTTCTGGCCCTTGACTTTTCCGGATTCATAACAGGTCTCTCCTTGACATTTACATTTGAAGGATAAGGTATTCCTACCACCATCATCAGAGTTTCTGTCAGGCAGTCAGCAGTCAGACACCCTCCTATAATAGCCAGGTATTGCTTTCTATCTCCTTGAGGTTGTTAGTGGATGGTCCTGGCATTCATCCTTCCAATTGCCTCAAGCTAGGGCAAGTGCTTCTGAAGTACCCTAGCTAATTTCTCCTCCCATGGTCTCATTTACTAGATGACTGCCAGTCTGGCCTCTTGGATCCTCCAACAAGTTTGCTGTTGCTTCTTGCAGGTACCTATCAGCTCCAGGGTTTTCCTCCCTTTGCATCAGTGGAGCATGAGCAGAAAGGCCTGTCACCTCCAGGATTTTATCTCCCTCTGTCTTTTCCAAACCTTTTTCTAGTTCCTAAATCGGGGTGGTATTCCTATCTGCACCTCTGACAGGTCATCCCCAGTTCCTGTTGGAACGGTGGAATCTGTTTGATTATTGGCTCATTTGAGCCTTTACTTTCTCTTATTATTGTCTTATCAGTGTGGCATAATTGGTTAATTATGAAATGATCTTGATTATATTAACTCCATATGAGTGGCAGCAAGGTTTTATATGGGTTTGTGTGTGTTATGGTGGTATTTTTGAAGTTGTTGTTTCCAGCAGCATGCAGTGCTCTGCACTAACCATGCAAGGCCATGGACTCTGAAGCACTGTTGCTGTCTTAGATGATGAACATATGATGAATGCATCACACCTACTTGGCAAACTCTATCAGATAAGTGGAGTTATTTTGCATCACTGATTCACAAATGCTGTGAGCTCACATAATTCGCAGCTCATGTATTTTTTTAACAATTTTTAATTAACAATTTCTCCAGTTTCAGAGTCGAAGGTTGCCTTTGCAAAGACCCCTGGCAGTTGTGGTGCTAAACATTCTTGCTGGTCATTGATGCTTCGTGGTCTTAGGTAGCAATGAATCCTGATTAAGAGTCCTGAGAGTGGGAGGTGTAGTTCTTAAGCTCATGACCTCCTTAATATGGTCCTCATGGGGATATTACCACATCTCTTGTGGAATAGCCAGCTGGCAGATTCCTCCTACCTTTCCCTGGAGGGACGTTGGGTAGAGGCATGGGAAGGTCTGACAACTCACCACATACCCCAATGCAAGGAGTGTAGAAGAATGAGTGGTTCCTGGGAGCATTCCAGATCTGGAAGGAACTTAATGTTGTGGGTGGGGTGGCGGCTGGGTATGCATCAGAACAGCAAGCCCTTTGAAATGTACATCAGGTGGATTAAGTTATCATATATTTTTGATGAAATATGTTTTCTGAACCTGAGGTTGCTCTCTTCTCTTGAAATAGCAGTTTAAATGTAATTTTAGGAGCCTACTCACACAGGCCCTTATTTTTTAACAGGGTTGTAGAACCTCAGGGTCCTTATTTTTGTTATTGAAATATGCAGAGCACTTATTCTAGTAGAAACAATATATTATTCTTGTAGGATAGCTACATCTTTAAATATAGCTAGTATCGATGTTCGGTTCAGATCGTACACAGGGAATGGATCTGAACCGAACATCGATACTAGCTATATTTAAAGATGTAGCTAGCCTACAAGACATCACCACTTATGATAAAAAACAAGCAGAATTTCTAAATGACAATGTGCTATAAACTATCAAGTTGTGGATACCCTTGAGCATTGTGAGGAATCTACTTTGGAAAGCCAAGATGGATTTATTTGCTTAAGGAGTGATCTTGGCCCAGGATCCATCAATCACATCTAGATCCACACAGTCAGCTAATAGCAATAAGGTGCAAATACTGTGCCAGTACTGAGAATATATAAACCAACCCTAATTAGCGGGAATGTCCATCAGGGAAGTAACCAAAATAATGTGAGCGCATAACTAGTTTCTGCTCCAAATAAAGGTGTAGTTACCTTTGCTAGTTGGAACACGGCGTCTCGTCACATATTTTTGGAGCCAGTGCTACGACCATTGCACATTTTGATATAATACCATTACAAGAAACTTGGCTGACTACTCAGCCAGTATGGAATGGGCACGAAATTGTACTAATTCTGGCAAAGGCAGGTGTCAAGGGCCATCCGTCGTCTGGTTTGTTGGTAGCTGTTGAACCAAAAGAAGGATTTGAAATATTCCCGTGGGCTTCCCCTAGTCAAGGTAAAGTACAAATGAGGACAAATTGCAATCATAAACATGGATCGCAACCCTCTAGCAATAGCTGATGATACATTTTTTTTAATGATCTGAGTTATCTTCTAGATCTTATGTTGCAGGAATCTGAAATTATGAACATAATAATAGCAGGAGACTTAAATTTGAAATGTTTTCTGCCTATAAACACTCAGAAAGATCCCGCTTGCAAGAGGTGGTTGCAGTTTATGAAGGCTCGACAGTTCTGTATGTTAAATGGAGCTTTTCCAACTGATATTCCACCAAAGAGTACATGGCGGCGTGGACGAAGCGAGTCTTTTATAGACTATATTTATGTTGATAGATCAACTTTTGCCACCACCTCTAACTTTGAGGTTAGACAACAAGCCCACAGTGATGATGACCTTTTAACAACTCAATGGTCATATAATTACACCCTAGGACCAACGATGGGAAGAAAACATTTGTTTCTGGGTTCCATCAATAGTGCAAAAATACGATATCGCTGGAACCCGATGACATTAGAATCCCTAAACAACAGATTGAGCACTGAAAATTCACTTCTACCATGGACTGGAGAAGAGTATACATTATTTCTAAAGTTATATCAAATCAGCTCAGGTACAACCCAATACAACTACCAAAAGGACAAACGTACGTCTGAGCAACACATTCAGGCACGCAAAACACAACTGCGTAAAGATAAGTCAATAGCAAGATTGTTGCCAATCACAGAACAACTTACTATGATCAAAAAATGTAAATCTAGATATAATAATTGGATCAGCTCATACAGAGCCACACCGTACCAAACAGATGGTGAACTAATGCTGAAAGCAATAAAGAAGAACAGTGCGGATATTTGGGCCCTGATGAATATTGCGGCTCATGTAAGACAACTACCAATGCAAATCAATGGGGTGCCGCAGGATGTTTGGATTTCACATTTTGTGCAATTATTTAAAGCTCCCAAGAAAAGCGATGCAAAGGTTGTGGATAAATACTCTGATTTCGATAAACTTGCGGTCTCAGAAGATGACATCTTATACTACATATTGAGAGCAAGTAAATCAGCCTGATGGGCTGAGTAAATATACACTCAAAGAAAATCCAGAACTATGGGCCAAGATACTCCATAAAATCTTTAATCAGATCTTAACATCAAACATCATTCCGGAATCATGGCAAAATGCTGTAGTAATTCCGATTTTCAAGAATGGCGAGCGATCCAGTCCATCTAATTATAGACCGATCGCCCTTCTTGATGCCCCAGGAAAAATCTTTGCATGATTTATTCTTAGAGATCTCATGCATCGGCTATAGAACATTCACAGAGAGACCCCTGCAAACTGGGTTTGTCCCGGGCCTCAGCACAGCAATAAATTACGAAACATTTGGCAAAGAAAAAAACAATTTACCTAACCTTCGTTTACCTTAAGGCGGCCTTCGATTCCATCTTGAGAGAGCATTTGCATAACAAATTATTGAAAGCCAAGTGCCCTGGGTATCTACTTAATCTCATTTGAGCCCTCCATATGAATACGAAGATGCAAGTGAGACTTGATTTGGAGGGAAATTCAACTCCTACAATTCAAACTCATAGAGGTCTAAGACAAGGATGCTTATTGGCATCAACTCTGTTCAACTTTTTTATTGCAGATATGCAAGCAGCTTTCACAATGGAAACATCGGATGCCCCTAAGTTAGACTCCAAAGCAGTGCCGGCTCTATTCTATGCGGACAATCTAGTACTGATTGCAAAAACACCAATGGGGATGCAGCAACTATTACAAGCTCTGGATTCATATGTCCAATCTAACCTTTTTTTATCAATCTGGAGAAGACCAAAATAAAGAGTAGCTGGCTCTAAAAGGTTTAAGTGGCATTTGCAAGGTCAGGAACTAGAACAGATAGCTAGGTATACATATTTGGGGGTGCCTATTGCAGATAGAGATGCTGAAAAAGCATATGTTCAATGTTTGGAATCCAAACTAGACACCTTAATGTCTCAGGCTATCCTGATCCAAAACAAATGTGGCAAGTTTTCCATTAGTCCTGTTCTAAAATTCTATCTGCAAAAGATTACTCCAATATTAATCTATGGTGCAGAAAGCAAAAATGTTATACCTGCTATAGTCTGGAATAGATTAGAGGCGAAATTCTGGAGACGGCTGCTGCACTTCCCTCAATGTGTGCCAGGAGTCTGGATAAGGAGGGAACTGGGACTGATCGCATTAAACACTAGATATATATGGAGCATGCTAGCCTTATATCGAAAATGTACATTTGCCATATCAGATAATGCCATACTAGGAACGGTAGCAAGACATATGCAGCAACTTGATGATGCTTTCAGGAGAAAATGGAGGCGGCATGTTCTTGATGCTATACAACATGCTGATATGTCTACTGATGTGCTAATCCAGAATCGAACAAAAGCTAAAACTAAGCTGTTCCAGCGGGACTGGATCGATTCAGGCGAGAAATGTAGGGATTATAACGATTTTGCAATACAACCATTTGGCTATAAAAGTTATAGCGAGTCTGAATTATATTTAATTAAATCTCCCTCTCGAGAACATGGATTGGATTTTATGAGAGTTAGATTTCATCTTTGCTATACTAAAGAAGTGATGGAGAAACGGAAAATTAAAACCATGCAAGATAGCAAATGCAGATTCTGTGGATGCAAGCATGAGACTGAATCCCTAAAACATCTACTAGTGGCATGTGATAAATTAACAACGTTAAGATCACAACTGCTAAAACCCGCTTTTAAGGAATTTGGGGTTATGTCATCAGAGCTACTGTGGCAACTTATCTTCACTGGGCAAGTTACCTCCTATAGGATAGGTGCGATTGCATTTCTGAAGGCACTACAATTAGAATTCTGTCATATTCCAGTTCCTTTATGAGCTCTTTCAGTTAATCTATTAATAGGATATATGTACCACCTTCCTCATAAACTTTACATCAACTTGCCACTGTTGGGAATATGTAAATGAAGGACCAATTTATTCTTTAGCCCCTGTATAAATGTTGAGGATGTCACTTGTTGATGTTTTTTTAGTTTTATTTAAAATGGTGGCTTCATTATTAGTATTTCGATTGTTGAAGTGGTATATAGCTCAGACTTTGAATGTTTTAATTTTTATGTAATTCAAAAGATTGCAAATTGTATTACATTAGAATTATCAAGAAAAAGTTGGAAAAACTGTTTTTTTTATATGTAAATGTTGAAAAGTTGGCTTAAGTCAGCTGTAACAACACAATAAAAAATAAAATATAAATATATTATTCAAATCATCAATTTTCCGAATCACAGGGAGTCACTGGATTGTTTGTTTTTCAGTGCTGGTGTAATGGGATCCCTAAGATTCAGGACCATGATCAATCTGTCTGCCTTGTTCTGGTGTAGTTGGAGTTGATGGTACAGATTCGATAAAGGCTCTTGCATAAGCCAATACAAAGGTGGTAGTGATATTTCATGCTTTGTTCCTCTATCTGCTTGCTAAGGTTTTTTCAAATATAATTCCTAGGTGTCTTGCTTCTTTTACTGACCTGGGTGGCTGGCCCCAGGTGGGAGGCAGGTATCTGAAAGAATGAGGGGGGGGGGCATTTCAAACCCACGAAGATGATTACAGAATGTGAGACATTTTGACAAAGGCTGTTTTAACTTAACTCGTTTTGGAAGTTTGGCATCCAGACAGTAATCATTTGGTAATCATTTATACAACTCATGCGTGTCAAGATGATCTGTGTGTCACTCTTGTGCATGCAAATTGACAAAGATGGGAATGAGGACTGCTCTTGCAGTAATTTCATTTAAATATTGATGATGTAGAGAGGCAGTACATGTTTTTGAGGTATTTCACAATTACACAGGGGCTGTAATGTTTCCAGATTTAACTTGGGATTCCCTGTTTTTCAGGAAGCAGGAAAACATATTTAAGGCAATGATGCCAATGGCAATGGCATCCATGATCCCTTGAACAATGTATAATAATAGTTAACTGAGTCTGATGCAGCAGATAACTATAGCAGGATCAGGACTGAATCGCAATTGATGGTGATGTAAGAGGTTTTGTGCTTCAATGTATTTCTATAGTCACTGACTACAATTTCTTCCAGGATTTTTCCAATGATAGGGTAGATGGAATTTGAGGTAGATTTTGCTGTAAGCAAAAATATCTTGATATGTTTTTTTGGCCACTGTGATATGTTCACTTTCTTTCGGTGGTCTGGGATTGTTCTTGGTTTAAAAAGCAGATGGCAAGAGCAACAATGCTTGGGCCTGGGGCGGAGATGTTTACTTTGCTGGCATTGTCAGACTAATGAATACATTGTTCTAATTAGATTCAGATTTGAGACTTTTTTCTATAATTTCTACAATAGTTATGATTTGAAGGCTGACATCTTGACAATGTTTTTTCTCCTTTGTTTAGGGGATTTCAAGTGATCTGGTCTGGTTCTTATATATTATAATATTCTCCATGATAGATGAGGCCAGGTTAAATTCAAGCTAATGGGAACACATCAGAAATTGTTGCAGTACGACTTATAAGTTCCTTACAAATAAGGAAGACTTTTAAGAATTCGTTTTTGTGCCTTTGAAATGCACTTGTGTAGAAATCACGTATTGTTCCAATCAACAGGGGCTTGGTCTCCTTGGTGACTTATGCGTTTCACTTTGTGATCTAGTGTTTGTTGACAATGCAGTTTCAGTTTTCTGTTATCCTGTATGTGTAGGGAATCTGCACCATTATAAAACATACTGTTCTTTTTGATGGCGGTTTAGCTATTCTTCAGATAATAGGGTCCATAATGTCTACAGTTCTGCTGGGTGCATGGTGCTGTTGCTGTAATAGGATAGTCCGTTTTTATGGAAACTATGCAGTGAACTGAGGGAATGCCTCTCTTAATAAGTCTAATGAGGATAGTAGCAGCTTTAATACCAGTTTCTTGGTCCTTAGATTTGGCTGGTCTGTTTTTCTGTCATTATCAGTCGGTCTGTTCAATATGTAACACAGCAATATTCCTTGTGATTTAGTCAATACTGTGGCCTGGCACATTAATTGGTTGAGTGAGTGATTTGGTTGGGCTCAGGTTATTTGTGCAATTTGTTTACAAAAGGGTTGATTGAAGCCTGCTTATATCTAGGTTGTGAGGATTATCCGGACTGCGAAATTCAGGAATTCGACCTGTGTTTTCAATTATTTTGAGCTTAATTATGGCTTGTCCTGTTTTTGGTCGGGGCGTCTGTCCACATTTTGTGATGCCTTTGCCGAGTGAGCACTTCTAGATTTGTTGTCAACAGTTTCTGTTGCAAATAACACTCCTCTGTGGCCTGAGCTAATGGTTATGTTGCCCATTCCGATGTAGGGGCTCTTTCATCATGCTTTTAGCCTTGGTTGGAGTGAGCAATGTTGCCTGTGTTTTCAATTGTTTTCGTGGGGCACTCCAACCGTCTTTCCCCGGGCTCACTTGAATCTTGCGAAGAGTGATTGTTTTAAAAAAATTCTGCAAGAGTAGTGTGTTGGCCATAGTAGACGTGCTTGTGATAAGCTTTGCTGCCATATAATTATGCACAGGGCCGCCTACGTTTTTGTTGTGTTGAAGGTGAATCCTTAAACAGTGAAAAGAGGGAAGAAACATTTTCTTCTTAACTTTTTTATATATGGAAGTTAGTTTTACTCAATATTCTCTGACGCTGAACACAGGCATAATATATGACTAATTATTGACATGGAAACCATTGACATGGAAAACGTCAAACATTTGAAAAAAGTGCTGCTGAATGAAGTTGCTGCTTGGGTCTTCAAGGGGATCAACATGGAAAACGCTTTGTTTACTTTCTCGTTGCAAAATAATGCCAGGGGATTGCTGATGCACACCCAGGAAGTCAACAGTGAAGTTAAGAGGGTCCGATTGTGTAAATCTCACACATATAATTCTAGTGAATGTACACAGAGTGTCAAGTAGATGTTTGGTGGTGTCTGCTGTGATACCTCCACCACTGCCAATAACAGCAAGCATGGGCATATGGGATGCTACATCCTCCACTGCTGGTTTCAAGGTGGGCGCTGTGCCATTAACAACAGACATGGGGATGTAGGCTGCCACAGCCTTTGCTACTGATGTCCAGGTTGGTACCTTAAGTGGCACTTACCTTAAGTGGAACTCTTCCAGTATCAACAGAATTTTTTGTTTGTAGGCCAGTTTCTCTCCTCGCTTTTTTATGATTTTACTAACACCTACAGCATGTCACCTTATGCCAGAAGAAGCTCTCCTTAGCAATAGTGGTCAACTTCTTGCATATGGTGATCAGCTACTACATTAATACCACCAGGCCCTTATCTTCCTCCTCTAACTATTGGCTATGTGGTGATCCTTCCTGCATTGTTCATTGTGGGTACTGATGCTACACTGGATATTCAGGGGTTGCTATGAAGGGCATTATCTGTTTATACGTAGGGTTTCCTAAAACTTGCTCATTTTGTATGTGTAATTTTTACAAGTGTTAATTTCCTGAAATTCTGCAATTTGGATCTTACCCCCTTTAAAAGATGAATGGTGGCACACTGCCACAGGAAACATTTAAGAAAGTACATTCATTGTATGTCCTAGTGGTATTTGTTAAGCACATGATAAGGATTGTTTTCACCTACGCTTCCATTAATAGAAATCATCATCAGTGGAATATTGTTAAGCAGGAATAATCGCCTAATCATGTTCTGGCATGGTTGCACTTTGACACCATATTCGCATCTGGTGAAGGGCGCTCAGCCAATAAGGTGGCTGGAACGGTGGCAAGAATGCACAATCCCCGCCCGCTGTTTCAGCCAGAAGTTTTTAAAAGAACAGCATTAAGTGCTAATGGAGATAGCACCCAAAGCCTCTATAAATGACAATAGGTGTGAAGGATGGTCGGCATTGAGGATACACACCCTGTGCAGCAGCAGTGACTAATTCCGTTATGCTAACTTCCTTTGCTGATTATTAATGGACAGCACAGTATGGTTGATTAAATAGCTGATTAGCCAGTACAAAAACCACCACAGATTATAACTGAGCAGAAGAACGTTATTGTTGTAATGGGAGCACTGAGAGGGTTTAATACATATCAGTCAAGTGCGGATAAAGAGGGCAGCATTGTTACATTTCTTAATATTATTGCAAGTCAGCACCATAATATAGAGGTGGGAGCCAGATAGTAGTGACAAAACACCATGGGGAAAGATTAATGTCAGTCACTAAGATAGCGTTTAAATGGCTCAGAAATGTATTATGCCAATAGGATTATAAAAATAGCTCCACATTACTTCATGAAGAAGTTTGCCGTCTATAACTTTAAACATGCTTAAGCATCGCAGAGTAGAGAGTAAAACAGAAAATTCTCACACGCTTTCCAAATGAAGACTGAAGGTGGCAACTGAAGGTGCCGCCGACTCGGCTCCTCCTCAACGGAGGAGCCGAGTCGGTCCCGGCCAGCACATCACAGAGGGAGGGACGCCAAGGATTACCTCATGTGAGGTGGTCACAGTGAGAGCTGCAAGCACTCGCGTGGTGTCGCTCCACGCCGCAAATTCAAGAAATGAAAGATGAACTCGAGTCCCCTCCAGCAAGCACTAGGACGTTCTCACAGGATTCCGGCTAGCAAAAGGTGAAAGTAAAAGTGCAGATTAACGTAGAAAATGCTGTATTTAAGAATACATGAGACAGAGCTTTCGTGTTAGGCGGCCATCTTCCTTGGCGCCAGACCACACCCCATCTTTCTAAAAGGGTCTGATGTGCATGCACCAATCAGTTCGGTGTGAGGAGATTTTTTTTTTAATGCTGCAATGTTACTAATGTCAATCAGCTTGGTTTTTATAACAATCTTAGATTGAGGGGCGTTTCTGGGACAGCGTCTTTTCATGCAGTTCTGTTCCGCAATCTGTTTGAATATAGCTGTCCAATCTGTGTCTGGGCCCTTCTTGCCTGCGTACAGTCCTTTTTTGACTACTTTTGTAATTTTTATTGGTGAGTTCTGAGGCGACCCCCGGCACAAGAGAATCACCAGCAATGGGGAACGCAAAGGCTACAACTATTTTGTTTTATTGTATATGGTTTAGGAAAACCTTCAGAATATATCAATACAAATAAAAAAAATCAATATCAGCCCAATTTATTTAAAAAATACATTTCTTAATGTAAGCCATTCTTTCCGTCAAGAGAGCTGAACACTCCAAAAGTGAATGCCTTGTTGTTTGTATTAACTCTTTGTCCTTACAAAATTGGCGATACATCTCCCAACTACAAATCATTTTCCTTTTTAGAAGGCAAATTCCAACACGGTGCATTAAATTAGATCTAAAAAAAAGTGGTTTGGAAACATGTGCAAATAAAGAGCCACAGTCCCTCTCTCTCCTTTTGTGTTCGTGGGCCAGATACAACAAGGACAGATAATTATGAAACTGCTCAATTGTGTCACTCCAGTCCCCATTATACAATGGAGCTTTCACTTCATCTGGATTGGATATCAAGTAATTTACATCCTGATTATAATCATTTAGCATGATTTCACAGTAGTCTCTTAGTATTTCAATAAACGAGGAAGCTCCCTCCTGTACCTGCTTCACTTTTATACAAGTATTCATATCATAGTATAAAGAACCTGTGTGTGAAATATTTAGTTAATGAAACAGAGACAAAAGTCGCCAAGGAAGTCGCATCTTCAGTGATAAGAGCTTTAGTTCAAAACACATTGCTGCAATCGGAACGGCATTAGGCACATTTATAACGCATCTCCAAACAACGGCCTCGATTCTATCCAATCAACCATAAACAACCTTGGCCCACCGTTCTATTCCATAGATCAATTTTGGGATAACTTTGCCTTCATAAAATTCAGTAGCTGGTTTTATTGAAAAACCACCAAACTTCCTGACGATTTTCAACAGTTTGTTAGACAGAGGCCGCCTTCTGAGTTAAGATGGACCAGATGTTATGTGGTGCCAGGTACACCATAATATGAAAGCCCAGGTGTGTAACAATGAAAGTACGTGTCAGTGTAGTATTTTCTAGATACCATTTAGATAAAATGCGATTTTTTTACTTAGAGAACTCAAGGATTCTCGTTTTACCAGGGTTAATCCTAAGGCTTTTTTTCTTTAGAGTAATTAGCAAAGGCAAATCAAAGCTGCTCTAGGCCAATGCGTGTATTTTCAAACATTACAAAATAATCAGCGGAAGCGATCCAGGGAATTTTAAGAGAGCCAATTTTAGGAGAAATTAAAGTGGAAGGGTTCAACTATTCCCTGTCATCTGACACCGAAATTTAAAAGGCAGGGAGCCAAACACATCCCTGTCTCAGACCAGACTCCATCTTAATTCTACAAGATAAAGAACCCTCATTGTTCAATCTCACTTTAATTCCAGAACTTTCATGCAATCCTACAATCATGCTCAAAGGCCACTTGGCAACCTACAACTATTTGAATTCCAGTCGCCATTTGGAAAATAAAATTAGAATTGCAAACAGAATCAGCATTCGTGGATATTGAACATGCTTTGCTTCATGAGCATATGCATGAATGTGTGCTCTCTTTTATTGCATGCCTGTAATATGTTTTGTTTGATTATTGTATCAACATCCTAAGGTAGAAACCATTGAAAAGATAAGATTCTTGGTATGTAATATGATATTTATAGCACAGTAATTTGTGAACTGATTTTCTGAGTCAAGCATAGAACACAACATTATGAAACTAGGATCTGCCAATCTTCATAAAGTAAAGATTGTTCAGTATTTTAAGTTATATCCTTCATTTTATTTGACATACATACGTGTATGTGATTTAATATATTTAGATATGCAATGCTATGAAACGCCTTCCAGAACAAACAATAAAGAATTTTGATACTAAACAATAAATATAATGTTCTTGTATCTGACCCAGATTTCGAAATATATGAACCATATAGTGCAAGTTTTACGATTTTTGTTTCATGCGCATGAGAAAAACAATACTGCTATTCCTCTTCAGCATGCATTTATTCCCTCAAAATAGTTTTTCGTACAATGTTTTCATGGCACACACTAAGAATAACTCCATGGGTAATCTCAGCTGTAGACTACGGTCACGGAGCTGGAACATGTCACACAGGGTTATTTATTGATCTTGTTTTTGGAGGAATGTGGGGGATATCAGGTGTAGAGCAGATGTTGTTTTCTGTGGAAGCTGCTATGAAGAGCGTTATTACACAGCATGAGGACCCGCAGAGCAGAATTTGTGACACCTTTGATTATGCATTTCTAGTGAACGTTGCTGGTGTTCATGGGGTAGTCGGCAGTAACATATTTTTAGAGATGTGGAAGATGGGTGTATGAGTCTTCTGCAACAGAAACAATTGTGAGTGGAGAATTATATTTTAATTGAATACTGGATGTTATTTCATAGCCACTGTTTGCTTAATATGTTAGAAAAGGTTCTGTGGCTCTACCGAGAACGAACACAGCCAAATAATGTGTTCTCTAGGAAGGCGCCAACTTTCACTTAGCAATTAATTGCTTCAACAACTCAGATTCCGTTTTGGTATATTTCAGAACCCAGCTACTCAGTGCCAAACAATCTGTTTCTCAGGCAATCAGACTTTGTTTTCTTATGCAAGGAGGGTTCAAAGCTGCTGGCTAGTTCCTCATTCCATGGGGTATGTGTATCCAGCTGCCCACACTCCCATGCACTTCTTCTTGACTCACTCCAACACCAGACCGGCACCTAAGATGTTTTCCCTCAATCCCCCTTACCTAATTCCAACATGGATCTCAGAAGGTCCACTTACACTCATCCAGCCACTTCACTTCTCACTTGCACCTCCCCACCCAAGCCATGAAAATGGAAGTAGGGTTCTCCTGGAAAACCATGTGTTCTTTTTCATAGCAAGCATGTATTTGTTTATGAAATTCAGGCTCAACAGGCCTCACACTTTCCATGACCTGCATTTAATTCTCCTTCCGCAAACTCGCCCGTTGCACCCCGAGCATTTAACCCTGTTGCCAATAGCAATAGTGTCTCATTCTGTGGGTCGTACCTGATGGAAATGTCCTGTACCACCTATTAAAACCACAGGTGTATGGGCCATGGTTCATTACCACCTGGTATGCCCACATAATTATTCAGCATCAGCATTTCTTCAGTATACCCTACATATATTGCATTACCATAGTCCATTTTTAATTTTTGTAATACCAAATAGGTAAATGCAGTTAGAAGTGTCAAACACATAGATCTTAGAAAGTTGCTTGACTTGAGAAAAGGCTACATTGACAAGTGCACTTGCAGTCCTGCATCATGTTACTTACTTGTGGAGCTGAGGGATCGGAGGAAGCAGACAGTAGCCTTGCTATCTGGCATTGATTGGCTGAGCCTGGTTTCCATCATCTTGCGTCTCTCGACATCCTGCCTGCTTGTGTCTTTAAAATTGGAAACCTGCGCATTAGCGTGCGAGTTAGAAAGTGCGTTGATAAGTGCAGTTGCAGTCATGCTGCACATTACTTACCTGTGGAGCAAAGGGATTGGAGGGAGCACACAGTAGCCTTGCTATCTGGCATTGATTGACTGAGCCTGGTTTCCATCATCTGTGCGGCTCTCAAAATCTGCCTGCTAGTACCTTTAAAATTGGAAACCTGCACGTTAGCACGCAAGGTGGAAAGTTCATTGACAAGTGTACTTGCAGTCCTGCAGCACGTTCCTTACCTGTCAAGCTGAGGGATTGGAGGGAGCAGACGGAAGCCTTGCTATCTGGCATTGATTAGCTGAGCCTTGTTTCCATCATCTGTGTGGCTATCAACATCCTGTCTGCCAGTGTCTTTAAAAGTGGAAATCTGCACGTGAGCTTGCCCGTTGGAAAGTGCATTGGCAAGTGCACTTGCAGTCCTGCAGTCTTGCAGTTTGGGGAAATATAGAAGATCATAAGAGGTGAGTAGTTTTGTCTGCTTTGCTAATCATAATTTATAACTGTACTAAGCTCCATGACACCCCCGAAAGATATCATATATGCTCTGAGTAGCAAGACGAAACAAATAGGCAAAACAACTCGCAGTCCTGTGTCCACTGTTTCCTGCACTAATAGTGAATCGTTGTTCCCTAAAAAAGATAAAATGGATGGTGCACCTGGTGACCAAACTAAAATCACTGGTTTCCTTGGACTTGCTTTAGCTCTTTCGGCGTAGGATGCAGCACTTGGTGATGCACCTCCCCCTCTACCTCTAACCGAATGTCTTCTTCGGACATGTCTGCCCGAAATTATTTTGACAAAATCAGTGGAAGCGAAAGAATGTTGGTGCCCAGTTTGAATGTGCTAGTTGGAACGGTTGATGCCATATTTTACTTGTACTCACACATGGCTAAGGGGCAGTCCGATTTAAAAAACATCCTGGCTAGAGTGGTTGACGTTATTCTAAAGATTTATGATGGGAAATACATCCCAGCATGAGTATCTCTTCTTTGGACTGTAAATCTACTCCCTCGGACTCCCCTTGCTCTCCATCTCTTGCTCCCTGACGTACTGAACAACAGAAAGACCTGACTGCCCCTAGGGATGGCTGTCATAGCCCCACGCCTAAACCTATTAGGCCAGAGCAAGGTGCCAATCCTCATGTCCTGGGCCCAGCAGCACGGCATTCACTGTGGCCTGGAGAGTTTGTGTTTATTGAATCTGCTACTCCATAACTGGTGTGCAAAAGGTGGCAACTTAAAGGAACACAAACTACCATCTTAAAACAATGGGAAGCAAACCCGCTGCTCGTGTCTGGGGTTGATATCTCCACTAATGAAGCAGCACCTCTGCAAATCAGCAAGACTCATGAAGTTCCAATCTGTTGACCCAGTTCATTTGGCCCAACCTTATGGCCCAATGGATAACTGGTTTCACTATGGAAAAGGTGGAACTGGGATGACTACAACTACCATTGGCTTTGAAACCTTACATAGTTCTGCCGCTGCTGCCCCAGCCCAACAAGCATGCATGGAATACCCCCATGCTGCTTAGAATCAGCCGCCTGTGTTCACTATGCCACTGGGAAGTTTGGAGCCTCTTTCTCATTCTCTACATCAAAGTTTGACATTCAAGCCACTGCTGGCTCTGGTTCAGAACAGTCTTATTTTGACATTGCCTCTCCATTGTTGGAAAAATGGGTCACATTCTTTTGCCTATGGCTGAGAGTCAATTCTTTAGCTTTGTTCTATGGTTCCTTCCTCAAGTGCCCTCTATGAAAATCCATTAGCTCTGCATATATTGTGCACGTTGTACTACCCGATATTGATAGGTCTTCTTATTGGGTATTGGTAGAGTTTGTTTTACCTATAGTCGTAAAATTGTTATTCTCTAGCTTTTCGCAAATTAAATCACTAGGCTTTATCATGGTTGTTTCTCGTAAAAATATTTTGCCTAAGAGGCCCACATAAATTATCAAAACCTAAGGTCTTCAGTTTGAAGGTCCCTCACTGGCATACACCCAAATGATGGAGAGATCTAGTCTTTTCCCTCCTTTTCAAGTCCACCAGTGAAGTAACCTCTTGTGCATGATTCTTTAGCTGATAGTTGTCAATGACATGTAACTTCTTTGGGTTCCATCAAATATATTTCGTGCAAAAATCTTTTTTATATCATCCTTTTGGTCTCTTCACTCTTGCCTCTAGTGATGTCTTTATTTTACAGGAAACTTGGGCCTGTAATAATTTTAAAATTGATGATTATAATGTCATTTGTCATCCGGCTACTATAAAATAAAGGGGTTGCCAAATGTGTGGCCTTGCAATTGGTGCTAAAGTGCACTTAACATGGACTGAATTTGTGTTTGAGGTCTCTTCCCCATATGTATTGATTGCAATTGTTAAAGGACTCACTTCTCCTATTGACGGGTGTTTGATTATTAATCTTTATGTCCCCCCAGGTGGTAGTTTCACTGCCACAATACAAAAGTTAGATGACTGCATTATTTATAAATTGTGTGCCAGGAATACTTGTAAAAATGTTATTATTGCTGGTGATTTGAATGCTGGTTGTCCTTTCCTGACATAATTTACCGGGGAAGAATGTGAATTAGCCGCTGAAGACATGCTCGATGAACCAGAATTGGCGTTATCGACTATGAAAGGATCGGTGGCTGTTAAGCTGGGTGAAGCTATAGGATGTTTATGACTTGAGTTATTTGAGCATGAAGGGCGGACCTGAATGGGAAGGTGGCTGATCACACCTGGACACATGGAAGGGCATGCACAAGGCTTGATTATGTTTTGATTATTGCTGTTATGTTGCAAATGTCTAGGGTGCTTCAGATTATTTTTACAGAATTTATTGACCATGGTAAATGTGGTCAGATTACAATGTAGAGATATTCAACAGGATGATCACTTGTGACTATTATTTATTTTAAATGTATGATTTAGTTTATTCCAAACTTTTCATAATATTTCCCTCTACTCTACAGACTCTACAGAGGAATGCATGTAATATCGCTCAATCAACATACTTTCACGTCTTAGTCATTAATCAATCACATCCTTTAAAAATGTCTTTCAAGATATTCATCGATACATTCAGACCAATTAAAAATAATAACCACCACTCGTCCACTGACAGAGACTTCTGGTCTTCACAAATGTCAGCCTAAAACGTGGTCCGAGTCAGTGTAAGAGCTGTGCACTCCAAGAGCAGGTATTTCACAGACTCAACAGTTTCACAACGTTGGCAAAATCTGCGAAAGGCCTTAATGTAAGCATCCCCCAAAAACGCTCCCCCCTTAGTGAGAGGCAATAAAGGACACACCCCAGGAGGGAATGAGACCAGGACCAAGCGCGGGTGAGATCAAAAGGGTTTTTATCTAAATCAATACAGGGCATGCAAAGGACTCTGCAAACTCCGAGAGCGCTCTATCTGACAATAGCAAAGACAGTCATACTTATTACAGAAAAATACGTCACGCCTAAAGTAGCTATAGGGGGCACATAGTCGGGATTGGGGGGCATCATCTAGAACTATATACAATGGGCCTCATTACGAGTCAGGGGTTAAGGGTTTTACGGCACCGTAAACGGCGCCGACCCTTAACGCCTGATTACAAGGTCCCTTTTGCTTTTTGCAGGCGTTAAAAACCATGCCGCAAAGGGACCTTGGTGCTAAGTACGGTGCCGCAATTTGCGGCACCGTACTTAACGCCTTCCCCGTTCCCATTATGCCCTATGGGGCAAAAATGGGAATGGGGAAGGGCCATGGCGGAAGGGGGAATTACCACTCCGCCAACCTCGGAATGGGGTGGTAATTCCCCATTCCGCCATGGCGGAGTCGGACAGTTACCGGCATGGACCATGGTGCTATTCGCACCATGGTCCATCCGCCAGGGTCGTAATGAGGCCAAATGTCTACTGCTGCTCCAGGATTGGTGGAGATCCACGTGGTGCCAGTGCAGGGTGAACGGTCAGCTGGGCTCATCGGGGTGGAGTGCTGGGCGGGACACAGCTTGTAGTGATGATTGGTGGCTGAGTTGCTACTTTGCCCTTGTGGCCACACACTCACATCCATTCATTATACCATGCAGTTTCAGTTGTCTTGTAACTCTTGTAATACATTGACCTTAGATCACAAAGGAGACAGGGACATTGATATGCAATAGGAAGTACCCTAATACATCTATTGTCTAATACATCTATTGTAGTGACACCTTGGGTTCAAACATGCTAGTCCCACGAGTCCATGCATTGGGTCAGGGGTACAGGAGGGGTTATTCGATCGCCCTGTTCTTATGGGTGCAGTGGAGGATGGTATTGCAATCTGTTGGTACAAGTGGTGGGCGCCCCCCCTTTGAGGGCCATTAACTGGGCGTCAGCAGAAATATCAACGGGCCGTGGGGATATGTAACTGGTGCCCTGGAGGCGGTGGGATTTAGGACTAGGTATTTCATAATTCATGGATTCAGACTGTGCCGGCCTCTGACATGGGGGAGGTGAATGCTTGACGCGGGCCCAGCGAAATTTGGAGGGGAGGCAAGGCTGTGCTGTTCGAACACCAGCTATCCCTGGTGGGCCTGGGTGGGAGGAGGGGAGACGACCTTGCAGCTCTGGGCCTGTCTCCCTGCACAGAGCAGCGCATCGTACCTTTGGCAAAGGGCGGGCGACAACACTTAGGACTCGGGATTATGCACATATATTTACATTAATGAGGATATAAGTTGGGGACTCTATCCTTTAGCATAACATTTCAATACATTTCATAACCGCAGTTGACATATGAACATGAGGTAGCATTAGATTGGTTTGTCTGCAGAGAGGGCAATACATATTATACCACAATACTATCTGGCTTCAGTGCTTTGGTGGTTCTACGTGTGTTACAAACGTTCGTTATTACACTATGTACAGGAGCTGTCAGCAGCTGTCATATATTGTATAACCACTCTTCTTTACAATAGCAGCAAACATTTAGTCAACGCAACATGTATCACAAAATGATTATCATACACTGCAAGGTGCCTCGGGGGTGGGCGAGGGTGAGGGGTGCCACAAAGTCCAACTTTGGGGCTTGGTACATGGTCAGGGTATGCAGGGTTGGGCTGGTTTCAGCTACTTCCGAATGAGCCTGGTCATGGCTGGGGCAATGATGTACTGCGGAAGGTTAGACGATACAGCGTTTATTTTGTTGTTTGTTCGTGTCTGGTTGCTCGTGAGAACGAGCTCTCAGCGGATCTACCACGAGGAGGAGGCTGGGGGGGAAGTACAGGCCTCTGCGAGTGCGGTCAAGCAGGGCGTGATGGCTGCTGACGAGTCATGAGTCTTCACATAGGTAGGAGATGTAGGTGAGAGGGGGTCCTAACGACCTGCCCTCCCCTACATTTCCCCCCTTTCGTTACTTAAGTAACAAATACCTTAATTCCCCCAGCCGCTCACGTTCCTTCTCTTCTAGGACTGCTTCTTCCCATGCCGGTGTTCCTTTTATTAGCATCCATGCTCTACAGACTCCCCGGAGGCTTTAACCTCTTCTAGCATACTCATCTGGTGTGCAAGTCATATATATACATCCCCCATCTCCCTCCATGTCCACCCATACCTCTGTGTACCATTCTAGTTCCAAGGGCTCTTTTATTGTTGTATGATATAACCTATCTACTGTATCCCCATCATAGTATATGGGCACCATTCTAAACTTTGGCTCAGAGTTCTCACCAGTCTGCATGTGTACCTCCTGTTGCATTCGTGCCACTCCTCTAGTGTTGCCCATTGTCACCATCATCATTGTTCCATTGGGGACTACGTTTGCGCAGCAGCGAAGACCCAGCTGACAGACACAAAAAATTAAAAGAAAAAACATGATGAGGGGCATCAGTATTTTAACGGCGAGTCCCATCCAGGAAGGCACCCATGAAAAAATGTTGTCGAACCACGTGCTTGACTCCGCACTGCCTTCCTTCTTCATGCGTTCCCCCAGGTTGTGCACTGCAGTGATGACGTGTGATAATGTCCCATTCTCTGCGTCTTCAGAAGGCACGAATGTTCAACACGCACTCCTGATTTTTCGGCAAACACCTCCATCCATCGCCGTCAACAGTTCTAGGACATGCCTGTTCTGGATTGTCATCAGTCTCAGAGCCCTGAGCTCCACCTTGATCACGTTGAACCCTTCTTCTGTGTCGTTGGCCAGTTGGATCAGCTCCCAGCGTGTTATTTGCAACCACTTTGCGTTGGTTTGTGCCTGGATGCTCAGGACATGGGAGGCAAAGAAAGTCTCGGCTGAGCTGAACAACCTGTATCGGTCGGGGATTTGCGCCAGTAGTTATGAAGAGGCCTTGGATATACAGTTTGAAGACCTTCTTTTCCTGGATACGACCCCTTGAATGTTTCACTTCGACAGGGCATACAGCTCTGGCTCCTCAGTGGGTGCTGCACTTTCTGTGTTTCGAGTTGCTGGTATTCGTCCTTCTTCAATGTGGCTCTCTGGGATTACCATTAGAGCAGAGTGCAGCGTCGCCAGAGAACATGTGCCCCTCCAAGATGACGGGAGGTGCAGATATGCCCGTTTGCCACACACCTAGTAAGTGTCCATGAGGGCTGCCGTCCCTTTTCTCATGTCCGGAATCTTGAGTGTTTTGCTACAGTTCTTCCCCATGTCCATTTTTCCTTCCCCTTGGAAGCATGGTTCAGACTCTATTTCTTTTTGTAGTTTGAATGGCTTTTTTCGATGGCGCTCACCCATGTTAGCTTGGAGATATGTTCTGCCCAGACCGGGGTGCAGGTTTTCTAGATCCACTGCAGTTTCTCTGCTGGCAACCCTCGCAGTGCCTCTGCTTTGCATGTTATCACGTCATCCTTCCATTTGTTTTCAGAGAACAATGTTCCTTTTATGATGAAAAAAGGTTCTTTCAAGCACACCACTCCTTTGGCTCTCGAGTAACATGTTTTCTCATTTTGCATCATTTCGAAGGATACTGTGTGTGCCTGGAAGGTGTTCTTAATTCTGCACAGGGTAAGATGAAGGAGACATTGGGCATCTGTAAGAGGAAGTTCTTGTGGTAGCAAGACCTTAGGTGTGCTTGAGGCATGGGGAATTAACAAGCACACATAACAACTTTTGTTAGTTGTTTGCTTTGCAGTGGAGCTCATGTCCACATACCATTTATTTGATTGGTGTGGGTGTCTGGGGTCTTCTATTGTATCCAGCCCTAGGCTGGAGTATTCGTCATATTTTTTCCTACTCACTTCCCTCCTCCTTCTGCTGCTTCTAAGGAATTTTTTCGCGTCCCTAGCTGCTCGTAGTAGTGTATCCCCCCCCCTTTCCCATTCATCATACAGGGTCATAAAGTTGTTAGCCATTTTCTCATTTTCTTTCATCCTATCTGTGATGTAATCATTTTCTATTGGTGGACTGGTTGCTGTTGTGGGCAGGGGTAGCAGTAGTGTCATATAGCCATGATAGAACAGAGGGATTATGATCATTTAACTTGTATACACTAACATTTGTAGGATTGTGTGGGGGCTCTGGGAGTGGGGTCGTGCTGCTGCTGGTATCATTTGGGTGTTTTGCTTGGTCAGGGTAAGGGCCGTACCCCATACCAGCTAGAAACCATCCCATATCAAATAATTGCCCTCCTTAAATATTTTTGTTCCATTCTCTAGGCTGGTTCCATTCCCCCCCCTCATTCATCTCAATGGAGATAAATGCAACAGCCCAGTAAATTATGAGTCCGAACGTGAGGGTGAAAAATATAATTGCACAAACAGTCAAGGCACATTCATACAAATAAGTATGCAAGTCAAAAGTTACATGTCTATTTCTAATTTACCTATCCCTAGTTGTTGTAGGCTGCCTGTTCGTTGCCATGGTTTCTCCTACATATTACAACATAAAAGAGCATTAAGCATATAGTTCTATTGAACTTTGCATTTCTTACTTTTGATAGTGTAGGCAAGAAGTGGAGAATAGAAGGAAAGAGAAAGAAAGGGAGAGAGAGAGACATTTCACTTATTTACATTCTTTTTTTTCAAATCTTGACATAATTTATATGTTTTGTCATACATTGTCATTCAGTATATTCTACATAATGATGTGACATTCAGTGTGGCTATGCTGTCGCTGCTCTACTCTTGTGCATTATGTTTGTTATCATTTTCTGTGTTGTTCACTTGTGTCACGCTGTCATAAGCTCTTCGGATGTCTGTCAAATGTATCCAATACCTCAGGCCCTTCACTTTTACTGCTGTGGGCATGCAATACACTACCTCGTATGGGCCATGAAATATTGGGGCATTCCACCGACGTACAAAACTTCTGACATAAACCATGTCCCCTGGCTCTAGCTGACTTGTTGGGTGTTCCTTTTCTGTATTTGATGTGTCCGCCTCTCCCTCGCCTGTGAATGGTGGTGCGAGCTGTCTTGCTATCATGCGGGCTGCTTTAATAAGTTTTGTCAGATACGCATTGAATTATTCTTCTAGTACAGTTGTGCTCCTGTGGGCATCAGAATGTCTGCGGAAGGGTGAGTTTGCTGTGTGCATTCGTGTTCCTGCCACAATCTCATGCGGCGACAGATGGTGGTCCTTGCTGGGCTGATTTCTCAGCTCAAACAAGGCCAAGGGGAGACAGTGCACCCAGTTCTTTTTGAGAGTGAAGCAAAGTTTTGAAAGCCTCCCCTTCAGCAGGCCGTTTATTTTTTCCACCATGCCGTTGCTTTGCGGGTGATAAATTGAACACAATTTGTGTTTTATGCCCAATATTGATGTTACTTCCTTAAAGAGATCATTAACAGAGTGCGTGCCATTGTCTGAGCAAATTACGTCACAAATTCCCCAGGGGGGAATACCTCCCTCACTAAGAACTTTGCAGCACACTTTGCATCTGGATGTGCACATGGTCCTGCCTCGACCCACCTGGAAAAGGGGCAAACTACCACTATCATGTACCTTGCTCCATTGCACCTTTACCCATATCTGCATAATCTATATGCAACTCCCTGAATGGGCCTGTCGGTTTGGGTATCGTTCCTCCCAGTGTTCTTAGAGTCATGCCTGAATTGTATATCTGGCACGTCGTACATTCCATCGCCAATTTTGATAGTTGCTCCTGCAACCCAGGTATAAACCAGTGTTCTTGTGTTTCTGCAGCAATGTGTTGTTTTGCATTGTGTTCTGGGAAATGCAACTGCTGAAATGCTATTTCTAATAATTTAGTTGGCATGACCACCTTTCCTGTGTTGTTTTGTCGGCAAACCAAATCAGTTGCTGGCTGGCTGCCTCCCCTCTTCTCCCACAGTTCTTTTTCATCGGATGTTACCCCTTCTTGTAGCTCTAATATTTGTGACATGGGCATAGTGTTGCAACCGTCTGGGAGATCCTCCTCTGTTTCTTTACTAAATACTCACCTGTTCTTTCTGTTACCAAATAGGAGGCTTCTTTGGCGGCAGCGGCTGCTGCCGCGTTTCCCAAAGAAATGAAATCGGTGTTAGTAGTATGGGCCTGGCATTTCACTATTGCTACTACAGTGGGATCTTTCAATGCTTCTATCAGTTCTTTCAAGAGTTCTGCATGTTGCACAGGTGACCCATCAGCTCTGTTGAATCCCCTTCTCCTCCACCTGGCAAGTCCTCCATGTACTGTTGTGGTCATATATGCTGAATCTGTGTATATCGTGACTGCAAACCCCTTTGCGGCACGCAGCGCTTCAATCAGTGCTATAAGTTCTGCCCCTTGTGCTGAAAAGTGGACAGGCAGGCGCTTCTGTATTAGCACTTCGTACTCACCTTCTTCTAACCGTATGACAGCTACCCCCACATATTTTTCTCCTGTTTCCGAATTTCTGGAGGCTGACCAATCTATGAAAAATATTTACTCTTCAGCTAGTGCGTTTTCACTCACAGTCACTGCCCCACTCTCTTCTCCTTGATATGTTGCACAATCATGCGCTTGCATATCTTCCACAGTGCAAGGCTCTGAAATGAATCTAGCAGGGTTGACCACCTTACATCTCACTGCGTGTATCTTGGCACTGGATAATATTACCTCATACGCAGGTGCTCTCTGTGTAGTCAGTGTGCTTTTTGATCTTTCTAATATGGCGAACAAGGAATGATCCACGTATGGTGTTACTGAACACCCCATTACTATGGTGGTGCTCTTCTCAATGTCGAATGTGGCAGCTGCGAGGGCCTGTTCGCGTGCAAAGTGTCCCTGCATTACTGCATCTAGTCTTCCACTGTAGTATGCCAGAGGCTTGTGACCCAGTGATGTCTTTTGTGTTAGGACTGCTGTCATGAGTGTTCCCTTGCAGTGCGAGAACAGGTAGAACTTGCGTTCATAGTCTGGGTTCGCGAGTACTGGTGCACTTGAGATGAGTTCTTTGAGTGAGGAGAATGCATCACATAATTTTGACGTCCCACTGTATCTCTGTATTTTCCTTCTGCGTTTTTGGTCTTCCTACAGCTGAAATGGCTGCCACTCTGTCTGGTATTATTTTCTTGCCGTCTTTTGAAATCAATTGCCCTAGGTACAGCACTTCACGTTGACAGTATTGCAACTTTTCCTTGTCTACCTTGTACCCCTTTTGGGCTAGCAATGTCAAGAGGGCAATGGAGTCTTTTCTACATTCTGCTTCGTTTTTACTGCAAATAAGCAGATCATCCACGTACTGAATTATCGTGCTGTCTGACAGCATGTTTCCAAGATCCTCATTCAATATTCTGTTGAATATGCTGGGGATTTCATAATAGCCTTGGGGCAGTCTGCAGTGCTCATACCTCCTCCCCCCTAGGCTGAATGCTGTCAGGTATCTGCACTCTTCTGCGAGTGATATAGAAAAGAATGTATTCTTCAAATCCACCACTGTAAAGTGGGATGCATCTTTTGGGATACTGCATAGGATGGAAGCAGGATTTTGGACCAAAGGGAACTCTTTCTGGATGACGTCATTAAGTGGGCGTAGGTCTTGGATCATCCTCCATGCCCCTCCTTTTACTTTTTTAATAGGGTAAATACATGTGTTAGACGGGGAATTTTAGGGTGCTATTATCCCCTGTGTCAATAGGGCATTGATTGTTTCCTTTATCCATTCATCTGCTTCCCGGGACAGGGGGTATTGTTTCACTCTGGGCAGTATAGCTCCAGGCTTGAGGTTAATTTTTACTGGAGTGACCCCGTGCAGCAGCCCTACGTCATGTGGGCCTGCTGTCCACAATTTGCATGGCACCAATTGCATATCATCAGTGAAAAAGGATGGTGGACCTCCCACTACCGCCATGAACTGCACTGGCACATGTCTCTGCTGTATCCTTATTTCACAAGTGATGGCTATTTCCATTATTATCTCCCCATCACTGTCCGAGTTTGTGAAAAGCTCCTCACCTCTTAAATCTTGAAGTGCAATGTCGGCATTTATGCATAACACTGTACGCCACTCACAGCCATGTACGTCCATTGCAATTACAGCTATTCTTTTGGCCGAAATTTGTACTGCATGTATGTCCAGTGACATCACTGTCCCTGGCACTATCTCTGGGCGGGCTATTGGGCGAAAAACAAATTCTGCTGGTACCCTCCACTCCAGCTTCTTTAACTCAGGGACCACCCGGGCCAATGTTTTTAACCCATGGATTAACATATCTGGGTCTACTGGTATTCCACAGATCTCTAGACATGTTGCTCGCAAATATATCACTAGCTTTACACGCATGGGGCACATCCCTGGTGTTGAGCAAACAATTCCTCCTCTTCTTGTAAATGAAATAGTCATGTTTAGTTTACTGAGGAGATCCCTCCCCAGTAGGTTGTCAGGGGATTGTTTATAACACAATAGGGGTGCTCTTACTGTTTTTCCCCCCACTGTTACATCCAAATCTTCTGTGTAAGAAACTTCGACCACAGCCCAGAGAACCCCTGCGTCTCCAATTTACGATTAGATAGCAGAAACCGGCCTTCACGTATAAATGACTTCTCAGCTCTGGAATCAACCATAAAGATGAACTGTTTATTCCCTATCTCTGCCCCATCAATGGTTACTCAGTTGCATTGAAGGCCGTTGATAGTATTGGACACGCAAGTGCTCCCTGTGGGCTGTCATATGCTGGGTGCCTTGTGGTTCCCCCTTGGCTGAAAACATTACCTGACACTACCGCTACTCCTCCAAAAGGTGCTGGTGCACCATTTGGTGCTGTGGTGAAGGGGTTGTTTTGTGTGTAGGGAATATGTTCGCTACTTTGTGGGTGTAGTTGAACATTGTGTGGACGCTCCCTGTATTGCTATTGGCCTCCTTGATCTTGGTGTTCCCTTCCCCGTCCCTCGGCAATCCGTATGGGCTCCCTGGGTGTGGGTGCCCATAGTACTGGTCATTTTGATACGCTGGGTGTGGTCGGCTTCTGCACTCATGTGAGAAATGTCCCCACCTCCCACAATTCCATCAGTTTCCTGTCAGATATATCGGACTGCTCTCTGCTAGACATTTTGTGTAATGGTCAGCAGGCAAAAGGATATTCTAGCTTCTACGGACACATGGGTTCTTATCTGTATTCCTTCAACTGCTGAATTGTCTGCACCCTGACACAATCCCCTTTGCTGATATTGATGAACATGTTACAATAGTCAGTGTGTGTACTTACGATGCTCTAGCGACTGTGACACAACTTAATTTGATAGAAACAGCCTAATATTCTAACATGATAGGCAGAAGCAAAGACCAGGCTATTAACTTGTGCCCACATATTTAGAGCATGAGCAAAGAACACCTCCAAAGATTGTACTTTTCATTGGGTAGCAATCTTGCATCCTGCCAACTGAAAGTTTTGGTATGCTGCATCCAGTTTATGTATCCTGGTCGTTTTTTTCATCATTAAGTGTGAGACCTTTCTAGATCATACAGGTTTGGATCAATATATATACTTTATTGACCATCTTTACATCCTCAGCATATACTCTGGAGATGGGATTTATGCAATGCATACGTTCCGCATAATTTGTAAAATGCACTCCCCTCTCCTCGAGCAGTTGAATGAGTAGGACACTAAAGATATTATACAGGGGTGGGTGGAGACAAGTCCCCTGAGCCACCCTGTATTGCAGTCATTCAGGGGTTGATTCTGCGCTGCTGCTGCATACTCTTAATTGTCTATCCTCCAGAAAGGATTTGACTCAAGCTGGCACTTCATTAGAGAAGTTTGCTACCTTCTGAAGTCTGTTTAGCAACAGCAGATGCTCTACCAAATCAAATGCGGCCAAGACGTCCTACAACATAAGTAAGCTCATTTGACAATTATTGATTGATTGTAGCATGGAGGATTTAAGATCTAGCAATGATGTCTCCGTCCCACGATATTAAGGATGTCATTTTTTACCAGCTGTTCTAGGACTTGCTCATATGCCACTCAATTGAGTAATTTTAGCAGGAATGGTGTGTTGGTAATATGTCTATATTTTGCCGGGAACAAGGGGTCAAGCTTGGGTTTATTCAAAAGTGGGGTTATCCATGCATGTTTTAACCCCCTAGGCACAAGGTTCTCCTGAAACATAAATTGGCAAATTTAGTGATTGCCCCTGTCAAAGACGGGAGACGCGCCTTCACTGTGATGGCCAGGCATAAATCACCTTTGGCCCACTCCATTTGGCTTGCTTTAAAAAATAACTATTTGGACTGTTTTACCGAAATGATGCACTGGGACTATGACTAATAGGAGGGCACACATTGCCTTAGTGCAAAATATATGTGTTAATGCATTTTTGCATTAGGGCACTGTGTGCCCTAGTCATAATAAATTATCCCGGTGCATAAATGCATGAAAGGAATACGTTTATTTCACTAGGGTCATTTTTGTTCCAACTCTAATTGTACCTGCATGGTTAAAATTTTCTGTAAAGTTGCCGTTTGACTCTTATGTGTCTTCTAGTGATTTGTTAGCTGCTTCGCTCTATAGCAAGTCTAAGCTGCACTCGACACGCAATAAATTATCCAGAAAATCAATGAATATTGTATTGTAGAGTGTCAGGTTGCTCATTTATTGATTCTGCATCAATAACTTCAAACTCTTTTACATTTTATGTGAATAAAGTAAGGATATGGAGGAAAAACTAACCTGAAAATGTAGAAAACTAACTTTTTGAGATTGGTGGATTCAGCTCAGCTGTTGTTAGCAGATGAAAGGATTTTGCTTTCTTGAATGATAATGCATCCACACGCTTGCTAACTGGTAGATCATCATGGTGAATCAGTAGCATACTGATTGTGTGGCAGTAGGTTCACGTTGCTCTGACACAGGCTCCACAGTCCGTGACATTACCAAGCTACTGCCCAGGGCCGTCATTTAGGGGTTGCACTTGCGACCCCTGTGGTCTCTCTTGCTAGACCTAAAAATACAATTACAAATTGAAGCTCCTGCGCTGTAGCCAATGCCATTTGGCTATTTGAGCTATTTGGCTTTCTGGAATTTCATACAATAATTGCTAGACTTATTAAATGTTGATTTCAGGCACACTTCAGGGGGTGAGTCACTGATTTAATCTTTTCTTAAATACCTCAAATTCACAATGCAGAAAAAATCCTCCAAAAAGCATCTAGGGTAGAATAAGCATCACATTCGGACTATGGGCCTCCTCATGAGTTGGGCGGTAACCCTGGTGGTATTACCGCCGGGATATTAGCATTACTGCCAACCCCCCGGCGCTATTAGCGCCGGATCAGGGGTTTGTTGGAATGGTAAGTCCCCATCCCCCATTGGGCCCATTTGGGAATTCCCTATTCCCCATTGGGCACAATGGAGTATGTTCGGCTCTATTACCACTGGAAAAATCGTGGCAGATTTTCCACCAGCTCAGAGCTGGGGGGAAATCCGCCAGAGCCGTGATTTGGTGGACCCTTAAATGCAGCGATAATAGCATTAAGGGTTACTGCCGAACTCGTGATGAGGCATTATGTATTTTGCTTTTCGCAAGTTGGAGCTATAGCATGTGTTTTTCTGCCAATACATATGGTGATCCATTCTTGTATGAAATGTATATCACGTTACAGTAATATTGTAACCATATTTTTCATATTGTACTTAGAAACTATGCTATGTGATGCCACTTCCTGTTTTGTCAAGGGTAAATGGTTGTGTTGCATCGCTTCCCGTGATGTCACATCGGGGTGGGGTCAAATGACACCACTTCATGTGATGTCATCAAAGGTCAAGGGTCATGTGATGTGACTTCCACTACCCCTGGCCTTTTGGTGAAATGACCTCCCTGCTACTGCCTCATCAGAAGAGCCTTTGGCTGGTCAGAGTGTCCCAGCCACTCATCCCGCTGGGATCCTGTGTGGTAACATTTTCACACTTGTCTCTGTTTCCAGCAATACCCTGATAATATGTAGCAGTTGAATGAATGGTTCAAGCTGCTCCCTCCCACAAAGGGCTGGTCCATTGCTGAAGAAACCTGCACACCTTCAGAGCTGTCATGAGCAGGAGAACAGCATGCAGATGATACCCAGCTCCTCACATTATGTCCTTAAAGGGATGGTCTAGTAAAATGTTTTATTTAAAAAATAGATAGGCCACATAAATAAAAATACTAGCATTCTCCGTTTTAAAACTTCCTAAGTAAAATTTTGAGCTATTCAAGCTCAAAATTCGCAAAAGCAAGCACAGGGGCGCAGCCATTTTGTGAAATGGAGGCCCTCCTGTGCTGGCTTTTGCTTTTGCGGCACTAATGAAGGAAAAGCCAGCCAGCTGTAGTAAACAAAGGCTACCGCTGGGTGGCTTTCCCTTCATTAGTGCTGTAGGCGGAGGACGGGGACCGGAGACCAGAGCAGGAAAGCTGCAGCTGAATCTCAGTAAGTGCTATTTATTTATTTTACAAAAAAGAAGCACTAGCTGCGTTTTTTTTTCTAAGTTTTCCGGGCTGGAGGAGCCCGGAAAACTTAGAAATAAAACCGCAGCTTTAAAAACGTTGTATTTATGTTTGCGGTCGCTTTTGAAGCGACCGCAAACATAAATACAACGTTATTGTGTTGGAAAACGCTGCGGTTTTTCTTTCCAAGTTTCTCAGGCTCCTGGAGGAAACTTGGAAAGAAAAACCGCAGCGTTTTCCAACACAATAACGTTGTATTTATGTTTGCGGTCGCTTCAAAAGCGACCGCAAACATAAATACAACGTTTTTAAAGCTGCGGTTTTATTTCTAAGTTTTCCGGGCTCCTCCAGCCCGGAAAACTTAGAAAAAAAACGCAGCTAGTGCTTATTTTTTGTAAAAAAAATAAATAGCATTTACCGAGATTCAGCTGCAGCTTTCCTGCTCTGATCTCCGGTCCCCGTCCTCCGCCTACAGCACTAATGAAGGGAAAGCCACCCAGCGGTAGCCTTTGTTTACTACAGCTGGCCGGCTTTCCCTTCATTAGTGCCGTAAAAGCAAAAGCCAGCACAGGAGGGCCTCCATTTCACAAAATGGCTGCGCCCCTGTGCTTGCTTTTGCGAATGTTGAGCTTGAATAGCTCAAAATTTTACATAGGAAGTTTTAAAACGGAGAATGCTCGAATTTTATTTTTTATGTGGCCTATCTATTTTTTAAATAAACATTTTTACTAGACCATTCCTTTAAGTAATTTATGTTATTATTACACGCACTCTTCAATGTGCATTAATGTTAGGCATTTAGCATTGTGATGAGATATTTCCAACTAAAACACAACACAAAGTACCATTAACCTACCATATCTAAGGCAAATACAGTGTGTGGCGGCGTGAAGCTAAATTTACTGGTTTGTTTGTTTTTGTGCATGATATCTACTAGTTTGACATACAAACACGTCTGCTTTTCTGTACATAGTGAAATGGTGCCGACATCCTCCATAACAGCAAGCTGCAAATGTGTGACAATCAGTCTCTATACCCATGTTACCTTATTACACCCAAGTGACCTTATTAGACAAATTCCTCTAGTGTGTGCCTTAAAGTACAGAAAGTACAGTTGTGTAAATAGGCAACAATTTAGGCTTGAATTATTTTGCATTCTAGAACTGTAGTTTTATATTCTGGGATGTAGAGATAAACACACAGTGACATTATTTTGGCCTAACATGTTTATATGGTACATTTCACATTTGAAAGCCAACACCTAAATACCTGTACCAATTCTTAAAGTATCTAGTTAAGTCCTTTAATTAAAGAATGGGTTAAACTTCTGGTTTGCTGTTTCACCAAGAGTGTGATTTTGCGCAAATAATTTGATCTCATTGGTTAAACTGCAACAATCTGAACCGTTAGAAGTATTCAAGTTCTCATTATTTGAATGAAAAACTGAAAATGGTGTCATCTAGAATAATCTTACAGTTGCTCCCCCTCATTCCATGTTGCTTGATTTGACAGGCAGATGTAAGTCCCACCAGCCAGTCAGTGCGCCAGAGATCCAAGCACAGCGGCATGGCAAGGTTGCTTTTTTGCAATGTTGATTTGCGCAGATCAAACAATATAGGGCTCTCTGTAGTATGTTCTTTTTAGATATTTTGCGTGGTGTCTGAAGCAGAGGTTAATCTATGCTCCTTATTACTAATTTAAAGTGTTTGTGTAGTGCCTGTCAGAGTGGTGTTTAAGGAATGTGGAGAGTGTGTTGGTCTTTGTGTGGTTTGTAGGCAAATGTAGTCTAGACACGTGTTTTCAGTTGGTCTACGTTTCATTGTGCAAACTGCATGTTTTTGTGGTGGAGTTTATGAGATGCGTTTGCAATTAGGGATGGAGGTAGACTGATTTTGAGGAGGTTATTGTCATCATGCCTTGCCCAACAGTCCACCCAGTAGCTTTCAAAACATCACAGTTAGTCACAGGTATCTGTTTATAGCCACACAGAACATTGCTTCTCAAGCTTTAATGCTTTGTTATGACATTACAATGTTAGTGTAAGCAACGCTTCATCAGGTGCCACTATGCATTGACATACATTCAGGGCATACAATCCCTAGACAGTTGCCTGGGGCCTTACATCTAAATGCACACTGCCACCTCAAAGATACTCCAATTGTAGTGCCACTCAATCTTACATGGCATTACAGTACAGGGCAGATGGGTACACACCATGATTTAGCAATTGACAAATCCAACCATGCACAACATCACAACAATATCATCATCATGCCGGCAGATGGCTTTAGAAATGTGTATTTTGTCTTAAATTGTATCGTGTTACGGGAAATGTCACTGGACCAGTTTGCTTTAGACCATGTGCAGCTAATTTGACACTAGATCCCAAAAGCATTACTTAGTGAGAACGTGATGGCTGCCCTGGGAAAGCAATATTCCCCAGCCCAAACAGTCTTTGAAGGTAACCTCTGGCACACCATTTGGCTTTTAATTCCCCCTATCCGAAGTTTACAGCTAGTTGTGCTCCTGACAGTAGCCTTGGCCAACAATGCAGGGTTAATTAGCCCTTTCTTCTCAAAATACTCAGCTCTCCTTAGATGTTAAGGATGATTGTCTCATGTGTAAATGATGTGTACATGATGCATACCTTTGTCAAATGATTGATGACTTCAATCAAATGGGTTTGTCAGTTGAGATCACAACAAGTTTTATTCGGGATACGTCATTAGCTGTAGCACGGGGTTAATAAAAACAAAATTGTACAATTCACAAATCCATCAATACACACACAAAAAAAAAACAATCAAGTTGTCTGTAAGTTTGAGACTAAGAGGGTAATTCAGAGAATTCAGCGCACAAGTGGCGCACGCGGCTGGCCCACAGTGTGCGCGTGCGAATCCCTGCACCAGCCGCGTGCGCCAAAACCCATTTCCGCGCACAGCGTATTCATGGATTCCAGCTACCTAAACCAGCCGTGGCGCACAGTGGCGCAGGAACCCTGCAGCAGCGGCAGTTATGCCCCCAAGAACGCCTCTCGTGCATGGAAAAGCCATCAAAATCCCCAATCCAGCGCAAAGGGCTGCGCTAACCCGGTACCAGCACGGCAAGGGGGCTACGTGTATCACTGGTGTGTGCGGGAAGTACCTCACGTCATTTCAGCTGGGTATGTGCATTTCAGGAGTGCGCGGGAAGTTTCACACGCGATTCCATCAGGGTACGTGTATTTCAGGGGTGCTCGGGAAGTTCCACACGCAATTTCAGCAGGGTACGTGTATTAAAGGGGTGCGCTTGAACTTCCACACGCGATTCCATCAGGGTACGTGTACATCAGGGGTGCGCGGGAATTTTCACACGTGAATTCAGCAGGGTACGTGTATTCCAGGGGTGCGCAGGAAGTTCCACATGCGAATGTCCAGGCTACGTGTATTTCGGGGTGGGCGGGAAGTTTCACACGCGATATCAGCAGGGTACGTGTATTCCAGGGGTGCGCGGGAATTTCCACACGCGAATGTCTAGGCTACGTGTATTTCGGGGTGCGCGGGAAGTTCCACACGCGATTCCATCAGGGTATGTGTATTTCGGGGGTGCGCAGGAAGTTCCACACGCGATTTCAGCAGGGTACGTGTATTAAAGGGGTGCGCTTGAACTTCCACACGCGATCCCATCAGGGTACGTGTACATCAGGGGTGCGCGGGAATTTTCACATGTGAATTCAGCAGGGTACGTGTATTCCAGGGGTGCGCTTGAAGTTCCACACACGAATGTCCAGGCTACGTGTATTTCGGGGTGCGCGGGAAGTTTCACACGCGATATCAGCAGGGTACGTGTATTCCAGGGGTGCGCGGGAATTTCCACACGTGAATGTCCAGGCTAAGTGTATTTCAAGGTGCGCGGGAAGTTCCACATGCGATTTCAGCAGGGTACGTGTATTCCAGGGGTGCGCGTGAAGTTCCACACGCGAATGTCCAGGCTATGTGTATTTCGGGGTGCGCGGGAAGTTTCACACGCGATATCAGCAGGGTACGTGTATTCCAGGGGTGCGTGGGAATTTCCACACGTGAATGTCCAGGCTACGTGTATTTCGAGGTGCGCGGGAAGTTCCACATGCGATTTCAGCGGGGTACGTGCATTCCAGGGGTGCGCAGGATTTTCCACACTCGAATGTCCAGGCTATGTGTACTTCGGGGTGCGCGGGAAGTTCCACACGCAATTTCAGCAGGGTACGTGTATTCCAGGGGTGCGCGGGAATTTCCACACGGGAATGTCCAGGCTATGTGTATTTCGGGGTGCGTGGGAAGTTCCACACGCGATTTCAGCAGGGTACGTGTATTCCAGGGGTGCGTGGGAAATCACACACGCAAAGTCAGCAGGGTACGTGCATGTCAGGGGTGCGCGGAAAGTATCACACGCAATTCCATCAGGGTGCGTGTATTACAGGGGTGCACGGGGAGCACCACACGTGAATTGCACGTGTGGCTCCTCCCAGGTGTTCCCTCCACACCCTCCACGGCCCCTGCAGGTGGCTCATACCACAGGGGCCTACCCTGCACATGTCCTGCAGGCACCCCATCCACCATGGCCATGCCCCCAGCCAACCCACATGTCAACTTGCACAACTGCCCACCAACTCATGTCCCCACCACCCCCACCCACCAGCAGTGCAGGGGCACCTGCCAGCAGGCCCCCACCCATGTCCAACTCATGTTCCCCACCACCCCCACACCCCAGCAGTGCAGGGGCACCCTCCACCCGGCCCGCACCCATGTCTCCCAACACCCCCACCCCCCAGCAGTGCAGGGGCACCCGCCACCCGGCACCCACCCATGTCTCCCACCACCCCCACCGCCCAGCAGTGCAGGGGCACACTCCACCAGGCCCCCACCCATGTCTCCCACCAACCCCACCCCCCAGCAGTGCAGGGGCACCCTCCACCCAGCCCCCACCCATGTCTCCCACTGCCCCCACCCCCCAGCAGTGCAGGGGCACCCTCCACCAGGCCCCCACCCATGTCTCCCACCACCCCCTCCCCCCAGCAGTGCAGGGGCACCCTCCACCAGGCCCCCACCCATGTCTCCCACCACCCCAGCCCCCCAGCAGTGCAGGGGCACCCTCCACCCGGCCCCCGCCCATGTCTCCCACCACCCCCACCCCCCAGCAGTGCAGGGGCACCCTCCACCAGGCCCCCACCCATGTCTCCCACCACCCCCACCCCCCAGCAGTGCAGGGGCACCCTCCACCAGGCCCCCACCCATGTCTCCCACCGCCCCCACCCCCCAGCACTGTGGGGCACCTGCCAGCAGGCCCCCACCCATGTCCAACTCATGTTCCCCACCACCCCCACCCCCCAGCAGTGCAGGGGCACCCTCCACCAGGCCCCCACCCATGTCTCCCACCACCTCCACCCCCCAGCAGTGCAAGGGCACCCTCCACCAGGCCCCCACCCATGTCTCCCACCACCCCCACCCCCCAGCAGTGCAGGGGCACCCTCCACCAGGCCCCCACCCATGTCTCCCACCGCCCCCACCCCCAGCACTGTGGGGCACCTGCCAGCAGGCCCACACCCATGTCCAACTCATGTTCCCCACCACCCCCACCCCCCAGCACTGTGGGGCACCTGCCAGCAGGCCCCGACCCATGTCTCCCACCACCCCCACCCCCCAGCAGTGCAGGGGCACTCTCCACCAGGCCCCCACCCATGTCTCCCACCACCCCCACCCCCCAGCAGTGCAGGGGCACCCTCCACCCGGCCCCCACCCATGTCTCCCACCACCCCCACCCCCCAGCAGTGCAGGGGCACCCTCCACCAGGCCCCACCCATGTCTCCCACCACCCCCACCCCAACGCAGTGCAGGGGCACCCTCCACCCGGTCCCCACCCATGTCTCCCACCACCCCCACCCCCCAGCAGTGCAGGGGCACCCTCCACCAGTCCCCACCCATGTCTCCCACCACCCCCACCCCCCAGCACTGTGGGGCACCTGCCAGCAGGCCCCCACCCATGTCCAACTCATGTCCCCCACCACCCCCACCCCCCAGCACTGTGGGGCACCTGCCAGCAGGCCCCCGCCCATGTCCAACCCATGTTCCCCACCACCCCCACCCCCCAACACTGTGGGGCACATGCCACCAGGCCCCCACCCATGTCTCCCACCACCCCCACCCCCCGGCAGTGCAGGGGCACCCTCCACCAGGCCCCCACCCATATCTCCCACCACCCCCACCCCCCAGCAGTGCAGGGGCACCCTCCACCAGGCCCCCACCCATGTCTCCCACCACCCCCACCCCCCCAGCAGTGCAGGGGCACCCTCCACCCGGCCCCCACCCATGTCTCCCACCACCCCCACCCCCCAGCAGTGCAGGGGCACCCTCCACCAGGCCCCCACCCATGTCTCCCACCACCCCCACCCCCACCCCCAGCAGTGCAGGGGCACCCTCCACCAGGCCCCCACCCATGTCTCCCACCACCCCCACCCCCCAGCACTGTGGGGCACCTGCCAGCAGGCCCCCAACCCATGTCCAACTCATGTTCCCCACCACCCCCACCCCCCAGCACTGTGGGGCACCTGCCAGCAGGCCCTCACCCATGTCTCCAACCACCCCCACCCCCCAGCAGTGCAGGGGCACCCTCCACCAGGCCCCCACCCATTTCTCCCACCACCCCCACCCTCCAGCAGTGCAGGGGCACCCTCCACCCGTCCCCCACCCATGTCTCCTGTTAGGCGGAAACCTGTGCAGTTCCCTCTGGGACCACTGCAAATGATTTAGGACTACAGGCGTTGGCGGTGAACCCACTTGGTAGCAGTCTGCACCACACAGATTCACGTGGTAGCTGTGGCTGAGCAGTCAGACTTCTCTCAAGAAAAGTTGAGCAATATGTGGAGTATACAAAATAGGGCAATTCTTCACAGCAAGACAAGCAAACACGCAACGAGGCTTAGTGTAAAGATATCAAGGTATTTATTTATAACACAACATCTATGGAAAACACTAAAGCAAATCACGGCAAACAAATCAAACACAATTACTCTACGAAGTAGAAAACGATCAATCCCCCTAGCAAAATATCGACAACTCTAGGTTCTACTGGTATCACTTATTTTCAGACAGAGGTGTATACCTCAACCTAGATGACATCGAATATTAGTTAGAAAGGGAGAGAAAAAGATAGGCAGGTTATGAAATCAACACAGTTCAATCCTACGCGGATAAAATGCAAGGCAGGAAGGCAAGAATTACAATAGATCATGAAGTTCAGAGGCCAGGCCCACTCGGAGAGAGACAAGGCGCGGTGTCCCAAAAAGTCTCTAGTGGAGATGCATTCAAGTCTTTATAGCAAATTGTTATCGGCAGATTGAACCAGTTCAGAACAAAGAATGAGCAAAGCTTGGAGGCGACCCAGTGGAACGGAGAGGATTAAGACACCTCACTTGAACCGAATGAAAGGGAAGCCAGGCGGACACGGTACCTTGTTGTGGAGGGCAGCTCCGGCGGGGGCAGTTGTTCCTGGTGGTGGATGCACGTCGGGTCTTTGCCAAGAGTAGAGATGATCTCGTCGTCGAAGGAAAGTGAAGTCCGGTGCACCACCAGGGAAGAGACCAGCCGCGGAGTGCTCGTCACAAGTCACCAGCTTTTGGTTGCGGTGCAGGGGTAGTGGCTATCCGGTTGCCGAGGTGCTCTGCACGGGCAATTTGACCACTGCGTCCTGAGGCGAATAAAAAACAAAGGGGACTGGTTGTTCCCACCAGTCAGGGGAAGAGACTCTCCGGCAGGGAGATCTCCTCTGTCATCGGGAAGTGGTGAGTCGGCTCAGCAGGGCTCCACCGGAGGTGTCGTCGTTGCAGGTCGGCTCAGCGTTACCCTCATCGGATTCTTAGGCCATGTGGCGACTTCTGAAGATCCAGTCCCAAAAGCCCTGCTTTTATGCAGAAAACCCCCATTCATTCAGCCTAGCTGTCAATCAACACAAGCTAAGTGGTGAGCGGGAACGCTCACCACTTGGGCCAATCACTCCAGAGTGCGAGCTGAGTTGGCAAGGCAACTCGGTTCAGGGTGCCTAAACCCCCTCCCACACCCCTGCGGTAACCCAGACAGAATGGCACCACTTTGGAGGGTCTCTGTTCAGAGCCCGCCAAAAGTGGAACAAAGGGCTCGACCTTTGGTTTAGGAGTCACAGAGACGAACACAGACGCCATTTTAAAAACCAAGTTCTGGCAGAAAATACCATCCGATAAACTTATTTAAGATAAGGAGACCGGTGGTACGTTAGAGATTACCGAGAAAAAGAGTCAATCTCTAACAATGGGACGAATCCCATAGGGTTATGTTCGGGGTCGAACATAACAAGTAGTTTCCACTGCCACCAGCCAAAACTCGACGAGGGGGGAGGGGACAGTGCCCCCTCGAGTAACAGATCTAGGAGTAATCGAATTACCCCTACTAGTACGTCCACAATAAGATGGTTTGTACTAGTTCTGTTAGTAAATTTAGGTCTAGTAAAGCCAATGGTGACTTTACATGCCCGGGGAGACAGTAGTCAGTCCCCGGGTATGGAGTCTATGGTGGAGGTCCGCTAGGACGCCCCAGTGTTACGGCACGTAGGGTGCGGTGTAACACACATAGAAAAACATATGAGACCCTATGGAGTAAAAGACCCCATAGCCCATCGAACACATTGACATTTCAAAGGAATTACACACATACATGTCCAAGAGTGGGAGGAAAAGAGTCTCACTCTTGGCAGGATGGAAAAAAACAAACTCCCAAAATCCAGCAAAGCTGCTGGGGGACTCACTAGGTTAGGAAATTCAGCCTAAACAGAGAATTCTCCCTAACACTTGCCCCCCCAGACTAAGGGACAGGAGGATTTAATCCACTTCTGGATGAATCTCATACCTCCAGTCGATGACATACATCCTAGAGAGACCATCAGCATTTTGGTGGTGACACCCTGACCTGTGCTCAATGGTGAAATCAAACCCTTGCAGGCAGATCGACCATCTCAATAGTTGTGGGGTTTTCCCCTTTCATTTGCATTAACTATCTCAAGGGTTGGTGGTCAGTCTGAATGATAAAAGTAGAACCATACAAGTACGGCCTAAACTTCTTCAGAGCCCACACGATAGCAAAGCACTCTCTTTCGATTGTTGCCCACCTTGTTTCAGGATCCTTCAGCTTGCGGCTGATGAAGCAAACGGGATGCTCCCTACCTTTCCCATCCAGTTGACTGAGTACAGCACCTATCCCTACATTGGAAGCATCTGTCTGCACAATGAAGTGTTGGCGGTAATCAGGAGCTCTGAGTACTGGGGCTTGGCAAAGAGCCTTTTTCAGGTTTTCAAAAGCCTGATTGCACTCCTCATTCCATTTAACCTTTTTAGGAAATTTGGGCGAGGAGATGACATTCAGTGGAGAAGCTATGGACCCATAGTTCTCTATGAAATTCCCGTAATACCCAGTGAGGCCTAGGAAGGCTCTCACCTGGGTTTGAGTAGTCGGTGTTGTCCAATTTTGCACAGCTTCAATCTTACTGAGCAAAGGCCTTATTTCTCCACCGCCTACCTCATGCCCAAGATAGACTACCTTACTCTGTCCAATTTGGCATTTACTCGCCTTTATGGTCAGATTGGCTCGTCCAAGAGCCTGCAAAACATCTCTCAGGTGGGTTACATGTTCTTCCCAGGAATTGCTGAACACTGCGATGTCATCCAAGTATGCCCTGCAGAAGTCCTCCATCCCATTCAGAACCTGGTTTACCATCTGTTGAAACGTAGCGGGTGCATTTTTCAATCCGAAAGGCATTACCTTAAACTGGTATAAGCCAATGGGGGTAGAAAATGCAGTTTTCTCCTTGGCATGGTCTGTCAGGGCTATTTGCCAATAGCCTGACGTCAAGTCAAATGTGCTGAGGAACTTGGCGGCGCCAAGTTTATCCACCAACTCATCTGTTCTTGGCAAAGGGTGGGCATCAGTCTTGGTGACTGCATAAAGAGCTCTATAATCCACGCAGAATCTAAGCTCTTTAGATCCGGCCTTTGGTACTAACACAACTGGGCTAGACCATAGACTAGTAGAGGGCTCTATTACCCCGAGATCAAGCATCTTGCTGACCTCACCTTTGATGTGGGTTTGTACGTTTTCTGACATGTGGTATCCTCTGCTTTTGACTGGCAGACAGTCACCAGTGAGTATGTCGTGCTGGCCACAAGGGGTCAAGCCTGGTGAAAGCGAGAACAGAGAGGCAAACTGATTCAACATAGATTTGCACTCTTCTTGTTGTTCGGGTGCCAGATTGGAGGAGAGATTCACTCCTTCAATTTTTTCATCTAAAGGTAAGCCTCTGAGGAGATCCGGAAGAGCTTCACTCTCTTCTTCTTCCTCAGATGATGCTAGAAGCAACGCTCCTACATCAGGTCGCGAGACATAGGCTTTAAGTCGGTTGGTGTGAAAGACTGTCGGAGCCTCCTTGGGATTGCCCAAGTCCACCAGATAGTTAACCTCTCCGAGTTTACCCACTGCTCGGTAGGGTCCCATCCACTTATCTTGCAAGGCCCTCTGCCTTGTTGGCATCATAAAAAGAACAAGCTGGTCTTGAGCGAACTCAACCATGTTAGCTTTTTGATCGTGCCAGTGCTTGACCAATGCTTGTCCAGCCTTCAAGTTATCGCTTGCTTCCGTCATCATGTGTGACATTCTCCTCCGGAGACCTATCACGTAGTCAGTCACTCGGACTGGCTTGGGGGAAGGAGCACTCTCCAACCCCTCCTTAATCAGGGCCAATGGACCTCTGACGGGATGACCATAGAGTAGTTCGAAGGGAGAGTAACCTACTCCCTCCTGAGGGACTTCTCTATAAGCAAAGAGAAGGCATGGCAGTAGAAGGTCCCACTTACGCTTAAGGGGTTCCTCTAAAGCACCTATCATGCTCTTCATGGTTCTGTTGAACCGTTCTACCAACCCATTGGTTTGTGGGTGGTAAGCCGTTGAGTACTTGTAAGTTACTCCGCAGGTTTTCCACATGGCTTTCATGTAGTGGGACATAAAGTTTGACCCCCTGTCAGAGATTACTTCCTTAGGAAACCCGACCCTGGTAAAAATACCAAGGAGGGCCTTAGCCACAGCCGGAGCTGTAACAGTCCTCATACGAATTGCCTCAGGATACCTAGTAGCATGGTCTACTACAAAAAGTATAAACCTGTTGCCTGAGGAGGTTGGAGGATCAACGGGACCAATGATGTCAATCCCTACTCTCTCAAATGGGACTCCCACGACTGGGAGAGGCACTAAAGGTGCCACATTCTTGGAGCCAACCTTACCAGAGATCTGGCAGGTGTGGCAGCTCCTGCAGCGTTTTTCTACTTCGGCCCCCATCTTTGGCCAATAGAAATAGAGAGAGAGCCTTTCCTTAGTCTTCTTGAAACTCAAGTGACCAGCCAAAGGAATCTCGTGGGCTAACTGCAAGAACTGTGTTCTGTTCTCTTGGGGTACTACAAGTCGTTTGTAGTCTCTAGGGGTAGACTCGGTCGGTTCACTGTAAAGAGGCCATCTTCCCAGTGCAACCTGTATTTCCCAGGCTCTTGCCCTTCAGCCTGAGCTTCTGCCTGATGGCGAAGACCTTCCAGAGTTGGACATTCTCTCTGTCCCTTACTGAAGTCTGCCCTGCTGGGTCCACCTTCTGCCAGTAAAGACTGCAGTTCAGGATGGTCAACAGGATCCAGATCTCCAATGAGTTCCTGGCCTTCCTTTAGCTCTTCCTCAGAGTCTAATTCTACCACGCCGGGTTGTACCTCCCTCTCAGCCTCGGCTGGAGGTGGAGTTACGGGTGTGACGTTGGACAACCGCAGGGAAGTCTGTGTCGAGTTTTCAAATCGATACCCAACAGTACGCTTCCTGGTACCTCACTCTGTATGCTGACAGGTATCTTCACAGTCATGTCGTTACACTGGATGAGAACTGGTAATTGGGGAAGCATCTGCACAGGCCCTCCAGCTAACTTGGTGAGGCGTTTGGGTGCCTTTGCAACATCCTCAGCCTGAAAAAACGATTTATCCACCACAGTTATGCTGGCCCAGTGTCCCTAATGGCAGGAGTCTCCTGACCATTCACCTGGACAATGTCCTTATAATACTCTTTAGTATTATCGGGGATAGAATTATAGACATCTAAATTCTGTTGTTCCCACAACCCCAGAGATACTAAAGAAACGCTGGCTGAGACTCCAATGGGTTCGTCAGCTAGCAGTAGAAAGTTTCCACTTGTCATTTGGACTTCCTCCTCTGGAGCGAAGGCTAAGGAGACAAGCTGGACCCCTGAAGGTTTACCCTCACATCTGGGATGTCCTTTCACATGGTCAGTCCAGCCACAAACAAAGCATTTACCGAATGCTTTCTGGAATGGTGGCTTGTTCTGACCTCCTTCTGGTTTGGCACCAGAAGACACACTATTCTGCTGTGGTTTTCCCGGTGGCTTACCCTTCTGGTTTTGTTTGGGGCCCTCTTTGGAAGGTGAGTTATTCGAATTCTCTTTTGAGTCTTTTTTAGGCTGTTTTCCCTCCTCCTTTTTCTGAGTTACCCCAGAATCCTTATGAGTAGCCCTGTTGGCAACCCACAAGTCAGCAGCCTTAGCTAGCGCCCAGCAATCCAATTCCTTCGAATCAGCTAAGTGCTGTCTGAGCTCAAGAGAACAGGCATCATAAATAGACTCCAACATAAAAAGATTTCTCATACCCTCATAAGTGTTCACTTTGTAACCCTTAATCCATCCCTCTAAGTTTTTCAACCCTTCAATCACCCAGGTAGCCCAAGGGGTACCATCATGCTTTTTGATGGTTCTAAACCTCTTAAGATACTGGGAAGGCGTCTTCCCGAATCTAGCTATCAAAGCTAGTTTCACACTTTCGTAATCCGTCTTATCCGCCTCCCCCAACTCCATTACCACATCAGTCGCAACAGGAGGGAGCCTAGAGAACAACCAGGGAAGCAAAGCATTCCCGGTGATGTCCTGGAGCCCAAGATTGTATTCAAACAGTTTCAGCCAATCCAACACATCCAATCTCGGTTCATACATACCCACTAATTCCTTCGGCATCCGGGGTCTTTTGGGACTGGAGCTCCTAGAGGAACCAGAGGAGAGAGAAGCATTTTCCATAGACAACTTTTTCATCTCTAATTCGTGATTAAGTTCTATTTCTCTGAGTCTTAACTCAGCTTGCTTCTGCTCAGCCTGGGCATTCATCTGTCTGAACTCGAGTTCTTGGTTTCGTTCAGATTGAGCCAAGAACCGTTTGTATTCTAGTTCGAGTTTCATTTTTTTCAAGTTCAAAATAAGCAGGGTTACTTGTGGGACCTGGTATGGGCCCCGTAGGCACAGCTGGTAAGGCAGGTAGAGCAGTGGGGGAGACAGTTTCATTAGCCTCTCCGTCCTCGTCAGCCTCTTCATCGCTATCATCAGAATTACGATTCAGATCAACACCATTACTGTCGTCTACATTCGCTGGGGAGATTGGTTCCTCTGAACCAGTACCCAGACTTTGGTTCTCCAGCAATCTCTCTATTAGTTCTAACTTCTTGCCTCTTACAGAAAGATTCTCTTGCCTACAGAGAGCTCGCAAACTCTCAGTATTTTCACCTGACAAAGACTCTTGACTGTAAGTTTCCATCGTAGACATGTTTTTTTGAAAGTTGCTTTTTGTGCAAAGTTTTGTGGTTAGTTATCCTACAGTGTCGAAAAGCACTCTAAACTGTATACTCAATACAAATCCCACCGCTGTACACCAGTGTTAGGCGGAAACCTGTGCAGTTCCCTCTGGGACCACTGCAAAAGATTTAGGACTACAGGCGTTGGCGGTGAACCCACTTGGTAGCAGTCTGCACCACACAGATTCACGTGGTAGCTGTGGCTGAGCAGTCAGACTTCTCTCAAGAAAAGTTGAGCAGTATGTGGAGTATACAAAATAGGGCAATTCTTCACAGCAAGACAAGCAAACACGCAACAAGGCTTAGTGTAAATATATCAGGGTATTTATTTATAACACAACATCTATGGAACACACTAAAGCAAATCACGGCAAACAAATCAAACACAATTACTCTACGAAGTAGAAAACGATCAATCCCCCTAGCAAAATATTGACAACTCTAGGTTCTACTGGTACCACTTATTTTCAGACAGAGGTGTATACCTCAACCTAGATGACACTCGAATATTAGTTAGGAAGGGAGAGAAAAAGATAGGCAGGTTATGAAATCAACACAGTTCAATCCTACGCGGATAAAATGCAAGGCAGGAAGGCAAAAATTACAATAGATCATGAAGATGAGACACCAGGCCCACTCGGAGAGAGGCAAGGCGTGGTGTCCCAAAAAGTCTCTAGTGGAGATGCATTCAAGTCTTTATAGCAAATTGTTATCAGCAGATTGAACCAGTTCAGAACAAAGAATGAGCAAAGCTTGGAGGCGACCCAGCGGAACGGAGAGGATTAAGACACCTCACTCGAACCGAACGAAAGGGAAGCCAGGCGGACACGGTACCTTGTTGTGGAGGGCAGCTCCGGCGGGGGCAGTTGTTCCTGGTGGTGGATGCACGTCGGGTCTTTGCCAAGAGTAGAGATGATCTTGTCGTCGAAGGAAAGTGAAGTACGGTGCACCACCAGGGAAGAGACCAGCCGCGGAGTGCTCCGTCACAAGGCACCACCTTTTGGTCGCGGTACAGGGGTAGTGGCTATCCGGTTGCCGAGGTGCTCTGCACGGGCAATTCGACCACTGCGTCCTGAGGCGAATAAAAAGCAAAGGGGACTGGTTGTTCCCACCAGTCAGGGGAAGAGACTCTCCGGCAGGGAGATCTCCTCTGTCGTCGGGAAGTGGTGAGTCGGCTCAGCAGGGCTCCACCGGAGGTGTCGTCGTTACAGGTCGGCTCAGCGTTACCCTCGTCGGATTCTTAGGTCCTGTGGCAACTTCTGAAGATCCAGTCAAAAAAGCCCTGCTTTTATGCAGAAAACCCCAATTCATTCAGCCTAGCTGTCAATCAACACAAGCTAGGTGGTGAGCGGGAAGGCTCACCACTTGGGCCAATCACTCCAGAGTGCGACCTGAGTTGGCAAGGCAACTCGGTCCAGGGAGCCTAAACCCCCTCCCACACCCCTGTGGTAACCCAGACAGAATGGCACCACTTTGGAGGGTCTCTGTTCAGAGCCCGCCAAAAGTGGAACAAAGGGCTCGACCTTTGGTTTAGGAGTCACAGAGACGAACACAGACGCCATTTTAAAATGTTCTGGCAGAAAATACCATCCGATAAACTCATTTAAGATAAGGAGACCGGTGGTACGTTAGAGATTAACGAGAAAAAGAGTCAATCTCTAACAATGGGACGAATCCCATAGGGTTATGTTCGGGGTCGAACATAACAAGTAGTTTCCGCTGCCACCAGCCAAAACTCGATGAGGGGGGACGGGACAGTGCCCCCTCGAGTAACAGATCTAGGAGTAATCGAATTACCCCTACTAGTACGTCCACAATAAGATGGTTTGTACTAGTTCTGTTAGTAAATTTAGGTCTAGTAAAGCCAATGGTGACTTTAGATGCCCGGGGAGACAGTAGTCAGTCCCCGGGTATGGAGTATATGGTGGAGGTCTGCTAGGACGCCCCAGTGTTACGGCACGTAGGGTGCGGTGTAACACTCATAGAAAAACATATGAGACCCTATGGAGTAAAAGACCCCATAGCCCATCAAACACATTGGCCCTCATTACGACCCTGGCGGAGATCCATGGTGCAATTTGCACCATGGACCATGGCGCAGAGCTGCCAACTCCGCCATGGGGGTTGGCGGACTTACCGCCCCATTCCGACCTTGGCGGGGCGGTTAGTCCCCAATCCCCATTTACCCTTCCCCATTCCCATTTTTGCCCCATAGGGTATAATGGGAGTGGGGAAGGCGTTAATTACGCCACCGTAGATTACGGTGGCGTAATTAACGAGAGGTCCCGTAGCGCCATGGATTTTTCCGCCCGGAAAATCCGGGCGTAAAAATCACCATGGCGCTACGGAAAGTCCTAATCTGGCGGAGAGGTACGCCATGCATTACGCTGGCGTAAACCCCTCTCCGCCAGGGTCATAATGAGGGCCATTGACATTTCAAAGGAATTACACACATACATGTCCAAGAGTGGGAGGAAAAGAGTCTCAATGTTGGCAGGATGGAAAAAAACAAACTCCCGAAATCCAGCAAAGCTGCTGGGGGACTCACTAGGTTAGGAAATTCAGCCTAAACAGAGAATACTCCCTAACACCTCCTACCACCCCCACCCCCAGGCAGTGCAGGGGCACCCTCCACCAGGCGCCCACCCATGTCTCCCACCACCCCCACCCCCCAGCAGTGCAGGGGCACCCTCCACCCGGCCCCCACCCATGTCTCCCACCACCCCCACCCCGCAGCAGTGCAGGGGCACCCTCCACCAGGCCCCCACTCATGTTTCCCACCACCCCCACCCCCCAGCACTGTGGGGCACCTGCCAGCAGGCCCCCACCCATGTCAAACTCATGTCCCCCACCACCCCTACCCCCCAGCACTGTGGGGCACCTGCCAGCAGGCCCCCACCCATGTCCAACTCATGTTCCCCACCACCCCCACCCCCCAGCACTGTGGGGCACCTGCCATCAGGCCCCCACCCATGTCTCCCACCACCCCCACCCCCCAGCAGTGCAGGGGCACCCTCCACCAGGCCCCCACCCATGTCTCCCACCACCCCCACCCCCCAGCAGAACAGGGGCTCCCTCCACCCGGCCCCCACCCATGTCTCCCACCACCCCCACCCCCCAGCAGTGCAGGGGCACCCTCCACCTGGCCCCCACCCATGTCTCCCACCACCCCCACCCCCCAGCACTGTGGGGCACCTGCCAGCAGGCCCCCACCCATGTCCAACTCATGTTCCCCACCACCCCCACCCCCCAGCACTGTGGGGCACCTGCCAGCAGGCCCCCACCCATGTCCAAATCATGTCTCCCACCACCCCCACCCCCAGCAGTGCAGGGGCACCCTCCAACAGGCCCCCACCCATGTCTCCCACCACCCCCACCCCCAGCAGTGCAGGGGCACCCTCCACCAGGCCCCCACCCATGTCTCCCACCACCCCCACCCCCCAGCAGTGCAGGGGCACCCTCCACCCGGCCCCCACCCATGTCTCCCACCACCCCCACCCCCCAGCAGTGCAGGGGCACCCTCCACCAGGCCCCCACCCATGTCTCCCACCACCCCCACCCCCCAGCACTGTGGGGCACCTGCCAGCAGGCCCCCACCCATGTCCAACTCATGTTCCCCACCACCCCCACCCCCCAGCACTGTGGGGCACCTGCCAGCAGGCCCCCACCCATGTCCAAATCATGTCTCCCACCACCCCCACCCCCCAGCAGTGCAGGGGCACCCTCCACCAGGCCCCCACCCATGACTCCCACCACCCCCACCCCCCAGCAGTGCAGGGGCACCCTCCACCCGGCCCCCACCCATATCTCCCACCACCCCCACCCCCCAGCAGTGCAGGGGCACCCTCCACCAGGCCCCCACCCATGTCTCCCACCACCCCCGCCCCCAGCAGTGCAGGGTCACCCTCCACCCGGCCCCCACCCATGTCTCCCACCACCCCCACCCCCCAGCAGTGCAGGGGCACCCTCCACCAGGCCCCCACCCATGTCTCCCACCACCCCCACCCCCCAGCAGTGCAGGGGCACCCTCAACCAGCCCCCCACCCATGTCTCCCACCACCCCCACCCCCCAGCAGTGCAGGGGCACCCTCCACCAGGCCCCCACCCATGTCTCCCACCACCCCCACCCCCCAGCAGTGCAAGGGCACCCTTCACCCGGCCCCCACCCATGTCTCCCACCACCCCAGCCCCCCAGCACTGTGGGGCACCTGCCAGCAGGCCCCAACTCATGTTCCCCAGCCAACATGTCATCACAATCTTGATCCTTGGTCCCTATGGACAGCCTCCAAATGCAAAACACCCACCCGAGTATTGCATCCACCCACTCAGAAATGGCAATTACATGACAGAACACCAATTTCAAGTTTCGAAACAAACACATGTCCCTCACATACACCCAATGGGTGTCAGTGAATCTCAAAACCCATATCATGATATGCATGAAACCAATGAGATACTACACATTGAAGTTCAATAAAAAAATATGTATTAAAGGAAACATAAATAGAATCAAAAATAAAGACACAGAAATGGGAATGTACAAAAATGAAAAGACGCATGTCCGTGAAAAAAAGCAAAACCAAAAATCATAATCCAAAGTAATGGTGTCCAAAGTCACTGTCCACAAAAGAAAATCCAATGGGAAATAATAATTGAAAGCCATTGCTCCATGGTCAAATTGTGAAAGAAAAATACAATCCAACAGTGAACTATGTACATACGAACAAGCCAGGGTCCATTATCCCAACAAATCCCAACAAAAGAAATGAAACCTACACTACACTAACTAATAAAATAAACTATATACAAAAATGTGGCCAATGTCCAAAAGGTCCAAAATAAATCCAAAAAAAAGGAAACCTAACACTACCACTAACACTACCTACATAACTATGTACAAGGGCAGCGGGCTGGTTTGACGGCTCACTTTTGGATGTCCCGGGCCAGGGCATCATCGAACTCCTGCTCAATGTCCCGGAGGCGGTCCTCCTCCATGGCCCCGAGGGTCCGCAGGGCCGTCGACGTGTCCACCTCCAAACCCCTGCAGATTGCCTCGAGGCACTCGGCCCGCCTCAGGGCCCTCCGCATGGAGTTCTCCGCCCTGAGCATTATGAGCCGTGCCTCTTCCGCCCGCTGCCGCTCCGCATCTATGGCGTGGCCCAACCGCTGCCACACGGAAGACACTCTCTGTCCTGGGTCCTTCTGCCCTCCGGCCGATGCCTGCCCCTCCGATGTTGAAGGCCCCGAGCCTTCATGGCTCCCACCACGTTGCTGCTGCTGCTGTGCGTCTGCCCGTGCACTGCCTCCTGCTGCCTGCACATCCTCCGCCGGCTGGGGTGTAGTCGTTGATGTGGCCACCCCTGCTGGACGTCCGACTCCTGACTGTGGCAGGGATGCCTCCTCCACCAGCCTGGCCACACCGTCAGAGGCAGCTCCACAGGGCACCCAGGTGACTGATGGGTGGGAAGATGGCACGGAAGACGACTGGCGCGTAGGGGGTTCAGTTGAGGAGGGGGTCGTAGCAAGCCCCATCAAACGGAGGAATCCGGCCTGGGTGACCTGTCCCAGCAGGCTGACGTGGTCAATGAGCCATTCGAGATGACGTGCAGTCTCCTCATGAAAAGACTGCAGGTCACCTCACATGGCCCGTTGACGCAACGCCACAACAGTCAGGACAGGCTGAACCCGGACCCGGATAGCCACGTCCGCAGGCAGAGGAAGGCCAGTTGTCGTTTGCTCATCCCCTGCCTGAAAACGGGTCTGGACGTAGGCATCCCTGCTGGTGCAAGATGATGCAGGGACAGGATCAGGGACAGGATTGCACACGGGCACCTCCGTGGCGGCCTGTGCTGCCTCCTGTCCCTGGTCCTGCACTGCACCACTAGCAGCAGTGGGATCCCCACCGCCAGACCCTGTCTCTGTTGCTTGCACGGCCTCCTCCTCCAACCTGGATAACTCTGTGCCATCTTCCCCCGTTGGGCCCTGTGGGGTCCCAGCTGCCCCTTCTGCTGCTGAGGAGTCCAACTCCAACCTCCGCCTCTTGGACCTCACCCCGGCAGCTGCGGCCTGGGACGGGGCACCGGACTCCTCACTCCCCGACGAGATGACAACATGGGAGGGGAGCCGGGCCTTGCATCTCCGGCTGGCGGTGGGATCCCCGCCGCTGTGCTCCACAGCACCTTCTCCGCCCTCTTCATCAGTTGACGCTGCAGACAGGGAGAAACAAAACACAGGCATCAGGGCACTGTACAATGGACACATACACACATGACAGTTGTACATGAGTGGCATTGGCAAACCTCAGACATGCCATCACAATCCGCAACACACATGTCATTTCAACTCGCACACATGAGCCATACCACAGCCATATCCATACCCATACAACAGCATGAGCAGGCAAAGCTGAGCCAGACATCACATGCAACACAGGAAGTGCACCACACATGTACACACACCACCACACATGTGTACACCTCTGCCAAGTGTCGCAGTGTTCAGATGGGCATCCATGTCACATCTGCCAATCAGGCTTCCACATCCCGCTGTCACATGCATCCATGTTGCATCACTGTTGCACCCTTGTCAAATACACACAAATGCACATGTACACAGTGCTGATACATGCAGCTGAAAACAACATACATGCGTGACATCACGGACATGTCTACTTACATACACATTCATCCAAACATGTGTGTCCACACAACTGCATTTGGCATGCAAGCCTACACACACAAGCACCATCCATGTCTCACACATTCCAGCCCTCGCATGTGTTAGCCCCACGGCCCTCTACACCCCCACGCATACTCGACCCCATACAAACAGATGTGCAACCTGCACACTACTGAAACATCACCACACGCACAGCTCACAATCAGGATGCATGTACACTTACCGCTCGACTCCAGACGGGTCAGCCTCTCAAGGACCTGGACGTGGAGCGCTGGGGATATGCGTTCCAGGACCCTCATCTGATCTTCCGACAAGTGGCCCCGGCGCCCCTTGGCATCCGCTGCCTTCAAGAGGCGGCGGGCCTTGTTCAGGGTCCTGGACCTGAAGTCCTCCCAGCGCTTCTTGACATGTTGGAAGTCGCGGACTGCCACCCCCTCCGCGTTGATGGCAGTCACGATGTCAGTCCAGATCCGAGTCCGTCCTTCCTTGTCGGCGTGGGAACTTCCGAAGAGGGCATCATACTGCCCCAGGACTTGCTCCACCAGGACACCAACTTCGGTGGCACTGAAGCTGGTGCCCCTCTGCCTTTCTGGCCAGGGGTTGTCAGTGGTCTCAGATGGTGTTTGCCCCGACATGACAACCCCAGAGGCAGGAGTGGGTCGGCAACTGGGTCCTGGGGCTGGGCTGTGGAGCGATGGAATCCCAGTCTGGAGTCTTCGGTTCCAGCAGGGGTGGTCACAGCAACAGCACCCCTGGCTGATGTGCAGGCAGCAAATGGCAGGGCACGTGGGCAGCAGGCAGCCAGGCAGCAGCAGATGGCAGGTGGGAGCGTGCTCAGGGCTCTGGGGGGCAGTAGTTCAGCCTTCTGGGCAGGAGCGTGGTCTTCCGTGTGCTTACGCGTGGCCAGCTTGATACGGAGTGATTTGGCACGTGAAAATTCAGCACGTCAGCGTGTAATTCGAGGAACGGCCCTTAGCGCGTAAGCGCGTCTGCACGCATACGCAATTTCATTGGACAGAAGGCCATTGAAGCGCAAGCGCCCCTGTGACGTGACGCGCACAGGCGTGCATGGGCATTTCAGCGCCCGTGAAAAACTGCACGTTCGCGTGTAATACGAGGAAAGGGCCCATGCGCGTAAGTGACGTGACACGCGCGTGTGTTTCCCTCAGCACGGGTTAAAGGTGAGCGGGCCCAGCAGTTCGCTGTACGTGCCTTTCGTGGAGACCGACGTGTGTTGCTGCTTCCTGTTGTTTCGCGCGCCATCACAACTTCACAGCTATCAAGGACGTATCTCTTCTTTTGGCGGGGGTATTGGCTACGCTTGTTTTTCTGCATCGCGCTAGTCAGACGGTGAGTCGCACACGCTCTTTTTACCACTGCGGGTGCCCCTGTGTATCACACCCATTTTCGATGTCATAGTATCCTGCGTGTCCACCGCGTACGCATTATTCGTGTTACTGGGTGCCACCGCGTACTGCGGGAGGTTGAATCCACGCACGTAGGCTGCAGGGTTGCGTGCACGGTTTTACTGCTGTTTTGGGGTGCCTGAGCGTTGCGTGACCCGTCACCACATCACCGGGGTCACATACAGCCTTGCAGGTGCAGGGGGGCTGTTAACATCTTGCTTCCCACCCCCTTCACCCCAATTGCCCAGGTCAATTGTGGTGTACACCTCCCATTGGCACCACTCCATCTGTGCCAGCACTACTTCATCTGTGCCATGGTTGGGAGGGCACCAAAGGTGAGGGGTGCCTCAGCTGGGCGTCCTCCTTGTGGCGGGCGTGGTCGGGGACGTGGCCGTGGTGACCAGGGAGTAGGGGGACTCCAGGGTGTCCATGGCGGCCACAGAGGGGGAAGAGGAAGGGGTGCGCCACTTGAGCACAATGTTGTGCCATGTGTCGGTGCAGTCATGCCACCACCCCCTGCGGTTCCGGGGGATGCAGATTCTGCATCTGGCACTGGCGCCCGTGTGACCCGGCAGTCCGTTCCATCGACTGCCACGGGCCCAAGGGTAGTGATAGCTGCAGGTGCAGCTGTGGACACCGCCACCCAGGCTCGGGGTCTACCAGTGCAGGCTGCGTTGGCACTTGAAGAGCCCTTGGTAGATCTCCAACAGGCCAGGGGGGAAACCATATGGGCAGGCCGGGCTGCTCAGACCAAGACACGTGTCCCTGTGGCAGTCATGTCATCTGCTGCCCCGAACAGCCGGGTGTTGGCAAGTGCAGGGGCAGATGCACCCAACAGCACCCCAGTTGTGAGTCTGCCAACCAGGACCGTTGCGGTCAATGACCCTGCCACAGCTGATGTTGCTGCGCAGGGTCCATTAGTGGGCACCCAGCTGCCACTGACACGAGTCAGGCCTTTGGTCATCCCTCGACCTGCCACTCCCTTGGCTCAATCCACCAAACCCACCGGCCATACTGGTCAGGGCAGCATTAGCCAGCCAGTGTCTCCGCCACAGTCCAAGAGGAGGAAGGTTGCACCTGCAGCACCGGCTGGGACCCCACACACAGCCACGACCTCCTGCACGTCGAGGAAGAAGCCTTTCTGTAAGCAGGAACTGGACTTCCTTGTGGACTACGTGCGGGGCCACAGCCGTGACATGCTAGTGGGTGCCAATAGTCAGACTACGGCTGCCCAACGTGACACCCACTGGAAGCATGTTGCGGAACATGTCAGTTCATTCGGCCATGAGGTGCGCATGGCGCAAGAGTGCAAAAAGCGTTGGAATGACATCAAATGCAGCACTAAGGCTAAGCGGGCCTCTAATTACAACTTGACTCTGGTGACTGGCGGTGGGCCTGCACCAGAGGAGGAAGAGCTCACTCCGCATGAGGCACTCGTTGCGGAGTTCATCCCACCTGAATTGGTCGAAGGAGTGGGAGAGATGCTGGACTTTGATGCCCAGTCCAGTGAGTGTTGATGCGTGTTTGTTGAGGACGTGTGTGTTTCACTTGTGCGATGTGTTGTGCATGATTGCCGCTACATGTGACGTGTACATGGTTCTGATGTGTAAGCAATGCAATGCTTCCGTCATGCATGTCTCCTCTGCCTGCATGCGGGGACTTCATGTAAGCATGCTCCCTTGCCCCTCCTCCGCCACTCTACACCCCAGTTCCACCTTTGCACTGGTGTTCTTCAATCTTGCCAATGTGTACTTTCTTGTTCATGCGTCCTGTATAGATGCTAACTTCCAGCGTAGAATCTGCCAAACATATGCCGTGTGGTACAGCCTTAGTACTTGATGCAGGGTATCTCAGTTGTACTGTGCATAAGTCAGATGTCCCGCAGGGACATGAGTGCCCATTCATGCTCCATGTGCATTGCACGCATGCCCCTATGTGTCCTTGACTGGATGATCACTTGGTTACATACATTGCCTGCCATCTCATCAGCCTTCCCATGTCAACTATGGCTCAGTCCTGCATTGCACACATGTTTAGGGTCTGACAATCTGTGTGGCACACAGGCCTCAGCCTGTTCAATGGCCAATGACTCTGTCCAATTGTTGTTGTGTCTTCTTCATACATGGGCGGAATCCAGAGTTTTCATCATGTGTCCTGCTTACTGTCCCTGCATCATTTGCAGTGTTGTCACTTGAATCACATTCAGCTGTTGATGCCATCAACACTGCCTGTCAATACACAGGTGTATGATCAGCCTTTTGATACCATGCTAGGCATCCCTGATTTGGTACTGGGGTGGAGGGGTGCTTGGCTTCTAGATATGGTACACATTGAATGCACAATGCACGTGATGTCTGAATTTGACATTGCACTGCCTTCACATTTCCTGGCACACACTATGGAGTCCTTGTACATGTAGGTAGTGAGTGGCTTACACATTTTCTGCACTGCATAGACCGACTTCCATGGAAACTGCCACCTTTCAACAGGTCTGATCACAGAAGAAATTCATAGTTGACCCATCATGCATGGCATGTTATATGTTGTGTGTCACATGTCTGCCTGATGCTTTTGCTGTTGGTGTGTGTTGTGTGCTTCTGACATGTGTAGTGACCTTTTTTCTCTCTATTTTTCAGGTGATGACGCAATGGAGGCGGAGGATGGTATTGTCATGCCAGACACAGGGTTGGTACCGCTACATCAAGCCGGCACTAGTGGGGGTTGTGGGGTGGTAGGCCGCGAAACCCCCCAAGTGCTACAGTCCATCTTGTGTCTGGCTGCCTATGAGTCCAGCCTTGATGACGACTCTGACGTCCATGTTGAGTTGGATGAGCATGAAGTCCATGTGTCAGGGGTGAGTGATTCTGATGTGGACACTCCTCTGTCTGCGACACCTGCACTGAGGGATCAGACAGTCTTGGTTCCTCCGCCCGTGGCAGATCGGGACGCAGGGTCACCCTCCACACCAGTCACTGATGTGCCTGGGACATCACGTCGATGGGGGCACGTAGTTGTGCAGCCGTGGGCGGTGCCAACACAGCGAGGAACCCGGTCCTTGGGTCCCACAGGGGTCAAGCCCGGCAACCTGGTCGCCGCGCGCAACCGCAGTATACTGAGTGGGAGCAAGACATGACTGCCAATTCAGAACGGCAGGGGGCAGCAATGGAGAACATCGCTGAGAGCATGGAGCGTGTGGCCCGATCTGTGCTCCCCCCTGCTAGGCAAGTGCTTCTCCAGCAGCAGGCGGCACGGTCCACGACCCGCTCGCTCAGGCTGGGCATGGCAGCCTCAGACAGGGCACGCCAGGCTGAAATGTCATCTCTGCATCAAGCAATTGCTGCTCACGCAGAGGCGCACATGGATGACCTGAGGGAGGAGTATGCTTCCCTCAGATCCACTCTGGGTGTCCTTATGATGTCCCAGAGGCAGCAGGCAGAGGAGAGGTTTGCACAGCTTGAGCGTACCATCTCGGCTGAGCTACAGGTTTTCTGGGAGGTGCAGCGGTTGTCCAGCCAGGCCTTGCAGGAGGAACTCTGTGTTACACGTGCTACCTTGCAAGAGGAAGCACGTGTATCACGTGAGGTTCTGCATGCGGACCTACGTCACATCGCCACACAGAACCAGGCTCACCCGTCCGGCAGACTTGCTGCCGACGAGGGGCAAGCTGCGGCTAGGCTTGGGCAGGCTACTGTGCCACGTCCTCCTTTCCAGGATGAGCCAGACTCGGACGACCATCTATCTCCCACATAGGTCGGGCTGTGCAGGCGTTGAGCCCATGGAGGTTTTTTTTTTGGCTCAGCATCATCGCATGTGGATGTTGAGCAGCACCCTGTACCTCCCCCCTCCTGGGTGCCTCCCCTCCCCCCCGGGTCCTATGTGGCCATTTTTGATTTTTCTTTTAGTTTAGTTAGTTAAGTTTCTGTTTGATAGTTAGTTTTATTAGGTAATGTAGGTTTTCCATAGTTAGTGTAATTAGTTAATAGTTACTATAGTTTGAAATTGCACGTCTATTGTGCTTTCATGTGACGGTGCGGTGCTTTGTGGCTTTTGAAGGCATCCACTGTCTGTTCCAGCTGGGCCCTTCAGGCTTGTCTTGTGTATGTGTTTGCTGCTTGGGGTCCTTGACTCACATATGCCACTCCTGCCTCCCTTATCCATGGGCTCGCAAGGATGGTTCGGTTTTACAAAATTTTACACAAGGGCCTTGGATAGTCATATCTGTGGCATGTCTGGTGCTGTGTGACTTGTGTTTACACCCCTAGTGGGGATGATTTTGGTGTTATTGTCCACTGTTCAGCTTTTGCTAGATGGGGTGTTTCATGATTAATGTGTACATTCATTGCTATGCATTGTGTAGTATGTTTCTTATCTTTACTGTACACGTGCTTGTTGCAATTCATGCTGTAGATAGTGTTACACACTTTGGATGTGAAAGACGGACTGATGGTGTGATTTATGCTGTGACTCTCTGACATGGTCAAGTAATGAGATGCCTGAAGAGACACACACAGATGACTTTGAAGCATTCATCATGTGTTTCATGCCCTTTCTGCAGGGGGATGAGCCTCCAGAGCACCTTAGCCAGCAGACATGGTCCATTGGACGACGGAATTCTGGATACGTTTGTTGGTGCCCACATGCACATGTGTGCACAAGCAGAGGCACAGGGATTGCAGACCTACATCCTAGAACTGCTGACGTGTTCCAAGGAACTCCAGGCAAGGTGAGCAGCACAGGGGGGCCACTACACAGCAAAGCTTGCACCAGGCGAGTTGCACATGCCGGCTTAGTCACAGCACTGAGGGTGAGCTTGGACAAATATTGGTGTTGAAGCACACAATACAGCTCAGATGTGTTGGTGGACTGATGGCTGTTGATTGTAGGGTTGTCTGGGGCACCTGCAGGGGCAGTGACACATGCCCTCCGGTACAACAAGGTCCATTGAGGCACTTGTATCAACCATGTAGCCTTCCGAGACATGGAAAGGGGCAGCTCACAGGGACATACAGCAAGGGACATACTCGGGTGCAGTGCATTTCATTTCCATGCACTTTATGATAAATGCACTGCCAACTTTGTTTCGGTCATGGTGGTACGCAACTTGCTCTGAAGTCATGGCTTGCTATATGGGTCTGTCTGCTTACACAGGGAACATTGCATGTTGTGTGAATTGTGACACATTGGTGTTCCATTTGCCACTCACCCACCGGCGGCTGACTTACTGCATTGACTGTGTATGACCCGTCACAGGGGTACTGTTATATATGGGTACGAAGCATCTACACCAGATTGTCTGTTTGTACAGTAGTTTGCTGCTATGGGGCATGTTTGGTGGTGTGTTTTTGTGTAATTGGCACGTACAGGTCGTTGACTGTGGCTCTCTTTGCAGCATTGCAGTGCTCCTGTAACCGGACCTAAGAGTGCGCAGGCAGGAGGCCAGCACTCAAAACCAGAGCTAAGTGTCTTGTTGTTTTTCTTTAAAACTGCTCTGCATAGGCTTGCTGGGGTTGCACTAATGCATGGATGTATGTGTGATTCAATTTGGTATGTTTTTTCCCCCTAATCACCCGGAATCCTATGCAATTTTGAACCTTGTACCCTCTACCCGGTGTTCCTGCTTCCGGTACCTATCCAAGCAATATTCCCTAACCCTCTTTCCCCGATGGGGTTGCGGATGCCTGTGTAAGCCCCGAACTTGCAGGCGCAAAAACCCTAGAGGGGGTGGTTGGTTCATACCACTCCTAAGCCTGGACTACAGAAGGCCATGACAATGATGTCCAAGTTTGTTTGGATTGTGTATGTGTTCATGCAGGTAGTACATTTTCGTGCATTCCCTACTTTCATGTGTCATTCCTCCTCCCCTCTCCTGCCACTCATTCCAGTTATCCAGTGTGCCAACACCTGTCCCGACTGCATATCCCTGAACCTCCTTCCCCACCAGGGTCTCAGGGGCCTGTGTGAGTTTGACCTTGCAGGCACCCGGGACATGGTGGGGGTGGTTGTTTCGTGACGCTCCCGCGCCTGTACACGGGACCTGTGACAATACACATCCGTTCATGATGCATCATCCTATGTTATGTACCACACATGGTTCACATCCTGTTGTGACATTGTTTTACTGTGCTACCTTGGTTGTTGCATCATTGTGGTAGTACTTGGCCTTTGTGAGGTACTGCTACGTCAAGTCATCTACTAGAGGGTGTTCGGGTTCGTTTTTATGCCTTGGATTTTGTGATTTTGGAAATGAGTGTGGATTCTGAGGGTGCAGGCATCTTTTTACACACAAGGTGGGAGATGGTGACGAAGGGTAAAGGTGATCCTGTGGCCAGGTGGAATTGTGGATTGAAGGCTCCATGACCCAGGTGCAGTTGTTCAGTGGGTCATGGTCAATTGTGAGGGAGGGGGGGGTTGTTGTTGATAGTTGCCTTGCCCTGCAGTGTGATGGGAACTCTGACATTGTAATGGTGGTATCCTATGTACATGTTGTGTTCTGCTGATTCAATGCCTGTTCATGTGTTGTGTTTAGCGTTCAGGTGTGAGGGGATAGTTGTGGTTTGACATGCTGGGGTGTACACATGGTGATTGTTCACATGTGATGTGTAGAGAACACTGATGGTCACTTGAGTGCACATGCATATGTTGAGTGCATGTCCTTGCAGACCCACACACTTGCACTCTGATGCACTACATGTACTCCCACCCTTGCATATCCACGTGTACACTGTTTGCCTTCTGCTGGCCACTGTGTCCCTGCAGCACATGTTCTGTGACCAATTTTGGATCCTGTACATGCCTAATTTGCTTTTTGATGTGGTCTGTCGCTTAGATGTGATGCTCAGGGTGTGCATCACACACAATGGCTGTTCACTGTGCTGTGCGCTGAGCAGTGTGTTGCAGGAGTAGGACACAGCACACAGAAGCTGCAGTGTTGATTTTGCAATGCACAATGTGCATGTAGACAGGCATTCATTGTTAGGTTACGTGTACAACTCTTGTAATGCATTTGGAAATGACTTATTTTGGGTGGGAGGTTGTTGGTCTGTCATTTCATCTGATTCCTGGTCAGGCATCATTGTCTGATGCCACTGTACATTTTGGACATGGCAATGTGTACCTTATTGTTGCTGTGTTGGTGTATGGGTATTGCTTGCCATGTCATGTTGTGGTTTGGGAGGGTTTGAGTGACATAACAGTGATGGCCATGGCCTGTTGTGCAGGTGTGTGTGATGCACACCTTGCATGTCAGGGTCATCCGCTTCTCAGAGCAACTAGCTGGAGGTAGATCTCTCTCCGCGGCAGGGCCCTCCCTCTGGAACAGCCTTCCTGACTCACTTGAACTTGAGGGGAACCATCTCCGGTTTGGGAAGCACATCAAGACCTTCCTCTTTGCTTCTGCTTTCTCTCTGCCTCTCCCTTGCGGAATTCTTCACTGGAACTGCACTGGATCTGCAACTGGGCCACTCTCACCGACCTCGGTCCCTGGCCCAGCCACTCTCCACTTGCACTGGCTCCCTGGCAACCCCTGCACTGCGGTACTGTCTCTCTATCCCTACAGCCCCCACTTCCCAGCCCTTGTCTGCACTTACCTTTGCAGTTGCCACCAGCTGACCTGTGTATTTGTTTTTTGGTCTACTTCCCCTGTACTGCACTCCCCCCCTCCCCTTCCCCTTGCACTTTTCCCTGCCCCCTACCCCTGCACTTGCACAATCTGAGTGACACCTGGCCTAGTTGTACCGTTGTCTGTCTTCCCTTGTTCCCCCCTCCCTGCCTCATCGCACCTTGAAATACTTGTGTATAGGCCATATCATGTCATATGTCATATGTGTGCCTTTTGGTCACACAGGATAGCTTGTGTTTAAGTAGCTAGGGATGCAGACGATGTGGCACTTCCATGGCAACATTCTCAGGGTGGTAGGGTTGTGACAGTTGACTGTCTCTTTGTCATCATCGATTGTCACCTGGTATGTGCCAGGCCTGTGTGCACTCCACAGAGGTGGGAGTTTAGGTGAAAAATGTGGCCACAACCTGGGTCCGGTCTTCCTCGCCACGTGCCCTGTCCTCCCCTCCCATGGGCAGCACCTGTGCCTGTGGTTGGGGATGTGGGGGCACCTCCATGTCCACCGGTACGCCCTGCCGTGTTGCAACATTGTGCAGGACACATGCTGCCACAATGATCCTGCACACTACTGGTGGTGCATAGAGTAGTTGCCCGCCAGAGCGGTCAAGGGAGCGGAAACGTGACTTGAGCACTCCGAATGTGCGCTCCACTATTGCCCTGGTTGCAATATGGGCAGCGTTGTATCTTACCTGGGGTGGTGTGGTGGGGTTCCGGATTGGCGTCATCATGTGGTTGATCAGAGGGTAGGCACTGTCCCCTGGGGTGGTGATAATAGTTGAGATTGTTAGGGTTTGGGTATTTGTCTGTGTGTGATTTGCATGCATGTGCAAGGGCATTTGTATACACCTAGGAGCCATGTGTCGCCATGCTGCCCAGCTTCCAGGGCCCGGCTCAGGGCGGACATTCTGTATATTAAACTGTCATGGGTGGAGCCAGGGTAGTTTGCATAGACAGAGGTGATGATTCCCTTTACATCGCATACCACCTGTACATTGATGGAATGCCAGTGCTTGCGGTTTCGGTAGATGTGCTCAGTGGCCGTAGGTGGACGTAGGGCCACATGGGTGCAATCTATGGCACCAAGCACTTTGGGGAAGTGTGCCACCCTGAAAAAATCCAGGACAACAGCCTGCCTTTCTGCGGGTGTTCTGGGCATGTATATGTGCCTGCAGACTGAGGGGCGCGCTGTCATGATTGCCAGTACCTGGTGTAGGCAGCGTGACTGCGTGGCCTGTGAGACCCCCCCCCCACTATGGCAGTAGTCTGCTGAAATGACCCAGTGGCCAAAAAATGCAGGACATTGAGCACCTTCTCCAAGGGGCTCAATGCTTGGGAGCAAAGGGTGGGGGATGTAAGGTCATCTTCCCACTCCCTGACCAGGTCTAGGATGATGTGGGGTGGAAACCTATACCTGCTATAGACCTGGTCGTCAGGCATCCCAAAAAGGCTTGTCCGTGGTGCGAAAATGCGTGCCCTGTCTATTCTCCTCCTCCTGCGGTGTCCCAGGATCAGTGCTGTGACAAATGGGGCATTCATCGTAGCTGTATATCTGTGTTTGTTGTTTGCGCACACTTTTGTACTGTGCGCGGGACGCTTCTGCCTGCCTTCGTGTGGTGGACGCGTTGACGCCTGTGTGCGTCTTTTGCCGTGCGCAGGTTTCCCGTATTCGGATCCATGAATACGGGTTGTTCGCGTGAGTGTGGGCGTTCCGTGTAGTTCCCTGCAGTACTTCCCCAGTTACTTCCCCAGCCTTGTTTTTCACGCGTTGTTCCCCATTCCGCGTGTTACGCCCACTGTTCCGCCCACTTTGGTTGTGTGCGCCGCGCTATGTGCGCTTTTGCTGTGCGCGTAGCGCACGCCGTGTATGCCTGCGTGCGCCATGGCTGGATTGGGCGCACGGACAGCGGGAAACACGCGCAGCATCTTCCTTGAATCGCACGCGTGCGCGTGCGCTGCGTTTCTCATGCTTGTGCTCCCTTGCGCCTGCTTGCGCATGGATTTTCAGCGCACGTTTGTTCCATGAATCGGCCCCTAAAAGTCATGTTTTAACATGAGCAGCCCATTGCAGTAAACAGCCACCCTGGGTAGAAAGTACGTAGGATAGAGCCTCAGTGTATTTCAACAATCTTGGGGTGTTGAAAATTCTTGCCAAATATAATATGGTTTTAAAAGTTGCTATGTCAGATATTGAACAGAGACCACACTCAATATGGAGTGAAGTGCAAAGCATGCTTTTGGGAAGCCTCAAGATTGACTTAAGAATTGCATTCTCTACTATTGCCAGGAATGAGCAATTAGTGTAACCCCAGAATGCCATGCCATAAAGAGCTGCAGGGAGTGCTTGTAGGTTGTTGATCTCAGGGCAGTGGGCAATAAACTACAGCCATGTGTTGCAGCAAATGTACATACTCCCCCACTATTTATTTTCAGCAAGATAAATGATTCTGTAAGCTGTTCCCGCCAAGAGCCGCTTTTGTGGAAGCAGGTTCCTAAATAATCATAAAAGGAAACCTGCCCAGGTTGGCATTTATCGACCTCCACCACTGACTTGCCGGATCTCATGAATTTAGGTCAGAAGTTCATAACCTTATTACTTTCTATATCTAATTGAATGCATTTATTGGTAAAAACGATTTAGGGTATACATTAATCCCATGGGAGAGGGGGCCAGCAACACAGCGTCATTGGCAAAAAATAGGCACAGGAACTCCAAGTGACGTTGCTGATTACCTAATTTATGTAGATATCAAACAGGAGTGGAGGAAGGACGCATCCTTGCCACACTCCTCTTTCGACCCTAAATTTGTGTTACCTCACCACCCAAACCGCAGTGGACAATTGCTGTTTTCTCAGAATATAGCTGACTAATTATTGACAGGAGGTGGTTTGGAATACTTCTTTTACTTAAAACCTGCCACAGGAGAGTGTGGGTGACACTATCGCAGGCAGCCTTTCAGTCAATGAAGCCCGCGTGAACACTAACCTTCTTTAATATCATATAGTCATGTCATTTTAAGAAAAACTAAAAACATTGATCAATGGTACTCATATCTGTTCTGAATCCAGTTTGAATAACACTTTTGGAATCCACCCATTGCTGTTGATGGTTCAAGTGTACTTTGGCCAAGATTTTCTGTAGGAAATAGGGTGGTAGTTTCCTGGTGACTCTTGAAAGTGAGCAGTCCCCCAAAATAAAATCCACACTCCCCAATCAGAGTCAATAATGGACACACCCCAGGTGGGAATGAGACCAAGACCAAGTGCAGGTGAGGTTAATAGATAAAGTTTATCTAAATCAAAAAGGGCAAGCATACTCCGAGAGCGCTCTGCCAAACATTACATTGTCATTGCATTAAAAAGGGTTACAGCGTCATTAGTGACATATACAGTACAAAATTTACATTTCAATTGGTGGAGCAGCAGGTCCAGTATATCTCTTTATGGGTTGCCCTCATGCAATTGGATGGCTGGTTTGGCGGAAAGGCGGACATCACGTGCATTGCTGGGCTGGTCGGTGTGAGGTGAAGGTTATGTGGCTCTGGATGAGGTGATTGATGCTAACTCTCTAAAATACACACTACTTCAAGGCATACAATAAATGACAATGAGTCGTATTTCGACAGTTGGGGAGAAAACATTATATTTCACATGTTCTACTTTATACGTTGGTCAATGGTCAGGTGAGAGATGGGGGTTCCTCTCTGTCATGGGGCAAAGGGGTGAGTGCTCAGTGTGGACCCAGTGGAAGGATGAAAGGATACATTTGTTGCACTGAGACATCCGTGAGAAATGGGCATTTAGCAGCATAATCATGAGGAGGAGGAAAGGTGGGGGGCTTGTGCTCGTCGTGCGTGGCACTGCAGCAGGGAGAGGCAACATGGGCAAGACAATGTGCCTCATTACGAGTATGGCGGTGTGGACCCAGTGGAAGGATGAAAGGATACATTTGTTGCACTGAGACATCCGTGAGAAATGGGCATTTAGCAGCATAATCATGAGGAGGAGGAAAGGTGGGGGGCTTGTGCTCGCCGTGCGTGGCGCTGCAGCAGGGAGAGGCAACATGGGCAAGACAATGTGCCTCATTACGAGTATGGCGGTAGCCATGCCGCTTTTAGCGGCATGGCTACCACCATACCAGGTACCGGGTCCGGGTCCGGGTTCCAGGAATAGGGAATTGTCGGGCTTTGCCAACTTTGGCGGGCCCGGTAGTTCCCATTCTCGGGACCCGGGCCCAGTACATCCCCATTCCCATTTGAGCCCCCATAGGGCTCAATGGTAATGGGGAGGATGCTAACAACGGGCCCGTTAATGATGGGCCCATTGTTAGCATCCTGGTGTGCTAACGAGTCCTGCTAAGGACGCCTGGTCTGACCTGCTGCAGACCTCGTAATAGGGCAGCCCGTAATGAACGGTGCCAGTCTTTTACCAGCACTGTTCATTACAGGTCCGCACTCATTATAATGAGGCCCAATAAGTTTGAAGATACACATAATGGATCTTGAGTGAATATTGCAAATGCAATCTCTACATATGGCCTAAGAGGAGATTTGTTCAAATCAAAGTTGTGCTTTTGTATGCATTATGTTACATGACCCTGGTCATGTTCACTCATAATGAGATACAATTTTGGTTGTTACCGCCCTTGGGGCCACGAGATTTCTATTCTGTCACATGGTTCTTCTAACATCATATCTACATGTACATTACGTTAACAGCAATTGGCCTAGAATGTGGGGCAAGGGTGCTGGGTCCCAAATCTCTTATCTACTACAATCAATCAGCTAACATATTTATCACATGTTTGTTTAGAGCTCATGAAGGCTATTTTATTATGGATTTGGTACAAAGAAGGATATATGGTCACACGCGGGATTAGTGGTGGGGTGAATCTGAGTGGCTCACAGTTGTGGGGCAGGCATCTGTTACATCAAATAAGGGGTGAGGTTAGAGGTTGTGTGAGTAGTATATCCTTCGGTTAGGGTGTGTGGGTGCGGAGCAGGTTTGTGGAGATGGATGGGGTTTTTCCAAGACCAGTACTTGGCCCGGTCATTTACAGGGCAGTGATGTAAGGAGGAAGGCGAGAGATACAGTGTTTTGTTTGTAGCCTTTCGCACCCAGCTTTCCGTGGGAATAAGACAGTCACAGAGACACCTGAGAGGGGTTTGTGGGGGGAGTAGCTGGCTAACTGTGCATGGCCCCAGGGGAGAGGTGCAGGCATGCAGGCTGGCATTTATGTGAGGCCTGCTAGGTCAAAAACAAAATGGAGTTGGTGCTCATACAAAATAGAGTCATTAATCAGACCTCTTACAAATGTTGCACCTGTATGTGTCGTCCCGAGGCTGTCCGGCACCTTTGGCCAGGGGCGCATGGCCAGGCGTGGGATGAGCATAGAGTGCGTGCGTTGACGGGAATGGAGGGGAGGGGGCCTAAACAACCTTTCCTCCCTTAAATTCCCCCTTTCGTTACTTAAGTAATGAATATTGTAATTCTCCTAACCTTTGGCGCTCATTTTCTTCCGTTATTGCTTCATCCCATGCAGGGGTTCCCTTTCGTGGCATCCAGGCCCTGCATACTTGCCCTCAGGCTTTCCCCTGCCCGGGCATACTAATCGGGGGTGCAGGTCATGTAGATGCAACCCCCAACCCCTTCCAGGTCCATAACATTGTAATTCACGAGGATCGTTGATTGTTGTGTGATACTAATCTGTCTACAATATACCCTGTGTTGTTTATAGCCGTCATTCTGTATTTTGGTTCTGAATCATCCCCTGTTTGTGCTTGTGCCTCATGTGTTATCTGTACCACTCCTTTTGCACGACCCATTGTCACCATCATCATTGCACTGTTATGTACCGCACCTGCGCAGCACCTATGGCCTTGTTGGCACACACAAAAGATTAAAAGGAGAAAAACAATAGTGGGTATGAGTCAAGAGCTTGACAGTCATTCCGAGCCAGGATGGAACCCATGAAAAAAGATTGTCGAACCACGTGCTGGGCTGCACTCCTCCTTCTTCTTTCATTCACTCAGGGATGTGCACTGCTGCTATAACGTGAGATAGCGTTACATTGCCTGCATCTGCAGAAGGTATGGACGTGCAACATGCGCTCACGATTCTTTGGCAAACATCTCCATTTATTGCTGTCAACAGGTCTAGGACATGCCTGTTCTGCATTGTCATTAGCCGCAGTTCGCATTGAACCCCTCTTCTGTGTCTTTGGCCAGTTCGATCAGCTCCCAACGAGTGATCTGGAGCCATTTTGCATTGGCCCTTGCCTGGATGCTTGGGACGAGGGATGCAAAGAACGTCTCTGCGGATGTGAACAGCTGAAATCGATCAGGAATATGTGCCAAAAGTTCAGAGGATGTCTTGGAGATGTAGTTGGATGATCTTCATTTTCGCAACACTGTGCTTTTCAGCTTCTCCTCAGAGAGAGCGTATATGGGGGGCTCTGAATACTTGGTTGTCGGCAGCCCCCTCCCCCTTGGGTATGACTTTCTGGTATCACCATCAGGGCGGAATGCAGCATTGCCAGAGCGCACGTGCCCCTCCAAGACTGTGGAAAGTGCAAGTACGCCTGTTTTCCACAAACCCAGTAAGTGTCCATTAATGCAGCTGTTCCTTTTTTCGTGTCTGGGAAGATGAGAGTTTAACTACAGTTCTTATTTCTGCCCAGATGGGTTCTCCCTTCTCCATGGAAACACAACTCATACAGAATTTTACTATGTAGCTTGAAAGATTTTTCGAGGGCTGTTACCCACCTGAGTTTTGCGATATGTTGTGTCCATATCGGGGTGCATGTTCTCTTGATCCATTGGAATTTCTCTTCTGAGAGTCATCGCAGTGCTACTGCTTTGCATGTTATTTGTTCCTCTTGCCATTTATTGTCCAAAAATAATGTTCTTTTGATTATGAGAAAAGGCTCTTTTAGGCAGGTCACTCCTTGCGGTTTGCTGTAGCACGTCGTCTTGTTCTGCAGCATTTTAAATGAAACATTGTGTGCTTGAAAAGGCTTGATAGGCTACTTTTGTGGAAGCAGCATTTTAGAAGTACCCGAGGCATTTGGTATTAAGGAGCATACGTAACAGCTCTTATTCATGGTTTGCTTTGCCGTTGTGCTCATGTCTGCATACCAGACTGGTGCGGGTGCTGTGGATCTTCTATTGTGTCCAAACCTAGCCCATGGTATTCATCATAACTTGTCCATCCCGCCCCCCCTTTTCCCCTTTCTTTTCCCACCTTGGTCGTGTGATGTTGTTCTTTTGGCACACTGTCCTATTGGGAATATACCACCCCCCCTTTTCCCACTGATTATACATTGCAACATATTTCTCTATAGTTTTGTAAGTTGCATCTTTCATACTTTTGTTTACTGGGGTAGCTTGTGTAGTTGTATGGAGTTCATTGCTCCACCATAACAATTCAGGGAGGTCTATGCAATTTTTTTCATGGCTGTTAAACTCTGAATCATTATAGGGTCAATGTATACAGAAGCGCTGATTGTGTAATTTTGACTGTGCGTGTCATTTTAATGGGCTCCGTGTGCCCAAATCAATTTCAATCGATTCCATATGAGGTACCTTCTTTTAATAATTTCACCCCTCATCCCCCTCCTTTATGTCGATACATATAAAGGCTATCGCCCAATACAGCACAATGCCAAACACCATGGAAAAGAAAATAATCGGACAACAAAACAGACCACACTCATAGGAATATATTCTTAAATCATTTTCTCTGTTCCTATCTCCATCTATATTATTATTGTTGACATTGGGGGCCTCCGTCGTTGCCATGGAAGATCCTAAAGAGTGAAGTATAAAAGGAGTTAAGTACACATTCATATAAATATTCTTTCATCATTTCAACTTCATTTATAACTTGTCAATTTCCATTATCATGTTTTACCAATCTACCTTCTACTGCAGCTTCTTAATTACACATAAAACTATATATGTCCATTCTCTTTTTGCCAATTTTACACAGTGACCAAAGGAGAGTGAGAGAGTTGAAAAGAAGCCTTTACCTAAAAGAAGAAACCTTTTAACTACCTAACTTTGCATTTTTCCATTTCTTTACTCATTAGTTCATTATCTATAACGTTGCTAATTTACTTGTATTTACATAATGGGCTTCATTACGAATGTGGTGGAAAGGCAACAACGACGCTGGTAGTGCTACCGGCGCCGTTGTTACCTCTCCGCCACATTACGAGTTCTGCTTGCCGGTGGCAGACTGCACGGGTGGTCTGACCAGGCATGCAGACCGGCACCCAGTAGCAGAACTCGTGTCTGCACCGGCACCATTGTTAACAATGCCGGTGCAACCATGCTCCTGACCACCATTCTGCCCTATGGGGCAGAATGGGGATTGGGAGGCTGGCCATTCATCTCGTAATGGGCCTGTAATTCCCCATTTATGGGTGCCGGGGCCGGTAGCGAGTATGGCAGTAGCCGTGCCCTTAATGAGGGCAGGGCTACCGGCAAACTCGTAATGAGGCCCAATGAGTTTCAATTCACTTAATAGTATTTCTTTTAGGGCTCTAGTTTGTCTTTCGCCTTTTATGTTTGTGTTGTTCTCTCTGTGTTGTTGTGTTCCTCTTCTGGTGTTAAACTGTCATAGGCTTTGCGCACATCGGACAAATGTATCCAGTATCTTAGGCCCTTCACCGCAGTGGAGGTGCAATATACCACTTCATAAGGGCCATGGAGCCTGGGCGCATTCCACCGGCGCACAAGCTACATACGTATATCACCTCCCCTGGCATCAACTGGCAGTTTGGGCTGTCTATGGCCGGTGTCATTGTGTCACTCTCACGTTCTTGTGTGAAGGGGACTGCTAACAGTTTTGCTATCATCCTTGCTGCATTGGTCAGTTTTCTCAAATAGTCCAGAAATTCCTTCCCCAGTACTTTGGCGCTTCTATGTGCATCATACTGCCTTCTCATGGGAGATACCGCTATGTGCATACGTCTGCCTGTCACTATTTCATTCAGGGACAAGTGGTGGTCCTTACTTGGCTGGTTCCTTAATTCAAACAGTGCTAACAGCAAGCAGTACACCCAGTTTTAATTTATCGTGTGGCATAATTTAGACAGTCTGCTTTTTAAGAGGCTGTTGATTTTTTCTACAATGCTTTTGGCCTGCAAGTGAAAAATCAAGCATAATTTGTGCGTGATGCCCAGCATTGTTGTAACTGCTTTGAAAAGATCATTGATGAAATGCATCCCATTGTCGGATCGTATGACATCACATATCCTCCAGCGGGGGAACACTTCTCTTACTAGAAATTTTGCTGTGCATTTTGCATTTGGGTTTGCGCAGGGACCTGTTTCCACCCAGCGTGAAAACGGGCATACCACCACTATCAAGTATCGTGCTCCATTGCACCTTTCTCCCATGTCTGTGTTGTCAATGTGCAGTTCACGGAATGGCCCAATGGGACGGGGCAGTGTTCCTCTCAGTGTTCTTAACGTCATCCCTGAATTATACATTTGACATGTTGTACACTCTGTTACCATTTTAGACACATGCTCCTGTAATCTTGGCACAAGCCAATTTTCTTGTATCTCTTCAGCTATGTGGTGTTTTACATGGGCTGGGAAGTGGAGCTGCTGGAATGCTATCTCTAACAATTTTACTGGGATTACTACTTTACTTGTGTTATTCTGTCTCCATAGGAGGGCTGTGTATGTCTCGCTACATCCCCTTTTTCCCCACAACTCCTTTTCTTCAGACAGTGCTTCTTGCTGCAGTTCAATTATTTGGGAGTTTGGCATTGAGTTATATCCCTCACCTTGCCCTTCCTCCACATGCTTTTGTAATAAAAATTCTCCTGACATTTATCCTGACATTTATTTTTGAGATAGGCCGCCTCTTTTGCGGCAGAACCCGCTGCTGTGTTTCCTAGCAAGATGACATCACTATTGTTTGTGTGAGCTTGGCACTTAACCAGTGCTCAGTAATTTAATAAGAAACCAGAATTTGGTCAGGTATCCTCATTTTGTGTCATAAAAGACTGTCCTCTAAATTAAACACTGTGGGGTTCATTCCGAGGTTGGGGGTAAGGGAAAAACGATAAAGGATTACCGGCAGAATACGGGCTATTCTGACCAACCAGACCGCTATTTACGGCATCGTACTTTACGATGCCGTAAATAGCGGTCTGGATGCGCGCGCGCGACACACCATGCCAGCATTAGCGCTTTGCTGTAAACTGGAGATGATCACAAGTGATACGTACATGCAAATAACGGCCTCCTGTATTCCGAAAAAGTGCTTACCGGCATGGTGTAAATACCGGCATCGCCGACCAGGCGTTAAGAAGCCAGAGCAGTGTTTCCAAGTGCCACGGGTGCACACAATCAGCACAGGTGGAGGCAATGGAGTCAGGACCAGTACAAAAGGAGCACACACACACACCACACCCCCTCCCACATCAAGATGATACCAATAGTAGTAGCATTACTGGAGCTGGAGGTCCTGCTTGCAATGCCTCAACAACAACAACAACAACAGCCGCCACCACAGAGGAGACGCAGGAGGAGAAGGAGGGTGAGACAGGTCCAGCATGCCCCACCAGTGCAGCCACCGTTACCACACCGGCAGCCCCCAATCCCTTGCATCAGAGCCACCCCCTTCAACCTAACACCTGAGCAGATCCACACCCTGTACCGGCTTGACCGTGACACCATCACCACCATAGTGGACCTGATACACAATGACATAGTGAGCCTTATAGAAATACACACCGCCATCCCCCCTCTACTGAAGGTAGTGTCTGTGCTCCACTTCCTTGCCACAGGCACCTACCAGCACACAGTGGGGCACATGCATGGCATATCACAACCCTTATTTTCCCGGATACTGAACCAAGTGCTGGATGCCCTCCTCAAGCACACAAGGAACTTCATATACCTACCATGGACTCCCCAGGAGATATTTGATGCAAAAGTTGCCTTCCATGCATGCCAAATTGTGTAGTTGCCCTCGACTGCACCCACGTGGAGTTGGTGGTCCCGCATGCCATGGAGGTGGTGTATCGCAACCGCAAGGAATACCTCTCCATCAATGTACAGATGTTATGCAACGCCAGCAAGATCATCACACATTGCTGTGCCCGATATCCAGGATCAACCCATGACTCCTTGGAATTGCGGAACTACACGCTACCACGCTACATGGAGCGACATGCTGGACGACATGCCTGGCTGCTTGGTGAGTTGCCTGACTGGGCCATGGCAGTGCATTGGGGTTGTGAGGTGGGTGGCTGCATACTCCACCTGGGTGGGAATGGAGGGGATACATACTCCACATGGGTGGGAATGGGTGGGATGCATACTCCACCTGGGTGGGAATGGGGGGTGCATACTACACCTGGGTGGGAATGTTGACGTCAGTGCACAATGTGCACATCACCAAACGCTGTGCCCCAAAGCAACTGAAATGGTACATGACAACCAAATCCCATAGTGATGAAGTAAGGCCGACACCCATCACTACATGACTAACAGGTAACCAGCCCACATCCCACAACACATGCACAACTCATCACCGGCCCTCACACACCGTAGGTCATCCAGCACTCTGCACTGCACATGCGCTATGTTGCTGACTGCCGCATTTCACCAAACAGGTCAGTTATCCCCGGCTGTGCATTGAACTGAGTCAACCTGGGATACCACAGTGTGTCACTGGTTCGTCACACCCATAGGAGTGCTGCATGTCACCATGGAACTGATCAGTGCAGAATGCCCAATATAGAACTGACTACAGCCAACACCATGACCCATCTTGAAGATGCAACCCACACCAATACTCCATTGCACAGGGCACATGTCAGGGCCAGAAATGGGGTCAATGCATCCAGGGACATGTGCGTGTGGGCACAAATTACCTTCTTCCATGCAAGACTAGTACAGTTGTCATACATGAATGTGCAATCAATTACCTTTATTCCACTCTAATGCAGGTGATTGTGGCTATCCCTTTAAGCCATGGCTCATGACCCCTGTCCGAAACCCACAGACCAGGCACGAGGAGGAATACAATCGTTCCCATACCCGTACACGTGTGGTGATAGAGCAGACCTTTGGCCTGTTGAAGGCACGATTTCGCTGCCTCAGCCGGTTGGGTGGGGCTCTCCTCTACAGCAATGAGAATGTGACCAAGATCACCATGGAATGTGTAATGCTGCACAATATGTGCATCTGTCAGAATGTGCCCCCGCCCCCTGACATGAAACTGCTACCACCTGATGATGATGAAGGGGAGGAGGAAGATGTGGCAGGACATCATCACGGTGCCGATGCACAGGAGGGACGTGCCGTGTGGCAGTTATTAATTGCACAATATTTCTGACACACAAGTCAGCAAAGGGTGACATAATGTTAGAACACAGGGCACTGGGTGTGGGGATACATGTACAATATGCACTGTGCAAGAATAAATGACACATGCGCAATGATGAATGTCCACTCTGGTAATTATTTTGATGATCAACCGGTGTATTGAAAGTGAAAATATCAACGTGAAAAACAAACCCTCCACCGACCTCACCCCCTCCCCCTCTCCCACAACTCCCCAACACACCCTCACCCCATCCCACTCCACCACAACTCCCCAACACACCCTCACCCCCTCCCTCTCCCCCACAACTCCCCAACACACCCTCACACCCCTCCCTCTCCCACCACAACAACCCCACACTAGTCCCATAGGGTCCACGTAGCCCACATCTGGCTGGCAGTAAATTCACTCTGCGCTCACAGAGCCAGGGTGAGGCATGTCCTTGCGGCGCAGCGCACAGAGCGATCGACGGAGTGGGCTGGTCTGGGTGGAGTTGCTCGTTGAAGGTGTGTCCTCATGCTGAGGCTGTTGGCCAGGATGAGCAGCCTCCAGAGCATCGGCTATGCGGCCGAGCACCTTGCAGAGGTGGTTGGTGCTTTCCGTTATGGACTAGCCCAGTGCCCTCAATTCATAACACCACTCCTCCCTGGCCGGCATATTATCCTGCACAAATTATGTTATCAGGGCTGTGAGCTGGTCAGCCGGCTGTGCATCGGTGGATGAAGCAGTGGCCCTGCTGGGGATCGTGCTGACATGTCCTGCCGGTGCTTCCTCAAGGGAACTGTACACAGGACTGCCATGTCCCTGTGCCTGTCCTTGGCCAGACTGCTCCAGTGTGTCATTCTCACCAGAGTCACTGAAGGATACTTGGGGGTTTGAGTAGTCTTCAGGGATGTGCATGACTTCCACTGTGTCGTCCTCAGTCGCTCCCCAGATGTCATTGGGGCTGTCCTCAACTTCGAGGGGGGCCGTGGCTGCCACCTCCCCAGCCACACTGGACTCCTCGGACCGTGGCGTTGGGCAGGTGTCTGCAGCCAGTGCAGGGAGGGTTGGTGTGGGGGTGGTGCACCCTCCACAGGCCTTGCTGGTGGTGTACGTCCCAGTGTTGTCTTTGTCACTGGGAGACGGCGGCCCCTGCCTTGGCCCCTGGAAGTGCTGGGTGGAAGAGAGGGATGGCATGAGTGATGTTTGGATAGCCGGCATTCATACATGGCTACGATAGCACATTCAGACAATTGTGGGTATTCGGCATTGGTGTAGGGAACGGCACGTCATTCCATACTTGGGTGGTCAATGCATGCGTATGCTGGTGTCACTCATGTTGGCCAGTTACTGTGCTGTCTAACATGCACACTGTTTACATCAACTACCCGGTGTGCCTCATGGGATGGGCAACTTTGTGTGGTATGTGGCATGTACGTTATGACCTTGCACCTGGCACTGGCTTGGGCCTCACTTGCTTTGGCATGATTTACAGGGCTGGGTGTGGCCGACCATGGCATGACTCTTTGGCCAGACGTTAGCAGTGACTTTCATAACATTTGCATTAGCAGTATTTACTTTGGACACTCAACTCCATCAGCGGATGACGTTGCGCCACACTCCATTTCTCCGATCCCTTCAATGGATTCAGCCGCTATCATGGCTGCATATGTCTCCTCCCATGGCATGAGATTTATTGGTGAACTTGGGCCTCCTCCGGTCTCCAAGGCCTGGTTTCTGTTTGCAGAGAGGATGCTCTGCACCCTCAGCCGCAGGTCATCCCACCTTTTGCGGCAATCCTTTTGCGGCAATCCTTTATGGTGCGGGGGGTGTTGCCCACTGCGCTCACCTTTTGGCATGCTAGTGCCCAGATTTCTTTTTTTTTCAGCACCACCTCCCTCCGCATGTTGCTGCTAAAAACAGTCCCAGCATGCTTGTGGAGGGTATCTACAAGCATTTGCAGCTCATCTGGGCTGAAGGGGGGCAGCTCCCTTCTTTGGTGCTTTGGGCATTCCTGGGTGGTTGCAGTTAGTTTCTGGTAGGTCACCAGTGTGCCAGTGGTCCTGTCTGGTGAGGATAGCAATGGATTGTGTTTTAAAAGATGGCCGCCATGCTCCTTCCCGTTCCTGTGCGATGACGCTATTTCCGGTTCCGCAATTTAACGGTGACTGTAAATAACGGTACCGCTATTTACAGTCACCGCTAATGCCACGTTCATCTATGCCGGTAGTGTTGTCTACGGTGCGGTTCATGCTGGTAGGGTTTTTTTTGGGCCCTTTTGCAGCATGCCGCTACGTCCATTACCGGCATGGCGCAAAGCTTGTGCCTGCGAACTCGTAATAGTGCGCTTTAGCGGTCAATTGCCAGCTCGGACACGCTATTTGCGCCATGCCGGTAATGGACGGAACTTATCTCCAAACTCGGAATGAGGGCCTTTGTAACTTTTATTCGGTTTCTATAGAGGGCAGATTTTCTTTTAAAGCCCACAGTTTCCTGGTTGGTGTTGTCGCATTTTTGCCAATGCAACCGTGGTGTTTGTAAGTGGGTATAGGATGATGGACCAAGAGTCCTAGTATACAATTCTTTTTTTCTTTATTTTATTTTTATCCTCATGTAAATAAAAAGTCTCAATTGGTTTTGAGTCCCTGTGTATTAAATCAACAACAAAAGTCCTTGATCAGTCGTATTTCCTATTTTATGGAGAGATCAAACTGACTGGAACCTGGCATTTTTTGTCCAATTTGGCTGCACATATACAGTATAGAGATGAGCCGACCGGTTTCAGTGGTAAAGACCACTTTCATCATGGCTTAAACAGCTGCTGGTAGATGAAACACTGTCATGGGAGACATTGGGCCTCATTACACGGTAGGTGTTAAGGGTTTACCGTTACCGGTAAGGGCACCAGTACCGGTAAACCCTTACTGCCTTACTACGAGTTCCCTTTGCGGGACCCGACCTTAACGGCTGGTTTGACCAGCCGTTAAAGTAGGGTGCCGCAAAGAGACCGTGGTGCTAATTACGGTACCGCAATTTGCGGTACCGTAATTAGCGCCTTCCCCATTACCATTATGCCTTATGGGGGCAAAAATGGTAATGGGGAAGTGCCTTGGTGAATGGGGAATTGCCGCCCCCGCTCACCTTGGAGTAGGGCGGTAATTCTGCCATCCACCAAGGCGGACACGGTATAATACCGGCGGTAACCATGGCGCTATTAGCGCCATGGTTACCGCCTACCGTGTAATAAGGCCCATTGTGTTGGAACTGTATCTAGCTCTATATATTCATAGGACCTGCCTGTAGAGGATACAAAGCGGTTGGGGGAGGGAGAGAACAAGGCACATTCATGAGTGAGTGCAAACAAATCAGAGCATTAAGAAACTCTTAATTGGTCTTACGGGCGGATGGAGTCTTACCCTAGATACTAGTGTTCTCTCACATCGTGGTCCTACTTGTGACTGTATAACTTCAGTCTCACTGCAGTTGCTGACAGGACACAGCTGCATGCAAGGTAACCTAGATAAAAGCCATATATGGATTTTAGTTGATCGGGGTAACCGCTTTTATGACAAAATTTGAATCACAATTTTCTTAATACTTAAAAACATTGCTCAAGAGGATCATATGTGTACATATATATGGGCCCATTAATAATGGGGCATTCATTAGCTCCTTGGACCCCTCGCGGGACCCGGAAAGGACGACTGGTAATCACGCATCCCGTAATGAACGGTGCCGGTACAGGACTTCATTATGGGACCGCCAGCCTCGTAATGAGGCCTATAATCTAATATCTAGACATGACAGTAATTGCACATGCCAAGGAACTTTTGCATTTCTTTAACTGTTTTGGGTTCATTTACTGCCTGTACTGCTGCTGACCTGTCGGGTATTATCCGTTTGCCATCTTTTGTTATCAGTTGACCCAGATATAGCACTTCTGTTAGGCAATATTGCAATTTCTGCTTGTCCACCTTATATCAGTTGTGGGCTAACAAAGTGAGTAGTGCTATCGAGTCCTTTCTGCCTGTTTCCTCATTCACACCACAAAACAACAAATCATCCACATACTGAATAATGGTGCTCTCCGTATCAACATTCGCAATGACCGTGGGGCAGCCTGCAATGTTCGTACCTCTTCCCGCCCAGTGTAAATTCTGTCAAGTATTGTGATTCGGGGGTCCAGTGGTACTGAGAAAAAAGCATTTTTCAAATCCACCACTGTGAAATGTGTTGCTGTTTTTGGGATGCTGCAGAAAATTGACACAAGATTTGGGACAAGTGGGAATCCCTTCTGTATGATGTCATTGAGGGGGCGTAGGTCCTGTATCACCACTCACATCCATGCTCTTCCATGCCAATTACTGCAATTCCTTTGTTTGACTCCTGTACTCCATGTAAGTCTATAGACATTACTGATACAGCTAATATCTTGGGGGTGCTACAGGACGGAACACAAATTCTGATTGCACTCGCCACTCGCGGCGAGTGAATTCGGGCAAAACACGCACCAGCACTTTTAGTCCCTGTATGAACATATCTGGATCAACTGGTACCCCCACGCACTTGTTGTGCTGTGGCCTGTGTGTGTATCATTAACATGGCACGCATAGTGCGTATCCCTGGTGTTGAACACAATATTTCTCTCTCTTTGAAAGATATTGTCATGTTCAACTTACTAAAAGGTCCCTCCCTAATAAGTTCATGGGCGAATCTTCATACTACAATACGGGTGCTCGCACTGTCTTCTCTCCTACTGTTACATCCAATTCTTCTGTGTATGGAACCTCGACCACCGCCCCAGAAAACCCCTCGTCTCCATTTTATGATTTGACAACGGAAACCGGCCTTCTCTTAGGCATGATTTTTCCACTCCCGAATCCACCATAAAAATGAATTGTTTATTTGCTATCTCTACCCCCAATAGTGGTTCCTCGGTTGCATTGATAGTACTGGACATGCAAGTGCTCTCTGTGGGCTGGCCTATGCTGAGTATCTTGTGTTTTCACTATTGTCAAAAACATTGCCTCCTGTCACTGCTGCTCCTCTGAAAGGTGCTGTGCACCATTTGCTGTAGTAACAAAGGGATTCCCGCGGGCCGGGGGCATGTGTTCCTGTTATTGTGGGTGTTGTTTTACATTTTGTGGGTGCGTCCTGTGTTCATCTGTGTACCTTAGATTGGGTAGCTCTTCTCTTCTGGAACCACCCATAGGCAATCCATACGGGCTGCTTGGTGGGGGGTGGCCATACTGTTGTTCATTTTGGTAGAGGCCCATGGGTCGGCTCTGACACTCTCTTGAAAAATTCTGCCACCTTCCACAGTTCCAGCATGACCCTTGTCCTCCTATCCTGGGGCCTGGTGCTCCGTACCCGTACCCACCCCCTCTGGGCCCTCTGTACCCACCTCTTCCTCCACAGGCACTCTGTCCCTGCCATTGTGGCCCTCCATATTATTCCTCACCGCCCCATTGCTCCAGTCAATTTCCTGCCCAGTTCGCAGCCATCCTTGCCTGTATAGCTATTGGCCCTTCCTCCCCCTCCCTTTCTCTCTCTGTGGGGAGGGTGGCTACTACTGCTGTGACCTTCACAAGTTTTGTCTGTATTAATTATTAATTTAGCCACATCTGCCAGTCTCCTTTGGGCTATCACCTTTTCTCTTTCGTTGATCGTTTTACAATGGTGCACTACAATGCTCTGTATCTCTGGCCAGCCCTTGGCTTCTATCTCAGCTATTTTATCAAGAGCCTTCTGCACCTCCTTCGGGAGCCCTCTTTTAGTTATAAAATAAAACAGGGAGGTGGATTAATCCCAAGCCGTGCCTGTCTCCGCTCTCCACATCTCTTGCACCCAAGGAATGTAAGCCATTGCATCTTCCTCCTCCCCCATTGTACATTGCATCACAGAGTGTAAATCTGGTCTATCTGGAAAAGTCTCTCTCAATGCATCCCATACTCTTGCTCTTATTGTATTGAATGATGCTGTCATGATGCCTACCAGGCCAGGCCCAGCATTCCGGAAGCAGGCATCATGCCCTCGGTTAAAAGCCCAGCGGCCCCTTATAGGGGCTCTTTGGACTCAGTCCTGGCGCCATAGGTGCCAGGCTCATAAAGGGAGGTGTTTTGTGCACTTACCTGATGCAGACCATGCTGCACGCTTCATGCCTCCCTGAGACCTGAAAGGGACTATTTTTTCATAGGGACTATTTTTTCACTCGGGCGTGGCCAGGGAAGGATACATACCTAGTTGGGGAAGGATACATACCTGGGACTTCTTTGGAGTCTATTTAAGCCACGCCCAGACAGCAGCTCATGCTTCGCATTGTTCTGCTTCCTGCAGCTTAACGCTCACCGTGTCTGCTCCTGCTCCTGGACTCCAGCCACGCCCGCCTCGAACCTGGAAGACCTGCAAGGAAGGAAGAGAAGAGAAAGGTGAAAACCAAGGGCTATTTCAAACTTCTTACCTGCATCCGGAATCTTCTCGCCAGCATCCCTGAAGAAAGACTTCCATTTAAAAGCATTGCGTTGCTCGCTGCAGCGCCACACTTCACTGACCTGTCCTCGAGACATCTCCCTGCTCCATCGCGGCTGTCAGCCCTGGACGCCATATCTCTGCACCTAGGGGAGAGAGGAAGAAACAAAAGGTGAGCAGAAGGAACACAGAAGGAAAGCCTGATTAACAGCCATAATACTTACTGGCTTTTCTTCCACATTTCGGGTTGGCGCCGCCCCGTTGGCAGGTACCGTACCCCGGCCCCTATGGGGAAAGGACAAGAGACATTTCTGGGGAATGATAAGGACATTTAGAGGGATCGCCCTCATCAGTACTCACCTCGGGAGTTTAACCCCTCGACGCATCGCCTTCATTCTGCACCTGAAATACAGGACAGATCACAGGTTAGAAAGACAACATAAAGGGGGCCTCACTTGAAATTTGAACTTTCATACTTACGGCGCATCGCTCAGGAAAGTCAAGTGGATTTTGCCAGCGCCATTCTGAAAACCAGTGAAGTAACTGGACGAAGACGCGCCCCTGCACCAGAAGCAGGATGGAGAGTTCATCCTTCCAAACCATAAGGTGAGCTTAAACCGGGGTTTGGAGGAAGTTAGAGAGGAACGAAGGGGGAAGGGGGAAAGGGGGGAGCTAGCACACTATTCTGCAGACTGTTAATCCCCTTTCTCATCTGCAGAAGGATATTCCTAGGGGCCAGGCAAGCACGATTTGGAGGTCCTGTCCAATCGGTGTTCCGGTTCCGGGTCCTGCGCATCACGCTAGAAGAGGCCACAGCAATCCAGACTAGACCAGCGCCCCCGTGGGAACCAGGTGAGCGTTACAGATGCCCCATCATGGCGATCACAATCTAGTTTTATTCTGGGGAATCCTGCCTTTGCCCACACCCTGTTAGCTTGGTCATCTACCTCAGACACCAACAAGCTTTTGACATCGCTGATTGCTAGGGGGACCCCTGCAGTGTTTTCTCCAATGCATATATCCACTTACTTGCTCCTCCCAAGAGCAGGGGTGGAGTTTTTAGCAGATTAGCTTTGTCCATTTGGGCCCAAGGGACGTAATTGGGCCTTCCCACCCCTCTGTGTATCAATAGTGGTTGTAATTTGCTCCTTGTCCTCCCTGTACTTACATTTTCTCCCTTTCTCCCTAACACCGCCATCTTTCCCATTCTATTCCTCACCCTTCCATGCCACTCTTCTTGGGTCACCCTTCCCAATGGGGACTGTTCTTTTCCTGTTGGCCCTCCACCCGTTGCACTCCCCAGTCTCCTTTCTTCTTCTTCTTGCTCTTCTATGTTGCACCAGTATTCTCCCTCCCTGTCTGATGCTGTGTCCCCACCTTCCGCACCCGTCTGACTAGCCACTTGGTCTATTTCTTTTATTCTTGTGGGGGTGTCATTAATTCGGAACAGTATTTCTCCCGTTTTTCCAACCCTCCTCCGTTGACCTATGAGATGTTTGGAGCATTTGCGTCTGTTCTGCTCTGGGTGTGGGGGAGCAGCTTTGTTCACATATACCTCTTAATCGTGACAATTCTGTTCGGGCCATTGTTAATCTTGAGTCTAGGTTTTGAGTAAACTGCTCTTTGTCTATAGCTGGGGTACTCACCTGCCCACCTGCTCCTCGAAGATCATATGGGGCGGTGCCGAGCTGTTGGTAGGGGTGCAGGGGGTGATGTGGGCTTTGACACATGCACTGGGTCACTATATCCGTCAGCTGGCGCTGGCTTTGGCAGGAGTGGGTACAGCCGTGCTACCTCTGCCTCTCTCTCTTTGTATTCCCGTTCCCCCTCACTGCTACTTGTTTCCAGGGGAGACACACCCAGCCCTTTTGTTTTGCTCAGGGGTACTTCTTCAAACAGCCTCCTCAAATCCATTATTTCTCTCCTGTTTTGGAGCTGTTTTCCCTTGTACTTTACAAACAAACATGTTGCTACCATATCTAGAACACTTTTGTCAAACAACCCCCCTGGGGTAATACCTGGGGCAAACCTTCCCCTTTCAATTCTGTGATCCACTGGTCGTGATACTTGATAATTCTGTTTGTATATCCTGGCAAACTTTGAGAGATGTGTGAAAATGGTGTGTCTGCACCCATTGTTATTCTATCAATGCCTTTCTCTCATTTGTGTGTCAGATCTAGACAATTAATCAATATGATACACTACTTCACCACCTCTTATGTCACCCTCTGTGACAATACCTTTGATTAAATGCTGTCTGTCACACTATCTCTAGCAAAGCATGTTTCAAATCACCTTTGTAATTACACTTTTATTTTTCATTACTTAGTCACAAAACGTAGCGTGCAGCAAACATAAGCAAAATATGTTATACACCATGGGACTTAGACATACCACATTTAAACACAAATCCTCCCTACTTGTACATCTCCCCCCTTATAATATTCTCCCCTGGTACCACAGCCTGTCCGCCTATCTTAGTCCCATATGGACCCCCCTCTTCTGTCTATGATTATCCCCTTACCAAAGAAAGAAGAAAAAGATGAAGCGTTTCAAAATACTATTCAGAGTCTTCTCCTTATATAAGACTACTACTGTTTCCACTTATTTTCCTCGTTATATCCTGTACTAGTTGCGATATTACTATGCAGAACCGCCTTCCACCCCCTCGGGGAGCTAGGTTCCTGTACCCCTTTTCACCTTGTAATCTTCTTAGCTGTCCTAATGGCCATATGCAGAAAGAAAAGAATAGAATTAGACCAAGAATTCCCCCTATATTCAATGAGCCTTCTCCCCTCTATGTTCCATCTGTTCAATCCCAAATGTTCTTTTTATCTTACTCCTTGTACTATTGTTCTCACCCCCCTACTGTCTTTTAATGTCGCTTGCACTTGATTCTTAAGTGTCCGTCTTTATCTGAGACCGTCTGGACCCGGACTGTCAAGGCGCCGCCCCACACTCAATGACCATTGCCTGGCTCTGTCGAGCAGTACGGTGGGTATGTGCAAAGCCAGGACCCGTTGACCCTCTCGTCCTATTGTGTGCACACGTGTAAGGGGTACCGGTTGCCGTAGTCGGGCAGCTCTTGAGGGGGCGCGCCCTGGGTCTCCGCTGTGGCCGGGAGACGTCTTGTGTCAGAAGGAACGGCAGGACGCTATCACGTCCAGGGGTCACCAAATGAAAGTGAGCAGTCCCCCAAAATACAATCCACACTCCCCAATGAAAGTCAATAATGGACACACCCCAGGAGTGAATGAGACCAAGACCAAGGGGGTCATTACGAGTTGGGCGTTAAGGGTTAACGGTCATTGCTAAGGAAACCAGTGCTGTTAAACCCTTACCGGCCTATTCCGAGGTTCCTTAGCGGGTTCCACCTGGAACGGCTGGTCTGACCAGCCATTGTTTACGAGACCTGTTAAGGGACCTTGGATCTAATAACGGGCCCACAATTCGCGGGCCCGTTATTAGCGCCTTCCCCATTCCCATTGAGCCCTATGGGAATAGGGAATGGCATTTGGAATGGGGATTTACCAGGTCCCCCTAGGTTGGAATGTCCCAGTAAGTCCCCATTCCTCCAGATCGGACCCGGACCTGTAATGACCCCCCAAGTGTGGGTGAGGTTCAAAGATAAAGTTTAAATCAAATAGGGCAAGCAGAGGACTCTGCATACTCTGAGAGCGCCCTGCCAAACATTACATTGGCCCTCATTACACATATGGCGGTAAGGCAACAACAGCGCCGGTATTGCTACTGGCACAGTTGCAACCGTACCACCATACTACGAGTTCTGCTCGTGGGTGCCCTTGCAGCCTCCAGGTCTGACCTGGTGGCTGCACTGGCACCCATGAGCAGAACATGATGGTAGCACCGGTACTGTTATTAACGGTACCAGTGCTACCACCCTCCCCATTCAGCCCTATGGGGCTGAATGGGGATGGGAGTACCTTATTACTGACACCCGCAAATGGGCAATTACCGGGTCTGCCAAACTCCGAATGACCCAGTAATTGACCATTTGCAGGTGCCAAATTTTTTTTGCACGTTTGGAGGTAGCCTGCTAGTGTGACAGGCATGGCTACCTCCAAAATTGTAATGAGGCCCACTGTCATTGCATGAAAAAGGGTTACAGCATCATTAGTGACATAACATATACAGTACAAAAGTTACATTTTAATTGGTAGAGACACAGGTCCAGTATATCTCTTTATGGGTCGCCATCATGCGATTGGACGTCTGGTTGGTGGGAAGGCGGACATTACGTGCAACGCTGGGCCGGTCGGTGTGAGGTGAAGGTTATGTGGCTCTGGATGCAGTGATTGATGCTAACTCTCTAATCTACACACTACTTGAAGGCATACGGTAAATGACAATAAGTCGTATTTCACATGTTGTACTTTATTCGTTGGTCACTGGTCAGGTGAGAGGTGTGGGCGTCATCTCTGTCATGGGGCAAAGGGGCAAGTGCTCAGTGTGGATCCAGTGGAAGGATGAAAGGATACATGTGTTGCACTGAGACATCTGTGAGAAATGGGCCTTTAGCAGCATTATCATGAAAACGAGGAAAGGTGGGGGCCGTGTGCTCACCGTGCGCGGTGCTGCAGCGGGTTGAGGAGATGTGGGAAAGACAATAAGTTTGAAGAATCACAGAATGGATCTTGAGTGAGTTTCACAAATGCCATCTCTACATATGGCCTATGGTTCAAATCAGTGTGCTTTTGTATGCATTATGTTACACAACCCTGGTCATGTTCCCTTCATAATGAGATACAATTTTGGTTGTTACCGCCCTTGGGGCCACGACATTTACATTCTATCACATGGTTCTTCTAACATCATATCTACGTGTACATTAAGTTAACAGCAATTGGCATAGACTCTGGGGCAGAAGCGCTGGGGATCTCTTATCTACTACAATCAATCAGCTAACATGTGTATCACACGTTCGTTTAGACCTCATGAAGGCTATTTTATTATGGACTTATTACGAAGAAGGATATATGATCACACGTGGGATGAGTGGTAGGGGTGAATCTGAGTGGCACACAGTTGTGGCCAGGCATTTGTTACATCAAATAAGGGGTGAGGTTAGAGATTGTATGAGTAGCATATCCTTTGAGGTGGGTCTGTGGGTGCGGAGCAGGTTTGTGGAGATGGATGGGTTTTTTCCAAGACAGGCATTGGCCCGGTCATTTACAGGGCAGTGATGTAAGGAGGAAGAAGATAGATACAATGTTTTGTTTGTAGCTTTTTGCGCCCAGCTCTCCGTGGGAACAAGGCAGTCACAGAGACACCAGATGGGAGGTGGTGGGGGGAGTAGCTGGCTAACTGTGCGCGGCCCCAGGGGAGATGTGCAGGCCTGCAGGCTGGCATTTCTGTGAGGCCTGCTAGGTCAGATACAAGATGGAGTCAGTTCCCATATAAAATGGAGTCAGTTATCAGACCTCTTACAAATGTTGCACCTGTATGTGTCGTCCTAAGGCTGTCTGGCACCTTTGTCCAGAGGCGCATGGCCAGCCGTGGGACCAGCATAGTGTGCGTGCAGGGACAGGAATGGAGGGGAGGGGGCCTAAACAACCTTTCCTCCCTTACACTCTCTTGCACCCTTTTTAAAGATAGGCACGATGACCACCTGCTTCCAGGAGGACGGGATTGTACCTATCCTTGACACAGCTTCCAAAAGCTAGTACAAGACTCATACTATCAGCAGATCCTTGTAAAGGTCTACAGGTAAAGAGTCCAGTCCTGGGGACTTGCTTTTTTTAGCAGAATCTAGAGCGCTCTTAATTTCAATTTGGTCCAAATGTAGCTGCCCATTTTATGCCCAGAGATTCTGCTCAAATAGTAATCGAAACATATCTATGGTGTATCTATGTGTTTTAGTATGGGGCACAGCCAAGAGAGATGGTATCCCGCGTGTTGCATCTTGCTTGTCCCATATTTCACCAAGCATTGTAAGAGGCCCGAATTGCAAGTTAAGATTGCTGACCACCAAAATGTGGATATCAATTTCAAATTGGTGTTCGAAACGCCAAATTAGTTCATGCACAAGGGACACAGTTCTCAAGGGGCCACCCCATAGGGTCTATTATAGACATTACAAATGAATTATTGTTTGTTATCCCCCATTTCTGTAATTTGGCAAGGAAGGTCAGGAAAACCTGTGTCCAGATTCTCAGTAGCCTAGTCCAGGTTTGAGCTGATCCAGGTATTCAGACCTCCAAAGGGTCTACCATGCCTTCTGTGCAGGAATATGAATTGCTTGGCATCCCTGTAATTCCACCATCTGCATGGCCGGGGTCTCTTGGAAACATAGCACATCATAGTTCCGCATGAAACTAAAGCACCCAGTATCACAAATAAGTGTTGTCAAGTTAGCTATATTCCACACTATTAAAAGGCACATGCCGTTCCTCAAAGGCTTCTTCATTGTGGTCTGTATGGAATATGTTAAGAGTAAATCTATAGCATCCAAGCCCTCCGAAGACAATCTTTGGTGCTTATTTTGGTTAGGTTCACAGAGACCCACCAATGGAGAATTAGTCGTACAGCTTGGAATGCATGGACTCAACGATATCTTTGACCCTTTTGGAGGATTGCCCATCGACCAAGAGCCCATTCTTTAACACAATTTTGATGAAATCACCGTTGCTGCCTAGCATTGCTTCATGCCTACAATATAGTGAGTAATCACGTGTAACAGGCCTGCAACCCCTAGTGTGACAAATCATATACAAACATTTGTTAATACGTGCCTATTGGTTCTTAACCCCCTAAGCCTGGGTACATTGTACACACAAATCAAACATTCCCAATCCTGTGCGGCTTGAGGTAAAAAGCAGAAGCTAAGATATTCCTTGGATGATACTGGGACAGAGCACAAATAGATGGAAAGTGGGGAATAGGGGAAGCTATGCGGGACTATGGAAAATCCCTAAGAGGCAAATGAGACCAGGGTACTGTGGACTGTGGGCTGTTATTTGAAGTCCCACTGATTTCTCCACTTGCAGGAGCCCGTTGGATGGGACTTGGATTCTTTTGCAAAATAAGCTTTCCTGTTAGCTTTGCTATTCAACGTAATGCCCAATGTGGGCCAATCATATCTACTGGGCTGCTGCAGGCAGGGTTGTGAGTTAGATGACAGGATGCACACAGAAAAGTTACTACGATTCAACAACTTGTAAATGTTGACACTGAGTAAGTCAATGATTCCTCTTAGTTGGCTGACCTTCCTCAGCAGAATTGCATAGAGAATTTGCTTACAATTACACACAGTGGTATCCATAGGGGTGTTGCATCTAGGTGTGGTGGATTTGGTGAGTGTGCCTGCGTTGGTAACTGACATGCTGATCTAACCGTGAATACAATTTTCGACAAAGGCATAGGTGGGGATCAGAGCAAGATTGGTCCACAGTAAGTTGTCCCCACTAGCCACTTCCTCTAGTCCACCTAGGATTCAAAAGCAATTAGTCAAAGTGATGTCTTTGTCAGGGGCAACAACAATTGGTGATGTTTTTTGTGGTATTATTTTGGGGAATCAATATTGGTGGGGAGGGGTATGCTTGATGGCTACCCCTCTGTAATTAATCTCCCAGGTTTTCCACAGCATGGTTCCCAGAACATCAGTGTTGCTAACTGGGTCACACACCGTTGCAGAATAAACTTCAATAATACTGCAAAGAGCATTTCTAATAGTCTGTGAAATAGTGACAGTAAACTTAAAGTTCCTCCCCCCACCGGGCCACTTGTTTTCTGCACCTTAAATGCACCTAATGGATTGTCCGCTGCTCTCAATCCCCTAGTAAGCTGACAACTATTTTTTGGACCCTGAGTCATGGGGCCTCATTACACGGTAGGCGGTGAGCCATGGCGCTATTAGCGACATGGCTCACGCCGGTAAAATACTGGCACCGCCTTGGTGGAAAGGGGATTTACCGCCCCATTCCAAGGTTGGAGGGGTGGTAAATCCCCCTTCCGCCATTGCCCTTCCCCATTCCCATTTCTGCCCCATAGGGCTCTATGGGAATGGGGAAGGCGTTAAATCCCCCAACCCGCAAAGGGACCTCGTAGTAAGGCGGTAGGGATTTACCGGTACCAGTATTTTACCGGTACCGGTAAATCCCTACCGCCATCCGTGTAATGAGGCCCATGAAGTCATTGGCTCTACATCAATGGCTATTATATCCAGGGTACCAGGCTCCAATGCACTTGACGTGCAATTGGACTTTGGTATTTTGCAGACCATTGGAACCATGACCAGAACCCCATCCCTCAATGTCATCTAAACGGTATTGTATTTGAAATTAAAGAATTCGGCCCTCCTGGGGTAGAAGTGGTGTAGAAGCTTTTCTTTTAGACTTCCTTGGTTAAGCTGTAAATATTATAAACATATATAGTAGATAAAAAGATAACTGTATCAATATGGGGACTGATTGAGGACAATTGAGAATAAGTAATAATTGATAAGTCACTAGTGCCATGGGAAGCCAAACAATTAATACAACATCTAACATCTATTAATAACAATAATGAATAACAGCAAATTCATTGAAATAAGTTCAGAATAATTACATCAAAACCACTCATTAGGCATAAAGCTTATATGAGCAAAATCGAAAACATAATTGTCAATTTCAAACAATAAAAACTATTATAAAAAGCACAAAAACCAGCACCAACAGCAGCCGAGCAGGTGAGGCGAGTCTGCTCAGAGGGCTGCCAAAGTCCAACTCCCCCTCCCCGCTCTTGGTTGACTTTAGATAAGAAGGCCTTGGAGGTTGCACAGTTTCACAGTAAACACAAAGGAATGCCTCTGACAAGGCACATCGCTGAGAATGACAATGTTCCAAGGGTCAAAGCTGAGGCCAAAACTCACAGTTGTTTTAAATAGTGTTAAAGGATTCTAAATAGTTATAGCACTAATCACAAGTTTTTAAATGGAAAACACGACATAGATGGTGCCTATTTGTTACTAGGGTATAATACATCCTATAGGCAAAGGCTACTACTTTTGGATGTTCTCTAACTGATCGCTCCTCCTAAGTGTGTCCTACTGACAATGTTACATTTCATAGTACTGTTTTATTGGTTGGCACTATGCTACAGCAGACGATCTGATGGACAGAATTTTAATTGGTCGGTAGTTCGCTCATCTGAGCTTGGACTCTTTAATGTGATGCCAAGGTGCATGGTGGGGAAGGAGAGATGACCGGATCAATATGATTTAGTTTGAAGAAGTAACTCCCTTCTCATTCCCACGCCCAAGACCATATTTGCCAATTTGTTTGTGGCCTTGACTTATCGCCCCTGCATCTGGAGTCGCAGGAGCGCTATCTTGTTGGGAATGGAAAATATTAGCATTGTTCCGATCATGTGGTAGAGGATCACTGTTCAGAGCTCTTTTTCGTGTATTTATTGAGCTTGTCTGCTATTCTAACACATGTATGCTGCACTGTGTGTTTATTCATTAGGAGATCCCTTGGTATGGTAGCTACTTGCACCTGGAGATCAAGGGCTATCTGTACTTTCTCACTGCGACCAATCTAAACTAATTAACATTATAGTTGCATGATGTGTGCTACTGGAGAATGTTATCTAGTGTGGATTTGATTCCCTTTTGGGGCCCCCTTGCTTATCGGCCTTGATGCCTCAGTGTCTGTCTGAATATCGTGGGGCTTGGAATCATGTGCAAAAGCAGTTTTAATGTCAGGACTCTGTATTGTTTGTTTCTTTGTTGTTTTTTCTTTGTTTATTCATTTGTTAAGCGCACCAGACTCGTAAGTAAAATGGTGCAGCAGTATGGAGATGCAAAGCTTACAAAGGATGCGAAATATGCACAGGATACAGTATTTACATGATTACAGGATAAACAGTATGTACATGATTACAGGATATACACAAGGTACAAAATGGGGGCAAAGACTAAGAATGGCCAGTGTGGTTACAGAAGTAAACAATAAGCATTTTACAAAAAATATGTATGACATAAGTGAAGTCCTTCATATAACACTTATGCTCCCAGGTAGACTAGATTACACATAGGGGGCCTCATTACGACTCAGGCGGTAAGGGGTTTACGGCGGCGTAAACAGCGCCGACCCTTACCGCCTGAGTACGAGGTCCCTTAGCGCCATGGCGGATTTAACACCTGCTTTTAGCAGGTGTTAAAATCCATGGCGCTAAGGGACCATGGAGTTTATTACGCCACCGTAATTTACGGTGGCGTAATTAACGCCTTCCCCACTCCCATTATGCCCTATGGGGCAAAAATGGGAATGGGGAAGAGTAAATGGGGATTGGGGACTTACCGCCCCGCCAAACTCGGAATGGGGCGGTAAGTCCGCCAACCACCATGGCGTAAACATAGTTTACGCCATGGTGGTAAAGTCACGGCCCAGGCGGTAACTTACCGCCTGGGTCGTAATGAGGCCCATAGTCTTCAAATGTTAACAGATGTGGGCAGGTCCACAACGGGTACTGGGAGACTAGGGGTCAGTAGCGATGATGTGTTTTATTACATTTTTTCAGAAATGTAGGTAGGGTTGGTTCAGAAATGTAGGTAGGGTTGGTCGGCTCTCAGATCATGAGGCAGTGAATTCCAGAATTTAGCTGCCTTTACAGTAAAGCTATTACCCCCAATAGTGGTGAGCTTATATTTAGGTATAGTCAGACAGTTAACATTCCCAGTTCTCGTAGGTCTGAGAGAAGTTCTTCTCTGGAGTTAATCTATAAGGTAGCTGGGGGCTACGTTATTGAGGGCTTTGTAGGTCAAGGAAAGTGTTTTTAGTTGTATTTTGTTGGATGTGGATAACCATTTGTGCTGCCGTCTCAAGGAGGAGATGTGAGTTTTCTTATATATGCCTAGGGCTGCTCTTAGGGCATTGTTCTGTAGTGTTTAGAGCTTTTGGATGGTAGATTTATTGGCACCACTATATAGGGCATTACAGTAGTTAATTCTGGAGAGTATTAGAGCTCTAGCCAGGGTCAGGAAGCTATTGTCAGAGAGGAATGGCTTGCCAGCTCTGAGTAACTTGCAGGTGTAAGCCGTGGAGGAGGTAAGGAATTTGACCTGTTTATCAAAGGACAATGTGGAGTCCAAGTAGAATCCAAGGGTTTTTACCTCCTTGGAGACTTTGATGGTGTTCCCGTCAATATTAAAAGAGGAGAATTATTGGCCTAGTTTTTTAATGTTGTTCTGTGAGCCCAGAATTATTAGTTCAGTTTTATCATCATTCAAGCACAAGCCATGAGTGGCCATCCATGCTTGGATGATAAGGTAAACTTTGTTCACTAAACCTGTGTCTGTACTGTAATCCCCAGAAAGCGGGAGGAAGATCTGAGCATCATCTGTGTAATTAGTGTAGGTGATACCCAGATGGTCCAGATCATCAAACAGTGGCTTAGTGAAGATATTGTAGAGGGTTGGCGAGACGCAAGTCCCTTGGGGAACACCGCATAGGATGGGTGTTGGGTCAGCGGCTGCCGAGGAGGAGAAGACTCTCATAGTTCTCTCACTCAGGAAGGACCCAATCCATTTGATGGCTCCTGTGGAGAAGTGGGCCGCAGAATCAAGGTGTCGGCATAGGACCTTGTTATTGACAAGATCAAATGCAGCACAGAGATTGAGTAGGAGCAGGAGTACTGTCCTACCTTTGTCTCTCTGCTCGTCTATTTGGGACTTTAGGTCGATTAAGGCTGTCCCTGTTCCGTGTAGTGGACGGAAACCAGATTGTCTGTTACCTAAGAGTTTGTGCAGTTCAAGGTGTTTATGAATTTGGATATAGGTGGCTTTATCCAATATTTTTAGTAGAAATGGAACCGTAGTAATGGGCTGGTAATTAGTGGGAATAAGAGGATCTAATGTCTGTTTCTTGAGGAGGGGAGCACCCAAGATTGTTTGAGGATAGCAGGTTTGGTACCTGTAGGAAACGAGGCATTTATCAGTTTGGTGATGAATGGGGAAAGTTCTCTGGCAGCATCTTTTATTAGTTGTGCTGGGCAAATATTGCCTTTGCAATTCGATGGCTTCAGTGACAGGATATTTTTTTCTACCTCCAAGATAAACATTTTAGAAAAATGGAAGGTAGTATTGTAGTATTGGTAGGTAGTATTGTAGAATAAAGGGCTTTCAATGTGCTGTGCGCAAAATGCCAGTACTCTGGTTCAATCTTCGCAATCTTAATGTTCTTCATGTCTCATGCGTTGCATGCCACCATATGTTGTTCCCTGCACATATATGCTGCAACCTTCCCTACCTAGGCCCACTTCTATGCTACTTGAGTAACTCTATCTGTGTATATTGCAACCTTTTCCTAAGCTTGTAAGTGCACTTTACTTGTCACCCTTCTTGTGTGGAGCGCCCTATTCTACTGTTTCTGGTGGTTGCATTATCACTAATGTTTAAACTGGCTCTTTACAGGTGATTTATCAGCTTGTATCTTGGTTCTCCTCTGTGAACATCTGGGGCGGGCCCAGACTATGTGTTGATTTTATCTGCATCAACATAATAGCTATGCTGCATTTAGAAAATCCAGTTCAACATGCATAGACAGATTCAGCAGTGAAATCCCAATATCCGGTTGCAAATAATGTCGGTAAGATCAGTTAATCAAAGCGAGTAAGCCTAGACACTTACAACCTGCGACAATGCCTTTGATCAATCGGAGTCTTAAATCCATAGACTCTCCTGTGCTTATAAGATGCTGTGCTGCAGCAGAGGCGTAGAGAGGGTAGGGCCTTAGCGGGACAAGCCTACCCTAAATCTGTAAATGCCCGCTGAGCAGCACTGTGTGTTAATTTACAGATGTTAATGCCACAGCAGTGGGCCCAACTACATTAGCTTCAGGCCCCATTTGCATGACAATCCTGGCTTCGTCTGTGTGCAGCAGTGGTAGCAGGAACCGTAGTATTCAAAGAGAATACAAATACAACCAAGGGAGGACGTTTACTCTCAGCAACCTGGAAGCACGCTGCAGATGCTACAGCACATAGCCCCCTTCCACTGGTGGGCTTCTGTATAGCAGGTGGAAATGGTTAGTGGCACGTGGCATGTGGTACAGGGAAAACCCTGCAGATGCTAACACCCAGCGCCCTTCCACATGGGTCTATAACAAAGGGCCTTCTGTGAGTGTCTAAGTTTAAGGCTCGGGTGGATAGCTCAGGGGCAACGCGCTCACCTTAGAAGCAAGACGACACAGTTGCGATCCCTCGGTCCCCGCTTAGAAACCTCTGGGTATTAAGTGCGTTATAAATAACCAATCACATCATCATCGTAAGTCTGCATTTATGAAGACATATACGACAGTTTATAAATATCTCTAGTTTTCCAGTGTAAGTTGTGAAATCAAACATTCCTGGCTTTGTGTATCATGAAAAAAGTAAAAGTTATGTTTTAAAAAATGTGATTGTTTGCATGTGTGTTTAAGCGAATGTGTTTGTGTGTCTGTACATATGTCATCCGTGTGTGCATATGTGTTTCTGGGGTAAAGGCAAAGTTTGTGGGCACGGATAGCAACAGGATGCAGAACGTGGGGCAGACCACTCATATTGTGTTTTCGCACTAGCAGCATGAAAGGGGGCAACGTGGGGATATATAGAGACAGGCTTCATGTTTTCTTTGGGCATTAGCAGTAACATAATGAGTTTTACAGCCGAAATGATGGCATGTATTTGGACATAGAAAGCATAGCAGTGTGACAGACCTCATGATCTGATTTTGGAAATTCCTGCTTGAAAGCGGCAAGTGCTGGCATATATTGTTGAGAGAGGCCTCCTGTTTCTTCTCTGAGGACAGTTAGCATCCACCTGTACTACACAATGTATTTGTGTGCTGTTGGAGACCTGGCATCTAGTGGAGTGTTTAATGTGTTGCGCTACACAACAGAGTGTTAATCTGATGCCAATACAGAATGTCCTCGCAGGATAGTTCAGCGTGCTCGCCTTGGAAGCAAGACCACACGGAGCAACACAGGTTCGATCCCCGGGTCCGCGCTTAGAAACCTCTGGGTATGAAGGCATTGCAAACACCCTATGTTTATATGTGTTGCTGTGAAATGCTCAATTACAATTCATTTAAAAAAAAATGTGAGGGGAAGCATTGCCCACACCAACACTGGATTAGTTCTAGTGTGCTGGCTCAGGTCAATTCAAGGAAAATGTGCATCCCTCCACTTTATAAAATCACAGCACTAACCACTCTGGCGTGTAGGGGTGTTGGTGGGCCCTGAGGAAGTCTGGTTAGCCCTTGCTTCCTTTTCCATAGTTCGCCCCCCACTCCCGCCACGCTGGATACTCCTCTGGGGAGAATGTGTTATTATGAACTGGACTGCACCAGATACACCGTGATGTAATTTGCAGTTTCAAATAAAAACAAAATAGTTAAACTAATACTTGATTTTCGTTCTGCTGCGTAAATGAACGTCCACAAACGAAATAGCTGAATCCAGTAAACTCGGAAAAAAAAGTTACAAATTGATCTTTCGAATGTGAAGCAACGCTGTAAGGGGTTTGCCAAATAATTAATATATTAAACTAAAGTTTAAAACAAAACGAATTTGACACGACACGACATTATTGTATTTGTCACTTCACTTTTTTTTTTTACAATAATGAACGTCAATGCATTAAAAATGTATATAAATGTCGAACGAAAATTCATTAAATAAATGCATCCTTCCAATTTTCAAATGATTGCCACCATTTGTTCCATAATAAATAGCGTCACCCTTCTTCCGAGTTGGTAAATATTTGATGTAACAGAAATAAAAGAGAATATGAACATTTAAATGTCTTCCCGAACAAAATGTGAAGATGTGCATATAAATGTGAAATTACCATGATACTGTGGTCATTAATAAAACGTGTTGATATGTAGCTGTGCAGTGTGTAGTAACTCAGAATGTGTGGAAATGTACGAAAAACAGAAATAGAGTGAGGATGGAGCTTAGTAAAATGGCGATGTTTAAAATGGCCTGATCTTTTATAAAGACTGCAGGCCGTATTTATCCACGTCCTTGGGGTGGGCTTCTACCAGCTTTCGTATTGCAATTCAACAAGAATAACTTCTCTAATGGCAACATATATCGATTGTCAGAAGGAATTTAAACTTTAGTAGCGTCTTGGTTAGATTTTCACGCAATAAATGATTAGGCCTCAGTGTATCGTGGAGAGACCAGTCAAACAGCCACAAATAGATAATATAATATAACCGTATTTTAGGAGATGTTCTAAATGCATAATGTTTATCATGTGCTCAATGTGTGAGGAGGCTTTCTTTGTAAAGTCGTCTCTATGGTATTTTGAATAAAGAGTGAAAATCCAAAGTCAATTCATTTTAAAATTATTAAATGTCCCGCAGTGTTTTATGTGATGTAGCTGAACAAGGTTCCCAGGAGCAGAATATGATGACTACAGACATACCATTTCATATATTGTCTTATGCCTGTGCTGCATTGAAAAATTACTGCCTATTTACTATCTAGACCAGCCTACACCCAAAGCTCATAACATCTGGCTCCTCTTCCTGATAGACTGGTGTATGGAAGCCATTTCATTTAGAGCAGTCAGCAGGGATATGTTCTTATGCATTACAAGTTATAGACGGAATGCTCTGTTTTAATGTTCACTCTTTTCCTGGTTTACTTCTGTTTGCTGTCTTTGCACCATGAGTCATGCGTCAATGGGGTTTATAACGTTGCCGGTCTGGAAAAAATTCTGGTAACTCTGGCACTGCACTTTTTTTCCTGACATGTCTGCCGGTGGGGGGTGATTCAGTAGTTCCCATCCCATGCAGTCCAATTGGACTTGATGGGATTGGTAACTTATTGTTACTTCACCACCCCAGACTATCCAGGTAATACCGGGATATCGGGCAGCGGAGATGGTAATGCAACTTTCCTGGTATCCCACCGGAATTACCAGTGGGATACCGGGAAAGCTGTAATGACCCCCATTGACTCACGGTTTTCCTGGAGCTCTGCAGCAAGTCTTTCGGGAAAGTCCCTTTTTTACCAGAGCTAGCCTTACCAATGTCGTCACAGTTGTTTTTCTAATGCAGAGCACTTCTGCTCAAAGTTTTCTGCTCACATTTTCATCCATGAAAACAAAGGGCCTCATTATGAGTCTGGCGGTAACCGCAGCGGTAAAACCGCCTGGTTACCGCCGACTCGTATTACCATTCCGCCTCCGTGATTCCCGGAATTACCGGGGCATTACAACCCCGGTTTCCTGGGAATCACGGAGGCGGAATGGTGTTAATCCCCATTCCCATTGAGTCCTATAGGACTCAATGGGAATGGGGATCATGGAAACACCGGCAGCATCTCGTAATGCTGCTGGTGTTTCCTTGTCCACCTGCAGGTGGGCGGTGTTAAACCCGCCAGGTCAGACCTGGCGGGAACATCACCTCCCGCCTGCAGGAGTTGTGATCGCCCGGCATGGAAACAACGGTGGCGGCGGGTTTACCGCCACCGTTGTTTCCATACCGGGCGATTTGTAATGAGGCCCAAAATACTTAAATAGCAGAAATTGAATGCTGCTCTGAGGGTGCACAGAACATAGACAATGAGCACTGTCATGGAATGAAGGGAACAGACAAGGAAATAGCTAGTGATTGAGTTAGCTTAATGAATGGAAAGATCATGCATAGAATTAAAGAAGAGTAGTGTGGGATGTATGGACCCACTCCGCCATCTTATGCGGCATAACTCTGCTACTATGGCACAAGAAACAACAACGGCAGCAAAACTCTTGTGCGCGCCAATTACCTCCAAAACCACGTGTTTAGATGCACAAAAAGATGGGTGCCCAATCTGCCACCCATGGTGCATATGTGGTGGGATGGAGCACACACTGCAGAAAATGTGCCAGTGGGCTCCATGACCAGCAAACAGAGTGCAGAAAGAGAAGCAGCGCTTTTCAAATGAAACTCCATAATGTGCCTATAAATGGCATTTGCTTTGTTGCTAAAAACTCCAAAATGCCTATACACAACACTTCTCAACATTCAAAATCATGCTTGGTGCTAAAATTCAAGTAATCTTATGAAGCATTGCAAATATACAAAGTCCTAATGTGAAGAGCAAAACATTTCTTCAGAAAAAGTGATTGTCTGTAAACTGCCAGCCTCTGTCAAAATCTGTGTGCTGTACCCTGGGCTACCTGTGGATTACAGCTGTCAGATGAGCTCCTGATGAAACTTCAAAGTATTTAAACTGAGGTCTGCCGGATTAGCAAACATAAAAAGATGGTTGCTAAAAGGAATACAGATCTTAGTTGTGTTTTTGATCCCACAGATTTAAAGCTAAGATAGTAATGTATTTATGTGATTTGATGCAACAAGTTTGGTTTCTGCTGGATTTTTAATTAAGAATGAATTAGCCTGGCTGAGCTGCAACCCTTTGGAAGTTCGAAAAAACAGGTTTCTTCCAAGGGGAGGGGAACATCCTATCAGCAGAAACTCACTGGTAGATGATAAATGTGGGTTAGCCCAGACTTTTGTCTACAGAAAGAGAATGAACACTAGCAGAGCCTTCATCCCAGGAAACAGAGGTGTGAAAGGGGTTGTAAACTGCTCCTGGAAGGAACTCCCAAGTCCTGGACTGCAGGTAGAGACAAAGGGGCAGGACCATTTGCTGTTAAGCATGAACAATGAACCATTTTCAAAGACTCATAACTTGTGATTCAAAGTGGTGAAAAATATACCAAGGACAGATCTGTTAGTCTAATTTTGGTCGCACATTTTAAGAGGTGGTAGAATCACAACAGGCGGGTTACACTGATCACGTGACTGTAAGATCCATCTGTGGCGTTCGCTTTTTCATAGTCATAATATTGTGTAATCAGTGACTGTAAGATCCATCTGTGGCGTTCGCTTTTTCATAGTCATCATATTGTGTAATCAAACCCATCTGTCACTTTCAAAAGTGCATTTCTGTTTTCCATTCTCGTGACTATTTCCAAAAACAACTCTTACTAAAACCTCTATAACTCCCTCAGTTTGTATGATAGAAGGGAAATTTCAACTCTTACTTGTACCTAACATCCATAGCTATCCATATAACCCAAAACAGTGCGAAACAGTATGATTCACCCGTTATAGTGAACATCGCATAAGGAAAAGTTTGCCGCGATTTGACATTCTGAGAAATTTTACATGTGTGAAGTAGCTTTTAATTATTTCACAGTTGGACTTTGAGATTTCAAATGTTTTCTTTTGACTAAATCATTGTTTGTGATTATGTGTAACTGTTCAAAGTGGCTCCCACAGGAATTTATAATAATGTAAGTATTTTGACCACATTTGGTGTTTTTGCCTAGTCATTTCCATAAATTATAAATTCTTATGGGAGCCGCTTTGAGCAGTTGCACATAAGCACCAGCAATGATTTAGTCCAAAGAAAACATTTGAAATCTTAAAGTCCAAGTTGGAAGCAGTTTAGAGCTATTTTACACGTGTAAACCTTTCAGATTTTAAAAATTGCGGCAATGGATAGCTACAGATGTCAGGTACAAGTTGGAGTTGGAATTTCATTTATATCATAAAAACTGAGGGAGTTATAGAGGTTTTAAAAAAGGTTGTTTTTGTAAAATAGGCGTGAGTATGGAAAACAGAAATGCACTTTTGAAAATGACAAATGGGTTTGCTTACGCTAGAGGATGACTATGAAAAAGCGAATACCACAGAGGAATCTTACAGTTAAGTGATCAGTGTAACCTGCCTACTGAGGAAACTCTACTTCTTCAGATGAGAAAAGAGTCAGCGCAAAGATAGTTCTAACAGTACTGGTTCTGAATGAAAGGTAAGATGTGTTTGAGATAGCAATAAGACAATTCAAAGATACTCCTAACAACACTGGTTCTGAATGAAAGATAGGATGGGTTTGAGATGGGGATAAGACAATGCAAAGATACTCCTAAAAATACCGGTTCACTGGGTAGAAATCATCAGGGCAGTCTGTTTCTGCCTTGCAATTTGGGCACGGGAGACATTCCACCCATTTAGTGAACAAGCATGTTACAGTCAACATGTACTTGTTCCCCCTAGAGGAGCGAATCACGGGCCCAATAAAATCGACTTGCAAATCTGACTAAGGCAGTGTCATCCCCCTATTTTGGAGGGGAGCACGGTGTGTGAGTGATGTTGGCTGAAATTGTGCACACACAAGATACCCCTTCAAGTATTGGTCGAGGTCCTGCTCCATGTGTGGCCAGTATGCAACCTCTCGCAAGATTTCTAATGTCATTTGAAACCCTGATGACCGGCGGAATGAGGTGGGGACCACCCACTGGTCATGGCCAGCTATGGATCTCCTCACAAACAAACATTTTTGGACATTTCATCAACACTCTTAGGTCGTCTTTCCCAATGTAATTGGTATCTGTCAGATGAAAGTTCTCAGGGTCCTCAATGTGTTGATAAAACTTACCAATTATTGGATCCCAATTTTTTGAGCCGTAATCAAATCAGCATCTGGGGTCTCCTTACTCCATTGTGCAGTTGAGAGTTCATTGTGAGCATTTGTCTGGGACCTAGTGATAGCAGTGGCCTGGATTTCCCCCAACAAGGACTCAATCTCAGGTAGATCCCCTTGGATGGCTCTGGTTTTGGCCAGCTGATCAGCTAGGTAATTTCCAGTTTTGTCTGGTCCCTCTACTTTAGAATGACCCGTGATCTTTTTCCAGTAGATGGTCATCCCATTCGAGGTGACCATATCATCAATATGTTGTATTAATTTTCCATGTTTTAAAGGTTTATTATTAGCACATAGCATGCCTTTGGTTTTCCAGGTAACCAGGTGCTCCATGAACTCGTTCCGTACATAATCCAAATCAGTGATTATGACCAGTTCTTGTAGTTGGTGTTGGACAGCAGTGAGGATGGAATGATGCACAGCCATTAACTCTACCACTTGACAACTTCGGGGACCGATTTGGTACCCAGCAGAGGGTTCTGGTGCATCATTCACCCATTCATTCCCCACGCCGTACCAAGTTCCTTTTCCCTGTTGTTGTCAACATGGTAGGAGCACCCATCCACATAGACAGTGGGAATTCCCTCACACTTGTCTTCCTCATAGACTTTGTTTGGGGAATTAAGGTATGCCTCCATATTGTCCTTGATTTGAAGACTTTCATCCTCAAGACAGTTTTCTCTGGCACAATCATGCAAGTCAGCCAGACTTTGCACGAGGGGACTCTTCTTGTTTTGGCCATATCTGACCTCCACAGGTAAGCCTTGCATTGACAGAATCCAGGAAGTAATTCGGGAATTACTCACATTTCCGGCTCGGATTCTGTCACTTTGAAGATATTGCAAAGGTTGGTGTGGAGTCTCCACTATGATGTTTTCCCCCTGGATAAATGGGCGGTAATTCTTCAATGCCCACACCGTTGCCAGGAGTGCCTTCTCACAATCGTTGAATTTTTCATCCGCAGAGGATAAAGTCTTACTCGCATAGGAGATTACTTTATTGCCCTTGTCATGCTTTTGATATAATACTGCAGTCAACCATGTATTTGAGAACCCTGTCTCCAAGAAGAACTTCTTGTTTTTGACAGGGTAAGCTAGGCAAGGCGCTTGTAAGAGGCTTCTTTTGAGTTGTGTTACTGCCTCAGCTTTTTCGGGACCCCACTCCCACTTAACCCCCCCCCCTTCAAAAGATGGATCAGGGGTCTTGTGATCTCTGCATAATCCTCAATGAACTTTCTGCTGCAAATAGCTAGTCCAAGGAGGCTCCTTAGTTCCTGCAGAGTTGTGGGGTCTTTTATATTCTGGAGTGCTTCTACTTTCTTTTCCTGGGGACAGAGACCTTCAGGAGTTATCTCATGCCCCAAGAAATTGACATGGGTGCTGCACCATTGTGCGTTTTAGAAAGAAAGCTTTGCTCCGGCAGCCCTCAACTGCGTCAGAACATACTAGATCTCCGCTATGTGTTCCCCCACAGTTGAGCTTTTGATGAAAACATCATCTACATATGCCAGGTTACTCCTTTCACCCAAGTCGGGCATGGCCTTATGCAGAAAGATGTTAAATTAATTGCCGGAGTTGATGTATCCAAAGGTAGTCTGGGTCCAAAGATCCTGCTGCCCCCTGAAGGTAAAGGCCAACTTGTATTGGTCCTCCCTACTGACAGGTACATTCCACTACCCATTGGTCAGGTCAATGGCAGTGTATACCTTTGGCCCATCAGCCCTTGGTCAATGTAGGAAAGAGACCGTCGGAAAGTATGGACCCGTTTGTTGAGCTCCCTCAGGTCAGCACAGAGTCTCTACTCGCCGTTTGGTTTCAAAATCCCCAGCACCAGATTAATGAAGGTGCTGTGGACTGGACAAATTATCCCACGGTACTCAAGGTTCTTAAGTATTTCAGTAAGAGACTCCATTGATGCGAGAGGCAAGTGTTATTGCTTCACAAACACTGGAGTCATGCCAGGGTCCGTGGGAATTGGTGTTGTGTGGATGTCGGTGTGATCACAGTCATATGAGTCCACTGCAAAGAGATCTTGAAAATCTAAGAAAACTTGTTTCAATTTCTGCTTTTGCTCCAGAGTCTCACAGGCATCAGCTAGGTTGACTCACTCTTCAAGCATCTGCTGAAGCCTTCTGATTTGGCTATCTCAGCGGTCATAGTACTGACTTGGACTGATGGCTTCAGGTGGGGAAGGCAGTCCTGATGGACTTGAAACATCACCTCATCCTTCCTGAAGTCACAGGTCACATCTTCCTTACCTTAAGGGCAGGAAGAGTAAACCAGGAAATTCTCCCCATGCCGGGTGAAGATCCTGTCTGGTGTTGTTTCATCATCGCTATCACTGTCAAAACAGTCCTTGAGTATTGGTCCTAACAGTTCGTTACATAAACCTATGGAAAAATGTCGGTCATCAACCGCCATTCCAATAATGGTGCCTGCACCCAGACTGCTACTCTTTAGGTCGCTGTTATCCACCTCTATTGGAATGGTGTTTGTTCTATATTGTCTAGTGGTGTTGGGTTTACCCCAAACCCTTGCTGTTGGAAATGAGCATTGAGATGAACATAGGCATCAGGATTTTTCAGTTTCTGTCCTCTTTTAATTTTTACTTCCAGTGAGAATTGTCGGGTCCGTTCTAAGATGGTTACTTCCTCTCCAATCTGAATTTCAACTGCATATGGCAGCAGTTGAGCTGACCGAAATGCTTTCTCTGGGTCATCAAAGTCCATGGGATTACCCGCTAATCGGGACCAGGCTTTGACATTTATTAGGTCCAAACTAATAACAAAGCGATTGAGATAGTCACTGCCTAAATAAAATGCAGCAGGCCCATCTCGCACGACCCAACAATTATGGATTATGCTTTTGTTGCCTTTGGACATTTTGAGCATACACCTGCTAGGCAGGAGATGTTTGGAATTGGGTGTTTCCAGGTCCATTTCCCATTTGTCTACCACTTTAAATGTGAGGATGGCTGGATCTTTTGTGAGTTTGCGGACCATGGCCTCGCTGATGAAGCTCTTACCATTGTTCACACATACTCGGGTGAGAACAGATTCCTTCCCTTAATTTAATTGAATAGGAATTAATAACTGCTCTCCAATTTTCTGAATATCAGCCAAGCTTTGAGCTGATTTCTCATCATTTTGGACTATAGGAGTAGGATTTTCTGATTGTGAATTTGTATAGAATTTCAGAGTGTTCCCTTCCTGTGTGGAATGTAACCTCAAACTGGAAAGAAGGTTGATTTTCAGAAATAGAGGGGACTCCCCATCAACAGTTTGTTGTCCTACGGCAATTACTGTCACGTCTGGGATTTGGTTGTTTTGGAAGTGGAATTCAATTTGGTCAGGTTTTTTGTTCAACCATGTGGCATGTGCCATTTAAACTAACATGGTTGACACTATGTTTTAATGTTATTGGTCGGTTAGTCTGGGTCCAGAGGACCTTGTTTACACAATCTATGAGGGGAGACAATCTACGCAGGATGTCATTCCCTAGTAAACATGGTGTTCCCTCTGGAGTCACAACTATGACCGGGTGATTCACCTTGTGACGCCCAATTTTAATGTCTAAATCCGCAGTCCCCTCAACAGAAATTTCCTTCCCATCGAAGTTCTGAAGTTGTCCAGGAAGAGGGGTGAGAGGGATTTGGTATTTCTCCCCCCTTCCCGAATTCAACTGATCAAAGGCCCGTTTTGACAGAAAGGTGGCTTGGGATCCAGCGTCCACCAGTGCCAAAATTGTACATTGCCCCTTTATTTGGACCAGGGCATAAAAACTTCCCTCCTTCTCCTCAAGGGGGCAACGATAATGCACATTTTAGGCCAATTGTTGGATTAATTTCTTTGCTTTAGATTCTGACAGAGGGGTGATTTTGGCAGGATTTTGTTTGGGATCTTGGGAACCTGTAAGAAAAAGGTGGCAATTGGATACTGGGGAAGTTTTGGGCTCCCCTGGTTCTGATTCAGGGCTGCCCCCCTTTTTGGAGGCAGTCACCAGAACTGGTTTGAACAAGGGGATTTTCTTGCAGGTCATTCAGGGGTTTGATGATGGGTGGTTTTAACTCGGTCCCCACATCTACCCAGTCTTGATCAGGATCTCTTGGGACCCATCTCTCCTTGGGACGAGTTCCCCCATCACTGAAGGAGAAGATCCATTTCCCAGAATCCTCTGAGGACCCTCTCCTTCAAATTGGAAGATTTGCACCTCCTCTCCAAAATGGGTCCTTCTAGGCTCTTTATTTCTCCCACCCGACCTCTGTTCCTTAGGTTGCAGACTTTCGGGGGCAGGAGATTCTGCTTCCAGTTCCTGGGTTTACAGGGGCTTTTCACAAGTGGGGAAGGAAGCTTCTTCTAAGGCTTTACAACCCTTCTACCCCTGTGCCTCCTCCCTGGGACCGGTGGGTTGTCGGGGTTCTTCCCCCGTCATTGTTCTGGAGCACCAGACCCTTCATTTGAGGACTTCTGAATTGCCATGCTCATCTGAGGGTTCTGTTGAGCCCTCAGCATGCGACCTAGATCCTGTGCCATGTTCTGGACCTTGCGCTCCATTTGGGACACCCGCTCTGGCTGGTATAGGGTTCTCTGGTCTACCCTTGGTTGATCATGGGAAGGGTAACTGTCCCTTCTTCCATAATACCCTTGGTTGGGATAGTTTTGGTACCCCTCCACCCTTGGCCTCCCCTCTCCCGGATTGGGCTGTCTGGGCTCAGGAAAGTGGGGAAAGAAAGAAGGGTTATTTTGGGGGTTGACATTTTGCAGGTACCAGGGAAAGAAATTCATCCCGGCATTTGGAGGATTACTGCGCTCCTCGGGATAGTAAGGAGGGAAGTTTCCTGAGTTGGCGGCTGCCTGGTTGGACCCCCCCCTTAGGTTGGGGGAGACCACACATAGCCCAGGGTGGGTTTGTTGCCCTTGTAATTGGGGCTGATGTAGTCTGGGGAGTTGGGGGTCCCATTTGTGTGGTTACCTTCCTGACTCCCTGTTTGGGATTGGCCCGAGGGCCTTCCGGGTCTTGGGTTAGTAGGATTCTGTGCAGGAATGTTTTTAGGTCTTCCATCTCCAGATCTAAAATGGGGGCAACCTTCACCTCCGCCACCTTAGCAGCAGCAGGGTTGTTGGTCGGTTTTGGGTTTTTATTAGCACTTTTACTTTCTACTGGTTTCTGTACTTCGTAAATGCGAGTTGCTTGTTCAATGACCCAGTCTAGTGATCTTTTCTCATGAAAATCCGTCACCAGCTGGGTCATAATATATTTAGGGAGGGCGTTAAAGAAGGTATTGACAGACTCCCTACTGTCTGCGTGCACACTTCTGGTGGTCTGCGCAAAGGCACGTTTCAGTTCTTGGACAAATTCTTGTGGGGCATGGTCTTCCCCACATTGCAGGTTGTAGGCTGCTTTGCGGGCCTCTTGAGGGTTTTCTATGGATTGAAAAATGCTTTTAGATGGCCGACCTATATGTGGACCATCTTAAGTGGTTCTGATCCTCCAGCCCCACAAAGAAGCTGGAGTACTCAGGTGAAAATATCCACTTAACGTACTGAATACAGCTTTGGCTGTCCTTCAGGTGGAAAGTCTCCATCATTTGCTCAAACAGCTCAAGGTGTTCCCAAAATGAATATTTGGCATTCTTATGGTGGGGCGTGATGACGCTCCTAATAGCCTTGATTTGCTTCAGGGGATCTTTCAGTTAAGCTCTCTTAACTTTGTTGGCCCTTTTAGTTAAGGTCACCCTGGTCCACTCATCCTCTGACTCAGAGGCACTGCAACCAGAGGTGTCTGTCTGATCCTCCAGGCTCTCCCTGATTCTGCGAGCTTGGGAATGGCTGGCAGAATGAGGGGGCCTCGTCTCTTGAGACCTGTGGTACTCAGAACAATCTTCTGACTCTCCCTTGCTCCCCGGATTGGCTGAGTAACCCCCCCCTGTCCTATCCTAGCTGGGAAGAGGTTTTTAAGGTGCTCTTAGTGGGCCTATTTTCATGGAATTCTCCACCAAATTTGATTGACTGATCTCTAGGTAGGTGATATTTCTGAGGGTCCAGTTCTCTGATTCTCCCCTCACTGGAGTCTCCCTGATCAGAGAGGCTGGCCCTAATATTTGGGAACCTGTACATAGATGCCCACCCATCCATTTCTGGGAGGTGTTGATCTATCAGTCCCATATTTCCCATTGTGTTGAAGTCTTCCATCCCGTGGCCCTTGGTTCATATGAGCCAGTGGGCATGGGGGTGGCAGAGTGCATGGAATTGAAGGGATTGAAGTCCGTGATGCCAGGGTTCCTGAGGTATGCTCAGGGGTTTCTCTCTCCCATGTTACCGCATCTCTTTCAGCCCCTATTTCCTGATGACATGCCAATATCTGACATTTTTGCTCCTCTATTAAGGTCTTAATGGTCTCTATGAGTTGTTCTTGCATGGCTATCTGTTGGTGGAGCCGGTCATTCTTTTCACAGAGAGCCTCATTGTCTCTCTGTGCTTTCTTCCTGAATTGGGAGTATCGGGCCATTTTTTGCTGCAGGAGACTCACCTCCTGAGTTTGGTCCTTACTGGTCTGGTTATACTTTTCCAAGGCATCCTCCACCCGCCTGGTGGCTCTAGTAGCTTTTTGTAATCCATTTTGATTTCACCAGGTTCCTGGAGGGCCAGGTGATTTTCTTATATGTTTGTTTTCAAATGGCTGACTTCCTGTCCTAAGCCGTCCCTCTCCTGACTTAGAGTGGCCCTCTGTGCAGCCAGCCGCCCCTCTGTTTTTTAAGGGCACCAACTTTCTGGCACTCCTCATCAAACTATGTTTGGGATTCTAGGTCTTTGATAATCAATTTATTATTTTCCTCTTTTAATTTGTCTATCTGGTCCTGTATGATGACCACCTGTTCTGCACAGACTCTATTAAAAGTTAATTGTTGCACCAGCTTTTGTTGACTCTGTTTTAAAGAGTCAAGCTTTTCCTGACACTATTTTTGCAATGTCTTTATCTGGGTGTCTTGTTCTGCATTCTTTTGCAGTAAGAGAGCCATATCTACTTGGATTTTGGTGGCATACTGCCTAGCCTCTGTTTCAGATTCATTTCTATCCTGGAGCCTTTGCTCTGCAGAGTCCAGATTGCTCTGGATTTTCTGCAGTGCTTCCCCTTGCCTCTTTGTGAAATCTCCATTGTCTGCATACTTTTCCTGTATGACTTCTATGTGGAGGACGCTATTTTAGCAATTTTGAATTGCTCCTCTTTTATTTTAGGGGTCATGTACACCTCACTGAGTGCTTTATGTAATGGCTCCTTGTCCTGCCAGATGTTAAGGTTGATTTCAGTGATTTCTTGTTTTATTCCCTGCAGCCATACCTGTTCGTCCTGTTCTAGCCATTCACCCCTGACAAACAATTTGTGCAGTAGTGTTCCCTTGCAATATTGATTTCCACTGGGGTCGCCATTCCAGAAATATGAATTTCCTTCTGACATATCTCAGGGTTACTTTACTTTTGCAAACAGGCTCTACTCCTTTGAGTATTTCTTTTTAGGGGTGCTTATACAGTGTAGCACAGTATGGTAATCCAACAAGGTGTATGTACCCCGTCAGCTAGCATGCTGTGTTAGACTGTCACGAGTGGTATGTCTAATTCAGGATCCCGCGACAAGCCCCCAAGCTATAAGTGATTTCAATCCGGCACACATTCAAGTCAAAGCCCGGCATGTAGTGCACATCTGAAACAATTATTTATTTTTGTCTATAAGTTTAATATTATGAACAATATACCACTCATATCACACCCTTCTCCTGGAACCCCCCCCCCCCCGGTCACAATGAACCATGAATCAGGTTAGTTTGCAAAGGTCAATATTTATTTATGTATTTAAAATTTAATTATAGGATATTTTAATAGGTAAACAACAATCACCAATGGGGTCACAGAACACCCAAGAATATCTTTAATACACTAGGAATAAGTAATGAGCAAAACAGATGCAGCACAGAAAATAATACTTTTGTGTTGGTTCAGATCAGATAGCATTATGGTTAGAGGTTCCCCCTGCAACAACCCTCAACCCCCAATGGGCAATTAAATAGATGTGAGGAGAGAGCAGGTATTCAGGAATAGCATAAATCAAACAGAGTATCAGTCCCTCTTCCCCCTTCAAACACAAGAGAAAAACAGAATTGACTTTTCAGCTGTCAGCATGGCTTTAAAATTGTCTTTTAGAATTGATTGGGCAAAAAACCCAAATGTGGTCAAAAATACTAAAATTGTTATACATTCTAATGGAAGCCGCTTTGAACAGTTGCACACAAGCACCAGCAATGATTTAGTCCAAAGAAAACATTTGAAATCTTAAAGTCCAAGTTGGAAGCAGTTTAGAGCTATTTTACACATGTAAACCTTTCAGATTTTTAAAATCGCTGCAAACTTTTCTTTGCGCGATTTTCACTGTAACGGGAGAATCGCACTGTTTTGAAATGCTACTGAGGAAACTCGACTTCTTCAGATGAGAAAAGAGTCAGCGCAAATATAGTTCTAACAAAACTGGTTCTGAATGAAAGGTGGGTTGGGTTTGAGATAGGGATAAGACAATGCAAAGATACTCCTAACAACACTTGTTCTGAATGAAAGATAGAATGGGTTTGAGATAGGGATAAGACAATGCAAAGATACTCCTAACAATACCGGTTCTGAATGAAAGATAGGATGGGTATTAGATGGGGATAAAACAATGTAAATATACTATGGGCCACAGTTCTTCCTATTAATACTCACAGGATACGTTTTTAAATTGGACCGTCAGTTCTGGTCATGGATTGGGTCTGGTTTAGGAAAGACAGTACATCAGGCACGGTACTGGATTAGCTAGGCCGGTCGCCGGATTTGTGCAGGATCAGCCCTCCTAGTCTGTGGGTGTTTGAATCAGCTGGCTGGCGAGTTCCTCAGGCAAGCCTAGCCTAGTGTTGGCAAGCCAGAGGATTTCAGGATACTCGTTCAAAATTCCTTCTCACAGCACCCAGTGCTTCACTGTGTAGAGAGAATAAATTTGAGGATTAGGGCCTTGCTGGAAATCAATAGTTCTCTATTGCTGGATGGAGTCTGGGCCTCTGGATCTGGAAGAATATTAAAGCTGTATGTATAATCCTGGATCAGATTGCTTCGCCGGAATCAGGAAAGTGACTGGATCAGTGAGTTCCTATGTGTTGTCAGCTGTCTCTATTTATCCTTTCTACTTGAAAGCCATGTGAAAAAACTGCGGAGTTACTTACAAGTTCTCAACCGCATACCACCCTCAGACAAATGGACTGGTTGAAAGGTTCAACAGAACCATGAAGAGCATGATAGGTGCTTTAGAGGACCCCCTTAAAAGAAAGTGGTACCTTCTACTGCCATGCCTTCTCTTTGCTTATAGAGAAGTCCCTCAGGAGGGAGTAGGTTTTTCTCCCTTTGAACTTCTTTATGGTCTTCCGGTCAGAGGTCCATTGACCCTGATCAAGGAGGGGTTGGAGAGTGCTCCTTCCCCCAAGCCAGTCAGATTGACTGACTACGTGATAGCTCTACGAAGGAGTGATAACTTTCAAGTGATAACTTGAAAGCTGGACAAGCATTGGTCAAGCACTGGCATGACCAAAAGGCTAACATGGTTGGGTTTACTCAGGACCAGCTAGTTCTTATTATGATTCCAACAAGGCAGAGGGCCTTGCAAGACAAATGGATGGGACCCTTCAAAGTTGTGGGTAAACTTGGAGAGGTCAACTATCTGGTGGACTTGGGAAACCCCAAGGAGGCTCCAACAGTCTTCCACACTAACAGACTAAAAGCGTATGTCTCCAGACCTGATGTAGGAGCTTTGCTTCTAGCATCATCAGAGGAAGAAGAAGAGAGTGAAGCTCTTCCTGATCTCCTCAGAGGCTTACCTTTAGACGAAAAGATTGAAGGAGTAAATCTCTCTTCAAATTCGACACCTGAGCAACAGGAAGAGTGCAAGTCTATGTTAAATCAGTTTGCCTCTCTGTTCTCACTTTCACCAGGCTTGACCCCTTGGGGAGAGCATGAAATACTCATTGGTGACTGTCTGCCAGTCAAAAGCAGAGGATATCGAATGTCAGAAAATGTAAGAACCCACATCAAAGGTGAGGTCAACAAGATGCTTCATCTCGGGGTAATAGAGCCCTCTACTAATCCATGGTCTAGCCCAGTTGTGTTAGTACCAAAGGCAGGATCTAAAGAACTTATATTCTGTGTGGATTACAGAGCTCTTAATGCAGTCACTAAGACTGATGCCCACCCTTTGCCTAGGACAGATGAGTTGGTGGATAGACTTGGTGCAGCCAAGTTCCTCAGCACTTTTGACTTGACGTCAGGCTATTGGCAAATAGCCCTGACAGACCATGCCAAGGAGAAAACTACATTTTCTACCCCAGTTGGCTCATACCAGTTTAAGGTTATGCCTTTTGGATTGAAAAATGCACCTGCTACATTTCAAAGGATGGTAAACCAGGTCCTGAATGGGATGGAGGACTTCTGCATGGCATATTGGATGACATAGCAGTGTTCATCAATTCTTGGGAAGAATATGTGGACCAACTGAGATATGTTTTGCAGGCTTTTGGAAAGGCCAATCTGACCATAAAGGCAAGTAAATGCCAGATTGGACAGAGTAAAGTGGTCTACCTTGGACATGAGGTAGAAGGTTGAGAAATAAGGCCTTTGCCCAGTAAGATTGAAGCTGTGCAAAATTGGACAACACCTACTACTCAGACCCAGATTAGAGCCTTCTTAGGTCTCACTGGGTATTACAGGAATTTGATTGAGAGCTATGGGTCCATAACTTCTCCACTGAATGTCATCTCCTCTCCTAAATTCCCTAAAAAGGTTAGGTGGAATGAGGAATGCAATCAGGCCTTTGATACCCTGAAAAACGCTCTTTGCCAAGCCCCAGTACTCAGAGCTCCTGACTACCACCAAACTTTCATTGTGCAAACAGATGCTTCCAATGTAGGAATAGGTGCAGTCCTCAGTCAACTGGATGGGAAATGTAGGGAGCACTCCATTTGCTTCATCAGTAGAAAACTGAAGGATCCTGAAACAAGGTGGGCAACCATTGAAAGAGAGTGTTTTGCTATTGTGTGGGTTCTGAAGAAGTTTAGGCCATACTTGTATGGTTCTACTTTTGTCATTCAGACTGACCACCAACCCTTGAGATGGTTAATGCAAATGAAAGGGGAAAACCCAAAACTACTGAGATGGTCAATCTGCCTGCAAGGGTTTGATTTCACCATTGAGCACAGGTCAGAGTGTCACCACCAAAATGCTGATGGTCTCTCTAGGATGTATGTCATCGACTATAGGTATGAGATTCATCCAGGAGTGGATAAAATCCTCCAGTCCCTTAGTCTGGGGGGGAGAGGCGAGTGTTAGGGAGAATTCTCTCTTAAGGCTGAATTTCCTAACCTAGTGAGTCCCCCAGCAGCTTTTCTGGATTTCTGGAGTTTGCTTTTTTCTCCTGCCAAGAGTGAGACTCTTTTTCTCCCACTCTTATGGTGTTCCTTGACTGTTAATGTGTTTTATGGGCTATGGGGTCCTTTACTCCATAGGGTCTCATGTGTTTTTACTATGTGTCTCACACAGCACCCTCCGTGCAGTAACACAGGGGTGTCATAGTGACACCCCACCATAGACTCCATACCCTGGGACTGACTACTGTCTCCCAGGGCATGTAAAGTCACCATTGGCTTTACTAGTCCCAAATTATTAACAGAAACCAGTACAAATCATCATATTGTGGACATACTGGTCGGGGAAATTCAATTCGATTGCCCCGGGATCTGTTAGTCGAGGGGGCACGTCTCCGTCCCCCCTGATCGAGTTTTTATATTTGACCGCAAATATTTCCCTATGGGATTTTCCCATTGTTCGAGGCTACCAACTTTAATTATTTAATTCTCATAGCCTTGAACATATCGCCAGTTTATTTAATTAACATTAATTCACCAGTTGGTATTTTTTGCCAGGACTCGATTCTAAAATGGCGTTTGTGTTCTCTTCTGTGACTCCAACCCAAGTCGAGCCCTTGTTCCACTTTTTGGCGGGCTTCTCCACAGAAGCCTCCAAAAATGGTGCCACTCTGTCTGGGTACCACAGGGGGTGTGGGATGGTGTTTAGGCACCCTGGACTGTGTTACCTTGGTAACTCAAGTCGCACTCTTGTGTGATTGGTCCAAGTGGTGAGCCGGCCGGCTCACCACTTAGCATGTTTGATTGACAGCTAGGCTAAGTGAATGGGAGTATGCTGCATAAAAGCAGGGCTTTTGGGACTGGAACTTCAGAAGTCACCACAGGACCTGAGAATCCGACGAGGGAGAAGCTGAGCCGACCTACCATGACAACACCACCGGTGGAGCCCTGCAGAACCGACTCACCACTTCCCGACGACAGAGAAGATTTCCTGGCTGGAGAGGCTTCTTCCCCTGACTGGTGGGCACATCCAGTTTACCTTCTTCTCTTCGCACCCCAGACCGGTTTGTGGTCGAACTGCTCGTGCCAAACACCCCGGCAGCCGGATAGCCACTTACCACTGAACCGTGAATCAACGGACCGCTCCTTGTACCTGAGAAACTCTGCGGCTGGTTTCTTCCCTGGCAGTGCAACGGACTCCTGTCTTCCTCCCCGACGAGATCCTCTCTTCCCCGGACAAAACACCGACCTGCATCCGCTGCCAGGAACAACTGCCCCCGCTGGAGTGTTCTCACCACTTTAAGGTACCGTGTCCACCAGGCCTCCCTTTCTAAAGATTGCTACAAGGTAATAATAACCCCTTAACCTTCTGGACTGGGCTGGCCACCTTGACCCTCTAATTGGTCCCTTTCTTTGTTCCAACTCCTTTTTGAACCGTTACAAGACTCTTGTGCACTGCAACCGTGTGACCTTGGACATATTTCGTTTTGATCCTCTTAAAGCGGATCCAGCCTACTGACTCTGAATTCACGGTGTTACTTTGCCTTCCTCTCTTGTGTTCGTGAAAAAGTGTTGGGATCTGTTTCAAATTATTCTCTGCTTTTCTCTCCCTTTTTGAGACCGAATTATTAGAGTGCCATCTACGTTAAGCGCTCACCGCTGTCTGAAAATAAGTGGGGCTTTACTTAAGACTTGTCTAATATTCTTTTAAGAGAGTGTATATCTTTTAGTGACCGTGTTTTTGAATTGCTTACTATTAGTGCCTGTGTGTTTTTCTAGATGTGGTTTTAAATAAATAATTATATCTATTTTACACTAAGCCCTGGTCAGTGTTTACTTGTTCTATTGTGTTCTCTTGACCTATTGTGAATACCCTGTATACTGCCTAACTCTTTTTGATGGAAGTCTGACTGCTCAGCCACAGCTACCAAGTGAATCTGTGTGGTACAGACTGCTACCAGGTGGGTTTACTGCCAAACACCTGTAGTCCTAAATCTTTTGCAGTGGTCCCAGAGGGAACTGCACAGGTTTCTGCCTAACAAAGACCACCAGCCAATAACATCGCACTCACTCCAAAGGCCTGGGTTTTTGCATCCCGGCTTGGTAGGCCCCAAACACTTGGGGGCGTGTGCCTGCTGGACACTCAGAGTGGGAGGAGGAGTTGCTGACTGCAAGTGGTCATGCCAGACAAGCCAGGGACATCAATCGCCTGGCAGAAAATATAACTCCTTCAGATGCTGCACAAACTGACGAACTCTGCCTATTAAGGCAGGAGAGGAGAGAGGACATGCAACAAATGAGGCAGACGATTTGCGATGACGGTTTGGGTTTGTGCCAGTGCCTGCATGATGCATTATTGGCCTCAAGGAACTACCAGCAGCAGGAGATGGACACCTTGAGGGAAACCCTGCATGTGGAGATGTTGGGCCTAAATGGAATACCAGCATCAAGACACAGAATCCCTGAGTAAATGCCTGCATGCAAGATGTTGGACTTAAGGGAATCCTACCAGCAAGGCACAGATTCCTTGAGGCAATCACTGCTTGATGAAATGTTTGCCACAAGGGACATCCACTGACAAGAGATGGATTCCTTGAGGCAATCTGTCAACATGCAGATGTAGATGTCAAGAGGCAGTATGCATAATTTCTCTTTGGCCACTCATGACATCCATCTTCAGGACCATGCAGCAATTGGGTCCTTCAAGCATGCATCCCTCTCACGAGTGACTAGATCAGAGTGCACCATCCCAGGATTCACCATAGGATGGGGGTTCCGCGTGAACCATGCAGGTGATGCCAATGGCCATGTCCACACTCACCAGTATCCTCTTGCCACCACCTCCCTTTCTTCATGCACCCTGGAGTCCATGAGCCCATGGAGGGGGCATGGATTTGTTTCGTTTAATGTTTTCCTCCTTCCCCAAACAAAGAAAACAAACTAATGAATTGTTTCAAAGGGCCGTTAAAATACACCCCTTTGAAATTAGCATGAAAATATGTATATCATGTTAGTCTCTGATCTGTAATCTATATAATAAGTGTTGTTGGTGTACACTATGACGGTACGTCATAAATAAACACTGCCCTACCTGCAAACATGTAACCCTGAAACCAACCCCTTTTCTTTGTGTTTATTTTCAGTGGGCTAAAAGTTGAAATAAGTACGGTCAACCAGAAGTACTCAACACAACAAAACCTCCTTGAAACAAACAGTCCTTTTTCTGTCCTGAAGACGGCTACACTTGCAACAACAGATACATTGGGCCTCATCACGAGTTGGACAGTAACGCCGGCGCTAATAGCGCTGGCGCTATCTGCCCTACCGCCCAACCCACCGGCGCTATTAGCGCCGTATTACGGATTTGGCAGATTTGGAAATCCCCATTCCCCATTGAGCCCATTCGGGAATGCCCCATTCCCCATTGGGCTCAATGGGGAAATTTCGCACTCATACCGCCGGCGGATTTCCTGCCGGTGGTATGAGTGCGAAATTTCAGGGGATTTCCCCCCAGCCCAGAGCTGGGGAGAAATCCGCCAAAGCCCTGATTTGGTGGACCCTTAAATTCGGCGGTAATAGCGCTACCGCCGGATTTAAGGGTTACCGCCAAACTCGTGATGAGGCCCATTGTGTAATTTTCTGATTCTTCCTGTTGCCATTAGCCGAAACATATGTCGACTATCACACAAGCCTAAGGTTTCTAATAGGCTTCTCACGATAGAGCAGTGCCCTGTGAATAAAAGTGCTCTACCCTTGTGTCTTTTTTGAACAGTAGCATAAAATAATGCACAAACGCACGTACTAACCCCACCACATTTTAATGTTTTGTATCAGACTCTCTGTCTGTTCCTTGTTTATCTGTTATGTCTCAGTCAAAGATCTGTTTTTAGGTTATTTTGTATACATGTTTTATGGATAATTAAATAAAATGTATACTTTTGTCAGATTTGGTTAGTTTCATAACTTGCATTGTACGCTAACAGGAGTGCATCAGGTTAATCTGTATCCCCATGAACATAGGTATAAACTGAAACCTCGTTTTGAGAGTAAGCGACCCCTTCCGATAATATGTACACCCTCCGCTAGGTCACAGAACCAAGAGACAGGGTCACCACCTTCACTGTGTTACTAAGTCACTCTGTGCCAAATGATACCGTTCGCATTGTGACAGAATCCCAGAGAAAGTTAGTTTTACCTATCTGGGGGTGACTTTTAGAAAAATTCTTAGAGCTTTGAACATATGAATATTGTGCCTAGAAAACTGATGCAAAGTATAGGGGCTATCAAGAATGATTGTCTCACATTTAAATGTAAACCAGTTTCGACTATAATGACTATAATATAATATAATATAATATAATATAATATAATATAATATAATATAATACAGCCTGTGCTATAGCCATGGGACCTCATGGTGCATACACATGAGACAAGTGAATCATCATAGAAAATCTATTTTGCTGGAGGACCCTCGGGTTTCCCGCCTGTACTCTGAACTAGGCATATGTCCAATTCTGGAGCTTTGATACAAAGGCCTGCTTAAAATGTGGCTATCCATTCTATCAATATCATTAATACCAGCAATTGCCCATGTAATTCCGGCAGACCAAGTGGCGGGAACTGTATTAGTGTTTGGCGGTATCCCACCGGATTTGCCAGCGGCATACCACCAAACTATTAATGAGGCAGAATATCGTGCCCGAGAATTAAAAGACACCCTTGTGTACCCATGTTGTGAATTCTTTGTTAGTTGTTCAATCCCCTAATTTGTGCTGCACTAACTTTACGCTGCTTACACACTTGGAAATTAAACAGATCATTCTGAAACTTGGGTTTGTTCCCAGAGGGAATGCGGAGGGGGTGGGGGGGGGGTAAGAACCCCTAGGCAAACATGGCATTCTTTCTCTGTGGAAGGCATTCAGCCTTGTCTACATTTTACATTGTACAAGCATGAAGGTTGGTCAGTGACTAGGCTACATTTTAATTTGCTCCAGATGAACTCATGGCCTTCCTGCTGGAATAAACTGGAGACATAATTGAACATTTACTGCCATGTCAAACCCAAGAAGATGGAATTACGCTTGCATTTCACTGTTATTTGCCACAGTTAAGCAAAAATACGTATTCAATTTTGATCTTAACACAGAAATGAACCAGCATTAGAAAGCGCCTTCCTTCTTTTAAGTTCTTGTTATCTTGTCATGACTGTTGGGTGCTCACCGGGTTGAGTAATTATTTAGAGAAAGCCCTTAGACACCGGTCATTTCTTATTAACGATTATGATATGAATGTTGCTGCTATTCTCATGATGACGTCATCATATTTATTATACAGTTTTATGTTTCGTTTTAACTTGCTCTAATACTTTGATGAGTTGACGCTTACAATTCAAATAAAGTTTTATACAATACAATGCACACGTTTCATTTGGAAGCATTTGAAACGCGTTATCATTATGGTGCCACTGTGTTGCTGCCAAAAGAAAATAGCCTCAACAATTCAAATTTGTGTTTGAGATTTAGATTGTGGCCAGTTGGCACCACCTCCGCTCACTGGCTTGGACTGGCATCACACTGTCATATTCTTTCATTCTGAAAAACAGGGGAGCCCACATACTGTGTCATATTTTGCCATTAAACCGAAACACATTGAAGCTTGGTTGAATCACCAAGTTCCAAAACACTCGATGTGATCAGGAAAGCTTCCTGGTAAACAATATATTTCGTATGATGTTCTTGGAATTAGACGTTCTGTGTGCATTTTGCCGAGAAGGTCTGCAAACAGTTCCTTTGCAATTGACTCAGGTTTTTGGTTTGCCTTTTTCGGATTCTCAAGCATACAATGCCTTTTGGTGACATGTTTTGATTACCTTTTTCCTAAAAAATGAATCTCATTCTTCAAAGAAGCCTGATATAGCTTTATATGGATATAGTAAAGACAGTCGATAACAGTGCAACATAATTTTGAACTGGAATGAAAATAGCAGTGCTTTGTTGGTTCTAGAGCGAGCGTATACACGTTCTGTGGTGCACAGGAGTGTGTGCATGTGAGCCGAACTGCTGCTTAGACAGAAGACACAAAGGGGATTCGTTAAAAGGCCAACGATTTGGATTTTCCAAAGCTGTAAAGAATTCACAGTGAAACGATACAACACTTTTATTCCACTAAAATAATGAAGAAAGACACAGATGAAAGCATTGTGCTTTAAACACATATCAAGTTTAGCTTCAGCGCCCTGGGGAACTGTACGAAGTACATAAAAGGAGGTATTTGATACCCTACAAAATGTGTTCCTTTATTTCTCATTGTATGAAATGTCATTACAACAAGGACTGCATCGATGATGATGCTTTTAATATGTCTGATTGCTAAAATGTCTGGATGTATCTTTTCCATGTTAATGCGTTATGGCGTTTTGAATCGCATGAGCTGCTTGTGTTAAAATAACCATAAGCAATTACTTTCATATGATCGAAATGTACTAAATTAATGTAGTAGTGGAATATGTACAGAGCGTGTCACTTCTTAAAGTAGAAAGTAAATCGAAAACAATGTTATTAATGCTAAAAGTACAATACACATTGTGCATACTTGGGGATCCACAGCTATTTTATACAAATACAAATAAAACCTAAGGGGCCATAGACAATGGATAACTGATTAATTTGAGAAACTGCAGTTTATCGAACCACAGCAAGAACATGATATGATATGATAGTTTATTTATATAGCGCTTAAACACAATGTGTTTCAAAGTGCTTCAAGGCAAGGGAGGGAACAAGGGAAAATACAATGGCATTCTTACAGGCCATGAACAGTAAGGATGTGAAATTAACTATCGTACTCAGCCTGACGACATTTCAGATAGTGCAAGAGCTAAGACATAGATAAGGAAGGGAGGGGGAGAGTGGGAAGGATATGCAAACAGACAGGTGACTACCGTACTAGGCCTGACGACATTTCTAGTAGAGCCTGAGAAACCAAAAGGTGAGGGAGAGGGATGCAGAAAGGGAGGGGAGGAACAAAACAAACAACTATCGTACTAGGCCTGACGACATTTCAGATAGTGCTGGGGGGACGAGTAAGGGGAGGGGGAGGAGATAGACAAGCTTGCTATCATACTAGGTCCAGGGACAATTCTGTTAGAGTAAGTGCATAGAAGAAAGTAAGGTGAGGAGGAGATAGGAAAAGGGAGAACGGGAGAGGAGGAGAGAACAGAGAGTAAGTAGTCAAAAAGAGTGGAGAAGCAAGAGGGGAGAGCGAAATCAGTAGTAACACATAATGTTGCAAGCCTGGATACAAGATGAAGATGGGAACAGCATGATTCAGGGCCACCATGAGACAGGTTGACTGACGAACTGTGAATCAATGAAGTCCATAAAAGTCAAATCCAGCATTGGCCATAAGACGATGATGGTGAAACCAGAATGTATCAGGACAGACTCCTGCAGAAGTAGTCTGGAGAAGGGAGCAGGAGCAGGGTAGAATAATCAAGCAAAACAGGCAACACCTGTCTGCGAGAAGGGGGGCACAAGGGAAAATCACGGGGGGACCAGAGGGGTGGGGATGGCCTGTGGGGACAAAGGGAGTATACACATGTTTGTGCATTCTTACCTGTTGTCTGAGCAGGGGTTCGGGCTCTGGTTTCTCCCCGTCCAAACAGGTCCAAACAGGAATTGTCCTTTTCTTTGTCTGCCCTTCACTTCGGATGCCCAGGCGTGAGACACTCTTGATATAAGAGTTGGGAGCAGGAAGGAAGAGGCAGGGCTATGAAGGTGGGTGGTGCTTTGGCAAGGTGACCTAAATCCGCTTGCACCTGTTCCCCATCTGCAAAGGAAAAGAGACTGGAGGGCTCCTTAAGTAGGGAAAAAGAGCGGCAACCAGGAAGGCACTGGGTAGGCGGGGCTTGCTAAGTGGGGAAAAAGAACAACAACCAGGAAAGAACCAGGTGATCAGGGCTTAGGCCAGGTGACCAAAATCCACTTGCACTTGCTCCCCATCTGCAAAGGAAAAGAGGCTGGCAGGCTCCTTAAGTAGGGAAAAAGAGCGCCAACCAGGAAGGCACCAGGCCAAATCTCATTGATTTAAGGCGGGGGTGGACAGAAAGGGTGTTGGCCCTCTAAGTTGCACATATATGACTTCATATGAAGCAACATCATCAAAGGTATTACATGAAACCATGGGAAATGAGATCAACAGAAGAATCATCAATTATCATTATACTCGTACACATGAGCAGTGAAAACGTGCCTGGCAACTAGTGAAAGAGGCAGCTTGACACCACGAGGAGTGACCAGCCAGCAAGCCAGTGTGACTAAGAAGACACTTGTGAAAAAGGCAAACTGAACAATCAATGTGACTGGGCGACCAGGAATTGGGGCACAGTGAAAGATGAGCAAACCGAGGTATCTATGGAGTGAAACAGGGTAGCCAGACAGTGGGGTAGGGTGGCTAATCATAAAGCCATAGTGGCCAGTTTGAAAGGCAGGGTGACAAGGGAATAAGGCTGAGGTGTCTGTGAATGGGGCAGGGTGCCAATGAGTAAGGGTGGATGGCCTCTGCGTAGGTTGTGTTGATGAGTGAGTGAGGCATTGTGACTATCACTCAATATTATGCATTACTAACCTCCTTCTAAGCGACTGGTAGGGGTCATATGGCGACCAGTAAACAAAGCAATTTTGCTGAATAATAGATGCATGGGGACCATATGGTGAACATTCAGTAAGGCAGGGCGAACCCTGGGAAATGTCAGTACATGGAAAAGATTTGATGAGGCTGTTCTGGCCTATCAAAGTTTCAGTTTTATTTCTTCCAAGTAATTGTTTGCAGTCTAACATGAAAATACAACTTGGAAATACAAAAATAGCATTTTCTCTAGAAAAGTAATTTTTAATTAATTTTAACTGAACCACTGTGTCCAGTCCTCAAATGTTAATGTGAATGTCCCTCAGCTGAAAGCAGCTATTATGGAACACACAGTGTGCCTCACTACAAAATAATGGAAGACAGAGGAAGTTGTGTGTCAATAGCATAAATACATTTTGCATATTCCAGCACAGTTTCAATTTCATCATATCCTGTATGATAGAGCCTAACCTTCACCCTAAAGGCACCCTAATTGAATACATGGGGCAGTGGCAGATTTTATGGCATAGATTAACATTGCACTCGATGCAAGGCTCGATGCAAGGCTCTGGAGAGTGTTGGATATATGCATGTAGTGCAAAAGGACCGTATAACCCTGAGCTCCTTGTAGACTTACAATTGGTGGGCAATGTTGTCGTGGGTCTACAGCTAGAGTATGTAGGGATCAATGTCACAACTAATTAGGCAGTCACTCTCAACTCAGGGAGTTCCATTCCCCCAAAGCAAGGTGGCGGGCACCCAAAGCACTTATACAGATTCAGTGAGGGCTCCAACCCGTCTCACACAACCGCAACAAATACCCTATGTTCCACCAAAGAGCTAGGGACCAGGCCAGTGTGTAGTAAGAAAATATATTATATGATATGATATGGCATTTGTAACGCGCCTATACACAAGTGTTGCAAGGCGCGACGAGGCAGGGCGGTGGAACAAGGGGAGAACAGACAACAATCCTTCTAGGCCAGGTGTCATTCAGATCGCGCAAGTGCAAGGGTAGGGGGACTGGGAAAAGTGCAAGGGGAAGAGGAGAGGGGAAGTGCAGTACATGGTTAGTAGAATACAAGATAAGTAATAGGGCCAGCTGGTGGCAAGTGCAAGGAGAGTGCAGTACTGGTTAGTAGAATATAAGATAAATAATAGGGCCAGCTGGTGGCAAGTGCAAGGTAAATGCCGGGAGAAGGGGCTGTAAGATACAGAGACAGTCCCGTAGTGCAGGTAGGCAGTGCAGGGACGAGTGGCAGGGCCAAGGACCGAGATCGGTGAGTGGCCAGTTGCAGATTCAGTGCAGGTTCAGTGATTTTAGCAGGGGAGAGAGGGAGAGAAAGCAGAGGCAAAGAGGAAGGTTTTGAGGTGCTTCCGGAACCAGAGATGGTTCTCCTCAAGTTTCAGGGAGGCAGGAAGGCTGTTCCAGAGGGAGGCACCTGCTACGGACAGAGATCTACCCCCAGCTCGTTGCTTGGAGAAGCGGCTGACCCTGAGGTAGTTGGAGGTGGATGAGCGAAGAGCTCGAGAAGGAAGATATTTAGGAAGAGAGAGTTGAAGGTATTTTGGGCCAAGGCCCCAGAAGGCCTTGTGGACAATGCAGAGGGTTTTGAACTTAATCCTCGCGGCCACTGGGAGCCAGTGTAGCGATTTCAGTCCTGGAGAGATACGGTCCCTGGGCTCGAGGTCAAGGACAAGTCTCGCAGTCCTGTTCTGGATGAGTTGCAAAGGGTGGAGAGTAGAGGCAGGAAGATTTAGATAGAGGCTGTTACAGTAGTCCAGCTTCGAGAGAACCATGCCTCTGGAGCCAGTGAGCTTCTGGGGGAAGGAGAGGAAAGGAAGGATACCTCTGAGGAGGTGTAGCTGGTAGTGTGACTTCTTAGAGACGTCAGTTATGTGAGGAGAGAAAGAGAGTGTGGAGTCGAAGATGACTTAAATATATTTATTTAAGGTTTGACAAAATGTAATAGCAACCAAAAGTACAGCCACCAACACTGTGGCACTACACAATGTCAGACATTTAAAGTTCTTGTACCAATTGACTTTACTTATACTTCTAATGAACTTAAGGATACTACACCACACAGGTAAAATTTTGAAGTTGGCAGTGACAATTTGCATCAGATTTCTTGCAAATTCACCAATAGGAAACATTCAAAACACACAGTGATTGCTTAGTTTGGCACAATATTCTTTCTTCCAGCAACCGCCACCCTCCTTGCATCAATTAGATATAACCCCTCTAATCGTAAGTCAAGGTACACAGAGTGGGAATACAGAAGCATTTGAAAGGCAAAGTCAGGAAAGGAACTCAATGGTAAAATCATTTTGGGAAGCAAGTAAATACATGGGAAATTTAGTTTTGCACCCTCTACATTCACTTGAATAGCTGCGTTTTAGGGTTACTTGTTTGGGATTATGGACACCGCTCTTTTGTACAAAAGACAGGGATTTCAGAAAGGTAGAGTCACCCAACGGCTGCATTGTCTATACCGGCTCTAACACAAAGGGCATGAACTGTGTTCATTTTGAACTCTAACAACCCTCATCCCATGATATTCTATATGGGAATTCATTGATTTAACTTCAATTCAATGTGCAAAGGATATACACAGCTTCCCTCCTCCCCACAGTTTAATGGAAAGGATGAAGGCAGGCAGTTCCCAACACAATTCAATTTAAATGGATATGGTGATTGATATTCTATAGTGGAATTAATTGGAATTGGATTTCATAAAATGTGCCAAGGGTCTCCCCAGTACCACCCGCTATCCGCTATGCAAGATGGAGATTAAGGCTGGCAGATCCCCCTCACACTTTCGAGAGCTTTGGGATATATCTTCTTCCATGGGAGACCTTAGTTATGGGGCATCCAGGGAAACAGCAGGGCTCCTCGGAGGATAGCACAGATCGGGTGAAAGACTTTGATCAAGGGGTACTCTACAGCACCCTGAATTCCTCTGGCTACTCGAATGGCAGGCCCTGCTAGCTTCTAGATCTCTCAGTCTCTGTCTATCACACAATGTGTAAGGCCTTGGTAGCCCGTCCTGTCCCTCTGCTAGCCCTTTGGAGGAGTCCAGAAGCAGACTACCCTCAGCAATAAAATAGGGAAGTGAAGGGAAAAAGCAAAAGTCCAAATAAAGGTGCCCAAGTGTTGGAAAGTCAAAGAAATATCAGCAAATCAGTCCATCTTAGATAGAAAACTGAGCTCTTATACGGCTGATGACACTCCACTACTATCCTATTTCTCACACTATCGATTGGCCTGTTCTCTCCCTTCAGCTCCCAAGAAGACCACCACTGGCTGCTGATAGAACCAGAAGTTGGGAGTTATGGGTTATGGAAGCTTAGGGAGAAGGAAAAATACATCATCCAAAAATGACAGGTGGGTTCTACCTTTTTGAATTGAAAAATCTCACAACGTGGCAGCTACCCTGATTTTTCAGATAACTGCATGATCCTATATATTTTTGTATTTTAGATGTTATGGCGAGTTGGACATTATGTCGGCACGCCCATCGTGGGTTGAACTATAATTTTTCGTGATTTACTCCTGGGCCAAAATAGTCACAAATCTGCACCTTCCTGATTCAAACCTTACATCCATAACCTATCATCCCACCAACTTTCTATTCCATCACAATTATGGAAAGGCTGGAATCATAATTGTTCTCATAACTTAAATTGAATCCATCTCACAATGTTCATTTTTACATGGTGCTGAAGGGGCTATTATCCGCTTTAATCTGAGTCTGGGGTGAGCTCACTGTGACATATGATTCTCTGTTAATTAAAGAAAAGGTGGCCCAGTGTTAATCAATGGTAAGGCATCACATGGGTCCCTCAGTTTCAAATAGCCCCCACCAAATCTTCGGTATCATTTTCCTTCTATGACCTGATCAGGACATCTGGCTGGCCCATGTGATCATGCCCTCCCCTCCTGGGCCTCAACGGTTTTTGTTCAAAGCTAATGCACAGTTAATAGGGGAACCTGGCCTTAAAGATAATTTCTGGTGGCTGTATTGTCTGCATTACTGCAGTTCAGATCCCTCAAGCAACATTTCTTTATATTTTTAACAGAAGCTCCGGGTCTGTTTCCTTGATAAACCCAGCCCAAAGATCTGGGGTTCACAGTTCCAGATGTAACCAGTTCAGTTACATGTGCAATTCTGAGAAACAGCATTTAAATTTAAGAAACATATTTACACATGACATTTTGTTTTGCATTCAGACTTGCTGACAAGAAATAAACTGTTTCTTTACATAATGCTTGAACAGAAATAAGTTAACTCTCAGTATTATTTACACAGATAGGCCATAGTTACATGATAAACCAGTGTTCACTAGTACAAAAACAAAATAGGCCATTTTCTCTATAGGCTGTCATTTTATGTTATTCCTGATAAACACAATCTGTCACTTGGTTTCATTTCTTAAATCTCAGTCATCATTCCTCCTTGGTATTTTTCACATGCCTATCCTTTCAAAGTATATTTTCACAATTGTATTGCAGCAGTTTTGGATCTGCAAAAAGGTGCTTTTCCCAGTTTACACAAAGTCAGCATCTGCAGCCCCTGTGTCTTTTTGTTTGCCTCCATTAGACACAGTTACAATCACAGTTATAAGGCACAATCTCCTTCAACTCAGTGGGGGTCATTACGACCTTGGAGGTAACCATGCCGCAATTTGCGGCATGCCTACTTCCATTTCGGGTACCGGGTCCGGGTTCTCTGAATGGTGAAGTACCGGGCCATTCCAACTTTGGAGGGCCCGGTATTTCCCCATTCAGGGAACCCGGACCCGGTCCATCCTCATTCCCATTTGAGCCCCCATAGGGCTCAATGGGAATGGGGAGGGTGCTAACAACGGGCCCGTTATTAACGGGCCCGTTGTTAGCACCCTGGTCTGCTAGCGAATCACCAGGCGCCATTTGCGGGTCCCGCAAGCAGACTTTTAATAAGGCGGTAAGGGGGTGACGGCTCCGGCACCTTTACCGGCACCATTAACCCCTTACCGCCAACCTCAGAATGAGGCCCAATGTCTTTGTATTTTACTGAAGTTGTAATAGGCCCATTTTTGTTCATTCACAAGGCCTTATATCGGGGGGAAAAAAGTTGTGTACTGGCTTTTACATTTCAATGGAACTCCACATTAGCCAGCTTCATACACACAATAGGGGCCTAGCATGGCTTCTCCATCTCCATTTCTGTCACTCTTGGCCTGTATTTTTACCCCACAAGCCCCCACTGGGTCTTTGACTTGGTTGATCCATAGACAAGAGCAAAGGAGAGTAAGATTTTTGTTTTCTTTTTGCTTTGTCCCATTCCATGAATTTCCTTGTTGGAGCACGTCCGCTCTTTTCCTGTCCTGAGACAGTGGCGCTCTGGTCTGTTCTCCACTCTTTTCGGATTGTGGGGTCTGGTCCTGGATTCCCTCCCTTTCTGGAACCTCCTACCTCCAGGCTGTGAAGGTAAGGAGTTATTGAGTATATTATTCAGTACTTCTTTGCCCGGTAAATAGGCATAGAACTTGAACAACAAAATAACATCACATAACACATTGACATTGATTTCCCTTACATGAATATTTCTACACATATTATTTATTGTTTCTGATTTTTATACATTCTTTTTGAGTATACATTCTTAACTCCCTGTTAATGGGTGATATTCTCCATGCGGGTTTCCATCATCTCCTTCAATTCTTCAGATGGTTCCTGGGCTCTACACTCACTGGGTTCTTCAATCAGTTGTAGCACCGGTCTGGGGTATCAGCTCTTCAATTGATTGATATGGACCCTTTTCTCTTCTTTATGTTCTCCTTTAGGGATGCAGATCTTATTTGTATTTGTATTTGTATTTGTATTTTATTGAATTGATATAGTACTTTAATCCAAAAGTGCTTTACATGAGGAACAAGAAAATATACAACAAGCATAAAATGACAATTGAATCACAACCAGACAACAGTACATGGAACAATTTACATTATTGCTGAGGTAAGGTGAGAGTAGAGAGGGACTGAGGTGTGAGAGGGAATGGGAGTTATGAGTGGAGGTAGAAGCAGAAGAAGTAAGAGAGGAGGCGAGAATGTGTGAGGGAGAAGAATGGAAAAAATAAGACTAGAAAAGAACGGGAGGTAGGGTAGGAGGGAGTAGAGAGGAAGGAGAGGGTAAGGAATTACAGACGTAAGAGAGGGAGTAAGAGGTGAGAGATGAGGTATTGGCAGAGATAGGAGAGGAAGCAAGAGGTGTTAGGGAGGGGAATGGAAGAGATAAGATTTTAGAGAAGAGCAGAAGGAAGGGTAGGAGGGAGAAGAGCGGATGGGGAGGGGGAGGCGGTTCCAGTGGAAAGGAGCGAGGAGTTGGAAAGAGCGGAAGCGGAAGGGGTGCAGGGTGATGAGGAGGAGAGAGTAGGAAAAGATCAGCAGAGCGGAGCGGACGAGAAGGGGTATAGAAAGTGAGAAGGGGGATAGTTAGGGGGGCAAGACTATAGATGGAATTGAAGACAAGACAGAGGAACTTGAATTTGAGCTGGGAGTGAAATGAGAGCCAGCCTAGAGAGGTGAGAGAAGAGGAGATGAAGTCAAGAGGGGAGAGAAGGCAGAGGGAGTGGATGGCAGTATGGTAGACAGATTTGAGTGGGGAGAGGTGAGAGGAGGGAAGTACAAAGAAAAGGGAGTAAGAGTAGAAAAGTCTGTAGAAGATGAGGGAGGTAATTAGTTTAGTAGCGTGAAAGGTTAGGAATGGTCGAATTTTACGAATGCTGTAAAGTTTAAAGTGGCAAGACCTGGCAGTAATAGAAATGTGGTGAGATAGGCAGAGGTGGGGGTCAATGTGAAGACCAAGGTTACGGGCATGAGGAGAGAAGGAGAGTTCGGAGGGTGGAAAGAGAATGAAAGGGGGAGGGGAGGGGAGGAAGAGTGTTGGCAGGGAAGAAAATGACTTTAGTTTTTTCAGCATTAATATTAAGGAAGTGAGAGGACATCCAGGATTTAATAGCAGAGAGGAAAGAAGAGAGATTATCGTGAATGTCGGGAGAGAAGGAGGAGAAGGAGAGAAAAAGCTGGGTATCATCAGCGTAGAAATGGTGTGAGATACCAAATGAGGAGATGATAGGAGCTAGGAAGGAAGTGTAGATTGAGAAAAGAAAGAGTCCAAGGACAGAACCTCGGAGGACGCCATGGTTGAGAGGTAAGGTGGGAGAGGATGAGCCACCCCAGAAGACAGCAAAGGTGCGGTTAGAAAGATAAGATGAGAACCAGTTAAGGACAGAGTCTTTGAGGCCAAATGAGGAGAGAGAGTTGAGGAGAAGAGGATGGTCAACCGTATCAAAAGCAGCAGAGAGGTCGAAGAGAATAAGAATGGAGGTGTGCTTAGAGTAGCGTGCAGAAAAGAGAGAGTTAAGAACAGAGATGAGGGCAGTTTCAGTGGAGTGTAGAGGGCGGAAGCCGGATTGGCTAGAGGGGATGAGGGAGCGGTTAAAGATGAGGAAGAAAGTTGAGAATAGACAATACGTTCGAGAAGTTTAGAGAGGAAGGGTAGGAGAGAGATGGGGCGATAATTGGATGCAAGGTGGGGATTAGCAGAAGGTTTTTTGAGAATAGGGATAATAGTTGCATCTTTAAAAGGAATAGGAAAGGTGGAAGTCGATAGGCCGATGTTAAAAAAAGGAGATGAGATAGAGTATGAGTAGAAGGTAGATTTTAGGGATGAGAGGGGTAGGAATGGGGTCAGCGGGAGAAGCAGTAGGGTGAGTTTTGGATAGAAGGAGGGTAACTTCAGAATGAGTGACAGGAGTAAATGAGGACATGGAAGAGGATGGGGAGGAGGAAGAGGTGGAGGAGGAGAGTAAGAGGGGAAGGAGAGGATAGTTTGGCGGTGATTGAGGACTTCGTTAGAAAAGAAGGAGGCAAGATCAGAAGCGGAAAGAGGAGAGGCAATGGAAGGATCAGGGGTAGCTTGAGAGAGAGGACTGAGACTGGAGAAGGTCAGAGAAGTAGGTGCATTTAGAGGAGTTGAGGCAGGAGCTGTAGAGGGTATGATAGGAGAAGTATGCAGATTGGTTGGAGGGGTGGGGTCTTTGAGCCAGAGACGTTCAAGGCACCTAAGGAGGCAGCGCATGGAGTAGAGATGAGATGAAAGCCAAGGATGAGCAGGTCGGCGAGAAGGGTGAAACAAGGAGAGGGGATAAAGAAGATCAAGCGTAGAAGTGAGAGAGGAAGTTAAGGTGAAGGAGGCATCGGAGGCTAAGAGAGAGGAGAAGTGGGAGGGAAGAGGAGCAGGATGCAAGAAATAAAGAAGGGTTGAAGCGGCGTAGATCACGCCGGACGAAGAGGGTGGAGGATGGAGGGGGGAGGAGAAGGGGATGGGGTGAGGGAAAAAGAGAGTAAGGAGTGATCAGATAGGTAGTTGGGTAGTGTGGAAATAGGAGAAGCGGTGAAAGAGGAGGTAAAGATGAGGGCAATAGTGGAGCCAGATTGATGAGTAGGAGGGGATGGGAGGGGAGAGGGAAGGTAGGAGTCAAGGATGGATAAGAGAGGAGAGGAGGGAGGGTTAGAAGAGAGATGGAGATTGTAGTCTCCAAATACAAGTAGTGGAGTGGGGCTCGGAGCAATGAGGCTGAGGAGATGGTCAATGTCCTCATGGAAGGAGCCGACAGGGCCAGGGGGGCAGTAGATGATTAGGAATGAAATAGCATGAGGAGAAATAAAGATTTTGAAAATTAATTCAAAGGAAGTGGGAGTAGGTAGAGAAGTAGGAAAAGGAGAGGAAGTAAAGTGTGGACAAAAGAGAAGCCCTAGACCACCTCCATGGCCTGAGGATCGAGGGACATGTTCAAAAGAAGAAGAGGAAGAGGTGAGGGAAGCAGGAACAGAGTTGTTTTGGGGCGGGATCCAGGTTTCTGTGATACAGAGAAATTGGAGGTTGAGGCATAAAAAAAGGTCAAGGACAAATCGACCTGGTCTTCCAGAAGGTGACATCAAAGGCATTGGAAGTGTTAGTGATATGAGGGTAGATGAGGTTGCGGCGTTGGAATGAGGTGTTGGTGAGCAAGGTTGAGTGGGTTTGGGAGGTGGGGGGAGGTTGAGAGTGGAGATGGCCATGAGGAAAAGGCAGAGAGTTTTGAGGGGGAAGAGGGTAGGGGAAAGAGGGGAGGGAAGGGGAGTGGGGTGGGACTGAGAGAGGTAAAAGAGCATAACAGGGAGTAAGACAGCGAGGAGTTGATAAGTTGGTCGTGAAGCTGCCTGTGGGAGTATACCTGGGAAGGAGACTGGTAGGTGGTGGAGGGGATCATAGCGCTGGGAGGAGGGGCTGAGGTTGGGGACAGGCTCTGCAGATGGTAGCACACAGGGGAGATAGGTGCGAGGTGCTGGTGGGAGGGTGCAGAGGTCAGAGGACAGGTAGATTAGGCTAATAGTCTGTGGTACGATGAGGCAGGATATCCAAGTACTCCAGGGACAAGAAGACAAGGAGCTGGTGAAAGAAACTGGAGAGGGAGCGGAAGGTCAGGTGGATCAGATTCCCCAGCCCAGAGCACACAATATGGAGAATGGCTTCCCAGGGGAAGAAGGAAATCAGCACAGTGGGAGAGAATGGCAAGGGACAGCAATGTATGGGATGAGATGGAGAGGGGGGACAGTCGGAGACAGCAGGGGAGGACGCTCAAGAGTGGGCCAATGGAGGAAGACATATGACAGGGATATTATATTATTATAATATGGTTTATAGTCATAATGTCGACAACAAAAATGTCGACAGTCAAAATGTCGAAAAAAAAGTCGAAAAAAAAAATGTCGACTTTTGTTTTTCAATGCATTTTTTTTTAAATGTGGGGGGTTCCCCCTCCAACCCCCCTTTTTTTAATTTTTTTTTTAAATTTTCCCTTTTTTTAAACTCCCGAACCCCTAAAATAAATATATAATTAAAAAAAACGAAAGTCGACATTTTTTTTTTCGACATTTTTTTGTCTACATTTTTGTCTGTCGACATTTTTTTTCGATATTATGACTGTCCACCTTATAATATATAGATATTATAGGCGACAGGTGAGAATGTATCGACAATTTCAAAGGTACCACGTCAAGAGGGGAGGTACTTCCGCCCCTTGGTTCGGTTCCTTTGGAAATTGTATGGGTAGATCCTCTCTCCTTCTTCATACTCCTTCTTGGTAGTTTTTAAGTCATATAAGGCTTTCATTCCTTCTGCCAACTTTTCTAAATTGGGCTGAGCATAAGCAAAAGCGTGCTGACGGTGTTTCCGTGAATTCTCAATGTACTCATGGGTAGTGGACGAGTTGATCAGGGTCTGCTCTTGAGTTCTGTAGAGCAGATGTTGAGGTAGCACCATTTTTCATCCAGTCTTGAGCTCAAATTGAGAGATTTTGGTTGCAGAAGACAGCATGGAGTTGATGGCCACTATAACAAGCGGCAGTCTGAGGTCCAAACTTGGTCCAGAGTCCACCATAAACTTCTTCAAGATGCCCACAATTGTATTATTTTACCTCTGCGCTCCTGCCATCGAGGCTGGGCAGCAGGTAATGTGGAGATTTCTTTTGAACCCTAGATCTCCCACATCTTGGTCATCACCTTGCTGGTAAAATGACTTCCTCGGTCCGACTCAATCTTTTGGGGAACGCCACAATGAGAGAAGATATGGTTGATCATTAGTGCAGCAGCCATCTCTGCCTTACAATTCAGAGCTGGAAGACATTCTATCCACTTGGTAAACAAGCATGTCACAGTCAACATGTGCTTGTTTCGTCTAGAGGAGTGAATCAATGGCCCAATGGAATAGACCTGCAAATCCAAACAAGGCAGCGTGATTCCCCCTTTCTCTAGGAGAGCTCTGTGTGTGAGAGCGCTCGACTGAAACTGAGCACACACCAGACAGCCCTTTAAGTAGATGTCGAGGTCCTGGCCCATGTGTGGGCCAATATGCCACCTTGCACAATATTTATAATGTTGTGTGGAACCCCCTATGACTGGCTGTGGCTGCATCTTGTGCTTGACTTAACATCAGGCTTTCAGAATGAGGTAGATACCACCCACTGGTCACATACAGATATGGATTTCTGTACCAAATCTTGGATTCAGAACATTTTTTAAAACTTGAACAACACCCGGAGGTCCTCCTTCCTGGATGCTGTCAGAGGAAAATTCACAGGTTCTTCAATATGTTGATAACATTTCTCAATAGTTGTGTCCTCTTTTTGTGTAGTAATCAAATCTGCATCTGGGTGTTCTTTACTCCATTGGGCAGTTTAGATTTCATTATTGGCATGGATTTGGGACCTGGTGACAGCAGCAACCTGGATTTCCTCCAACAGGGATTCGGTTTCTATGATATCCCTGTGAATGGCTCCAGTTTAGGCCAACTGATCAGCCAAGTAGTTTCCAGTTTTGTCGGGTCCCTTTAATTTGGAGTGACCTCTGATCTTTTTCCAATGGATGCTCATCTCATTAGAGGTTACCAGATCATCAATTGATAGAATTAATTTCCCATGCTTGAGCAGTTTGTTATTCGCCCCGATTTTTCCAATTAATCAGGTGTTCCACAAACCCATTCCTGACATAATCAGAGTCAGTAATTATAACCAGTTGTTTGAGTTGGTGGTGTGCTGCAGTGAGGATGGCTTGATGTACCGCCATCAACTGTGCCACCTGACTACTTCAGGGACCTATTTTGTATCCAGCAGAGGGTTCCTGGGCATCATTCACCCAGGCATTCCCAATGCCAGCCACTAGTTCTTTTCCCCCATGATTGGCAACATGGTAGGAGCACCCATCCACATAAATTGTGGGTATACCCTGACACGTGTCTTCCTCATAGACATTATGCATGGAAGTAAGGTACGCCTCCATATTGTCATTGGTCCTTAGGCTTTCGTTCATGTGACAGTTTTTTTGCACACACTCATGCAAGTCAGCCAATCCTTGCGCTAGAGGACTCTTCTTGTTTTGGTTATATCTGACCTCCACAGGAAAATGTGGCTTGAACAGAATACAGGAAGTAATTCTGGAATTGCTCACATTCCCTGCTCGGATTCGGTCACTCTGGAGATATTGCAAGGGTTGGTGAGGCATCTCAACAATAATGTGCTCCCCCTGAATGAATGGGCAGTAATTCTTCAATGCCCACATTGTTGCCAGGAATGCCTTTTCACAACCGTTGAGTTTTTCCTCCACGGAGGACAAAGTCTTGCTCATGTATGAGATTACTTTGTTGACCTTGTCGTGCTGTGGGATATTTTGACCCACTCAGCTGTGCTATGCTACATCACTTTGCTGCATTGGTGCAGATACAGCACAAAATGGCCACGCTGACTCCTGTGCACGCCAAGATCTCAAAACTGCGTGTTTGTAATAACCAGAAAATGGCTGCAACCCCTGCCACACACATTTCAGGTGGGATGGAACAGAGTACTCACTGCAGGAACGTGCCAGTGTGCTCTGCAACATTGTACATGGAGTGAGGTGAAAGAGGCAGCATTAGTTTGCTGACAACCCAAAATGCCTCTTTAAAATTACACTTTCTCAACCTTAAAAGTGCTGCTTGGTGCTAAATTCATCAATTTCTCATGAACCACCGTGATTAAAAAGACCCTGCAATGCCCAAGATCATTCATTGTGTCTCAGAGGAACCGGGCCTCCTTTGGATGATAGCTCCTGTCAAATGTATCCTTGAAAAATCAACCCAGGGCTTTGTTTTCATTTTTCATGGGAACCATGTCTATTTTCTTTGCAACAGTATCAAGAATCAGCTGTCCAGAGAAAGACTCTAAATAGATGCCTGTAACTGTATCCATGCGGCACAACAACTCCAGCACTCATGAAAAGAATTGCAGCTACACAAAGTGTATATTTGCTGGAGATGAAAACCAAATTGAAAGAAATAGTAAAATGTGCTTTTTCCTGATTGAAGGGGGAAAATCGCCTATTTAAAAGTACTTTGTTGTGTAAAGGCCAGATTACTTAGAAATGTAAAAGGATGTGTTACTGTTAAAAATACACTTATAAACTGTTTTAATTCTATAGGTTTAAAGTTAAGATTTAAAAGGAGAAAATCACTCTGAGTTGGCGAACTATATTTAAAAAAAAAAACGTGCTCTGCCAGTTGCTAGCCCTGAGAAAGGGTGACACCTCATAAACTTCTGGAACAGGAAATGCTAATTACTAGCTTGGAGGCTTTGAATGAGCCAGGACAAAGGGACTTCCCCATTCGCATCAGGCATTCTTCTTTGCTCCAGTCTGGGACAATTACAGGCTGAGACTCTCACCTGTCAAGTTTGAGGGGCAGTAAACTTAAATCAAAAGAGAGGCCCCTCATCCTGCTTCAAAGGAATTGACATTTTCTTGCAGTTGGAGAAAAGAAAAAAAAACGGATTAAGTGACAATAGACTTCATGTTGGTTTTAAAAGCCTATTTTGTAACTAAACTTTAAAGACATTTAACTTTGCAGCAAGAATGCGGAAAAATATCAAAAGTTTGTAGTTTGAAATCTAATTTTATGCTCTTGCTTTGAAAACGTGGAAGAACTCCTTACTGCATAAGGCACAGAAGTTGTAAAGAATGACAGATTGTGGGGAAAGTATTGATATTGCACACATAACATTTGTACACACATCCCAGGGGTAAATGTGCATCTGTGTACAAAGTTGGGAAATTTTAGGCCAAATATTTCATGGTTAAAATTGCCAAAATATAGCAGAAAGGCTAAACCAGGTGCCAAAGACATGGGGTTTGGATTGCAATGTGACCCAAAAAATATGTAACCTGTGTATCTGATTTTCTCAGAGGTTATAAATGTATAAATATGTATTTATGGCAACATTAGATTTTGGTTCCAGTGGCTAGGGGAGGTTGCTAGTCATTGTAAAAATCATCCCATAAACATGACATCCTTTTTTGTGATCCAATTAGCGAAAAGAAAGGCGGAAACTATGCTCTTGCCCAAACCTAGCATTATGGGTGTGGGTGGTAAGCCCTGCCCCTGCCATGTACTGTAGTGATGTCATTTGGCATGATAAATAAGGGAACCTGACAACACACAGACACTGATTCCTGACTTTCTTCCTGAATTCCTGTATGGCGTCCTGTTCCTGATTTCTTCATCCTACTTGATCCTGATTCCAGATTTCATTGCAAAACCAAGGCCTATGCATTGTTGAACCCCTTTTCAGCTAGGCCTCAAATTCTAAAAATCCCAAAAACCCAAGGGAAGCATCCTGATCCAACCTGGCTTGCTACTACAAGATGCATGCCTGCAAACTCGCCATCCCACTGATCTCCAGTCTCCAGTAACCAGAAGGGCCAGTCCAGTACAGTCCGGTGACCAGAACAGCCTAGATGATCCTGTCCTTCCCGAGTTGTCCAGCTGTCCTTGGTTAGACCCCATCCGTGTGATGACTAGAACTCTTGATGGTCCAAATTCCTAAATTAAAGTTGACTGTAAGTATTAATAGGAATCATAGTAAACCATAGCATACCTTGCCTTGCCTTGTCTCATCCCAATCTCTAAGCCATCCTATCCTTACCTTAAATAACTTGTAACCTTGTCAGAATCCTTATTGCAGTCCTGTCTTTGATTTATCTTGCTAAGCACCATTTCTTTAGTCATTTTTATGTTCTGTAAATGTTAAACCATCAATCCTACTTCGAGTGATCTGACTGGTTCCATCGGGGCGGGCACTGGGGATCTGGTGTTGAAGTCATGAATCAACTCTAGAGCTTACTGTGTCCCTCCTTGGTATTCTGTCCGGAATGCTCTAGCATAGAGTAAAACTATAGCAAATCTTTTCTTGTCCAAACTGAGTTTCTTTTCTGTTTTCACTACCCGATTTTTCTAAAAATGCCTTTCATTCAACATTACATATCTTCCTCGGTTTAATAGCTCGAGACTTAATTTCAACTCTGGATTATACCTAAGACCTATAGCTACATCCCAACCCAAAACCGCACTCCAAATCAGTATTCACATGTTTTTCTTAAAAACCGTTTGGATAATTTTAGGCGGGAATCCATAATTTTGCAAAGTTTTACATGTGTGATTTTTATTATTTTCAACCATCCATTCAGATTCAAAGTGTTTACTTTTGCTCAAAACTATAGTTCATGGCCCTCATTACGACCCTGGCGGAAATCGAAAAACGATGGCGGAAATGCAATACCGCCATCGAATACCGTTCGGTGCGATTATGACCCGTCACCGTAAAGTACGATGCCATTAGCGACACCGTAGTGAAAGCCAACGCTAACTGCACCAAGTACGCGCACGCGCGCCATGCAAAACCGTAATTACCACCATGGCGCAACGGTACGCGAATTCTGACCCTAGCGGACATTTACTTAACGCCATCAAGCATGGCGGAAAGTACCATTCCGCCATGGTGAGAATTACGGCATCGTGAACCAACCGTAAATGGCCCTACTGAGTGCCTGTACACCACTCCCTGCCCACATTGCACAACTCCTCGTAGGTGCAATGAAGTTACACAATGCAACCAGTGAAATGTACAAGTCACCCATGCATGCCAACGAACAAATGAATGTAGGGGCTCCAGGTGCCTTGTGAGTGGCCATCCATATTTGGCATGTCACCATTGCCGTACTGATGCAGCACAGGCATGTGAAGGTTCAAGTACAGCAATATGAACAGAAATATGAGACAAAACAACTACAGGCCCCCATCGCTTGACACCAGTGTAAGGCAACATTCAAAGCAGTATCCTGAGGGAGACTGCACCAGCCCTGTACTCTTGCCAGTAAACAAACCAACCATCAGCATAAGCATGTACCACACAAGTTGGCAGAGTGACTGAGCAGCCAGGCTCATCTCAAGAGGGGCCAATGGGAGCTGCAGGGCACAGATGGCACGAATACAGAAGCTATTCCAATGGACATGACCTCAGTCTCCCTCCAAGAAACGCACGCAAACACAGGCACCTGTGACCAGCCATTTTCTGATAATCACATCATTCCACCAATCCACCTGGCTGACCGGCATCTGTTACACAAAAGCTAATCCCCCGCCCCTGAGCATGACATCATTAAAACAGTCATAATGGCAGCCCCTATCCCTGACCTTACTGGGCTTCGTAGGCAAACGCGGCCAGTACAGTACCACGCAACTATACTCAGAAGCCGGAACCCAATGCAGATCTTCTCACAATACATCGCTCCACAAATAGGAATATGCTACATTACTTGCAAAGAATAACGCTACACGGTTAATATCAGAGTAAAATTTTAATGCACATCAAATTCACCAAGCCCATACAGCTATTAGGTCATAAACTCCAAAATATTATTCATTACTGTGGGCTGCATCCGCACAAATGACCAGCTTCTTCTTGTGTGACGCCCTGTTCCTTCATGGTACACAGGGGCTACATTCACGTTCAAAAAGGCAACATGGAAGCGCCTAGAACCGCAGGGCCGTCCCATTAGGTAGGCACTAGTCCAGCTGAAAGCTTGATATGTTGCTCCTAGCCACTAGTACTGCGTAAGGGCATGTGGCCCATTGGCGATCGTCCCATAAGATCGTAATGGTGCTCCACTGATTAACTCGAAGCAGCAGGTGTCGGGAGTAAAAGCCATCTGCAGGAGTGGCATACAGATGGCAGCGGCAAAAGGGGAGGAGATACCTGTCACCCAAATGAAATTAAAAAAAATAGTATGGGCATCAGAACTTCATTTGTATTACTCACTTCAATGATCACACTAAATCTACAGCCATATGCATGCTAGCCCACTCAAAAGGATTATTTCCACCCAAAAATCACTTGCGAATCATAACTATATACATCGAGGTGAAAACACTATTACAAACGAGTGTTTGTGTGCATGCGTCTGTTAAAACAGAATCCATTAGATGGGATTAGTAACGTGCATAGACACAAGTGTTTGAAGGCGCGTCGAGTCAGGGAGGGTTCAACAAGGGCAGATAGACGATGGTCCCACTATGGCAGCTCTGCATCACATAGCGCAGGGGAAGGGGATAGATTCCAAAAAGCCATGTACATGGCAAACTCTCAATTAAATCATCTGTCCATGCATCCATACATCATTCCCTCATCCCGGTATAAAAACGCCTGATTATTTACTCACATAACATTTGAAATGTCCATTGAGTCTGTGCGTAATGCAGTCTGCAAAATCCACTGTGCTCCAGGCCGGAATAATAGTGTTGTGAAGTAACATGTATTTGGGAACGTCCTGCCTAATCATCCACTACGCTTATGCGCATCCCATACTATTCATATCAATCATTGCATTCTCGCCATGGCCCCTGTCCCAAGGACATTAAACAATAGAACGTTATATTTGCAGTCAGACCTGTGGGCGTCTCCTCGCCACTAGCTGAAAACCGAAAGCGCTGTCCTTCGAATTCCTCATTTGCAACATCACGTCGAAAAGGCATCTGTGACCGCTTGAAATCACAAATTCATCCATGTAGTGCAGCAGTGTGTGAAAATGGCAACTGGCTTCACTCACAAATGGGACGCCCCGCCCGTCGGTGAACCTCGGTACAGTGCTGCATGAGGGTCCACCGTTAATCGAGTACTACATTCCACTGACCCTTCACAAGTTTGTTCGCGACTGCAAAGATAGTATGTGAAACAATGGGACCATAGCAGAATGAACATATAAACCAATATTTCACTGCCATCGGGATTAAATACATGATTGTAATAGCAAGATGCCATGCGTCAAATTGCAGCGTTGTGTGCGGGACGTGCACGCCCAAAGGGGATTGCAGCTGGCACAGGTGGAATGAATCACCACAGGTGGAGGCTATACAGCCTGAAAACACATAAATTGCACACCCAACCCCCTCCCACAACCACACCCACTCCAAAATGCTACCGGCAGGACTAGCGATGTTGGCCCTGGGGGACCTGATAGCACTGCAAGTACTCCAACTTCAAGAAGAAGACGAACACCAACTACTACAACAACCGGCCGCACAGAGGAGACGCAGGAGGAGGAGGGCAAGGCAGGGCCAGCAAGGCCCACCAGCACAGCCACTACCACCACGCAGGCAGCCCGCAATCGCACGCCTCCGAGCTCATCCGTTCAACCTCACTGCTGAGCAGATCCACACCCTCTACCGTTTGGACCGAGACACCATAACCGCCATTGTGGACATGACACACGCTGACCTTGTCAGCATGATAGATAGCCCAACCGCCATCCCACCCCTACTGAAGGTGGTGTCTGTACTCCACTACCTGGCCACAGGCACCTACCAGCACACAGTCGGACAGTTGCATGGCATTTCACAGCCACTGTTGTCACGGACACTATTGCAAGTGCTCGATGCCCTCCTGAAGCACGCAGACGACTACATCTCTTTACCACGCTCGGAGCAGGAGATTACAAACACAAAAGTGGGATTCCATGCACTTGCCGGCATACCGGGTTGCATTGGTGCCATCGACTGCACCCATGTGGAATTGGTTGTCCCACATGCCATGGAGGCCCAGTACCGCAACCGGAAACAATATCATTCTCTTAATGTACAAATGGTGTGTGACTCCAACAGGATCTTAACACATTGTTGTGCCCGATTTCCTGGAGCAACCCATGATTCTATGGTCTTGAGGAACTCTACAATACCACGCTACATGGAGCGACACGCAGGGAACAGATCCTGGCTACTCGGTGAGTCTCATTTCATGCATGATAATGTGGGGTATGTGATGCGGCAATGACCTGGCAGGAAGGGGGGGGGGGTGCGTACGTAGCAATGTCATTCCACAAACATCCTTTATTGTCCACATACAGGTGATGCCGGGTATCCACTGAAGAGATGGCTCCTTACACCACTCCGGAACCCACAGAACCAGCATGAGGAGGACTACAACCATGCCCACTCACGTACCCGTGCAGTCATAGAACAGGCATTCGGCCTACTGAAGGCTCGTTTCCGCTGCCTCAGCAGGTCTGGCGGGGCACTCCTGTACCGCCATGAGAAGGTTGCAAAGATGGTCATGGCATGTGTCATGCTACACAACATGTGCGTACGTAGAAATGTGCCCATGCCCCCTGACGCAGAACTGCAAGCACCTGAAGATGGTCATGATGAGGGTGGGGATGTGGCAGCACCTCAAGGAGTCCGCGAGGCACAGGAGGCCCGTGAAAATCATCAGAATATCATAGATTCATGCTTCTAGCACTCACGCCTGGTGGCTGATACATGGACACGGGACTTGTGGCACTGTGTGTGTCTGGAACATGCACAATGTGGACTGTACGCCTATAAATGCCTGGTACACAAAGATCAATGTCCACACATCTCATTGGATGATTATGGAATGTTTATGGCATATGTGAAATTATATTACACACCCCATCGACCCGCCACCCAAGAACAAACAAACAGGGGGATTGAGACAGGTCATGGATGGGTCCTACATCGACAGCACCGTTTTCTGTGTCGGAGCATGCTGCCATTAATGCAGTGTCACCTATGGTGCTGCTGCCACCAGAAGCAGTGCCTTCTGTGGCATCCATTGGGGGGACCTGTGGTGCTGCTGTTGTGGGCATGCTGGCTGCTGGGGTGCCTGTTGAAGTCCCCTCCTGTGTGCTGCCACTTGATTTGTGCTGCTGCCGTGTCTTGATCCGTGCAGCTGAGGTGGAGGGTCTTTGGCCGTTGGTCTTGGCCCTCTTTGCAGGTGTGCTGGTAGGGGTGTCCTGAAGCTCGTCGTTTGAATCGGACCCTGTGGTGGAGTAAAGGAGGGCGAGCGTTATTTATGGGTCTGTGGAAATTGGAATGGCAATGTATCACATGCATTGGGGTGGTACCTGAGGTTGATTTGGGTCAGGGCCTTGGAGGTGGTTTCATTTTTGTGTGGATTGAGGATGCAGTTGTTTTGCAGCCTGCAGTTAGGGTGTGCATGCTGCACGTGTAGAGGGTGTTTTTGGGATTTTTAATTATTTATGTATTTGATGTGTCTTTTAAAGTGCGCTATCAGGCCAATGTATGTGGACGTTCTCCTGGACATGTGTTTCTGTTGCACTATGTGGACACATGGTACTTCACATGATTGGACATTGTGGATTTAGCATTGTTTTATTTGGCCCACCTACCTGATTCTTCGGATGTCTGCACTCCTTTCTCCATCCCTCCGACTCCCTCTATACTCTCCATTCCAATGGTGGAGGCACAGATTTCTTCCCAGGGGGTCAACTTGATGGGTGATTCCGATCCTCCCCCGGTAGCTGTGGCAATGTTACGGTTGGCTGATAGTATGCTCCGTACGCGTATCCGCAAGTCGTCCCATCGCTTTCTGCATTGCTGTGGGTTGTGGGGTGCGGTCCCCACCGCACTTACCCGCTGTGCCACCAGGGCCCATATGGCCTTCTTGTTCGCAAGTGCCGTCCTGGTCATTTGCGTCGAGAAGACGACGGCAGCATTCTCCTGGAGGGTCTCTGTGAGCACGGTGAGTTCCTCATGGGAGAAGTGGACCTGCCGCTTGCGGTCGCATGCTTTTTTAGCAACTTTTCCCATTTTGATTGTTTTAACTAGGGTGGCTAACGGGTTGGGATGTGTCTCAGGGTAGGATTTTCAATGGTTGTGTTAGGATTCTGATTTTATAGGTGTACGGCGTGCTGTTTCCCGTTCCGGCCCCATGTTTTTATTTCCGTTTCCGTATATTTACGGTCACCGTATTTTGCGATTACCGCTCATTACGGTGACCGCTATGATGGGTGGCGGAATTGCACCTAGGGCACCGTACGACGGCGGTGAGGAGCGTTTTGGGGAGATTTCCGCCATCGCGGACTTTGCACTTCCGCCATGGCGTAATGCTCGTGCCCGATGGGTCAGAATTAGCCGCACTTTACTCCATCGTGCAATGGCGGAAACGCTATTTACGCTATGGCGGTCAGGTCAGTTACTTTCCGCCAGGGTCGTAATGAGGGCCCATGATTGTTAGTACCTTTCCAATGTTGATCCCATAGAGATTTGTACTGATTTAAGGATTTTTTCACTGTTTTACCCAGCAGTTATTTTAAAGTGTAAGATTTCGAATCCGTTTTTCTCTCTTGTTTGGAGAGGGAAGGTTGGATTTGAATTCTGTCTTCCATTCCTTATTCCTGATTACCTGCTGCTGCTTCCTTATATCTATTTAGAATTGTTTGTTTGTGGGTTGAGGAATATTGCAGTGGGAATTCCTAACTTAAGTGCTATCTTTCCAAACAAAGCAAAAGTGTTCTTTTCTCTGGTGTTTCGTGTTTCGTGTTGCTAAAGAGTGAATTTAAGTGCCTTACATACCTTTCTATCTGTTATGGTCACCACATTGGCGATTGATGCTCCCTATTCAAAAGTACATGTTTGATTTCAATAAATAAATAAATAAATAAATATTGCCTTTACCTGCCAGCCTAATTCCTGGTCCATTGTGACCTAGGGATTTGAGAAGGGGTGTGATATGAGTGGTATATCACTCAGAATATTGAACGTATAGATAAAATAAAATAAGCATTTCAGCTGTGCGCTGCATACTAGGCTGAGACCAGGGTGTATGACCTGATTGAAATACTTAACAGTGCTTTTGGTATAATAATGATGTTAATAAGCAAGTATGTGAGTACCCCTTGTCCAAGAAGAACTCCTTGTTCTTTATGGAGTAAGCCAAACAAGGGGCTTGGCAAGGCGTCTTATTAGTTGTTTTACTGCATCAGTTTGTTCCAGACCCCACTTTCACTTGACCCTGGCCTTTAATAAATGGACCAAGGGCCATGTTATCTGCATAGTCTTCAATTAACGTTCTACTATAATTAGAGATTCCAAGAAGACTTCTTAGTTCTCACAGAGTAGTAGAGTCTTTCACTTTCAATAATGCTTCCACCTTTTTCTCCTGGGGACTGAGACCCTCAGGAGTGATTTTGTGCCCTAACAAGTTCAAGCGGGTCTTACAGCACTGCGCCTTCTGAAAGGGCAGTTTTGCTATGACTTTCTGCAAATGGGTTAGAACATAGCGTATTTCTACTACGTGTTCCCCCACAGTTGAGCTCTTAATTAAGCCATCATTCACATAGCCCAGGTTTCCCCTTTTGCCCAAATAGGGCATTGCCTTATGTAGAAAGATGTTACATTTGTTGCCAGAGTTTATGTATCCCAAGGGGGTGCGGTCCAGGTGTAATGCTGCCCCTGAAGGTAAAGGCAAGCTTTTACTGGTATTCCCTACTTACAGGTACTGTCCAGTAACCGTTGGTCAGACCTGTCCCTGATCGATGTAAAGAAGGGGCCATCTTGCCATGTGGACCCGTTTGTTTAACTCCATTAGGTTTGCACAAAGCCTCCATTGGCAATTGGGTTTGAGTATCCCCAGTACCGGGTTGTTAAAGGTAATGTGGATTGGACAAATTATCCCACTGGATTCTGAGTTTATAATAATATCTGTGAGTGACTCCATAGATGCGAGAGGTAACCGTATTGATTCACAAATACTGGATCCAATCACAGGGACCGTGGGTATGGTGCTTGAATGTATCTTTATGCGTCCACAATCATATGAATCCTCTGCAAAGATATCCTGAAATTCCAGAAACACTTGTTTCAGCTTCTGTTTTTGCTCCTCTGTCTCACAGGCATTATTATCAAGATTTAATCTTTCGACCATCTGCTTAAAGCCTGCAAAGACCTCGGGCGTGGCAATTTCAGTGGTATCCTCCAACTGGATGGAGAGACCTCTTGTTATGGGGCTGGCCTGGACGTGAGGTTCTAAGGATGGGTGGTAGTCACTGTTGACTGGGAATACCACCTCATCCTTCCTGATGTCACAGGTCACCTCTTCCATATCATTAGCACAGCAAGAGTACACAAATAAATCCCCCCCTTGCCTGGTGAAAATCTTTTCCGGAGGGATACTGTCATTAAAATTGTAGAAGTCATTTGGAATTAGCCCAAGGATCTCATGACCTAAATGTATAGAATAATGTTGGGAATCAACTGCCATTCCAATAGAGGTCTCTGCGCCCAAAGTGATACTTCGAGGGTCGCTGTTATCCACCAATATTCAAATGGTGTTGTGTTCAAGTCAAGTGGGGGTGTCGGGTGTAAATACAAATTTGAACAAAAAAGGGTACCTGGTTAAGGCCCTGCTCTACCTAGGTAGGTAAACATTCATCAGAACACAATTGAGCAAGGTAATGGAACCCCAAGCAACAGCACTTTATCCTGACTGTCAATATGTAAATAAATGGTGATGTTGACAGCTACTTTGGATCAAGATTTAATACATCAGCAGCATGTGATACATATAAATTGTGCCAAAACATTAAAGAGGTGGTGAGGGGAAAGGGGGGGGTCACCATTCAATGGGTAGAATGGAATTGCACCTCATTAGCAATAGGTGGAGGAAGAACCAATGTCATGATACCAGTGTGTGTCACACCTCACATAAACAGAAAAAGGAGAACATCGTCCATTGCATGCAAGCTAGTACTCTGTTGTCCCACTGAATTTCCATGGTACATGGAAGTATGCCCCAAAATCCTACCATAGCTGGCAATTAAACCACATAACATAGGCATAGCCAAGGGAGAGCGAAAAGAGAGTTAGTAAAAGTCGGTATGACTAGCAGTTAAGCCGAAATGTGCCATCGGTTCTAAATGAGCATGGCAGAGGATGACCATGGGGAGGGGCATAATGTGCATACAAAGCAAATATAGGAATTACGGCACCCAGGTAGTGCCAGAATAATGGGATATTTCAGGAATCATTTGGTGCTATCAGTTTACATCCAGAGCTGATATGCGAAGCATAGTTGTATAATATGCACAAATGCCTAATACTGAGTTTGCCTATTGTTAAGGCAGATGCCTTACAATGCCGGGTGCCAGTCTGAGGACTCAGGGAAGGTGGTGATAGGCTACATTACAATACTAAAACTCAGCTTTTACTTGTATGACTTTTTGATTATCTGGCTTTAGTGTTGCCTCTAAGAGCTACAACACTGGAAAACATACAAATGCCTTGTGTCACTCCGATGGAGAGAAAGGTTTCAAGTGATTTTAATTTTAGGATGTGTGTGCACTCATATGAAGCAACGTGTGGCTCCCTTTGTATGTTGCTTTCCTCCTTGAATTCAGTAATGCCAAACTCTTACTGCACATCTGGGAGGACACCTACAACACATATGTGCATGTGCCCCTAACATTTTCCTGGGGAAGGGACATTAAAAACAGCAAATTATCTTTTCTTATTTTGCCTCGGACTGACGAAAAAGTCAACCATCATGTGCGAGTCTGTTGATTGTATTACATTCATGAACTATCATATCATCTATGCCATGGTAAACAGACCATTGTTGAAGAGCTAATCCTACTTCGCTTCCTTGCAACGTGCTGTCACGAGAACGAACATTCCACAATAATTCTTTATTTCCTTTCCAGCCTCTCCATCTGGACTGTGACCAATGTGCCATTGTTTCAAATTCGGGCCAGATGACAGGCCAGAAAATAGGGAACGTTATTGACCAAAGCACCTGCGTTTGGAGAATGAACAACGCCCCGGTACACGGTTACGAGGACGATGTGGGACACAGGACTTCAATTCGGGTTGTTTCCCATACAAGCGTGCCTTATATTCTTAAGAACCCAGACTATTTCTTCAAGGAAACCAACAACACTATCTATGTGATATGGGGCCCATATCGAAACATGCGCACGGATGGCAAGGGCATCGTGTACAGCATGCTAAAGAAAACGGTGGCTAATTATCCTGAAGCCAAAATCTACTTGACCACGGAAGAGCAGATGCGCCATTGTGATGAGGTTTTCAAAATCGAAACCGGAAGAGATCGGTAAGTCGTACTGATTCACAATCTTTTACAGTACTGTGGTCCTAGCACAATCATAATTGGTATAATACATTTACAGATTTTAATTTTTGTTGGTGTTTTTGTTTTCTTGGTCACTTACTCATATTGATTTTTCATACTGTCATCATTTCATGTTACTTGTTTTAATCCCTCAAGTGTGATCATCAATATTGTAAGGGAGTTCAGAGATGCTCTGCCTAAACATGTAGGCATTATGTCCTTTTAGAGACCCTCCAGTTTGAGTAGAAATGCAACATTCTATGAACACATATATTATGCTGTGTGCTGGGGCAAGATTATCAAAACGTTGCGCTTGAACACAAAAAATGGAGCATATCATTTTGCTGATTAGGATCATGCGCAATTGAAGAAAACAGGTTCAGCCATATTCCGCATTATCTAAACATGTTTTTAATAAGGCAAAAATGAAGCAGAATGTTTCATTTACCATATTTGCTGAACGAAAAGATCTGTAGTAAACAGATTTCTTTTTTATGGTATGCAGCAAGCATAATTTAAAATGTCTGATTCTCTTTTGCCCCATTGCAGAGGTTTTTTTGATAATATGGATTCTGACAAAACCTTTTTGCCACATTCCGTATTTTCTATGCACTTGCTCACTTTTTTTTGCATGTTTACAAATGTGAGACACTCTGGCCACTCTTGTCTTTTGTTTATGCTGTTCGTGAATTAGAACGTACACCTCAGTTGGTTGGGTGCGTACCAGGTTGAATGAACTATTCAGAGAAAAGACAGAGCTCTTGACTTTGCTGAATTTCAACTGATTTTATTGTACACACAATTTGGTGAATGGATTCCAGATTTGTATTTATTTACTAGCAAAAGGTACCTGTTCTCTGAACTGATTCTGTGGACAGCCATGACAACACTCTCATCAATTGTTGAAAATCAATGATCCTGTAGGCACTGTTCCAATTCGCTTATCTCTTGATGTGCTTTGCACTCTGAAGTCAACTGATTTGAGAATGGGCATGTGTGGCTGGTTGACATACCCCGGAGCAGACGTTGGGGTGGGGGGGTTCAAGAGCTGGTGGGCTGCTGCATACTGGGACCTACTGTGCTGCCTCCTCACCTGTTGTCTCACGCTGGCATGGTGCAGTTTGTTGCACTGCAAATGTCCCAGAAACCATGTATTCTAGGGCCGAGTACCAGGCCTTCTACAACCACATTGATGTTTCTCTGAATTCAGACAACCATCTCATGTGTCAAGGTGCTGAAATCCAGGGAAAGGGGTGGGGTGTCCAAATTTTATGTAGCAAGTAATGTCCAGAAGTTCCTAACAGGTCACTATGCAAAGGTTGGTGCATATTGGTGCAATGTTGTGGAATTGTATAAGGAACAACGCTTTGCCAAACCACAAACCCAAAACCAAATTTTGAAATTTTCTGAAATCCAGGGAACAGGGTGGGGTGTCCAAATGTCATGTAGCCAGTGGTGTCTGGAGATTCCGAAGAATGAACTATGCAACATTTGGTGCAGATTGTTGAAACAATGCAGAAATGTATAAGGAAAAACACTTTGCCATACCACAAACAAACCTACACAGTTCCACTTTTATAAATATAGAAGAACAATATCTATAAGAGGAACAATGCTCTGTTGATCGCAAAATAATATACAATAGATAAGTAATCTGATTTGAAGGTCATTCTGACCAGGTTGTCGAGGGGAGTAAATGGAACAGTGACCATGGACAATGCATAAATGGACATACAAAAATTAAGGACAACCAAAATTGGAAATCTTTAAGTGCAGGTAGGCAGTATAGCCAGCTGTGTTTGCCATGCGACCATGTTGGATGAATTGCTAGAATGGAAGCATAGGGAGTGAGGGACAGTGGAAGGTTAGAGGCAAGGAAACATATTAGAGCTAGCAGGAAGATGACAGGTAGGTTAAGAGGGAGATAAGGAGGTAGACTTTTAGTTTGGTTTTGAACAAATCCATGTGGACTGTTTCTCGGATGTTCAGGGGAAGAGAATTCCATGCAAACTGAGCAAAACGAGAGAAAGAGCAGAAGCTAGCGGAACCATAGGAAGGGCGAGGAGCCACAAGGGAAGTCAAAGAGGCAAATCAGAGATTATAAGAAGGCTTGCAGAATTGGATAGAGGAGGATACATACAGTGGTGCCTTACTATGGATAGATTTGTGAACCAGGAGAAGGAGGAGTGAAGTGAGGGAGTTCAAAGAGAATCCTGGTAGCAAAGTTAATGATCTTGTTGCGAGAACAGAAAGCATAGTTGGGGAGACTGAATAGAGGCTGCAGGTATATCAGTCCAGTTTAGAGAAGACAAGAATGGTTAAGAGATGCTTGGCTGTGTTGAAAGAAAGGAGATGCCTGACTTTACTACTATTTAGGAGGTTGAGGCGAGTGCTGCTCGACTTTTGGAGATGAAAGTAGATAAGGTGTGATAAGGGTCATAGATGACACTGATGTTTCTAGGTAAAGAATTGTATGGGGAGTGTCAAGTGGGAGCTGGACAGGCAGAGGACGAGATGAGAGAGAGCTTTTGGCAGCGAAGAAGAAAACCTCTGTTGTGGTAGAGTTTTACATCAGAGAATGCAAAACTATCCAATATTTAATATTTAATGGCAGAGAGAGAGTTGAACATTTTGATAGAAGGATCAGGGGACAGTTCAGGAAAAGAGTGTTGTCTGCAAAGAGTTGGTACGAGAACCCAATGGAGGAGATTGGTGCCCCGAGAGCAGAGTTGTAGAGTGTAAAGCAGCGGAGGCCCAAGGCAGAGCCTTGTGGGACACCAACAGTTGGAGGAGTGATTTAAGAGTTGTTGTTGCTCCAGTACACGTGTCATCCAAAATTGGACTCCACCCATGCAGACTTTCTATAATACAGTAACTATTTACTAAGTTCTCAGAAATACAAATTGGGCTAAGGCAATCACTGGAACATTTTATAATCCCACAAAATGAAATCTTTTTTTGTTCATGTCACAGGCTAGGATTTTTGTTTTGTTTAGGCACTCCATGACACATGTCTCCCCATCTCACTACACGATCGCCTGACTCTTTCTACTAGTAGAATCCACATCTTCTTGATACTCTAGGGCCGATTCACAAAGTATTATTTACTGGCCTTTACTCAAAGAAAAACGCTTTGCGAATCAGGCCCCTACTGTCATATAATTGGGAGGTTTCTCCATCACTTATAGGGTGGAAGGTACTTTCTTTGTTATTGTGAATTACCTGTCCTGCATTTATTTTTTATGAGCTTATGAGAGCCATTAAATAAGTTCAAAGAACCTTAGGACATAGCCTGTTGTTTAGCTGCTCTGAATTCTCTTCCCTAACGTTAATGTGATGTCGATGCAATCATTAACCCCTTAAGTGCCAGGCTTTTATGCAAGTCTATGCAAAAAGGACGAGCATATTCATCCTCGGCACTTAAGTAAACAAAGGTTAAGGAAACAATGGTGAATTTTTCCTGACAAATATATTTTGCAATACAAGTGGATGAAAGATAAAATGCGCATGATCTTAATATTGTTGCTGGGAATAGTAAGTAAAGTGAAGTGTACATTGCATGGAAGTCGGATTAGACAAAGCCACGTAGGAGTGAAATAAGGTATTTCATTTTTCAGTAGGTATTCCATGTGGCCCAGTGGTGTGCAATAAGGCATGAAATCACTGTACGCCAAATTATTTTGAAGAACCACTGTGGGAAACAGCCAATGGGATTGGGTAAAGCCAAATTAGAAAATTGAGGTTACTCTTTTCCAAATGTGACATTTAACTGTAAATGTTATATCCATTTGCACATATATATATATATATATATATATATTCATTGAAAAAACTTTGTTAAAGGGACGTTATGGTTAAGTTGTGCTACTAAAAACCTATGAAATTCAGTGAAAAAACTTTGTTAAAGGGACGTTATGGTTCCAAGTAAAACCGAAAAACCCCTGAAATTCGCCAGTTATGGTAAGCTAAGCAACCATAACTCATGCCACCACCGTGCACTGCTAAGACTAACACCCACGACATCAAAGATGACATCACAAATGTCATTGATGACAACACTGATGACATCACATGTGTATGTACTTTTCATGAAACATGTGTACAAGGGATTCTTATTATAATGTTGTGAAAAAAGTGTCAAGGATCATTGCAATAAATATTGTACACTAATTAGTGCATTGAACGATGCATTGATATAAATAGCATTCTATTATGGGGTTCTATCTAGTATACTAAGATACTCATGCAGAAACATAGCATTGTGTGCAGCGTACAAGATGAAGGTATAATATCCGTAATGTTAATATGTTGAATAATGAAATGGTAATTGTTTTCTTAATAGATTTGTGTGTACTGTGAAATATGTAATAAGTAGCTAATAAAACCCATGTATTACATAATTGCATTAATATAGACAAAACACAAAGAGACAAGAACACAAACCAATATGGGTATATACAGGGAAAGTGAAGTTAGCAAAAAAGCACAAGTAGTAGCTGAAACAATTCATAACCTAACTGATTATTTTCATGCAAATAAAAGATTGCTCCGTTTCAAAGCTGCCATTTACCCTATGTATATGTATCACTTCATGTGATTGGACCCTAAGGAAAGTAGTGTGAATACAATGTATACAAATAAGTTCATATACAGGGAAAGTACAGCCATAAAAAACAAAAGAACTATCAGAAAGTGCTGATAACTCTATTGATTAACTTTATGCACAAAAAGGATTGCTGTCTTTCAAGCTTGTGTCTTCCCCTATGTATATGTTTCATATGATGTGATTGAACTCTAAGGGAATTACTGTAAGAACATACTTGAAGGATATGTCTACAAATAAAATAACATTTTTAGTTTCTGACTGTTACTGAAGAAAACCATGTGGCCTAGATATGTCAGCAAAAGAAAAAAGAGTGAGCCAGACATGTGATGCCATCAGTGATGTCATCAATGACATTTGTGATGTCATCTTTGATGCCGTGAGTGTTAGTCTTAGCAGTGCACGGTGGTGGCGCGAGTTATGGTTGCTTAGCTTACCATAACTGGCCAATTTCAGGGGGTTTTCGGTTTTACTTGGAACCATAACGTCCCTTTAACAAAGTTTTTTCACTGAATTTCATAGGTTTTTAGTAGCGCAACTTAACCATAACGTCACTTTAACAAAGTTTTTTCAGTGAATATCATAGGTTTTTAGTAGCACAACTTAACCATAACGTCCCTTTAACAACGTGCTTTCACTGAATTTCATAGGTTTTTAGTAGCACAACTTAACCATAACGTCCCTTTAACAAAGTTTTTTCACTGAATTTCATAGGTTTTTAGTAGTGCAACTTAACAATAATAACTTTGACTTTATGTACATGTAATATGGAACATACTGAACCTCTTCTACTGAACTTGATGTCCGCAAACTCTTTTAATGTCCGCGGACATGTTCGGAGAACAGTACCACTACCTAAAAACTCTGGGGGGGTATGTTTGATTGTTATATCATACCATAGGGACATTTAACAAATTCATAAAGCAACACACATACACATTATATGTAGTAATACATAAGAAATGTAACCCATATATGTAACACACTAACCATTCATTTAAATACAATATGTTCTAAAATGGAATATACCAGAAGAAGATAAATTGGCTTCCAACATAATTACCTCACAGACGCTACAGAACTAAGAACAATACCAGACCTACACAGTACTTAGAACATATTTTACCTGAAATAGTAAGTGTACTTCATTTTACTCATATATTTATAAACTTTCTGTATTAGATAAAAAAAATAATATCTTTTTTTATTCTCACAGAAATGTCTAGTACTCTGGAATGGCTAGAAGAGCATTTCCCACATGAGGAAATGTCACAAGATAGTGAAACTAATGGTAAACACTTTACAATATAAACCATTTAATTATTATTATTATTTTATATACATTTAACATATATATTTTTTTTTTGTACAGAGCATACCAAAATAGAAAATACCTCTGAAGAAGCTGTTATGGAAAACACGCTTGACAACATAAAAGAAAACATGGATTTATTGTTTACCAATTTTAAACATTTGAAAACTTTTGTTGAAGATCATTTTAAAACAAAAACGTCATACCATTGCCCCACATGTACTTGTCCCCCTCACCATATCCCAGTCAATTATCCCCAAACCCTCTCCATAACCCAAAACTTTTTGATGAGACTTCCATCCCTTCTTCACCTGATACCAATCATGTTGAAACCCCTAATTCTCCTGTTTTTGTTTCCGTTTCTGCCTCGCCTTCTCTGTCATAAATTATTAATATATGTTAAATAAAGTTACATTTTTATATTGAGTTGTAATTAGTTTCCGTTTAAAAAAAAAAAAACAATGTAGGTGTCCGTGGACAGCGCGGGTGTTCTGAAATGTTCGTAAATAAATGAAAATGGAGCTGTCCTGAAGAACACTATACCTGTCCGTACTGTTCCCTAGCAATTTGAAACTGTTCAGAGAACACAATTGGTGTCCTGAAATGTTCGTAATTATACAAAAATGGAGGTGTCCTGAAGAACACTATACCTGTCTGTACTGTTCGCTAGCAAGTTGAAACTGTTCTAAGAACACACGCAGTGTCCTGGAATGTTCGTAAATAAACGAAAATTGAGGTGTCCTGAAGAACACTATACCTGTCCGTACTGTTTGCTAGCAAGTTGAAACTGTTCTAAGAACTCACGCGGTGTCCGGAAATGTTCATAAATAAAAGAAAATGGAGGTGTCCTGAAGAACACTATACCTGTCCGTACTCTTTGTTAGCAAGTTGCAACTGTTCTAAGAACACAATTGGTGTTCTGAAATGTTTGTAAACAAATGAAAATGGAGGTGTCCTAAAGAACACTATACCTGTCCGTACTGTTCGTTAGCAAGTTGAAACCTTTCTAAGAACACAATTGGTGTTCTGAAATGTTTGTAAATAAACGAAAATGGAGGTGTCCTGAAGAACACTATACCTGTCCGTACTGTTTGTTAGCAACTTGAAACTGTTCTCAGAACACACGTGGTGTCCTGAAATGTTCGTAAAGAAACGAAAATGGAGGTGTTCTGAGGACGCTATTTCTGTCCGTATTGTTCGCAAGCAAGTTGACACTGTTCTAAGAAGAAATACCTGTCTGTAACTGTTCGTTTGACGTCTGACGCACTTTTAATTACTTCAGGACCCGAACAGTGTCCGAAGAACATCAACGCGCATGCGCAAACCAATGCCCGTGCATTTGGTGTCCTGCGGACATCCGCTTCCTTCACGAACATGTTTGCGAAGCGACCATGTGATCGCACCCACACTGATCGCGTGTCCCCGAACAATTTAAAAGTATATTTTCAAGTAATCTACAATATTTTCCAATAAAAACTCACCATAGCACAAGTCCCACATACTAATTATAAGTTTATACATACTTTTTGAAACCTTTTGAACCTTTTTTTGTGCTCTATCTGTCCGCGGACAGCGCGCATGTCCGCTGACCGCACACAATGCACCCATATAAAAGACCACGCCCTAGAGCTTATTCTCATTGTGTTTCTGGCTATTCTACAGAGCACAGAGATTTTTGCTGCAACCTGCAGATTTCCATCTTCAACCTGATGGCTTCTGTGGCTCCACTGCTGCCACCTGGTGCTGTGTCTGCCTCAACACCACCCCCACCCCCTCCACCACCACCACCACCTCCCCAAGGGCCTGACGAGGGGAACAGGAGTGAGGATGCAGAGGAGGAAGAAGAGGATGAGGAGAATGAGGTAGAGGAAATCCCTACTACCCGCACTAGGCGTGAGTCTTGTGTGTGGTGGTTGTTTACCATTCATGGGAATGGTCCTAAGGCTTGTGCGAACCGTGTCACCTGCAGTCACGGGAGGCACGGTCCGTACAGCTTTGGGACCACTACCATGAAGCGACACCTGAGGTCATTTCACTCTGGGGCTATTCGCAAGGTTGTACCTTGTGAAGAACGTAGTAGGTTGATTTCCTCTACTTCATCCTCTGTTTCTGATCCTGTCACCACAAGGACCACCTCTGTGGGACAGCGTCTTCCTCAAGCTGCCTCACAGGCCATACAGAATTCTGATGACAGTTACCTTTCGAGGGTCACAGTTGTATGTATGTACTGTGACTCAGTACTCTGCAGGTGGGAGCGACTTCGCAGTGCTTTTGAGACTATCGTCTCAGAGCATGAGAAGACCTGCTCACTACCCAAATAAAACCCACTCTACATCTTCCTCTCTCAGCTCGACCTTTCTTATCCCTGTGGTTGGTGTCCCCCCTTTACCCTCCTTTCCCCTCCTCTCCTAGTGTGTCGTGTATAAAAAACCAAAAAAAATACAAAATTACAAAAATAAAAAAAAAAGGCTCTTTTCAGAGTCACCTTTCACAGTTAAAAAATAGAAGTGAAAGAAATGAACCAGGGCCCTTTGTATTTTTTAGATGTCTGCGGACAGTCCGCGGACATCTATAACATTGTGTTGCTACCCTATCATAACCATTGCAATTTTCTTTGTTAGGAAGTGGTGGCTCTGAAAAGAGCCTTTGGGAGGTGTTTGTATGTCAAAAATTATAAATACTTTACACCTACTTCAAAATGGATGCTGTAATTCTAAAAAAGGTTGTAATGCATTTTGTATATTTCTCCAAAAAATCTGATTGCCAGCATAAGTAAGATGGAATCCATCTCTGCGAAAAATGTATGTACTACTATACATAATATTTTCATTGTGAAAAGAGGACATGCCAAAATCTCTTAGAAAGGCACAAACAGCCTTATTAACATTATGCCTTGCTTTTTCCACATGTGGACCAAATGAAGAAGAATGTAGCCACATTTGTCTCTGTGCAATCCTTGAAAATATTACTTGAGAATTAGGGAACATGTCCATGACCTTCCCAAGTCCTTCTTTCATAGAAATTGCAAAAAAATTCCAGACACATGTCCTAAACTGTTCCCTCCACAATGAATTACAATTATGTCTGGATGTTGCTGTGTCTCCAAACTAGCACAAAGAGGTAGCAAGTCCAGCCACTTCATTCCACGTACTCCATGCCAGTGTACTTCCACAAGTGCTAATCCAAGATCTACAGCTACTCCACAGCTTCCTGCATGCACCTTCAACCAATGTATCCATGAATCTCCCAATATCCAAACAATCTGTTTTCTGAAACACACAGCCATAGCTATCTGTTGTTCTCTCAGCAAAAAGAGTATCTGAGAAACTCTCTCCTGGCACAACACACCCACTAAACTTTCCTGACCAATCCCTTTCAGTGCTCATTCTCATGTGCATGACTTCTGAACCCAAAAATCCCCGGATGTAACACCCAATGTCCGCGAACTACCGCCATGTCCGCGGACATATCGTAACATGAACAGCCCTTCTACCATTTCCACTTCACTTTCTGTGCCACTCCCTCATTGGATGTAGCTAAGAAGTCACATGACCATCCACCAATCACATTCAAGACCTCTACATCTAACTGCATCATCATAGATCAGCACTGCAAATGTACTGTGAATCTCTCTGAGTACAAGTGTCATATCATTGGCAAGCACCATCTACAAGAAATACTGTACCAGTCTCCAAGATTTCTACTTGCAGCTCCATGCATATCCAAATGCATGAACACAAACTACAGGTATGCATATTTTCGGTACAATACATGAACACATTTTCAAACTGACTTAATATTTTTGTTTTATTTCTTTATTTATTCAATTACTTTAATTTAAGCATGACATTAAGACACTATTACCTGGAAGACCTTAGTTACAGAAATAGTGGTATTCAGTGGTACATTATGAATTTCACAAACATAGTAAAGATATTTTGTTTGCTAAAGTTAGTCATTACAATACAATTTGTTCATTAAGAACATATCATGTGTATTGAACTTGTGCGACATATCTTATGCAAATAAGATCGTTTTAATGGTTTTGAGGAAGGCGCTGAGGATTTCAATAAAAGAAAATCAATGTCAAAATTAAAAACAGTGCTATAGACAAACAAAATTACTAATTTGTTTCTTTTACAATTGCAGTGAAGACCATTCTCCTCAAAAGAAGCAACCGAATTTGAAGAACAAAGAAGAACTAAGAATTAACCTGTTCATTTTTTTTTAAAGTAAGAAGAATAGCACAATCATATTTGTATTATTACTGAAACACACTGTAAAGTTAATTCATGCTATTTCTGTGCCTAAAAATAGAGATTGTGCACCATACTGTCAAACAATCTCCATGTCTTAAACAGCGATTTACAGACAGAATGGCCCACAAATTCCTATTTTTGGACACACAAATTACCCAACTCAACCGCTACAATTTGGATATCATAGAACAAACAACTGTTTTAATTGTATACATTAGTTTTACTATTTGTACATCTCCACACCACCAGCTTACTTTTTTCTGTCATCTGAACCCCAGTTTAGTAGCATATAAATTCAAGAATACCCATCGCTACTAGCTGTAGTTCCCAATGCACAATCACACACCATTACATAAATCTTTATCATCTTACTCAAACACTCATGCACACAGCACACATACATTGCAGAACACCCCAACCCATTATTTTTTCAACAGACCCTAAAGAATGCCTACCAAAAGTCAAGTCCGTAGAAAGCAACGCAGAAGTAGAGCAAAAGAAAATAAAAGTGTCCAACATAAGCATCCATATCTAGTGGAATTTGTAAAAAGAAGTTGAAGCAAAACAGCTAATACAGTCATTTAGTGAAACAAAAGAAGTTTCAAGTGGAAAAACTTTGCCTCCTCTATCAAAATGTAAAACAAACCAGAAAACAATTAACAAAAAATCAGCTATCACTACAGATAAAACTGTTTCTATAAATCTTGATAAAGTTCAAAGTAAGCATACCAAGAAAAGTATATTAGCCAAAATGTTCCATCACAGAGTCCTTCAAAATCTTATAAAAACAGGAGAGAAACCAGGTTCAACCCTTAAAACCTATCGTAGGAAATTAATCTTAGAAGCCTTGATAGCCAGTGCAATTCTTCTCAAAAGAAAGTTATTTATTTTAGTGTTAAACAAAATGAAACCACTAACAAAACTAATAACTAAATTACAAATTCTCAATAAATGAAATGTCAACAGAAAGAACTTCTTAAGTATATGCAGAGATGAATGGAATCACATTACGAGCACAGAACCATACTTTAATCAAGAAGCGTACAAACAAAAGCAGACAAATACAATTGCCATACATAGCAGTGGTCGAGGTTATGAAAAAGTGAATAATACCATAATGGAACAAGAAGTACTCCTTACAAAAATATGCCCTGAAAACTTAGAATTACCCCTCCATTCAACTGAATCAGAACATCTAGTGTACAAATGGCCATGCACGTCAATGTGTAACATTCCCAAACAATTTTTCAAGTGTTTACGCCAATTCCTCAATCAATATGTAAAAAGCAAAGACAAAATCAAAATTAAACTACTACAAAATATGGATACCTGTCCAGTACGCAAGTACACAGGACTACAAGGACATTCATTGGCCTGCATTACAGGACCTACTTGTAAAACCACCTTCCATGATATCAAAAGGATATCAACACATCATTCAACTATAAGAAATCTAGTCTATAAACTGTACTATGCTAAAAGTCCTGCTTTAGCACTAGCAGATTTAAATAACATTCTTCTACATGGTACAGCAAAAGACCTACTTGAAGAAATTGACTATATCCAGAAAAAATATTTTGGAAGTGAAAGCCACTTACAGAATGAAATAGCTTTAAACCAAATTAGCAACAATTCTACACATGGCAACCTTTTACTAAACACATACAAAAAAGAAATACTAACATTTAAAAGTACATCAGCTGATGTACCAAACCATGTGTGTGTATGTTGCTGCAGAAACTTTTATAAAAGTAACACAAAAACTGTAGACGTATCATACAAAATAGAAGACAATGAAGATTCTAAATGGTTTGAATTAGCTCTCTACCTTGTAGCAGAAAACAAATACGAAATAACTGAGCCCTTAACACGTTGCAGTTACTGCACTACAAAACTTGACAACAACCAAACTCCTTCACGTGCTATCACAAATAATTTGGAATTATACCCACTACCAAAACCCCTACAACAACTTAATTTATATGAGAGCATCATAATTCAAACAGTGCACCCATTTCAAGCAATAATACACCTTCAACCAAAAACAGCAAAATTACCTCCCTCTGAATTGGTAAAAGGCATTTGTGGAAAAGTAGTTTATTTACCATTAGATCTAAAAGAAAATGTGCATACTTTAGGAGTGCAACGTCCAATGCAGCAATCTTTAATTATCTTAGTAAATGGAGTACCTAAAAAAGACAAAAAAATATGGCAACAGCTGGTAGATTTACATAACGTTAGACAAACCTTGCAATATCTTAAAGAGAATAATGAATATTACAAAGAAATTAATATTGAAGAAAACTTGAAGGATACAACTGAAATAATTAAAGAAACACAAGAAACCGGTCAATTTGAGCTCCTAGATCCTGCTACAATATCAAATACTTTAGACCATTATACAATTCATCCTTTACACTCTAATGACACCATAGAAGATGCACTGGAAACGTACCAAATGCATCAAACAAAAGGATCACCAATCAGCATATGGGAAAAAAGTATAGAAGCATATGCTTTTCCTCTACTCTTTCCTACTGGCAAAGGAGGAAGGTACGATGATAGACCTATTCAAATATCAGCATCAGAATACCGCTCATTACGGATGTATTCTGAAGATCCCAGATTTAGACAAAATGTGGAATACATATTCCACCTACTCTTTGAAAGTGAACTAGCAACTTTATGTTACGGAGTTGCACACATATTAAAATCAGGATCACACTTTCAAAATATGACAGCTACACAATTATTACAAAAAGTGCAACAAAAGGATGAGGTTTTACAATCAAATATTACAAATCTATTAGCAAATATGCATGGTACTAAAGAGTACTGGTTTCGACGTCATGGAGATGTACGTTGTATGATCATAAACCTTGGCCCACCCACTTGGTTTGTTACATTACGTTGTGCAGAATATGCATGGGAAGATTTACATGATTTCCTACGCATATCAAACAAAAACAAAACAAACATAGATATACTAACACCTGGAGAACTTTGTTCTTTGGATCCTGTTAATGTTTCAAGATATTTTCACCATCGCTTCATTGCTATGCTACATTTTATTTGTAATAAAACTGGTCCTCCCCTTGGAGAAGTGCAACACTTCTTTTGGAGAAAAGAATACCATGCCAGAGGAGCACCACATATTCACATGCTTTTATGGATTAAAGATGCTCCTAAATTTGGTCAAGACAGTGATGCCACTGTTTTACAGTTTATTGAAAAATATGTCACTTGTGAAATTCCATCAGAAGCCACAAATAGTGATCTTCATGTACACATTTTACAATTTCAAAGACACAAATGTGGAAAATATTGTCGTCGCAAATACAAAAACAAAGCGAAATACTACACCAAATGCCGATTTGGTTTCCCTAGACCAGTTACAAATACAGGTCAAGTGAACAACCTCATTTCTTCAGTTAGACATAGTGTTAAAGGTAAGTCACCTAAAAATACATATTAAATAAAAAGAAAAGAAGAAAAATATATCAATGATTATAATGCAACCATTGCCCACTTATGGAATGCAAACATAGATGTGCAGTACATTGCAGACAATTCTACTGCAGTTGCACGATATGTCACAGCATACTTAACCAAAGCAAAAAAGACAGAGCTCCAAGATGTCTGGAATGACCTGTCATCAGATAAAACAGTGTCTCAGAAATTATACAGCTTGGGCATAAAAATGCTCTCCCATAGAGAATGTGGATCATATGAAGCAGCTGATCGTTTAACTGGTACTGCATTGTATGGCAAATCTGAAAATATATTATGGCTAAGTCTTGGTCCAGCTAAATCTAGAAGAAGAGTTCTAAAATCATACGAAGATATAGAAACAATAGCCACACGTGATCCCAACAGCCAAGACATTTTAAAAAACAATTTTTTGGACACATACTACCGAAACAGAAGTAATACTTTGGAAACCATGTGTCTATACCACATAGCCCAAAACTCCACATATAAAAATAATATAAAACCTGATGAAAGAAAAGGTAAATACAGAGTGACAAACTGTGAAGGCAGCTTAGTTAAGCTCACTAAACCAAATTTAATTAATCATATCAAATTGTCATTAAAGACTCCTCAACATAAAGAAGTATATTACATGTCCCTGCTTCAACTCTTTAAACCATGGAGAAAAGAAGAAGAAATACTAGATAACTATGACTCTTATGAAGATACTTTCAAAGCAAATGAAAGCACTATAACTGATGTAAACTTTACACAATACAAAACAATGTTGCACAATGAACAGCAACACGAAGAAGAACTCCAGGCCCAGCTAGATAAGGACACTCATGACAGTAGTAAACCTTCTGTAACAGGAAGCCAACAACCACTGGGAGAACCACTAATAATAAATGAGGCAGAATTTGCTATGATAGAAATAGAAAACACCATGTGTCAGTATGAAGATAAAGAAGACTTAACTATACTACAATCAAAACTAAACAATGAACAACGTAACATTTTTCAAGAAGTAACAAAAGAAATTGCACATGGTGTGCAACATGAAAATAAAGAATGTTCCTGCTATAATTATAAACCTATACCACTGTACGTCAGTGGTGAAGCTGGTTCTGGCAAAACATTCCTAATCAAAATCATCAGTAAGTTCCTTCAACAATTGACAAACAACAAACTGTCAGCTGTTGTCACTGCCCCCACAGGTTTAGCTGCCTACAACATAGGTGGTGTCACTTTACACCGATTACAACTATTGCCAGTCGAACACCAGTACAAATTAGACTATTACAAACTTTCTGCAGAAGCTGCAATGGAACTACGCAGAGTATTGAAACAAATGAAAATGCTACTAATAGATGAAGTGAGCATGGTCTCCAACCTAATGTTGGCTTTGATTCACCTCAGATTACAAGAAGTACTCAACACAAACTATGAAGAGCTCTTTGCAGGAAAACACATTATTGTTTTCAGAGATCTTCTTCAATTGACACCAGTAAAAGGGGAGCCTATTTTTAAAACATTAAGCCTCAAACTCTGCCGTAAAACTGTTGGCAGCATTGGAAATGTCAACCTTTGGCAACATTTCCAATACAGAGAATTAACAGAAAACATGCAGCAATCTGCAGATCTCACGTATGCCAACATCTTATCAGAGTTGGTATACTTTCTAAAGAAGCAGAAGCAATATTGAAAACCCAGCAAATTAATGCACTTTGTGGTGATAATGTATGTGCTACAGATGTTATGGAACAATTAGCCCACAAAAATGTCAATTGTATGGCCTTAATGCCAACTCTTGCAAGCTGTTTCAAATTCAATGAAATCATGCTAAGTAAAGAAATGCAACCAATCATGGAAATTAGCGCCACAGACAAACTAGATGTACATTGTATGACACTACCCATGTGTGACCAAGCCACAACAAGACTAATTAGTTTAGAAAAATCAATCTCAAACACAGCAGGTTTAGAAAAGATATTAAAATTATCCTTAAATTGCAGAGTAATGCTTAAACGTAACCTTGACGTGGACCAAGGACTAGGTAATGGCGCACTGGGTACAGTTGTTGGCTTTCAAACATACCCACGTGACAACAAAATTCAGTTGGTCAATATACTCTTTGACAAACTTTCAGAAGTAAAAAGGATAGGATGCTCAACAGCTCGATTCCTTCTCTTCAAAGACATGTATGTACGCAGAGAACAATTTTCTCTAACTCTTGCATACGCAGTCACGATTCATAAATCACAAGGTTTTACCCTAGACAAAGCAATGATAGATATTGGTAACACAGTCTTTAAAGAAGGCATGAGATACGTAGCACTATCATGCTTACATACATTTGACGGTCTATTTCTAATCAACTTTGATGCGAGTAAAATAAACGCTGATATTCCTTGCATTTTAGAATACAATAGACTTCTCTCACTATACACCCCCCATCTAAACACATATTCCGTTCCACAAAAAGTAAAACGTTATAAAAGAAAAATAAATCAAACAGAAATGCAACAGGATGTCACTGCAAATCCTCCAAAGAGAGTAAAAGAAAGTAATACTTCATCACGTACCACAAGCAAAAAAGAATCAATTAGGGAAACCAGGTACTTCAAAGGAGGAAGACAGACTCCAAAAAAAGCAGTCATATACAGAACTACCTGGTCCATTTAAACTCTCAAATATAGTTGGTGGAAGTTGCTACGCAAATGTAGCAATGAATATTCTATTTCAATTACCACCAATTGTTGACAACATTTACTTACACTGTACAGACCCATTGTGTATGCAAATGTTAGTACTTCACAGAAATGCAGCAAACAATCCTGACAACACGTATTGTGTTTATGGAATAAGGCAACAATTGGACTACTGTGCTGGAATGGTGAAATTCACTATAAACTCACAGGAAGATCCACAAGAATTTCTAATGTACTTACTACAAGTACTGGATAACAAAAACATACCTATAAATGAAATATTCCACATTTCATACATGTGGAAACATACATGCACTCTCTGCAACAATGTGACACAAGAAGAAATCCCAATGAACGCTTCATATATATATATCAATACCTAATTGTGAATCCATTCCATTTCAGCAACTTGTACAAAATGCAAACCATGATAGATTATGTTCTACCTGCAATTCAGATAATCACTCCACGTTAGTAATACAAACACATAGTAAATACGTAATACTAATGCTTCTACGTTACAATGCAGATGGTACCAAAAACAACTGCAAGCTGACTGGATTCACACATGGTCAAATATCACTTGGTAAGAAAACCTTCACAACAATAGGTATAATCTACCACGCAGGAGCCACAACCAATTCAGGGCACTAAACTGCATATATAAAAAAGAAATGTGGATGGTTTGAATGTAATGATAGTACCATTACTCTAAAGCAGAGATTACCAGCAAATCTTACAAATGCTTATTTAATGTTCTTAAAACCAGAATTTGATAACTAAACTGTACTTAAACTTGTAGTAAAAAAATATAAACTGTTAGAATATTCCAAAAGCTATCTAACTGCCCAAAGATTGTACAACAACTAATCAGATAAATGAATACCACTAAATTAGAGCAAAAATAGACAGTTAAAATACTCAAATTGGTATCTAACTATCCCAAAATTTAACAATATCGAAACAGATAAATCAATACCACTAAAATATATAAAAAAATAGACAGTTAGAATTCGCCAATTGGTATCTAACTGTCCAAAAATGTAACAATATCCAAACAGATAAATCAATACCACTAAAATATATCAATAAATAGACAGTTAGAATACGTCTACTGGTATCTAACTGCTCCAAAATTTCATAATATCCAAAAAAATAAATAATATGTTACTGCTCCAAAAAAATGCAACAAGCCAATGTATAAAGCATTAGCCAGAAGCAACAAGTGAACACTGACAACAAACAAACAAATAAACTGTAGCATAACAGAAAAAGGTTTTGTTTTTTTAATCCAACATGGATTTTCTTTCTCTCACAGACCCAATGATTTTAGCAACAAACACAGAAACTGAGCAAATTGCACAGTACTCTGGTTTGTAATCTACTAAATATGAGGGTCCAAAAAAAAATGTTGATTATACAATGTAATAAGCCATTACAAAATACTAATACTAACATGCTATTTTCTTTTATCACAGAAATTAACAAGAAATACATGTACTCCAGTTACTAAACCAAACAGTAAGTATATTATACACTCTATGCCATGGCCACAACCATCGCAGCATATCACACCCATAATATCTTATAACTTTGTTCCTTATAAATTTGTTTCTGACCCAAAGTTATAAGCAACTATAAATGTGATATGCTGTGGTGGTTGTGGCCAGGGCAGAGAGTGAAGGGTGCAACACCAAATGGTCATGCACCCAACACTCTATGCCCTGGCCACAACCACCGCAGCATATCACACCCATAGAGTCAAACATTTCAACTATGGCCTATGGAAACTTTTAATGTCCGCGGACATTACCAGTGTTCTTAGAACACTTTCAACTTGCCAGCGAACAATACGGACAGTGTCTTCAGGACACCCCCTATGAACATTTCAGGACACCGCGAGAGTTCTGAGAACACTTTCAACTTGACAACGAACAATACGGACAGCATCCTCAGAACACCCCCATTTGGCTTATTTTCGAACATTTCAGGACACCGTGAGTGTTCTTAGAACACATTCAACTTGCCATCGAACAATACGGACAGCGTCTTCAGGACACCCCCTACGAACATTTCAGGATACCACGAGTGTTCTTAGAACACATTCAACTTGACAATGAACAATACGGACAGCGTCCTCAGAACACCCCCATTTTGTTTATTTGCGAACATTTCAGGACACCACGAGTGTTCTTAGAACACATTCAACTTGACAAAGAACAATACGGACAGCGTCCTCAGAACACACCCATTTTGTTTATTTACGAGCATTTTAGGACACCGCGAGTGTTCTTAGAACACATTCAACTTGACAAAGAACAATACGGACACCGTGTGTGTTCTTAGAATACTTTCAACTTGCCAGCGAAGAATACGGACAGCGTCTTCAGGACACCCCCTACGAACATTTCAGGACACCACGAGTGTTCTTAGAACACATTCAACTTCCCATTGAAGAATATGGACAGCGTCTTGAGGACACCCCTTACGAACATTTCAGGACAACGCGTGAGTTCTAAGAACACACGCCCATTTTGTTTATTTGCAAACATTGCAGATCACCGCAAGAGTTCTTGGAACATTTTCAACTTGTCAACGAACAATACGGACAGTGTCTTCAGGACACCCCCTACAAATATTTCAGGACACCACGAGTGTTCTTAGAACACATTCAACTTACCATCGAACAATATGGACAGCGTCCTCAGAAAACCCCTATTTTGTTTATATACGAACATTTTAGGACACCGCAAGTGTTCTTAGAACACATTCAACTTGACAAAGAACAATACGGACACTGCGTGTGTTCTTAGAACACTTTCAACTTGACAACGAACAATACGGACAGCGTCCTCAGAACACCCCCATTTTGTTTGTTTGCGAACATTGCAGGACACCGCGAGTGTTCTGAGAACACATTCAACTTGCCAGCGAACAATACGAACAGCGTCTTCAGGACACCCCATGTGAACATTTCAGGACACCACAAGAGTTCTTAGAACATTTTCAACTTGACAACGAACAATACGGACATCGTCTTCAGGACACCCCATACGAACATTTTAGGACACCACGAGTGTTCTTAGAACACGATCAACTTGACAAAGAACAATACGGACAGCGTCTTGAGGACACCCCCTACGAACATTTCAGGACAACGCGAGAGTTCTTAGAACACTTTCAACTTGACAACGAACAATATGGACAGCGTCCTCAGAACACCCCCATTTTGTTTGTTTGCGAACATTGCAGGACACCGCGAGTGTTCTGAGAACACATTCAACTTGCCAGCGAACAATACGAACAGCGTCTTCAGGACACCCCTTATGAACATTTCAGGACACCGCAAGAGTTCTTAGAACATTTTCAACTTGACAACGAACAATACGGACAGCGTCTTCAGGACATCCCCTACGAACATTTTAGGACACCACGAGTGTTCTTAGAACACAATCAACTTGACAAAGAACAATACGGACAGCGTCTTAAGGACACCCCCTATGAACATTTCAGGACAACGCGAGAGTTCTTAGAACACTTTCAACTTGACAACGAACAATACGGACAGCGTCCTCAGAACACCCCCATTTTGTTTATTTGCGAACATTTCAGGACACCGCGAGTGTTCTTAGAACACATTCAGCTTGCCACAGAACAATACGGACCGCGTCCCCAGAACACCCCCATTTTGTTTATTTGCGAACATTTCAGGACACCGCGAGTGTTCTTAGAACAGTTTCAGCTTGCTTGCGAACAAAACGGACACATATTTAGTCCTCAGAACACCCCCCATTCAGTTTATTTAGAAAATTTCAGAACACCCGTGATGTCCGCAGACAAATCAAACACAAAAAGAACGTCTACCACATAAAAAAGCACAACATTTAACCTAGCTCATACCCTCCCATCCTCCCCAAACACTCCTACACACCAACACACACTACTAAATACACATTTTGAACAAACTTTCACCGCGCTGTCCGCGGACGTCTGCGAATCCAAGATGGCGGGCGCTACCGAAAATCTGACACGCTTCACGCTTCACACCGTCCAATCAGCGAACACGCTGCATGTCCGCGGACATGACGTAAGCCACTCGGCAAATCAGGACACTGTCCGCGGAGCGAACAGGGAAGTGTGTCCGCGGACCGAACACAGATATCACTATTTTTTTTTACCTACTTTTTGGACATTTTAAAAAAAAATACTGGACGTATTTTCACCAAATTTGCAAAAGCACGCCTTTGGGATCAAGCTGCTGCTCCTAGTCCATATTTGGTGAAAATCCGTCCAGCGGTTTGGGCTGTAGGCACGAGCAAATTTCTTTTCCCATTCAGTCTATGGTGAAAAAAAAGTTTTGGGACCCCCCTATAACTTTGCCCCCCCCGGACAAATCCTCACCAATCTTTGCAAAACAATTCAGAGTGGGCCATATACTTGTTTTGCAAAGATTGGTGAGGATTCGTCCAGGGGGAGCGAAGTTATAAGCCGGCCAAAAAGTGCTCTTCCTATGGAAACTGCAACTTAACCATAACTACATGGCCACTACTGTGGCCATGTAATATATATTGAAAGCAAACCACATAAATGTTCTGCCAAGCTCACCATATAGCTTAGCGATAGCCAGATAAATAAACGTATGCTTAGGATATCAGTGAGTCAAAAACAGCAGACTGTGGGCCTCATTTACAAAATGTTTAGCGCAGCGCAAAGTGACTTTGCACCGTAAAAGTACACTTTGTGCCACGCTAAAAACCAAATTCCGATTCACAGATCAGACATTGCACTGGCCCTTCCCACATAGTGCTCTCTGCACACTTGTGGGAGGGGCCAGCGCAAAGACTAGAAAGGGGGGAAAATGCAAAATCCACATCAAATGAGGAAAATGAGGAAGAACATGGGAGTGGGGAGGGAGGCACTCTGTAAACAATAAACATGCCCCATCAATGCTAAGTAAACCCTACTCACAGAAGCTATTGCACAAATCGTTCACTCAAAGGAGAACGATCATCCCGTAATGTAACCACCACCCGTTATCCTTTGCAAAGCACAAATCACAATGAAAGCTTTTGCATAAAAGCGCAATGCACCCCAGTGAACAAACGATTTCCCAATGGCGGATTCTGCATTGATAGCACTGATATTATTACATGGAAGTATTAGAGTGAGGAGGAGGGTCAGATTATGCCATCCATAAACAACTAATTTTTGGGATGCCAGGTGAGGAGGTACATGTAAATACTGCTTCCCTCTGCATGACATCCTAGATCTGGTTAGGGAGTGAGAGAATGACCTAGTATCACCCAACATGTGTTCACAGGCGGTGCCACCTCTGCTCAAAGTGCTATCAGCCTTACACTTCCTGGACACAGGATCATTCCAACATACCACAGCCATTGTGGGTGGTATATCACAGCCCACTCAATCAAGGTGCTTCCACCAGTTCTTGCGCTGCATCCTAGCACATGTGCATAGGCACATTCACATGCCATGAATACTTCAGGCAAGGCAGAGTGTGTTCCAGCAATTCTTTGTATTTGAACACTTTTCCTGGATCCTGGGAGCCATGAATAGCACCCACGTAGTGTTGCAACCCCTGCAAGACACAGATCACATTTAACACAAAAGGAAACATTAGCATTCCTAGACTGTGTAGGTTATCTCTGATGCCAAGGGACATATCACACATGGCAATGCCAACTAGCGAGGATGCACACAAAACAGTTACATCTACCAGCATTCCCCCATATACCAGGCCCTTGCACTGGGAACGTTTGGAAACAGATGGCTTGTGAGTATCAACTTTGACATAGACACAAGCAGTCACATGACACACAAAAACACATAACATAGCGAAGCGCACATTCAGAGTGCTTAAGTCATGGTTCAACTCCCTTTACAACTGAGGTGTCCGATTGCTATATGCACCCTCTGCAGTATGCAAAATCATTTGGCATGTTGTGTCCTGCATAATATTACCCCAAGTGTGTCATCACAGTAAAGGTGTAGGCAGGCTTCTGCGCTCATCCACAGGCACCACCCATTCCCTTAGCAGGCTAAAGGGCACAGGGACAGGACAGTGCAACCAGGTAGTACAAACCTATTTCACATGAATAACAACCCCTGTGGAACACACACAGTAAATCCACATCCCTGATCGACTGTAATGATGCAGTTGGCCCAACCCTGCCTGCCCATAACAACACTATGGGAATGTGCCTCTTGGATTTCCAAACTGTGTATGCCCCAAAAAAAAGTACACTGCAACCTCATTGGTATGCTTGACATAAAGTGCACAAACCATGTTCAAATTGGAAGAAAATTGTCCATGTCACATGCCCAAAGTACCTGATATTGCAAAACCAGCCCCTGACATGATAGCTCCATCATATGTTTTCCCTGGGGTACCTTGCATCAAGTGGAGAAAAAAAAATCTGACTGCCATCTTGAAGCTGGGTCCATCTGCACTATTCCAGCTGGCCCTGCTCATCACCACTCCCCACTTGCATGAATGTGGTCCTGCAATGGGGAAAATCAACAGCTGCTCACCATCCCCCTTTCATGATGCATAAACTTTATACGAGTATGTTGCAAGTAATTGAATAACGACACAAGAGCACCAGAAAATGTCAAGTACATTAAAGTTCATCTTCATGTATACAAATTAATTGTATGTTTGAGGCCCGCTTATTGCTCTGTGTATGTGCACCATGTGCTGATACCAAACCCTAAACAAAGTACTTTAAGAATATAGGGGAAAGTGTCAAGTACATTAAAGTTCATCTTCATGTATACAAATTAATTGTATGTTTGAGGCCCGCTTATTGCTCTGTGTATGTGCACCATGAGCTGATACCAAACCCTAAACAAAGTACTTTAAGAATATAGGGGAAAGTTAACATCTACATATATAGCAACTTTTGAATGTATATTGACTGTCAGTGAACAAGAACAAGTGTCCCAGATATGTGATGTCATCAGTGATGTCCTCAATGATATTTGTGATGTCATCTTTAATGTCCTGTTAGTCATAGCAGTGCAAGGTGGTGGCGCGAGTTATGGTTGCTTAGCTTAGCATAAATGGCAATTCCTTTTTTTTTTTGGTTTTACTTGTAACCATAACGTCCCTTTAACAATGTTTTTTCACTGAATATGTATATAAATATTACACGGCCCACAATAGCGGCCGTGTAGTTATGGTTAACTTGCTAAACTAATAGGAAGACCACTTTTTCGGCAGCTTATAACTTTGCTCGCCCTGGAGGAATCCCTCACCAAACTTTGCAAAAAAAGTATATGGCCCGCTTTGACTTTTTTTTGGCAAGTTTGGTGAGGTTTCATGCAGGGGCGAAAAGCTATAAGGGGGTCCCCAAAAAAATGTTTTCCCATAGACTGAATGGGAGAAAACTTTGCGCACAACTACAGGCCGAATGGCTGGACGGATTTTCACCAAATGTGCGGCGAAGCGTGCTTTCGTGTGTTTGGTGGAAATCTGACCATTACATTTGTTGCAAAGAAGTGAAATGTACATCTCAAAAAATGTGTGATATCTGGCTCCACTCTGCTGACCCATTTCCCTCTTTGCTCCACGGACAGAAGGCTCATTGGCTTGCAGTACGCCGTGCTGGCAACGATTTTTGGACGCGGCTGGTGGTTGGCTGGAGAGAAGCATGCTGTGCGTCAACGTATTTGGGAAAATGCTGCCGTGGTGTATCGGAGGACAGTGCAGCGCCAAAAAGGACTGACAAACATAATGTATTGCATGTGCTGGTGGAGAGAGAAGTGGTTCATCAGCGATATGTGATTATTAGGTGGACGAAGGTGGTGGTGTGCCTGCAGTATTCGCTCGTCCCTGCACAGGCCCCAACCATGTGTGGTGAATGTAGGCAGCCTTCGTTACGGCATGATAGCTCGTGCTACAACCTCTTACCATGCTGCATGGTGATACCTGAATAGCAGACGGGGAGTGCATTGCAAAACATATATTACGCCATGTGGTGGTGGGAAGAAGGGATGGAAAAGTTGGGGGAGTAAGAAGTGAATTATCTGAGATATGTCAATAGGTGGAGGAAGACGTTAATGTACCTGCAGTATCCTTGCGTACACCGACAATTCACGGATCTCTGCAAAGCCGCCTCCCATGTGTGCTGCATGCAGGCAGGCTTTGTTACAGTATGATAGCTGGTGATAGCTGGTGCAGAGACCTATTTCCGTGGTGATTGGTGGGAGCTGAATTGCAGAAGGGGTGTGCATTGCACATGACATACACATTATAAGATAAAGTGTACACAGGTGTGTTGCAGGGATGGAGCCCTTGCAGCGACAACTATGTGCTGTGGATGGAATTAGGTTTCACATTGTTCCCTTCTGTGTGTGATACGTCAGCATTGCATAGATGGTTGATTGCATGGGTGTGGTGCTTCTTAGCACAACCTATGTTGTTTAGTCCATGGCTGCATCTACTGGAGTGAACAGTTGTGCAGTGTTGTAATATTTACAGTATCGAAGAGGGTAGGGATGAAATGCACCTTCTATGTGCATAGAAACTGCAGTGTGTGAAGTGGGTGCAATTCTTCAATAGTGTTTGTATTGAAGTGGAGACGGACTAAACTACATATCGCATCAGATTGGGTAGTGTCCATTGCGACTTCTGTACTACACTATGACGTATTGCTTTTCTGTACTGAATAGAGAGCCGGGAGACATACTATGTGAATGAAAGTGGGTATGGGTGCCAGAGGCTGTGTTATGGTTCCATGAATAGCTGTATTATGGTGTGGAGGTTGGGTAGTAGTGATGGTGGCTGTGGTACATTGTGCAGTGTGGTACATGAGCATATGATGGTATGCATGGCTGCATTATGTTGCAGTGGGGGGTGTGGGCAAGGCCTAGACTATTGAGTGCATGGCCAAAGGCCGTAGGTCATAGGCCATGCACCCAGTAGTCTATGCCTTGCCCACAACCACCACAGCAATGCAGTTTATACTGCATCTGTTACAGACTCCTCACCTTTACAGAATGGTTGTGGAGCACATTGTACACTTGATAGAGCACCAGAAGTCAGCTGACATGCAAATACTGTTGGTTGTTTGGGTTGACAGTAACACCATCGTATGTGAATGAAAGTTGGTAGAGGTGCCGGAGCCTGTGTTAAGTTTGTAGATTCTGGTAGAAGGTGAATCTTTCTATGCATAGATTAGATTATGTTCTACCTGCAATTCAGATAATCACTCCACGTTAGTAATACAAACACATAGTAAATACGTAATACTAATGCTTCTACGTTACAATGCAGATGGTACCAAAAACAACTGCAAGCTGACTGGATTCAAACATGGTCAAATATCACTTGGTAAGAAAACCTTCACAACAATAGGTATAATCTACCACGCAGGAGCCACAACCAATTCAGGGCACTAAACTGCATATATAAAAAAGAAATGTGGATGGTTTGAATGTAATGATAGTACCATTACTCTAAAGCAGAGATTACCAGCAAATCTTACAAATGCTTATTTAATGTTCTTAAAACCAGAATTTGATAACTAAACTGTACTTAAACCTTAAGTAAACTTGTAGTAAAAAAATATAAACTGTTAGAATATTCCAAAAGCTATCTAACTGCCCAAAGATTGTACAACAACTAATCAGATAAATGAATACCACTAAATTAGAGCAAAAAATAGACAGTTAAAATACTCAAATTGGTATCTAACTATCCCAAAATTTAACAATATCGAAACAGATAAATCAATACCACTAAAATATATAAAAAAATAGACAGTTAGAATTCGCCAATTGGTATCTAACTGTCCAAAAATGTAACAATATCCAAACAGATAAATCAATACCACTAAAATATATCAATAAATAGACAGTTAGAATACGTCTACTGGTATCTAACTGCTCCAAAATTTCATAATATCCAAAAAAATAAATAATATGTTACTGCTCCAAAAAAATGCAACAAGCCAATGTATAAAGCATTAGCCAGAAGCAACAAGTGAACACTGACAACAAACAAAAAAATAAACTGTAGCATAACAGAAAAAGGTTTTGTTTTTTTAATCCAACATGGATTTTCTTTCTCTCACAGACCCAATGATTTTAGCAACAAACACAGAAACTGAGCAAATTGCACAGTACTCTGGTTTGTAATCTACTAAATATGAGGGTCCAAAAAAAAATGTTGATTATACAATGTAATAAGACATTACAAAATACTAATACTAACATGCTATTTTCTTTTATCACAGAAATTAACAAGAAATACATGTACTCCAGTTACTAAACCAAACACGGACAGTGTCTTCAGGACACCCCCTACGAACATTTCAGGACACCGCGAGAGTTCTTAGAACACTTTCAACTTGACAACGAACAATACGGACAGCATCCTCAGAACACCCCCATTTGGCTTATTTTCGAACATTTCAGGACACTGTGAGTGTTCTTAGAACACATTCAACTTGCCATCGAACAATACGGACAGCGTCTTCAGGACACCCCCTACGAACATTTCAGGATACCACGAGTGTTCTTAGAACTCATTCAACTTGACAACGAACAATACGGACAGCGTCCTCAGAACACCCCTATTTTGTTTATTTGCGAACATTTCAGGACACCACGAGTGTTCTTAGAACACATTCAACTTGACAAAGAACAATACGGACAGCGTCCTCAGAACACACCCATTTTGTTTATTTACGAGCATTTTAGGACACCGCGAGTGTTCTTAGAACACATTCAACTTGACAAAGAACAATATGGACACCGTGTGTGTTCTTAGAATACTTTCAACTTGCCAGCGAACAATACGGACAGCGTCTTCAGGACACCCCCTACGAACATTTCAGGACACCACGAGTGTTCTTAGAACACATTCAACTTCCCATTGAAGAATATGGACAGCGTCTTGAGGACACCCCTTACGAACATTTCAGGACAACGCGTGAGTTCTAAGAACACACACCCATTTTGTTTATTTGCAAACATTGCAGATCACCACAAGAGTTCTTAGAACATTTTCAACTTGTCAATGAACAATACGGACAGTGTCTTCAGGACACCCCCTACAAACATTTCAGGACACCATGAGTGTTCTTAGAACACATTCAACTTACCATCGAACAATATGGACAGCGTCCTCAGAAAACCCCTATTTTGTTTATATACGAACATTTTAGGACACCGCAAGTGTTCTTAGAACACATTCAACTTGACAAAGAACAATACGGACACTGCGTGTGTTCTTAGAACACTTTCAACTTGACAACGAACAATACGGAAAGCGTCCTCAGAACACCCCCATTTTGTTTGTTTGCGAACATTGCAGGACACCGCGAGTGTTCTGAGAACACATTCAACTTGCCAGCGAAAAATACGAACAGCGTCTTCAGGACACCCCATATGAACATTTCAGGACACCGCAAGAGTTCTTAGAACATTTTCAACTTGACAACGAAAAATACGGACAGCGTCTTCAGGACACCCCCTACGAACATTGCAGGACACCGCAAGTGTTCTGAGAACACATTCAACTTGCCAGCGAACAATACGAACAGCGTCTTCAGGACACCCCATGTGAACATTTCAGGACACCACAAGAGTTCTTAGAACATTTTCAACTTGACAACAAACAATACGGACATCGTCTTCAGGACACCCCATACAAACATATTAGGACACCACGAGTGTTCTTAGAACACAATCAACTTGACAAAGAACAATACAGACAGCGTCTTCAGGACACCCCCTACGAACATTTCAGGACAACGCGAGAGTTCTTAGAACACTTTCAACTTGACAACGAACAATATGGACAGCGTCCTCAGAACACCCCCATTTCGTTTGTTTGCGAACATTGCAGGACACCGCGAGTGTTCTGAGAACACATTCAACTTGCCAGCGAACAATACGAACAGCGTCTTCAGGACACCCCATAGGAACATTTCAGGACACCGCAAGAGTTCTTAGAACATTTTCAACTTGACAACGAACAATACGGACAGCGTCTTCAGGACACCCCCTACGAACATTTTAGGACACCACAAGTGTTCTTAGAACACAATCAACTTGACAAAGAACAATACGGACAGCGTCTTAAGGACACCCCCTATGAACATTTCAGGACAACGCGAGAGTTCTTAGAACACTTTCAACTTGACAACGAACAATACGGACAGCGTCCTCAGAACACCCCCATTTTGTTTATTTGTGAACATTTCAGGACACCACGAGTGCTCTTAGAATACATTCAGCTTGCCACAGAACAATACGGACAGCGTCCCCAGAACACCCCCATTTTGTTTATTTGCGAACATTTCAGGACACCGCAAGTGTTCTTAGAACAGTTTCAGCTTGCTTGCGAACAAAACGGACACATATTTAGTCATCAGAACACCCCCCATTCAGTTTATTTAGAACATTTCAGAACACCTGTGATGTCCACAGACAAATCAAACACAAAAAGAACGTCTACCACATAAAAAAGCACAACATTTAACCTAGCTCATACCCTCCCATCCTCCCCAAACACTCCTACACACCAACACACTCTACTAAATACACATTTTGAACAAACTTTCACCGCGCTGTTCGCGGACGTCCGCGAATCCAAGATGGCGGGCGCTACCAAAAATCTGACACGCTTCACGCTTCACACCGTCCAATCAGCGAACACGCTGCATGTCCGCGGACATGACGTAAGCCGCTCGGCAAATCAGGACACTGTCCGCGGAGCGAACAGGGAAGTGTGTCCGCGGACCGAACACAGATATCACTAATTTTTTTACATACTTTTTGGTCATTTTAAAAAAAACTACTGGACGTATTTTCACCAAATTTGCAAAAGCACGCCTTTGGGATCAAGCTGCTGCTCCTGGTCCATATTTGGTGAAAATCCGTCCAGCGGTTTGGGCTGTAGGCACAAGCAAATTTCTTTTCCCATTCAGTCTATGGGGAAAAAAAAGTTTTGGGACCCCCCTATAACTTTGCCCCCCCCTGGACGAATCCTCACCAATCTTTGCAAAACAATTCAGAGTGGGCCATATACTTGTTTTGCAAAGATTGGTGAGGATTCGTCCAGGGGGAGCGAAGTTATAAGCCGGCCAAAAAGTGCTCTTCCTATGGAAACTGCAACTTAACCATAACTACATGGCCACTAATGTGGCCATGTAATATATATTGAAAGCAAACCACATAAATGTTCTGCCAAGCTCACCATATAGCTTAGCGATAGCCAGATAAATAAACGTATGCTTAGGATATCAGTGAGTCAAAAACAGCAGACTGTGGGCCTCATTTACAAAATGTTTAGCGCAGCGCAAAGTGACTTTGCACCGTAAAAGTACACTTTGTGCCACGCTAAAAACCAAATTCCGATTCACAGATCAGACGTTGCACTGGCCCTTCCCACATAGTGCTCTGTGCACACTTGTGGGAGGGGCCAGCGCAAAGACTAGAAAGGGGGGAAAATGCAAAATCCACATCAAATGAGGAAAATGAGGAAGAACATGGGAGTGGGGAGGGAGGCACTCTGTAAACAATAAACATGCCCCATCAATGCTAAGTAAACCCTACTCACAGAAGCTATTGCACAAATCGTTCCCTCAAAGGAGAACGATCATCCCGTAATGTAACCACCACCCGTTATCCTTTGCAAAGCACAAATCACAATGAAAGCTTTTGCATAAAGTGCAATGCACCCCAGTGAACAAACGATTTCCCAATGGCGGATTCTGCATTGATAGCACTGATATTATTACATGAAAGTATTAGAGTGAGGAGGAGGGTCAGATTATGCCATCCATAAACAACTAATATTTGGGATGCCAGGTGAGGAGGTACATGTAAATACTGCTTCCCTCTGCATGACATCCTAGATCTGGTTAGGGAGTGAGAGAATGACCTAGTATCACCCAACATGTGTTCACAGGCGGTGCCACCTCTGCTCAAAGTGCTATCAGCCTTACACTTCCTGGACACAGGATCATTCCAACATACCACAGCCATTGTGGGTGGTATATCACAGCCCACTCAATCAAGGTGCTTCCACCAGTTCTTGCGCTGCATCCTAGCACATGTGCATAGGCACATTCACATGCCATGAATACTTCAGGCAAGGCAGAGTGTGTTCCAGCAATTCTTTGTATTTGAACACTTTTCCTGGATCCTGGGAGCCATGAACAGCACCCACGTAGTGTTGCAACCCCTGCAAGACACAGATCACATTTAACACAAAAGGAAACATTAGCATTCCAAGACTGTGTAGGTTATCTCTGATGCCAAGGGACATATCACACATGTCAATGCCAACTACCGAGGATGCACACAAAACAGTTACATCTACCAGCATTCCCCCATATACCAGGCCCTTGCACTGGGAACGTTTGGAAACAGATGGCTTGTGAGTATCAACTTTGACATAGACACAAGCAGTCACATGACACACAAAAACACATAACATAGCGAAGCGCACATTCAGAGTGCTTAAGTCATGGTTCAACTCCCTTTACAACTGAGGTGTCCGATTGCTATATGCACCCTCTGCAGTATGCAAAATCCTTTGGCATGTCGTGTCCTGCATAATATTACCCCAAGTGTGTCATCACAGTAAAGGTGTAGGCAGGCTTCTGCGCTCATCCACAGGCACCACCCATTCCCTTAGCAGGCTAAAGGGCACAGGGACAGGACAGTGCAACCAGGTAGTACAAACCTATTTCACATGAATAACAACCCCTGTGGAACACACACAGTAAATCCACATCCCTGATCGACTGTAATGATGCAGTTGGCCCAACCCTGCCTGCCCATAACAACACTATGGGAATGTGCCTCTTGGATTTCCAAACTGTGTATGCCCCAAAAAAAAGTACACTGCAACCTCATTGGTATGCTTGACATAAAGTGCACAAACCATGTTCAAATTGGAAGAAAATTGTCCATGTCACATGCCCAAAGTACCTGATATTGCAAAACCAGCCCCTGACATGATAGCTCCATCATATGTTTTCCCTGGGGTACCTTGCATCAAGTGGAGAAAAAAAAATCTTGAAGCTGGGTCCATCTGCACTATTCCAGCTGGCCCTGCTCATCACCACTCCCCACTTGCATGAATGTGGTCCTGCAATGGGGAAAATCAACAGCTGCTCACCATCCCCCTTTCATGATGCATAAACTTTATACGAGTATGTTGCAAGTAATTGAAGAACGACACAAGAGCACCAGAAAATGTCAAGTACATTAAAGTTCATCTTCATGTATACGAATTAATTGTATGTTTGAGGCCCGCTTATTGCTCTGTGTATGTGCACCAGGAGCTGATACCAAACCCTAAACAAAGTACTTTAAGAATATAGGGGAAAGTGTCAAGTACATTAAAGTTCATCTTCATGTATACAAATTAATTGTATGTTTGAGGCCCGCTTATTGCTCTGTGTATGTGCACCATGAGCGATACCAAACCCTAAACAAAGTACTTTAAGAATACAGGGGAAAGTTAACATCTACATATATAGCAACTTTTGAATGTATATTGACTGTCAGTGAACAAGAACAAGTGTCCCAGATATGTGATGTCATCAGTGATGTCCTCAATGATATTTGTGATGTCATCTTTGATGTCCTGTTAGTCGTAGCAGTGCAAGGTGGTGGCGCGAGTTATGGTTGCTTAGCTTAGCATAAATGGCAATTCCTTTTTTTTTGGTTTTACTTGTAACCATAACGTCCCTTTAACAATGTTTTTTCACTGAATATGTATATAAATATTACACGGCCCACAGTAGCGGCCGTGTAGTTATGGTTAACTTGCTAAACTAATAGGAAGACCACTTTTTCGGCAGCTTATAACTTTGCTCGCCCTGGAGGAATCCCTCACCAAACTTTGCAAAAAAAGTATATGGCCCGCTTTGACTTTTTTTTTGGCAAGTTTGGTGAGGTTTCATGCAGGGGGGAAAAGCTATAAGGGGGTCCCCAAAAAAATGTTTTCCCATAGACTGAATGGGAGAAAACTTTGCGCACGTCTACAGGCCGAATGGCTGGATGGATTTTCACCAAATGTGCGGCGAAGCGTGCTTTCGTGTGTTTGGTGGAAATCTGACCATTACATTTGTTGCAAAGAAGTGAAATGTACATCTCAAAAAATTTGTGATATCTGGCTCCACTCTGCTGACCCATTTCCCTCTTTGCTCCACGGACAGAAGGCTCATTGGCTTGCAGTACGCCGTGCTGGCAACGATTTTTGGACACGGCTGGTGGTTGGCTGGAGAGAAGCATGCTGTGCGTCAACGTATTTGGGAAAATGCTGCTGTGGTGTATCGGAGGACAGTGCAGCGCCGAAAAGGACTGACAAACATAATGTATGGCATGTGCTGGTGGAGAGAGAAGTGGTTCATCAGCGATATGTGATTATTAGGTGGACGAAGGTGGTGGTGTGCCTGCAGTATTCGCTCGTCCCTGCACAGGCCCCAACCATGTGTGGTGAATGCAGGCAGCCTTCGTTATGGCATGATAGCTCGTGCTACAACCTCTTACCGTGCTGCATGGTGATACCTGAATAGCAGACGGGGAGTGCATTGCAAAACATATATTACGCCATGTGGTGGTGGGAAGTAGGGATGGAAAAGTTGGGGGAGTAAGAAGTGAATTATCTGAGATATGTCAATAGGTGGATGAAGACGTTAATGTGCCTGCAGTGTCCTTGCGTACACCGACAATTCACGGGTCTCTGCAAAGCCGCCTCCCATGTGTGCTGCATGCAGGCAGGCTTTGTTACAGTATGATAGCTGGTGATAGCTGGTGCAGAGACCTATTTCCGTGGTGACTGGTGGGAGCTGAATTGCAGAAGGGGTGTGCATTGGACATGACATACACATTATAAGATAAAGTGTACACAGGTGTGTTGCATGGATGGAGCCCTTGCAGCGACAACTATGTGCTGTGGTTGGAATTAGGTTTCACATTGTTCCCTTCTGTGTGTGATACGTCAGCATTGCATAGATGGTTGATTGCATGGGTGTGGTGCTTCTTAGCACAACCTATGTTGTTTAATCCATGGCTGCATCTACTGGAGTGAACAGTTGTGCAGTGAGACAACTGAGTGCAGTGTTGTAATATTTACAGTATCGAAGAGGGTAGGGATGAAATGCACCTTCTATGTGCATAGAAACTGCAGTGTGTGAAGTGGGTGCAATTCTTCAATAGTGTTTGTATTGAAGTGGAGACGGACTAAACTACATATCGCATCAGATTGGGTAGTGTCCATTGCGACATCTGTACTACACTATGACGTATTGCTTTTCTGTACTGAATAGAGAGCCGGGAGACATACTATGTGAATGAAAGTGGGTATGGGTGCCAGAGGCTGTGTTATGGTTCCATGAATAGCTGTATTATGGTGTGGAGGTTGGGTAGTAGTGATGGTGGCTGTGGTACATTGTGCAGTGTGGTACATGAGCATATGATGGTATGCATGGCTGCATTATGTTGCAGTGGGGGGTGTGGGCAAGGCCTAGACTATTGAGTGCATGGCCAAAGGCCGTAGGTCATAGGCCATGCACCCAGTAGTCTATGCCTTGCCCACAACCACCACAGCAATGCAGTTTATACTGCATCTGTTACAGACTCCTCACCTTTACAGAATGGTTGTGGAGCACATTGTACACTTGATAGAGCACCAGAAGTCAGCTGACATGCAAATACTGTTGGTTGTTTGGGTTGACAGTAACACCATCGTATGTGAATGAAAGTTGGTAGAGGTGCCGGAGCCTGTGTTAAGTTTGTAGATTCTGGTAGAAGGTGAATCTTTCTATGCATAGTCGGATGACGGTGCAGAGCTTGGGTAGAAGTGCCAGTGGCTGTGGTATGTGTGTGGATTGTGGTACTTGATGACATGTAGTCATGCATGGCTGCATTACGTTGCAGTGGGTGCGGCCAAGGCCTAGACTATTGGGTGTATGGCCAAAGGCCGTAGGCAGTGGGCCATGCACCCGAAAGCTAAGGCCTTTGCCACACCCACTGCAGCAATGCAGTTTTGACTGCATCTCTCTCAGGGTTGTCACCTTCACAGAATGGTTGTTGAGCACATTTTACTCTTCATAGAACACCAGAAGTGCACTGACATGCATACATTCTTGGTTCCATGGGTGCGGTCATTGTTAGAACATCCTCGGTTTTTGGTGTATGACTGGAGATTGTGCAGGGAAAAGTCTTGCAGTGTGCCCACTGGATGCAGTGTTGGAACACTGTCAGTATAAAAGAGGGTAGGGGTGAAGTGAATCTTCGATGTGCTTGGAAATTCTGGTTTGTGTTGCTTCCTGGGTGTAGGCCCAATGTTGTGAGGACTGTGCGGTTTGGTTGCCAGTGACATAATACTTTGTGCATGGAAGTGGATATGGGTGGCATAGGCAGTGATATGTTTGTGGAATCTTCTAACTGTAACATGTTTCCTTGCATCGCTGTGTTATGGTGCTGGGTTTGTTACATTTGTGGATTGTGGTTTATGGCCACGTGTTCTCATGCATGGCTCCATTATGTTGTGATGGGTGTCAGGCAAGCAGTAGACTCTTCTGTGCATGGTCAAAGGCATGATGGGTGCCTCTCTGGATGATTTTGGATGCTGACATCATGGTTTTCTTCCCACACCTTTGTACGGAAGGTGCTTTGGAAGCACACGCGACATGTACTCAGAGTGTTGAACAGTAAATATGGAGCGCTGTACAGAAATGACAGTGTTGAATGCAGACTTCTTGGCTGTTATTGGTGCATGCATGCATGAATATTTCACAATCCTCAGTGAGGGAGTGCTGGAAAAAGAACAGTGGAGAGGGGAGAAGGACATCCCCTGCTTTACTGGGGTGCAGCCCTCGCTGTAGCTGGAAAAGCACACGCACAGCATCCTGTCATTCTCAGCATATTGGGCCCGATGCGAATGGAACTGTGGGAATTATAGTATCATGTGTCAAAGGTGTGGTTCACAGGAAGGGGCAGTACTACTTTCTCCCAATACTCTCTGTGTAATGAGGTTGGTGGACAAGGAGACGCACAGTGCTGATCGTGGGTGATACATGTGTATAAGATCTGTGCAGGTATGCCATGCAAAGAGGCGTTGCTGCTAATTTCGGGTTAGAAGGAGTGGACACTTTGTGGGCCAGTCTTGATGCGTGCAGTTTTGGTGGGATGGTTCGCCTTTGCAGATATGTGGCCTCCATTTTTACTGGTGAATTTGTCGTGGTGCATTATGGATGTCTACATTTGGGTTACATGTCGTATGGACATTTGCCCCGTCACCTGAAGAAGTTGATGACTGCAGTGATGCAGATTGTTCATACTGCCAAGGGCGTTTTTTCACCCATTCTCCCAAACGGAGTATGGGACCATGCCAGAATAATTTGTCCACAGCCACAACTCGGAAGGTGTTTTATGAACAGAAGCATGTCTGCATTTATGTGTACTGATGGCATGTTGTCCACCCACTATGAGAGCATGAATTTCCAAAACATACACTGCTTTCATGCAAATGGCATTTCTTTGACCGCAATTGCCAATACCATTTTCTTGTACACTGTTCACAAAGCCTTGCCCTGAATTCTCTAAAATATGTAGGAGGAGAAGCAAACAGAAAGTCATACAAAGAGAAAAAACAAAAAAGGTGGTTTGCAAGCATGCACAAACAAACAAAAACACGTAAAAACACAAAACAAAGAAAAAAATAAAACCTTTTCAGAGGGACCACTAAAGACCCAATCGCCTACCCTGTTTCTCAATTCCCCCCAATTCCTAGCATGAGAACTCCATGGATTACGATGTACTTTCAGGATTACACGTGCTACATCCTGCCATTTTCAGGATGGGAGCCATGGAAATGGGACTGTGGAGCAAAAGACACTCCTCAATAAGGTTTGTGGTTGTGGTGTGTATGCAAAATGTGTAGCAGAAGGTCTCTTTGTACAAAGAAGTGCAGAAGGCTATGGTGGAAGTGGGAAAGGTAATGGCCAGGCATCCTGGGTGGATGCATGAACTGTATGTACTTGTTTGAAACTCATAACATGAATGCAGTGCTGTTTGTGAGCTATAATTTTTTAAAAGTGTGCAGTAAGTGGGGTACTGCGGGAAAAAAAACCTGCGAAGTGTACAAGGTGCGTGGCTGGCATCCAACTGTTATGAATGCATTCTGTGTATGATATCATATAATGTGAAATTGCATGCTATGTCATTCGTAGTGCGCCTATTCACACGTTTAGCAAAGCACAATGAGACAAGGGATGGGGAAAAGAGGGGAGAAAGAGACAATTAACATACTATGCTAGGTGTGATTTACACCGCCCAAGTGCATGAGTGGGGGAGGGGAAGGTGCAGTACATGGGTAGAAGAAGAAATTACAATAAGTAAAAATATGAGGCGATTGTGCCCAGTGCAAGTATAAATGCACACATCAGGCGGTGCAGGGACTGTTATACAGAAAAATGTCCCCAAGTGCAGAGTTTGCTAGAAAGGCAGTGCTTGGGTTCGCCTTGTGGGGGGAGGTGGCATGGGCCCGACATCATAGAGTCGCCAGGTAACCAGTGCAGAATCAGTTTATGCCAGGCTGTCAGCTGGGGAGAGGAGAAAAAAAAGCAGATGAAAAGAGAAAGGCTTTGAGGTGCTTCCGGAACCGGCGATGGTTCTCCTCAAGTTTAAAGGAGGCAGGGAGGCTGTTGCACAGGGAGGCCCCAGTCGAAAAAAAAACATCTATCACTAACTGGTTGCTTGCAGAAGCGATTGACCCTGAGGGAGTTGGAGGCGGATGAGGGAAGAGCTCAAACACAGAGATAGTAAGTGAGAGTTGAACGTATTGAGGTCCCAGGGCCCAGAAAGTCTTGTGCATAATGCAATTGTGTTCACCTTATTCCTCGCAGCCACTGGGAGCTATTGCAGACATTTCAGTGCAGAGGAGATACCATCCCAAGTTGTGCAGTCCTCTTCTGGATGTGTTGCAGAGGGCGGAGAATAGAAGCGTGCAGATTTAAAAAAGAGCCTGTTGCAATAGTGCAGCCTAGACAGAAGTACAGCTGTGCAGACAGTGACCTTTTCGAAACTTGCTTTAGGTTGGTAAGATACATGCAGTGCTGCTTTTGGTGGTGTATCTTTAAGATTTATGCAGGAGATGGGTTAGTAGGGAAAACATTTTGTAACACTGCCGGAAGGAACGTAGAGAGCTACTGTTTCAATATTACAATGTATGATATAGGTAAATGAAAATGTTGCAAGCACATACCACTGAACTGCCACTTGATGGTAGGGGATGGGAAAAAATAGACAGTATGCTTTTAAAGAACGTAATGGATGCTCGGATGCTCAGTGGCAGAGACTGTACGCAGAGGCACTTATAACACAGTGGTAAACATACTGCAGAAAAAGTTTTCATACCTCAATTTTATGGTGACGGGTGCGCATGTGGAGGCATGTGGATGCACAATTCTTGCAATCATTTGCTGAACTTTCTACTGCACGTGCTTTCGAGTGACAGGACACTTACAGGCAGATTTTGTAATGGTACCTATGAAGTGCTGTGCAGAACTAACAGTGTTAGATGCTAACGTCTTGGATGGCATTGGTGGAATCGTGTGTCACTATTTACCCGTACCCAATAAGGTAGTGGTGGACAAAAGATAGTGGAAAGGGAAGAAGGACTGCTCCTGCTTTACTGGGGTGTGGTACTCGCAGTACTTTGGGAAGCGCACGTGCCACAATCTGCACTTCTCACCATGCTGGGCAATGGACATGGGAGTTTGGGGATTATCCAATCAGGCACTGTGGGTGTGGTTCACAGGAAGGGACGGTCATACTGTTGTACATTACTCTGTGTAGTGAGGCTGGCTGACATGGTGAAATGCATCGGGCCTCATTAGAAGGTTGGTGGTCCGGTAATAACGATACGGGTAAGGCATTACCGGCATTGTTTACCGGACCAGCCCATCGCAACCTGAAATGCTGGTCCTACCAGCATCGACAGGGACCCACTGTGGCCATGCACCACTGTATCAGCATGCACTCAGGCACACGGGTACCATGCCAGTAACACCGGCATGCCGCAAGGAAGAGGGCATTACGAGTCACACGGACATGCACATACCGGCATCCAGATGCCGGTAAGAAGGGCCACCATGATGCCGGCAACACCGGCATTGCAGATCACCCATTAATAGCAAACTGTTGTGTTCCCAACTGCCACAGGTGCACACAATCAGCACAGGTGGAGGCAATGGAGCCTGGCCCTGCACAAAAGGAGCACACCCACACACCACACCCCTTCCAAGCCCAAAATGATTCCACTTGCAGTTGCGATATTGGAGCTGGAGGACATGCATGCACTGTTACTCCTTGAGCAGGCAGTACACCAGGGATTATTGAGGAGATGCAGGAGGAGAAAGAGGGTGAGACTGGCCCAGCAAATTCCACCGGTGCAGGCAGTGGTTCCCCGCAGGCAGCCACCTATCTCGCGCATAAGGGCCAGTCCATTCAACTTAACCCCAGCACAGATCCACACCCTGTACCGCCTGGACAGGGACACCATCACCACCATAGTGGATCTAATACATGAAGACTCAGTCAGCCAGGTCAACATCCGCACCGCCATCCCCCCTCTGCTGAAGGTGGTGTCTGTGCTCCACTTCCTGGTCACAGGCACCTACCAGCACACAGTGGGGCAGCTTCATGGCATCTCGCAACCGTGTTTTTCTGGTGCACTAAACCAAGTGCTGGATACACTCATAAAGCACGCAAGGGCCTACATATCCCTACCACGGCCAGCACAGGAGGTGAATGACACCAAAATTGCATTTCATGCACTGGAAGGCATGACCAATGTCATTGGTGCCCTCGACTGCACCCACATCGAGTTGGTAGTCCTGCATGCTGTGGAGGTGGTGTACCGCAATCAGATGCTATACCACTCAATCAATGTGCAGATGGTGTGTGATGCCAGCAAGATGATAACACATTGCTGTGCTAGATTCCCAGGATCCACGCATGGTGCAATGGTGCTGTGGAACTCTTCGATACCCTGATATATGGAACCACATGCTGCCCAACATGCCTGGCTGCTGGGTGAGTCTGCTCTCTGGGCCATGGGAGTGTATTTTGGGGAGGGGGGGGTTTGTGCATATGCAACCAGTCTGCTCTCTGGGACATGGGAGTGTATTTGGGGTTGGGGGGTACATACATATGCAACCAGTCTGCTCTGTGGGCCATGGATGTGTTCTCATTGGGGAGTATGGACACTGTCCATGCTGGCAAACACAGTGCCCATAATGCTTCAAATGTGATGCATGACACTCACAATGGAGGCCGACATACTCTGGCTGCACACCAATGTGTAAATGTCAGAACAGACTCACAATCAGCGCACACTCCATCATCTGACTGTACCCACAGCACCACAATGCACCATCATGCAGTCACAAAGCTGAATACACATGACCACATAAAAGCACCTCGCAGGTCATGCATCCATGAGTGCGCAGTATAAATTCCCACTCAGGGAATGCCCTGCCACTGCCCCTCTGCCCCTCTGCCCACAGTAGCACTGCATAACACCATAGCAACATGTGTAGATGAATGCAAATGGGAAAATCACATGTGATAAGGATGCTTAAAATTGAACCCATCAAGTAGTGTACAACACCTACATGGGTGTGATTGGTGCGGGAATCACCCACAGTACATGAGTACCAACATGCAAGTCGACACCCTGCATCATCCGAGGAACGCATCCCTACACTGGCGGACCTTACCAACAATCACATTGTGCCATTGTGACATGTGTGAAGATGTTGAGGGAAATGTGCATGGCATCATCAATTATCCAAAAGCATGATAGTCTAAACAACCTGTATCATGTTGGTCATCAGCCTAATGCATGAAACATTGTCTAACATGCATTTTGTCTCATCCCCTGCCACATAACCCTCACATGTGAGTACATCGTGGACCTTTTCACTCCATCTGGGTGAGTGGTGAGTCCAATGTCAAGGCCCCTAAGTCTTGTATATCACCCATGACCAGCACCATGGAATGCCAAGTTGTGTACAGGTCAGATAGCTGTGCAGATGTGCAGTCAATAGCTGCCATTGACGAGATACTGCATATAAGCATGAACAATGTACAGGTTAAGGAATAATGGAACTGATAAATACCCTCACACATACCTTATTGTGCTCCCATGCAGGTGATGCTAGCTATCCCCTGAAGCTGTGGCTCCTCACCCCTGTCAGGACTCCACAGAACAGGCACGAATAGGACTACAATTGTGCTCATACACGCACTCTTGTAGTGATAGAGCAGACCTTTGGTCTGTTGAAGGCACGGTTTCGCTGTCTCAGCAGGTTGGGTGGCGCACTCATTTATGGGCCTGAGAAGGACGGCAAGATCATTTTGGTATGTGCCAAGCTGCACAACATTTGCATCTGGCGCAAAGTACCCCTGCCACCTGACCTGGACCAGACACCATCGGGTGAGGATGAAGATGATGAAGTAGAAGATGTTGCACAACGGCCTGGTCGCGATGCAGATGATGGACGTGTTGTGCGCCAATCATTGATCACCCATTATTTCTGAGGCACTGGGATGAAAAGGGAGTTTGGAATTTTGGACTCTGGGCACTGGGATTTGGGGACTCTGGGCACTGTACACTGTCAAGCAATGTCCAGTCATATGATTTTTTTTTGTTGGCACACAGGTGTATTGAACTGATATAAATTTGAACATGAATTAACCCACCACCTGCAGTAAATCTAACTCTACCCTCCCTCCACCCCCCAACACTCCCACACACTACCTCCCCCCTCCCCACACCCCTCGACACCCCCACACATCACCTCCCCCCACCACCCCTACACACCACCTCCCCCTCCCAACACCCCCCAACGCCCACACACATCCCCTGCCCCCACCCCCCAACTCCCCCACACACCCCATCCTCCTACCCCCCAACACCCCCACATACCAAGAGCTCAATATGTGTCCGAACGGACTGACAATCAACACGTACAAGGTTCCCCTCCTATTGCTGCCCCCTTTTCGATGGAGGGGTTTGCATGTCCGGATGGCGCATGCTGCGCAGGGACCTGCGCACAGGGCTTGTTTGGGTTGAGCTAGCAGGCATGGTTGTCGTGGATGTGCATGATTGTGGCTCGGATGCCACAGGACGCCGTTGCTCCAAGTTGTTTACCATGCGTTTCAATATTTGTGGCAGAGATGCAAAGCCCTCATGGACCCGCTTTGCTGTACGGTTTACAGCCCGGATGATGGCCACGGTGTTCTCCCTGCGTGTTGCCTCCCCATCAGACACATATTGCTTAATCATTTCATGCATTGACTGTTGATGGGCTTCCATTCGCGACATCCATTCATCCATGTCCCGGATTGAGGTGGTTCTGTATGGTTGTATGGCTAGTGGGGACATGAGCAACATGGCCCTGTCCTCTGGTGGGCACCTCTCCTCCTGGCTGAAGGGACCTTCAGGCTCATGCACAGGGGTGCCCTGTGTTGTGTACTGCAGGCTGGGCATGTGGCCGCCATCCCCCGACATGCTGCCTCCTGCATTTGGGTCCTCCATATGTCCCTCATCCACGTTGGTACTGTGTTGTGCGGATGCTGCAGCCTCGCCCACAGAACTTGTGGCTGCTGACTGTGTGCCATCAAGGTCGCTTGCCACTGATGTGGACTCATCCCTGGCAATGTGTGTCTCCTTGGGGGCCGATGTATGCATGTGGGCAGGCTTCCTGCACGTAACATCTTCATGCAGGCGTGCCTTGCCGGCACAGGTGCCTCGGCCTGGTGCTCCATGGCGACAGGTGCAGGTGGCTGCTCGACCTGTGTTAGGAGCAGTGCACCCGGTTGGGCACTGGTGCGTGCTTTGTCAGACCCTTTGCTCATCCCTGCACCCCTGGACATGGATGGCCTGGTGGCATCGTCCTGACACCTGGCTTTTTTTGCATGTGTTGTATGCTGTGCCGCTGCATCATCCCCATTGCTGTCAGTATTCTTGCCTGTGGGGGCTAGAAAGGCATGACATCAGTGATGTGGGGACATGCATCCTGCAAGAATTGGTGTTGGTGCAGTTTGGCCCATGTTCTTCGTTGAGTGCTTGTTGGAGTGGTGGACATGGTGCTTTCAGGATTGGGGGCATTGTATTTGCATCCCTCAGGTGCAGACATGTTTTCTATGGTGTCTGTTGTGAGACCTACAGGTGTGTTGTGGCTTGAGTGCTTTGTGACATGTGCTGTTTGGTTGGGTATCGGGGGTGTATTAGGTATTGAAGAGTCATGCAGCATGCATTTTGATGTGACGAGGGTGGGGCCAGCCTCTCAACAGGGATGTGTGCAGGTGTGTATGATGGGCCATGTATTTGCTCTCATCAGATTCACATTTGGTGGCCAACTTTGTACTTGGGATTTCAGGTGTGTGTGGGGACTTATGTGGTGTGCAAAGGGTCCCTCACTGTCATCATCCGCTGCTGGGACTCCATACTCTGCTCCTCCTACTTCTTCAATGGCCTCCATGTCCATGATGGAGCTGCAGGTTTCCTCCCACCTGAACAACTTGATGGGGGAGTTTGGACCGCTGCCTGTTGCCTGCCCCTGGCTGCGGTTCGCTGAGAATATGTTACAGACTCAAAGGTGCAGGTCGTCCCATCTTTTCCTGCAGTCCTTTACAGTGCGTGTTGGAGTCCCCACTGCACTGACCTTCCTTGCAACGTCCTACCAAACTTGTTTTTTGTGAAACTGTGCTGGACGCTGCAGGTCTGCACAGAAAACAATATTGGCCTGCTTGACAAGCGTGTCTGAAAGCATATTCAGCTCATCATCGCAGAAGCGCAGTTTGCGCATGTGAAAAGTGCTTTTCTTGGTAACTTTTGCCATTGTCTTCCATCAGGGATTGGGAATTCTGGTGCACAGGTCCTGTCTGCCGAGGATTGCAATGGATTGTGTTTTGCAAGATGTCTGCCTCTGCATTTCCTGTTCCGGCACAATGACGTTACTTCCGGTGCCGGCAATGACGATGCCGTTAATGTTGGTACCGGTGCTAGGCCCTGAAAACCCTGCGCATATGGAAACTAAGGTACAATCACCATATACCAGTAATACGACAGACACGAGGTTCAATTTTCCAAGTATTACGGTTTATTGCAAAATATGCTCAGTCGGCCGACTGGGTCTTAACGTCTCGCAATGTGTGTCACCCAGACCTCATGAGACGCAAGAGAGCGAACATCAGTCAAGCAGTAATATATATACAAACATGCAATCTTTTAAGGCACAAATAAACCAACCATAAGGTATCTTCTTGAGCTAGGGTTCGATGATTGACAATTATGACAAATATGACACATCATGACACGTTTTTTTATATTTTGCAACAGTTGCAGACATAGTTCTTTGCTATAGAGAACATAAAGCACTCGTTCAGTAAGGATATCGTGTTCGCGGGAGAGGCACATTCCAAAGTATGTTATCTATCAGGTTCTATTCCTGTACTAGGGATCAGCCTTTTCCAAGGAAGATCCTCGAAGGAGGACCACTAGAAAAGTATAATTCATGCTTCAACTGCCTGGTGCTGCAGTTCTAGTGAGACAGGCCGGCACCTGGGCCACTGATTAAATGCCATTTCTGCTTGCCTCCAAGGACTTTGTGAGGGAGGAAAACAATTTATTTCTGTACTGTTTGGCATTCCTGTCTGGGCTGGTCTTTCAACATGTAGGCAGTAACCTTGCACCGTGTATGAGCTTTTCGAATATAATACATTTTGCAAAGCATTTTACAGAAGGAAAAAGGAAACAAAATGGCGGATGTTGCACAAGATGGACGCCCTGTGGTTATACTGTAGTCGTACTGATGAATCTGTGTTTGAGTTGTTGTGATGTCGATCATATGATGCAATTGTTTTCCGGCCAACATAATATACCTACTATACTTGGTTAGGGTCATTCCTGGACTAACACCGGTAATGATGGTATTGTTATTTAGGGACTCAATGATGACAGGTGAGGTATCGGCGCATTTCTTGATGCCGCTATAGTGGGGCAGGGGGACATTACCGGCATGGTGGTGCATCCATACTGGAATGCTGGGACACGCGTGCACACAGACTCATAATCAGACGTTGTTTGCGGGGTCAGCACTGCACGGACACGTTCATACCGGCATGCTGGTAATGACTAATTATTACTGCCAATCCCGTAATGAGGCCCATTGTCTTGACTTTGGGTGATGCCTTTGTGTTAGATCTGCACAAGTATACCCTGGAAAGACACTTTGATGACAATTTCGGTTCGGAAGGAGTGGACACATTGTGGAATGCTGTCTACGAGCGCAGTTTCACAGACATGCATGCACTTTGCAAAGACATGGCCACTTTTGCTACTGCCGATGTCATCGTCATCCACTATGGCGGCATGCATATGGGTTATGTGTCTTGTTTAGGTTTGTTCCGTCGAATGAAGAGGTTGCTAAATCTAGTCAAAAGCCTTTTTCCCACTGACAAGGTGCTTCTCCCATCCATAACACCACAAAGAGTTTGGGACAATGCTCCTGGATGTTGTTCCGATTCAGAGGCAGGAATGTGTCTCATCAACAGAAGCATGTATACTTTTTTGTCTGCTGATGGGCTGTTCTTCTGCAAAAATGACCTCAGTAGTTGTGGAAATGCTGAGTTTTTCCAAGCAGATGGCATGTCATTGTCCCCCATTGGTAATGCTGTATTTTTTGCCCGTCTACAAGATGCAGTGAAGAGTTTACTGTAACAATGTGAGAATGTGAGCACAAGAAAACACAAAATCAAATAAAAAACAAAAAAAGATGTTTCTCTACAAGCATCTAAAAAAAGCCTCTATTCAGAGCCACCCCTTACAACAAACTCCCCCTACCCTGGTTGCAAGTTATTCCCCCATGCCCGCACACAGCACGAAAGCCACAACCAGGGATTTTAAGGATGATGCCATGGAAATGGGACTGTGGGGATTGTCCAATCAGGTGCTCATGGTGTGCGTCACAGGAAAGGGCGGCAATAAGAAGAAGGACTCCTCCTGCTTTAATGGGGTGTGGCCCTCGCGGCACTTGGAGGAGTGCATTCTGCGCTTCACACCATGCTGGCCAATGGAAATCGGACTGTGGGGATTGTCCAATCAGGTGCTCAAAGTGTGCGTCAGATGAAAAGGCAGCAATATTTTTTTTCTTACTCTGTGTAGTGAGGGTGGCAGGCAGAGATGGCGAGACACACTGGGCCTCATCACAAGTCTGGTGGTAACCCTTAAATGCAGCGGTAGCGCTATTACCGCCGCATTTAAGGGTCCGCCAGATCATGGCTTTGGCTGAGAGCTGGGGGGAAATCCGCAGCAAAATTGCCGATTTTCAGCGCGTTTACCGCTGGCGGGAAATCCGCCGGTGGTAATAGTGCAAATTTTCCCCATTGGGCCCAATGGGGAATGAGGAATTACCGAATGGGCCCAATGGGGAATGGGCAATAACCCTTCTGCCAAACCCGTGATCCAGCGCTAATAGCGTGGGGGGTTTTGGCAGTAGGGCTATTAGTGCCGAAGCTAATAGCGTTGGCGTTACCGCCCAACTTGTGATGAGGCCCTCTGTCTTGATAGTCGGTGATGCCTTTGTGGAAGATCTGTTCCAGTATGCCATCGAAAAAGGTGATGTGTGCAGTTTCAACACTGTGCTTGCAGTATGTGGACAAGTGGGCACTTTAGCTACTGTAGATGGTTGGGTCATGCACTATGGAGCATTCCATTTGCATTCCATGGCTTGTTCCCGTGTGTAACGTCAACTGAAGAAGATAATGAAAGCAGTGAAGCACATTTTTCCCACTGCCAAGGTGCTTTTCTCATGTGTACACTGAGAATAGTGAGAATAGCCACCCAGAGGTCGGAAGGGATCTCATCAACAGAAGCATATGTGACTTCTTGAGTGCTGCAGGGATGTTCTCCTCTGAGAATGAGAACATTGGTTCTCGATATATACACCTTTTCAAAGCAAATGGCATGTTTTTGTCGACCAGTGGCAATGATATTTTGTATCACATACTACAGGCTGCACTGAAGACCGTATTGTAAGAATGTGAGCTGTACAAAACACAAAAATACTTATAAAAACTGCAAAAAGGTGTTTCTATGGAAGCACCTTTAAAAAAAGAAAAGAAAATGCTCTTTTCATAGCCACCACAACTAACGACATCCCCTACACTGGTTGAAATTTCTTCCCCCACTCCCGCACGAGCACAGCACAAAAAGTCAGCAGAAATCGCGATAGTTGCAGGGTTGCACTTGTTACATATGCCCTTTTGCATATGACGGCCTTAGAAATGGGCCTGTAGAGGCTACAGGATTGGTCAATAACGTTTTTGGGTGTGGTTTGTACGCACAGACTGTGGTACACAGTGTATTTGTCGAAATGCAGAGGGTGCGGTTATGGCTGTGTGTTTCACAAGCCACAGCGTACAGGTTTTGAGGGAGCTCTAAATACATTGATGGAAAGTGAATGGAAAATACTGTGCAGTGGCTGCTCATTTTGAATTATATCATGTGGATGTGTACTGGTATGGAGTACCTACAATGAAGTGACTGATTTTGGTTTGTCTGTGAGACACTTTGGTGACGCGCGATCATGCAGACATTATTGTTCTTCATCGTGGAGGGAAAATTGCACAGCATGTTACACAAGTTTCAGTTACTAACTATGAGAGACCAACAGAGTAATTTAACAATGCCTGTTCCAAACTCCTATTAAAGCCTTATGGACAATACAAGACAAAAAAGGAACCAACCGTCTATCTCCTATTCAAGCTCTACCACCCATCCCACTCTCGGCCCATGGACCAAATAGGGACCGAGTCAAAGGTTTTGGAAAACAAGTATAACAAAGTACAATTTTATTCAAGAAAAAAACACAATGTACAAATTATCTAAAAATGAAATCTAAACATCGTAAAAAAGTGTAAAACCTAGTGCACTTTTACTAAAACATCAAATACAAAACCACAATACAAGTTCTAAATCAGTTTTGATTGAAATATATAAAAAAAGGACAACACCAACCTACCTATACACCTATATAACTCCTGCCTATACAAATCTTAACAAAAGCAACACAGAAATCCCTGGTGTATAGTTACGCTTTGGTAGGTAGCACCTCCAAACAACCTCAATTATTTGTTTGGTAGAGGTATTATGTTAATCATCTGTCAGTTAATTGTCTACCCTTCAAAAACTGCTACTAGGGTGACTGTAACCAGTCAATTGGTTAATGTACTGCACCTTACAACTTAAGGTACTCTTATGCCCGACATGTTTCATTCATATACATTTGAAAAAATTGTATGAACTTCTTCAGGGGATCTAAAACAATACCCACTATACACAATAAACAAACATCGCAGAGGACACGCTGTTAAAGCTGTCAAAAAGGTGAGGTATATTCCAGCATTGAGGTTACTTCCAAATGAATGTAGACCTTTCGTATACACAACCCGCTAAAAAAGGAAGGGGAAGGGAGATAGAACCAGAGAACAGAACAGGAGAAAAAGAGAAAAGAGATCTGATTTAATAATATATCTTAAATCAACCTACAAGGTTACAATTAACCTCAGTAAGACTCACCAATATCAGTTTTGCCAGTATATGGTCAATACTGCTAAGTTTCGGTAATGAGGGGAACGTCTCAATTGTAGATGTTTGAACACATTCTGTATTTCCAAGAGAAGAAGACAAAAGGACTGGTGTGAGCAAACACAAATCACTGTTCATCTAACACTGCAGGGGCGTTTGTTTACAGTGACTACCTAATTCCGTGACCTCAAAGGATTCTGGGTGCACGTTATGCAAACACTGCATGACTTTCTAAGACCCCATCACCAATAGCTGAGGATCGGTGCTGCTTGTTTTAATATGAGGGACCAATGTGAATCCAAAGTGAACTGGATGATAGCTCTCACTCATGCACTCAATCAATAGTGTGTTGCCCCAAGGGTCACCAGGCTACATCATGCAAGTGATGAGTTGTAAAAAGCACCAACTGCATGATCCAGACGACCTACCCTCTGGGGAGGTAAGCGTGAAAATTTGCTCGACTGCTCTGTCTAATAAACGTTATTGCCGTGCCTCGTGTTGTGATGGTACCAAACCCCTCTGTGCCATGGCCGTGTGCCGCGGCTCTGTGAATAGACAAAGGAGAAACCAAGAGTCAAATCAACCCTATGGTCCGTGCTTCGACTTCTGTTTTCCTTAGCTGAAAAGAAAAACAAAAGAAGTACAAAAAAGTACAACCAACAGCTTGCCCCACATCTGTTGTCGCAGGAGGAAGAAACTGCAGCTAACTTTGTCTGCTTGTAAACTGCAGCTCGTACGCGCTGCCCCCACTGTGCCGTATCAACGGCAAACCCGGAAGTAAAAGTAAGGGTAGTGGGTGTGGTCTCTGGTCACGTGAATGGTCAGGTGGCAGACGCATCTACGCAATGTTTACCGGACTTGATGAGTTCCGATCTGTGTGCTCGGTGTACCACTGGGATAAGGAACTCACTAATGAAAGACAGGAGAAGGAAACCCAACGTCCATGTATCATAAGTAAGGGGTATTGAGTGGCATGAGTCGAATGGGAAACACAACACGTGTTGCAAAATAAGCGTCATGGTGCTTGCACGAGAGTACACCAGAGACATATTTAAGAATATTCAGACAGGCTCACCCTGACCAAAAATGGGGGGAACTGAAAAAACCAACTTGGTGTGAACTCAATCCCATATAGACATTAGTTAATTAAGAGTGTCAGGCATACTGTTATGCCAATCTGACTGTTCAATGAGGCCGATTATTGCTGACTTTGTAAGAAATAACAGCCATTGTTCCTTGAACATAAGTTTGTCGGTTTTATTGTCGTTCACTTTGGACCTATCTAGTTGCTATAAGACGATCCATTGCACATCATCTGGGCCATGTTCCATAGTGATAAAGTGATTAACTAACGGGCTGAAATATTCTTCCTGTTAATGCAGCTCCTGTGTTCGCTAATCCGACACTTAACTTTCTGTTCTGTCATCCCAATATAGAGTCTAGGACACAGGCACCATATGGCATATACCACATCTGTGGAATTTCAATTGGTGAATTGGTTTTGTGCCCATGGTAGTTTAAGGCCTATGTCGACTTCCTTTGTGCGCCTGGTGTATTTACAATTCACGAGTGGCCGCAAGGAGAATGCCCCGTAATGGGTGGTAGACCCCAAGTTTCAGTAACACTCGTAAATTGCCCCTGTTTTACTGTGATGTCATAGTCACAAGTTTCAGTGCCGTTTGTGATGAAGGAGACACTTGCCTAGGTCATGCGTCTGTTTCCGATGTCCTGCATAACTCTCTATTGCATTACGCAGACACTGATGTGGCTGCGTTATTTTTCATTTTGTCCACAAATGGAGGCAGCGTGGTACATTGTGCAGAAGTCTATTTGTGCCTTTCTACAACATGTGCCTATGGAACACTTCGCAATTGGGAATATGAGTTTTCACAGCACAAACAGTTTTCCCCACCAATAACCTCTTTCTACCCGTTTCCACTACAATGTTTTGCATAATGCCTTTATTTTGCACACATTGTGTGGTGCGTATACGGTACACTGCGCCCTTTAACCGTTCATTGGCAATTCCATTGTTCAACTCTGAAAGGAGCTTTCTTTATTTCTCTTTTTTCCTTTCCCAGTTCATTTCTATTTATCCTGGTCTTGTAATACACACCACAGAAGGAACAGCAGTCAAGGCCCCGTATGGAAGGGGCAGCACTGGCTTGGATAACATAGGGGACATGCAGAGAGAGGGAAATATTGGCTGGCCCTCACCTACATAGGCGCCAGTCATTGTCATGCTCCCGGACGGTCACTTCCCACGCACTTCCAAGTACCTTCCCTCTGTAGAGTAGCACGCTGCAGTACATGCACAATACAATGTCCTTTGCCGGGTAAGGGTCTGTAGCACGGCATATGGTCTGCAAGGATGTTTTAGAGCCCTGCTGCCCTACATGAGTACCCCTATTGTTGGCCGCAGCAGATGTGGAAAATGCTGTACATGAAATTACACTACTGCATTGTTGGAAAGGCAGTACCCTGCCCACTGATCCCTTGTGCTTCCATTTCAGTTGTCATCACATGCAGTAAAAACACTTCATTCTATGCCATTAGCCGTAAGACTAGCATTCACGGAGATGCATAAGTTCTGAAATACATGAATGCTTACAACAAAGCGAAACACGGCTTCATTATGTCGAGCAGGAAGATAATCATTCAGTGCAACCCATGCGGCTATGGTACTTTTCTAACCAACACTGACATTGTTTGTACTCTGAAGATTCTGCTGTTTGCTTACTTGCCTTTACATGCACTGATATGTGCGTGACAAAGCTGCACCAGCTTTGCCATTTTGCAGACTCACTACAAACTGTCAGACCTGCAGTTACATGTATTCCTCAACTGTACGACCTGCAGGCGACCCCTTGACACTTTCCGTCACAGTTCTCAGTGCAGAGACAATGTGTCTGTTTCACTGGTCATGGAAAGGCAAGCAGTACATCCATCAAATGAATGCAACATTTAACACGCCCATGTTACACTGGTGGTTGATGTTTCTTGTTTACCAGTGGGCCTCATACAGCCAGGCATGCTGCAGCCATACATTGGTAGGTTTGCACAGTCACCCACATAGTGGGCAGGAGTACTTGAAATGTGGTAGCCTACCGTATGAATCCGTAGGGCTGGTGACAGGGGCAGTGTTACCAGCACACAGAGGATGCTCTACGCATGGGTATACCTGTACAATGGATACATGTACACTCCCACAACTAATGCACGGGAGAAGAAGGAATCCTGAAACACAAGAATCTTTTCTGTGCATGAAGTTAATTAGTTCGGTTATGAACACTTTCTGGTAATACTGCAGTTTTTTTGCTTACTTTACGTTCCCTGTATATGCTTCTATTTCTATGCATTGTGGTCTCTTTATGTTTTGTGTGTAATTATGCAGTAAGGGAAGCATTCGCAGATATTTATGTTTCACAGAATGCAAAATTCTGTAATGGAAGCATTTATCAATTTAGTATCCAACATGGGAAGATTTTGAATATTGCACCCCGATACCGCATGCTGCAGACAATGCCTACGTTTCTTCATGAGTGTGTTCATGTACTGAAAGAACTCACTACTGCAATGGAATTTTTTTGCAATGCATTGCTTAAGGAACTATTTGGCATATGAAAGGTCTTCAATGATCTGTGATACGTTTCTGCCACTATTGTAATGACAATCCCTTGTGGAGGCTGTGCATGAAAACTAAATGCACATGTGATGTCATCAGTGATGTCATCAATGACATTTGTGATGTCATCTTTGATTTCCTGGGTGTTAGTCTTAGCAGTGCGCGGTGGTGGCGCAAGTTATGGTTGCTTAGCTTACCATAACATGTGATGTCATCAGTGATGTCATTAATGATATTTGTGATGCCATCTTTCATGTCCTGGGTCTTAGTGTTAGCAGAGGATATGATATGATATGATAGTTTATTTATATAGCGCCTATACACAATGTGTTTCAAAGCGCTTCAAGACAAGGGAGGGAACAAGGGAAAATACAATGACATTCTTACAGGCCATGAACAGTAAGGATGTGAAATTAACTATCGTACTCGGCCTGACGACATTTCAGATAGTGCAAGAGCTATATCATAGATAAGGAAGGGAGGGGGAGAGTGGGAAGGAAATGGAAACAGACAGGCGACTACCATAATAGGCCTGACAACATTTCTGGTAGAGCAGGAGAAAACAAAAGGTGAGAGAGAGGGTTGCAGGAAGGGAGGGGAGGAACAAAACACGCGACTATCATACTAGGCCTGACAACATTTCCTATAGTGCTGGTGGAGGGGTGGGGAGGAAAAAACAGTAATGGGAGGCTGGAGGAAACAGACGAGGTTGCTATCATATTAGGTCCAGGGACAATTCTGATAGAGCAAGTGCATAGAAGAAAGTAAGGAGAGGAGATAGGAAAAGGGAGAAGGGAAAGGAGGAGAAAACAAAGAGTAAGCAGTCAAAAAGAGTGGAAAAGCAAGAGTGGAGAATGAACACAATTGCAGAAGTCAGTAGTAACACATAATGTTGCAAGCCAGGATACAAGATGCAGATGAGAATAGCCTGATTCAGGACCACCATGAGTACAAGATGCAAAGGAAGTCCAGCATGAGAGTCGAGAAAGGGTGACGCACCGTGAATGAATGAAGTCCATAAAAGTCAAAACCAGCATTGGCCACAAGACGGTGATGGTGAAACCAGAATGTATCAGGACGGACTCCTGCAGAATTAGGCTGGAGGAGGTTGAGGGGGGAGCAGGGTAGAAGAATCAAGAAAAACAGGCAACACCTGTGTGCGAGAAGGGGGGCACAAGGGAACATTGTAGGGGAACAAGAGAGTTTGGGGATGGCCTGTGGGAACAGAGGGGCTAACACATGTTGGTGCAGGGGGTCGGGCCCTGGGTCCTCCTGCTCCGAACAGGTGCAAACAGGAATTGCCCTTTTCTTCGTCTGCCCTTGACCTAGATCCACTTGCATTGCACCTGCTCCCCATCTGCAAAGAAAAAGAGCCTGCAGGGCTCCTTAAGTAGGAAAAAGAGCGGCAAGCAGGAAGGCACCAGGTGGGCGGGGCTTGCTAAATGGTGAAAAGGAGCGGCAAGCAGGAAGGCAACAGGTCCAACAGGAATTGCCCTTTTCTTCATCTGCCCTTCTCTTCGGACGCCCGGCCGAGAGACGCCCTTGATCTAATAGTTAAGAGCAGGAAGGAAGAGGCAGGGCTAAGTAGGTGGGTGGTGCTTAGGCAAGGTGACCTAGATCCACTTGCACCTGCTCCCCATCTGCAAAGAAAACGAGGCTGGAGGGGTCCTTAAGTAGGAAAAAGAGCAGCAAGCAGGAAGGCCCCAGGTGGTGCAGGCAGTTATGATCCCTTAGCCTACCATAACTGGCGAATTTGAGGGGTTTTTTGGTTTTACTTTGAACCATAATGGTACGTTTCAAAAGTTTTGTTAGTGAAGTGCACAGGTTTTTGGTAGGGCAACTTAACCATAACGACCCCTTAACAAAGTTTTTTTTGAGTGAATTTTATGGGTTTTTAGTAGGGCAACTTAACCATAACGTCCCTTTAACAAAGTTTTTTTTTATTGAATTTCACAGGTTTTCAGCAGAGCAATTTAACCATACCGTCCCTCTTGCAAAGTTTTTTTCTAAAGATGAGCGGTTTACAGTAGTGCCATGTAACCATAATGTAAAGCAATTTCTGACTTATTTAAACACCTTGTGGAGAATACCACTTGACAATATGCTGGTGTACAGCACGGTAACATGTCCCAGAATCCGTAAACACTTAACAGTAAGATGTTTGTGTTGTGAACAATGTGGATACAGATTTCATATTGATTAGGAGCGTCCACCTGCAACATGTGCCTTGCACAGCGCCAACACGTATTGGTCGAAAATGACATCAGCTAAGGCCATCCATCCTCCCCAAGAAATAACAGCACTACTGTAATGAAGGAGCATGACAAACACCGCCCCAACCTTAGAAATAACAAACACACAATATTTTTGCACCGGCCACCCACTCCCCCATATCACTGTTTGATACGTCTTTCCTAATTTCCGTTCGCAAATGGTCTTATTAGCTGTCGTACCAAAAAAGAAAGCCATCCGTTAACAAAGTAAATGTTGTGTTCTCCTTCCGTCATCTCTAACTGTCTGTCTGCCATCCAGGAATGGTGTGCCGCCAATGACCTCTGCCTTAATGCCAGTAAAACTGAGATTCTACTCATCGGCACACCCACTGCGTCCTTCCCTGCAGCTCTCTGGCCGGCCTCTCTTGGCCCTCCTCCCACTCCCACCTGCAAGGCAAAAAACCTTGGGGTCACCTTCAACTCTGCACTCTCCTTCTCCCCTCACATCTCTGACATCTCTAAGAGGTCACACTACCAGCTGCACCTCCTTAGAGGTATTCTTCCTTTCCTATCCTTCCCCCAGAAGCTCACTGTCTTCAGAGCCCTGGTCCTCTCCAAGCTGGACTACTGTAACAGCCTCTATCTAAATCTTCCTGCCTCCACTCTCTGCCCTGTGCAACTTATCCAGAACAGGACTCCGAGACTTGTCCTTTGCCTCAAGCCCAGGGACCATATCTCTCCAGGGCTGAAATCTCTGCACTGGCTCCCAGTGGCTGCGAGGATTAAATTCAAAACCCTCTGCATTGTACACAAGGCCTTCTGGGGTCTGGGGCCGAAATACCTTCAACTCTCTCTTCCTAAATGCCTTCCTTCTCGAGCTCTTCACTCATCTACCTCCAACTCCCTCAGGGTTAGTCGCTTCTCTAAGCGACAAGTTGGTGGCAGATCACTCTCTTCGGCAGGGGCCTCTCTCTGGAACAGCTTTCCTGCCTCCCTGAAACTCGAGGAGAACCACCTCCGGTTCCGTAAACACCTCAAAACCTTCCTCTTTGCTTCTGCTTTCTCTCCTCCCCTCCCTTGCTGAACTCCTGACTGAAATTGCACTGGTCACCTGGCCACCCTTCTGATCTCTGGCCCAGGCCTTGTCAACTGCCCACCTGCACTGCCTCCCTGCACTTGGGGACTGTTTTCTGTATCCCTTCAGTGCCCTTTCCAGCACTTTGTCCGCACTTCCTTGCACTTGCCTGTTGTTTATGTATTTTATTTATCTTATTTATTCCACTTCCCGTGGACTGCACTTTCCCCCCTCCGGCCCCCCTTGCACTCTTCCTTTCGCCCCTTCCCATGCACTTGCGCGATCTGAATGACACCTGGCCTAGTAAGATTGTTGTCTGTCCTCCCTTTGTTCCCCCCTTGCCTTGCCACGCCTTGAAACACTTGTGTATAGGCGCGTTATAAATGCCATATCATATCATATCATATCATATCATAAGAACCACCTTTCACAGTACAGGATATAGACGCAATAAGATTTGACAATAATAGTATAGATGTGCAAAGCATTAGTGTGTGCTACAGAAAAATTGGATTTCTGGTTAAACAAAATCCTTTTTGAAGATGGCCACCATCGAAAGGAAAGGCGGTTGTTCCATACATAGCCCCTCTTCCCTTTCCATGACAGCAAGGAAAAAGCAACAGTATGTACCGTGACGCAGAACCTGTAAATAAACATACAGCGACGTATAACATGGTACTTTACATTTCGAAATGATACGCATGATTTTGAAAGAAAATGGTTACATTTTAGAATTTGGAAAGTACTTTTATGTAACAAACAACTGTCAGAGATGAACGGACTAATTGCATTTGCAAATAATTTGTAGCAATGACTCCAAGGGCCAACATTGAAAATGTTCATGGAGAGACACATGGAGTTAATTTCGCATATGCAAAGTATGTGTTTTTGTGGAAGCACTCCATTTGTTTGCACAGGTATTTCCAACACGGCGGCATCACCGTTGCTTTACACTACCATACATGATAATAAGTCGCTCCTTGGACAGAGGGGCCCTAGCCTGTCATCCCATAACATTATAATGGACAGCCACCCGGTCACCAGCAGTTGCATCTGGCGTGGAAAGAAGCCGTCACTCGGCATCTGAAAACCGTGGCACGCACAGTGCAGCAAAATGTGGGGAAAGCGTAAGAGAAAATCCGTGTCAATACCCAACCGTTAGGAAAAATTTCCAAAACAGACACAAAGATTGTGGAAAATACTACACAAATGTAAGTGGCCAAACCTGACATTTTAAAGAAGTAGAGTTCACCATGGGGACATATAATGACACCCTACAAAAGCAGATAAACAGCACTCGCCGTAAGGGTTAAAAAAAGGACAACTACACAGTGACATGGTAATTCAGTTATGGATGCAGCATGAATGGACAAGCAAGAAAAAATGACATGTCGTAATGTTACACAAGACCAAAAGAACGTGCAAACTGATACATAAAGCTATGTGGGCAAGCATAACATTTCAAAGAAAAAGAAATAATGTTCACCAACGGTGACTCTAGTCTTAGCTTGCAAACGCGAACAATGTACACTCTCTAGTATTGGAGGAACATTACAACTCCGCAAAAATGTAATACTTCAGTTACATTGTCACAATTAGTGTACAGTCGTCAACATTAAACTTGCATCATCTTCGCAGCCTCCATTATTTTTGGCAAAGTCACACAGCAAACTGTTTGCATCAAAGAATATTCGTGAACTGATATTTCATGTTCCTTACAAGCGTTTTTTAAACTATAACCTTATCAAATAGTATTTTTTTTTCAAACTTTGATTCCTTGCGTAGCTTTTAAAGTTTCACTTTCGCTCAAGGTCAAAAAACAATAGCCCCTTAGGAATTCACTTGAATGTGTGGGCCTACTGAGCTTGCAACCAAAAAAGCAAATGAACTTACCTTCACTCAGAAGGCACATACATTCTCACTTTGCAACAACATATGAAAATCCCCATCAAAGACTCCAGGTGGCCACCTCAGATTTCAAAACATAGGACGCCAGTCTGACTTCAATATTAATCTGAAAACATTACAACACAGACTCAGGCATTGCTCGCCGTACATTGAGCACCAGCTTCCACTTTACTGTATGAATTTGGTGGCAGGAAACCTGCCCACAACCAACATGCACCCAAGACTGCAGGCCCTCCCCACAACCACCTGAGTGATGTGCGGTAGTACGGGTGTATCTATAAGTGTGGTATGCTACAGTGGTTGCGGCCAGAGGCTACACTCCTAGCTGTATGTCCCCAGATATTACAATGTATGGGTGTGCAGTGACTTAGTGCCCAAGACTCTACACACTCCCCACAACCATCTGATCGATAAGCAATACTACAGGTGTATCCATTGCTCTGACATGCTGCGGTGGTAGTGGCCAGGGCGTGCAGTCTTGGAAGTATCGCCTTCGGCCTACGGCCATGCATCCAAGACCCTATGCCCTGGCCACAACCACCGCAGCATGTCACACCAATGGCGGCGTACAAATGAATAGCACACTCATAGGGAAAAAATAATGTAATTACAGCATGTATTCAATTTCAATGTTCGCTAAGACCACGCGTGTCCTTAGAACAGTTTCAAGTTGCCTGCGCACAGCACGGACTGAAATAATACCCTTATGAGACCCCTCATTTTATGTACTTACAAACATCCCAAACAAGGCGGGCATAGGGAATACATCATTAACACCTACCGCCTGAACCAATACAGTTTTTCACCCATCTCTTACTGTCTGAACCTCCCCAAGCACTCTGACACAGCAAAATAGTTTTCCAAATAGCATGTTGCCGCTGGTGGCCGCTGCGCTGTCGGCGGATCCAAGATGTCGGGCGCATCCAAACAATCTGACGCTGAACACTTCAGTATCTATACAGTTATATGTTAATTGAGTCATAATGCGCTGCCCCATGAGTGTGATTGTGGTCATAGAATTGAACACCCTTTAGAGGTGGCATTGTCTAATTAAGAATTATAATTGTGGGACATATTATTAATGATTCTGTTCTGGGATGGAATGAGTATAGCCTGATCATAGTAATTGTGTGTGGTGTTCTTCTGGTGACATTCCCTACATAAAGTCTGGAGACCACCTTTGCTTTGATTTAACCTGTAATTAATTTATTTAAACACATTCAAGTTTTGAGTAAACAACATGATATCTGCCAAGAACTGTGGGTGGGACTGTACATGAGAGGTTTGTATACTTGTGATGCCCACCTAACATGGAATTAATATATTAACACACATACATCTGAACAGGGCACTCATTGTCCAGGACGTTAGGTTAATGACATCACTGGTGTCCTTGCACTCAAAACTACATTCTTCCATGCCCTTCCAGTGACTTAGTTAGTTTCTGATTTGATCATTCAAAGAGTCATGAATGTATACTCTCTCCAGCTAGGAGGATCTATGTAGCACAGAATCCTACGACACCCCAGAACAAAGAAAACCCTTAAACAAATGCCTGCTCCAGCCACCATTAGGGTGGCTGATGTGAAGAGTACTCCTCAGGTGGATTAAGAGACAGAGGGGCCAAGTCCTTATTTCTCTACTGCTAAGGATCCAAACAGACAGATAGAACCATCTGTTCAGAGCCAGCCAACTTGTCCTCCACATGGAATTCAAAATATGGTTCCCTCAAGACCAGAGACTTACATTCATCCTTAGTATCTAGGTCCTAGGCCTATCCTGGTCTAGAAATATGTTCTGACATTCAAGAGAATTCATCAGAACCCTGAATTAGGTTCCAATGGAAATCGCAGCCTTCTTCTTCTTAATTATCGGAGGCGTGGGCGGACCCACGCAGGCGCTTCCCCATCCTATAGGATGATGTGCACCGCACCCACTAATTATTATTTGGCTCCATTTAAGCTCACAACTCCTCCCACCTCCCTGTCTGCCTCACAAAATCCAACATCACACTACTCCTCCTCCTGCCTCTCTCCCCATCACCTCCCAGTATAGTCCTCCCACTTAGCTCAGCCACACCCAACGCAGTCAACCGAACCCTCATCAATTCTCTCTCTGCAACATATCTTTCACACCTAATCAAAAAAAGTCCCACCGTTTCAGGCACCCCACACACCGCACAGTCCCTTGATTCACGCTTCCCTATTCGAAATAGACAGTCATTCAGCCCCACATGACCTATCCTCAACCGATTCAGCATCACCTCCTCCCCCCTCCTCCATTCTGAACTCCCTGCATCCACCTTCACCGACACTTTCCCACGAACACCGAACATCCACCTGCCCTTCACCCCATTCACCCACCTCTCCTGCCACTCATCCAGGACCCGTCTCACCATCACAGCCTTCACCTCATCCACACTCAAAGGCAACCTCACATCAATCGCTCCCCTCCTCATACCCTCACCCGCCGCCAGATCCACCAACTAATTTCCAAAAATGCCACTGTGACTGGGAACCCACGCCAACTCCAAATCCATACCCCCGCGCACACACCGATCATCCTAATGTCCAAAATCACATCATTCCTATCACCATCCCCTGTCACAATCGCCTGTGACCCACTCAATGAATCTGAGAACACCATCACTTTCTCATAACCCAACTCACACACCCTATCAATCACCAATGCAATCGCCACCAACTCAGCCGTGAAATCACAGCCAGAATGTTATCATGGAGCTGAACCAATCACCACCTTTTCCAACCAATTACCAAGAAAATGATCATACCCCTCCTCATAAATTCCAGGATAACAGATACCTACCAGGGTGAGTGGACAAAGCAATGCATATAACAATAGTTCTTAGAACTACCAAAACTACTTATGTAAAAGAGATCATTACCTTTCTATGGAGGAACACATATATGACCAGAGACCGCCCAGCAGTTATGAGAGTGAAGATACATTTACACAAATTGAGTGACAAGTAAAGCAGTTGAATGAGAGCTTTGAAAACACTAAACTCCTCAATGGGAGTACTAATGAAAAGTAACAATGGGCACTCCTATCCACAATATACACACACCCTGCCCAGTCTAGCCACAGCTCACAATCAGTTTTTACAAAAATAAAGCATGTTTAATGCAAACTATACATGATACAAACATACATAAACTGGTCTTGTGGACTAAATCTCCTGTTTTAATTACCAAATATACTGAACAATACAAACAACCTACTAAGTGAGGGTTAGTAAGGGAGGCAGAATCTGTACTCACTGCCAGTTTTACAATGACAAACTGGGCATCTCAACTTCACACACATCAAAAACATCTGAGGTCTTTCACAGATCAGTAAACTGTCACTAAAAACAACTTTTGACAAATAATTGTGCCCTACTTGTTTGACAATTACAGTTTTTGCACTGTGCTCACGCTCAAGCGCTTTTCACAGCCAGTGTGATCCTCAGTGGAAACCTGCACACTTCTAATGTCAACAATTGTCATCTCATACAATGTTAACAACCAAAAACATTGATACATCTTTGTTTCGGCCCAAACGTCTATTAGGTCTCTCCTGCTGGATGAACAAGAGCCTCCTTTCTTTTTATCGGGCCTTCATTAGGACTTTCCAAACTATTGCAACCCCTTCTTTGTTTTCTTAACAGCTGTGTGTTTAGAGCAAGGGCCCAAGGTTTGTTTAGTGACTATACTTGACAGTTATACTTAGTCACCACTGTGATACCTTCACCAGGTAACAGAGCATCATTTACTAGAAACCTCTAATTGGCGCCACTTCTGGAAATAATCCAATTAAATATAATTGATTCTAAGAATGCTCATCTTCAAATGTTTGTATCCACAAATTTCAGGGATGTTCATGATATTAAACACCCTGCATTTCAAAGAAAGAAAATTGCTTGATTGCATCATTTCCTTACCATCTCTTGAATGTCTATTCAAAATGCATAAATCTTACATGTGTGGTGGGACTTAATTTATGTGTGTGCAACAATTTTAATGTGCTTTCCTCTCTCATTGTCTATCACACACCCTGGAAGTCTCTCTACAAACAAAAGTCCCTCGCTGCGCAGGCGAAATATGTACGCTCCGCTCTATCAATAAATACGTACAAAATATGTACATTCCATGACTGTTTGAGTGGTTTCACACTTCACATATATCTTCAGGTTTGGCGTCTTTGTGAGATGCGGCCTCACCTTTAGTGTTGCGTTCCTCACAGCCATGATGCAACCAGCATTCGCTTGCTGAATGTCAGCATGCTGCTCACCTTGAAAATTCTGTCTTTGCGTCAGTGTCCGCATTACCAAAGTAGCATCGTCTCTGCCTGGCGCACACATTCCCAATATTGGAAATGTCTCTCCCAGTCAGCAATCCTGTGGGTATACTCTGCCTAAATGAATGCCCTCTGGATCATTCTTTAGGTGCACCTATCAGTGTACAAAGGTGTGCAGAATGGTGAAAGCCTGCGAGGGGTAACTCACAGATCTATCCTCCAATGTTCCCTCTAAGCTTTGTGCATGTACACTCAGAAGAATTGCAGCAGTGCACACAGGCAATTCCCATCTGTTCGAAAAGATTTAAAATGGCACAAGCCACAGCAGGAGCCCAATATTTTCTTCCTCTCAAAATGAAGCTAAATTATACTAACTATTTTTGATCTCCTGGCCTAGCCCCACCCATGGCTCCTATACTTGACTCTACCACACTTATACCATAGGACCTGAACTACGCCACAGGTCACATTCAGATATTACCAGACAAATTTAACTCTGCCAACCATAGATCTGAAAAAGGGTATGAGACTTAAATACAAGTCTTGCTTTATGTTTGTTATAATATAAATGACGTTCAAGCACAAGAATGCCTGTTATGCATGATGCCTTAACAAAAGCATTACCCACACTATGTACCAAGTGTCAGCTCAAATATTGGATACTGACTGTAAGTAAGCAGGCAAATTGGTGTGAAAACTCATCTCATGCTTCATATTCTTTGTACATATGTCCCACATGCACTTTGAAGACCCCACCTTGAAGGTTAATGCATTATAAAACTCAAATATTAATTTGCCCTCTAAGGATTTTAAGTAGTTAAATGTCATGCTCAGTGTCTCCTACTTTAGCATTGCTAACATTACTCTATAAGTGGAGAGCAACATTGCAATATCATTTGCCATTTACTTGCCAGCAAGGAATAATTGAACGATGGGGTATGTTGCAAACAATCTTGTATGCACTTCATAGTAATTGTGCACATGCAGATTTATGACATTTTCTTAAACTGCACATAATATCATCTTGAGGCTTTACATTGTATTTGATTGCATAGTATTGTGGGTATGCAAATATCCCAGTTACAGTTTTACTGCTACAATCCCTAATTTTTTACAGAGCCCTGTCAACTAATATTGGAGGCTAGCAAAGGAGCTGGGTAGGGGAACGTATGAAAGGGAACAGGAGAACACTCCTTCGGGGTGAAGAACAAATCCACAACTTTCAAACACCAAATCAGAGGTTTTGGCACTAAAATGAAGGAAATGTTTGGTTGCTAAAGGATAGGAAACTATACTACTAGTCTAGGAAACCTTCAACTTCTATTCCTTTATATGCTCAGCTGCTGAGGGCTTTTCAATATAATCATGGGTTTGCATTTATTGCCTCTAGCATCCCCATGACTCTTGTTCAGTTGATAACAGTGAATTTCAGAAGAGGAGTCCCTAGTTAAAGAAGAAGGTACTCAAAATGTTGTACCAGTGAACCAGTGATTTTTCTCTAGCTTGTGGTGAGCAATTACATGGCATATAAAACTATAAACTGTATTATATGCCCTGTAATTTCACTTCCTAGGTCAGAGTTGCAAGCAGGGTTCGGGTACAATTTTCCATACTTGGAATCGAAAGATTTTTCACAGATTAAGAAAGTAATGGGCTTTGCCAGAAGGAATATTTCATGGTTATTAAAATATGTACTTTCCCCTTAAAATTCCTTTTGAGATTGGGGAGTAATGTTATTCAAGTTCCTACCAATGCCACTGCGTTGCTGGTCACCGATTCGAAAAAGATATCAGTGGAACTTTGTTAGTAAGAGCAGGGGTTACATTCCTATATGTTCATGGCTTCCTGTCTTTGTTTGTTGTGCACATTGCCCTGTTTTTAGGGAGTAAAATGTATGGTGTATTTGCATCCTAGCTGTAAGGCTGGTTTTGAGTAAATGTTGTTACAACTAACAGAGCAACCTGACGTTGATAGTAAGCAGAGGTCCAGGAATTCTGATTATGATATTCTGTTGTGCAGTTATTATGATGAAATTATCATCCATCATTATGAGAGGCATTTTCTACTGGCCCTTGAATTACTCCATTAAATTGGCACATTAACTCTTATTGACATTTTTTCTGACCAGTTGCTTTCAGTTGATATTATTCCATTTGCAAAAAGTGCATAATGTCTGAATTCTTTGACAGCCACATCAGTGATTAGCGATACTTGTTTTTTTTGTAATAAACATCAATTTTTTCCTAATGGCATTAAACACTTTCTGTTTTGTCTCTGAGTAGTGTTGACAAATGAATAGCCATAACTAAACATGTTGTTTATCCTGAGTATGCAAAGATTTTTTTGTGCATACACATTTTTCTATCTGCACACCTACCACACAGTACTTTTGGTAGGTACCATGGATATCTTGAAGTCTTGGACTGGTTGATGAGCTCTTCTTAGAATCACAAAGGAAATAGTTGTTTTTTTAGCCTATATGTTTGGAAAAAGAGTTGTAAGGTGCTCCTTTTACACTGATTTGTAAAGAAATGCGATGGCTGGGAAGGGGAAGTTGCAATCCAATCCTACCAAGATGTTATCTCACTAACTAATCATGCTCACAAAGTGGCTTACATCGTTATTCGGTTACTCACATGAAAACTAATGTGCACACGAAGGCTAATCATTTCTGCACTTAGGGAAAAATATTTAGAGGGAACATTGCTACCTTCTATTTTACACATTCCAAGATTACATTTGCTGTGTACAAGGAATGGCATCCTTGGTCGCTCTCTAGAATTCATAATTTGTGAATTTAAAGTTGGTAAAAAGGATGTTAATGTGTGTCATAGCTTCTCTACAATGTCCTGTACACTCACTGGCTCTTCCAATCCTCATTTGACTTCCAATGTACCTGGAAAGTTATCATACTCTTTATGTCTGTCCGCAGCAATCAGGTTTAAATGCCTGAGGGTGCACTGTAAACGCTGCTTAAGTCTCTGCCCCCTGTGTTAACTGGTGTATCAGAAAAATGTCTCGGGAAACACTAGTTCACCCACATCCTCCTTCAGTGCAGATGTCGATGGTCAGAACTAAAGTCTAGGTATTTAATACCTCTGGCACACACTTTTGCCATGGTGTCCTGCTTGCAGTAGGGGACCCCATTCTATACAAACATTCAGACCATTTCTCACAGTGTCAAACTGCTTGATAAGCCTCTGTTCCATTCTGTGCAAGTGTTTTTCTGCCTTGCGAGAATCTGTTTTTATCTGTACTTGTATGACCACCAACCACAATAGTTCTTCAATTTTGTGTTGTTTGCTGATCCAGTCTTTCACTAGGGGTTTGTCCTGTACCTGATTTCTTATACAGGACCAGAGTTTGCAGATCCTCTGCCTCACTTCCCTGTTTCGTCTTACCCAGATAGACTATTGCATGGGCACTTGATGCCATAGATAAGCCATTTACGTTTACGATTGGACTACCCCTTCATTCTCCAGATGGCACCATTAAGTTACATTTCTTTCATGTTTCTGGTGAGATCACAGACCAAACAGCCTCCACACTTAAATTGCCATACTATGGGTGCAAGGCCACACATTTGTCTCACATCTGCCCTCTCTTTAAGTTTATCATGTTTGGCTTTCACCAAGTTTTGCCTGACATTCATGTTGTGTTTAAAGGCAAACAACATTTCTTGATGTTAAAACCTTCTGATTGAAGTAGGTGCCAATTTGTCCTAACTTCCCTTTTGTTCAAATTGCTGGATTGGACTGTATGTGGTGACACAAAACAATCTCTCCTGTTTCTCACGCTTGGTTTGGGTCAAACATACTTTTCTTTGGATGTTAAATTCTCGCTTTTTGCATTGTCAAACAAGCATTTTTGTGTACCCTCGACTGAGGAGCTTGTTTTCTAAAGTCTGTGCACCTGTCACAAAGAATGAGAGCGTTGGCCAGATCATGAGATCCCTATACGGGTATCCTGATTCTAATGCTCCCACGAACCATGGCCAAAATAATTTTGCGGGTAGGGTGGACAATGACAAGAGGCAATATACCAATCAAAAAAGGCACAAGTGGAGGAGGAAAAGGGGGATGCAGTTGAAAAGATATTCCAATCCTTAGCGGCAGCCTTGTTACCTTCCATGAAAATACCCTTGAGTTTGCTGAAAAGCTGGGCAATAGTTAATCCACTTTATTCCTTAAAAAATAAAGATTGATAATAATAAAAAAAATGAAGTTCAGTGAGGAAACAAATGTGATCATTGCATTTGGAAAAGCAGACATCTCTGTTGATATACCACCCTGAGCTTCCTCCTTCACAGGCATAGTGCATCCTCTGAAGGAGCAGGAATCAGACACAGGAAACATGTAATAAAGAATCTGAAAAAAGTGAGCACAATGAGTCAATAAACCATGACAAGAGACTAGAAAAGAACAAAATGAAACAATGTTGACATAAATACCAAATCAGATGGGTAGCCCTTCCTCTCGAGATGTTTCTAGGTATCGCTATCTAAATGTGATGGTGACGTGAAAGCAGCAGAAAAGAAGGTAGACTTCATCCTATTTCCTATCTGTAAATACATTTGCATTCCAACTGTGCCTTTTACCAACCTACATGAACTTGAACTTAAGGAGAACATCCAAAGTCTGACCCAAAGTCAATATTATAACATCCCAAACATTTTGAAGATGTAATCTGAACTATCCAATAACTCACATTTTCTCTGTAAGTTGGAGATGAAAGATGAAAGGTGTTTCACTCCCATTCAATTTCAAGGAGAGTGTGACTAATTGGCTCTCATAGATGCAGGCACTCAGGTGACCTTGAATCTCCGGCCATGCAATAGGAAAATGTCACTGTATTATCCTCAAACATCTCCTTGGGGTGTTGCATAATTTTGAAGCGATCGATATGCAAGTAGATGGATTACTGAAATAGAAATCATCATAGGGCAACATCGACTGACCCATCCGATGATAGCAATGACTCTTCAGGGTACACCTGCTTTACTGGGAAACTATTTACTTCAGAGGCGTTCACCCTTGATGAATGCTGTTAATCAGATACTCTGGACCCAAACAGTCCAATAAAATTAAAGGGAAGTGCCAACTATGTCACTTTGAACGGTACCTAACACTTAATTGAACAACATCCAGAGCAAGTCGAGAAAATACCCACGTTTCAGACTTCATTATCTTTTCTGTAAAAGAAGAAGAGGATAGAGAAGGCACTTCTGCAGAACCTTTGGAAATTAATCTTCTTCCAGGTGTTATGTTCTACACTCTAGAGGATAACACACTGAAATGCAATCCCTACGGGACCACTTGTGAGAGTCAAGGTAACCAATGGATAACTCTGAAGACAAAATAAGTAGATTACCCATTATCAAAAGAAAAGGTGAACTTATACTCCTTCCTATTCAGCTCAATGACGGTAAGGACCCAATATTCTCTGAAGTGTATCTAACTCAAGAAAGATGTTTCATCAGTGAAAATGTACTGAGATGACTACAGAAGGATCAGAACACTTCCACATTTAATTTGATAGACCAATGGGAATCTGGTATTCATATGACAGATTCAAAGCACCTGATCACCGGTAGATGTATGCTGAAAATGACCATTGAAAGAGATCATTTGTCATAATTGCTGGGTCATAAGGGATGTCATTTCTGATTATTTACATTAGCTATGATACACTACATGAATTCACAATTAATTTGGACTGTATCAACAACAAAGTCTAGTCTAGAATCAGCAGCGATCTGATGGACTTCATTTAGGTCAGCGCAATTACTGCCTTTTATTAATTTGAACTCCACCAAGCATTTCTTTATATCCGACTCCATTACTAAAGCTCATAAATGACATAATTTAAATCTTGGATGACAATAAGGATCTTCAAAAGATTCATTTGACCCAGAATACTACCATTGGAATGTCTTTTGATCAGGAACACATTTCCATGGATATAACCAAATAACCAACTGTATCACTGGTCTAATTCCTGAAAATCACTTTAGCAATACTGATGGTAGCAGAACAAAATCTATTTATAAAGGGGGGACATTATGGTGTACATCCTCTACCCAATGGCATGGAAAAAGCTAACTGTAACATGCTAGAAGATGAGATAGTATTCAGTGTCACTAGTACAGGTAGACGCCATAAGTAAGGGCCTCTTAACCCACCTATAAAAGACTTTAGAAATTACTATCATATTTAATGCTTTCTTCAGATGGTCGAATAGCAGATCAGCATAGCTGATGCACAAGAGACAAACAGAAGCAACAGGTCTGACAAATATTTCTGAATTTTCATAAAATGTTCTCTGTCGATCTTATGATTGTGGGCATATATACCTTCATTACACAGCAATACTGCCAGACCTTAATATGACACCAGTGTTTGGAATTACTCTCAGAGATTATCAAAAATGTGGAATCCCATGGGATTATTCAACCAATTCACAACTGTTTTAATAAACTGGAAGTAGGAATTTTAAAACCAGGTCAAACAATTGACAAAGAACCTTGGACAGATGTTGAGGGCCCAACATAACCCTCAGACTGCAAGTGTTCTCCAAAGTGCCCCCACACCTGGGTTCAGTGGCCAGGAAAACAATTACAAGAGGCAAACAATCCTGATAACACAGTGCTAGTCGAAGAGGAAAAAGCAGATATAGTGGAAAATATATGCCAAGTCTTTGCGGAAGCTTAATTTCTGATCCATAAACAGACTGCTTAATTAAATAAAGAAATGTTCTAAACTTGTAGCAATAACTTCCACTGGGAACTAGAACCAATAGAACAGAGAAAAATAGTTAAAATCCAAGAACACTAAAATAAAATCGTTACCATTGAGAGCGAGTGGAACCCAGAAAACCCAGAAAAGTAAGTCACTTTCAGAGATAGTGTGACCCCTCCTAAAGAAAAGTGGATTTAACAAGAAGGTCCTGAATCCGATAGTAAAAAAACAGAGACTGAGAAGTGCAAAGAAACTCCTAGATATGACTGTGCCTACTTGTCATGAGGGTGCTGCCTATTGTCGTACTTTGGTACTTTGGAGCAAAACCACCTCATTGTCCCTTTTCGGTGATTCGGCTACAAACAATACAAACAGTAGGGTGGTTGTCCCAGTGGAAGTGCATCCAACTAGCATTCTGAAAGTCCTCAATCTGTCATTCCATCTCAACAACTCTTATTTTGGAACTTCTTTGGATGGTCTGCTCTCTAATTCACTGAATTTACTAAGCTCTTCACGGTCGAGCAAGCATGTCACTTTCAGTTATGACTCAACATCTATGTTCTAAGTATTGGAAAACGTGGTATCTGCTCTCCTCTCGATCTTATGTGACTCTGTTGCACCTTAAGCAACAAGACCTTGTTATGGCTGCACACCCTTCCTCATTAAAATCTTTGGAATCTACAGTACCGGCCATATCCGGTACTTTGATTGCGATTGGGAACAACTTTGAGAGGCAGCCATCTACTGATTCGGATAAATTATCAAATATTGAGGAGCTTAATCAAGTCAGCAAAGCTGTTATTGGACCAACGTGGCAAAGAAGGAAAGTCATTTGCCAGGCAATGGCATATGCTAATAAAAATGGCACCAAAAAAAGCCTGTGGTAATTTCTACTCCTGTTCCTTCAAATGGCTTTGCTGTTGGGAAGGTCATTTTGGCTTACCTGGGCGACGGTCTTGTAGATAAAAATCTTTTTTCGGCACACTAGAAATAAAGCTATGCTGTGTTTTCAAGTGGTGCCATGTTTGGAGGTAACGTTCATCTGTGCTTTGAATCACACAGGTAATGACTTAGTTTTGCAAAACTGCCTGGCTGGGCTGCTTAATGCCAGCACATGTGTCTGTAGGAACAACTGTGACATTCAGAATTCATTCTGCTTTTTGGAACAAAAAAACATGTTGAAAGCTCCCCCCACCACGCTATCTGATGAAGGTTCTGTGGGGTCTGACAAAACTGCTGTTGCTCCTAATATGTCTCTGTTTGTTCCCCCTGTAGTTGGGTCCAATAAGAAGGGACATCTCCAAAATAAATCAGAAGTGTAGGGTGGTGGGTATTAAACACCAGCCTGACTTTGTCTCTGTGTATAATCTGAAACAACTGTTTACTGCCCCTGGTCCTACCTCAATTTCTGTCCCTCCTGCCTCTGCTATCCTTGGCCCGGCAGTTTGAATGGTCCTTAAACCAGTGGCTTCATCCCATGACAGTTCTATTTTGACTGGCTCTTGTCCATCCGATTCTGGCCTTACCTCCCGGATCATTTAAAAGGCTTTGCAAATCAGAAGCCTTTTTCGTAAAGATTGTTATGATTACTTGATTCGGGCCCAGGTCTTGGAATTGTTCTACTCTATCATTCTGCTCCACTCCATTGGTAGCCATGATATTAATGATGTTCTTCAATGTGAGGGCACTGACTTTGTTATCTCGTATGTATATTCTTTTTTTCAGATTCCATGGTTGATTATGTCATTGATCACTCTTAACTATTCTTCAGAGTTGGTTATGAATGGGTTGCTCTAGGCTGTAATAAACTAACAACTTTAAACTTTGGGGTGGACTGGTGGGTGGGCCTTAACCTACCACCAGTGTACAAACAACCGTGAATTCACGTTTTCTCCTTGTAGGTTCCACCTGTGTTACACCTGGCTTTAAATGAGCTCCATCTGTTGTACCTTAGGGCTCTCAGTCTACCAACTTGGGTTTGGGGGGGAGGCTGCTGGCTCAGCCAAAGAGGATGACCACTGGGAGTGATTGGTTGGGTTGGTTCATCAGAGGAATATGAGGGATCCCTAACCATTCCTTTTATCTATTACATTGCAATACCAGGGGGCATACACATTTGTTTGAAGATGATGGTTTGTTTGACCACATTGACTGTGTTAGTGTCATCGCGTTACAGGAGATTTGGTTGGTGGATCTACTTTTGTTGGATGGGTGGACCCTCCTTCAAAAGCCTGCTTCTAAGGGGAAAATTGGTAGAACTTGGGGTGGTTTGGTTTTGGGAGTTAAACATCCTTTAAGGTTGACTGAGATCCCATGTCACTCACCTAACATCCTAGATGGTCGGTTGTCTCCTAACAGTTTACCTATCACAAAGGACATTATTCTTGTCAATATTTATGATTCCCCCTATACTGCGCCTCATGGAGAAGTTTTGAATGACTTGGAGGGGAGGTTTGACTCTGAGATTAGTGTCCTTACAACATCCTTGTTTGGGGATTTTAATTCTAGGATACCCATAAACATCGACCCAGAGGCTGGGACCAGTGAAGAATATCGTTCAGGCCCATTGTACGAGTCTTGACTTGATTGATGTTGCTCAAGGGGCTTGACCTGGGCAACTCTCCTCTATACTAGAGGTTTTGTTATGATAAACGGGGCTCACCGTCAGACTGTTCCCCACAATTTACACAGTCTACCCCCACCTGCTCAAGTATTATTGACTACATGTTTGTAGCCAACGGTCCATCTATGCTAATTGATATGGGCATTCACCCCATATGGAGAGTTACCACTTCTCTATTATCCTAAGCCTTGATCTAGAGTACCCTTCTTTTGGCGATCTTCATACGGGATGTTGCATGTTCATGTAGCTTAGACCCGGGTAGGAATGATCTCTTCTAGAGTTGAGGTTCATTTGGCTACTGCACATAGTGTTTTTTCTGACTTTTTACCAACAGGGTCTGGTCCTACTTTGGTGGCCAACAAAGTCTTGGACTAGGAGAGACTATTGCAATATGAGGGGTATGTTGCCTAGGTTTCTAAAAGTATCATCTTGCAGGACAGGGGCAGCAATTGGAGGGCTACCAGCCCTGCTAAGATACACAGATACGGCTATGAAAAAGTAATTTGTGACAAAGAGAGAGTGATCCGTAAAGAGCTGTGGAAACTGTCGCTTGAGGTTCTAGATCAAGCCCAGTATGCCGATGGTAAGAGGTTGATTAAGTCTAATTATTCCAAGTGGCTCAGACACCATTGCTTGTTTAGAGAATGCCAAAAACTGTGAGATTTGGTGTTAACTGTTCTAAACAAGGATACCAAGATTTTTTGGCAGATTGTCAATCACCAAAACATGCCCACTTTAGACCTGAATTGAGTTTCTGAGCCTGAATGAATCATCTATATCTCAGACACCTTGGGGAGCCCTAATCCCAGACAATTGCATATCCCTCAGGTGACAAGAGGGTGGAATTTAGGAAAAATATGGAAGAGGTTGACATGTTAATTAGCATTAGAAAACGTTCTTGGGCCCCCAGGCTGGATGGCCTTTGTAACCTGTTGATTAAAACGGATGTCATACTCTGGGCGGGGATTCTCCATCATCTCTTTTGTTGCATCGCTGAGATTAAAACATATTTCATCCTCTGGGCGGGGGTCCTGCATCATCTCTTTTGTTGCATCGCTGTCAACGAGGTTCTTCTCTGTTCCTGGCATGACAGTATCCCGGTCACAGTTTTCAAAAGGGCTCCCATGCTTATCCCCACAACTATTGCCTTAAGGTTTTTGCGAGGGTCCTACTTGAGGAATTGACTAACTGGTCAGAAGCTGGAAATATCATCCCTGGGGACCAAACTGGTTTTAGAAAGGGTTGTTCTACTCTGTTTACATCCTAGCCCTCACTACTATCATCCAGCAGTCTTGGCAGATTCGTAAGAGACCTGTCAATGCATCATTTGTGGGCTACAGTGCTGCATTTGACACATTCGACCGTGCAAGGCTTTGGGGATGTTAGACAGTTGGGAGATCCCACCGGTCTTACTAAAGATGATTATGTTGCTGCAGCGTGAGACCTGTGTTAAGGTCTAGTTGGAGGGCAATGGGGGCACCTCGGCTTGGATCTATACTAATGTTGGCCTTAAGCAAGGTTGTATTTTGGCCCCCACGTTATCTAACCTTTACCTGTCTGACATGGGGAAAGCACTGGCCGATCCATGGTATATCCCACCTAAGCTTGGCAATGTGGTGGTCTTGTGGATGGTATATGCCGTCAACATTATCATTCTTGATCTCAGCCCAGGTGGCCTTCAAATCACTCAGGATAACCTCAATTCATACTCAGCTTTGAACTCTCTTAGGGTTAATTCCTCTTAAACCAAGATTATGGTTTTTCAAGTCCAACATAGACGTGCGGTCAGAGCCAATTCGAATTTGGAGGGTATTCGGATTGAGGTTTTGATTCAGTACGTATATCTTGGCATTGTTTCTGATGCAGATCTCTGGAGTGTTATCCATTTAAATAACCTTAAGGTCTGTTCTGCCCATACCTTGGCGGCCATTTCTTCTTTTGCTTGTAAGGGAGGGGGTTATTCAGTGGGCACATTGGTCTGGCTGTATTCCATAAAAATTGTCCCTATCTTATGCTATGCTGCTGAGGTGTGGGCCCTGGAATATTGGGGGCTCTTACCACGCTTGAAACCAAAATGCTCAGAAGACTTCTGACACTGCCCCCCTATGTTTATGTCAAAATTATTGTTCTGGAGTTTTATTTTTTCCTGATACAAGAACGAATCACGCTAAGCTGTTTGACATTTTATTGGAAGCTTGCCCATGCCCAGAGTGATACCCTCATGGGGATATTGTTTGAGGTCTTTACTACCAAGTCCCTTTTAGGAAGTCATCTACCTTGGGAATGATGCAGCGTCTTGTTTTTGGGTGGCTTGGCAGCTCAGGATGAATTTTTGATGTTGGGCCTGAACCACTTCACGAGAACCATGAGGGCCTCCTAGAGGCCTTCATTCGTGACCAACGAATTATCACCCTGGTTTATAAGTCCACGGCCGACGGGGTCTTCCCGTACATTCTTGACAGACATGTGGCTCCTCCATATATATGTAATTTTATTGGAAATCATATTGTGTGGGATTATTTGAGCCTTAAATTCGATGCTGTAAACACGCATGATATCGTAGGTAGGTGGCCTCAAATTCCTAAGGGGGATAGACTTTGTTGATTTTGTTGTGACGAGGAGGTAGAATAGGTTCAACATCTTCTTTTTTACTGCAGTGCATTGGACAAACTGTGTAAAAGAGCCCTTGGAGTGTCACAGTATGACCTCTCTGTTTCTCCCGTTGTTCTCTGGGAGACATTTATGTTTGGAACCCATGAGGGATTAATTGTCTTTTTTACTAGAATGTGGAGAGAGATGTATGGAATAATCATAGAGGAGTGAATGTTCTCAGCCGTTTTAATATTTTTGTGGTTTATTCAGTTGGCGGGATGATCTGATTGATGTGAAATGGTTTTGATGTAATGTATTAAGTTATTAATTTAACTGTAAGATACAACACAGAAATCTAGCTTGATAATTTAAGAAACTATATTGTTCTCTGAAAAGAGAAGATAACAAATATCTGTGGAAAGGGGTGATACACCTACTCCATTTTTGATTTCCAATTGTATGGTTATTCTGACAGGTTCCCAATCCAAGCTCAATCTTAAAGAAGGATGGTATACATGGTGGTGACCCGAGCTCAAGAAATAAATTACATCAAGGAATATTCATGATGAGCGGTCCAATAACTCACATTATATTTGAGAATTATAGTCTTAAGAATGTAGATGTCATGCTCTTGTCCATATACAAGGTCAGTGTGATGTATCAGGTCTGGTAGACATATGGTCACGGGCAACCTTGATTTCAAAACATATTTTTGATCAACGTATTCTAGGAAGAGGGGGGAGAAATATAACCCCCTTCTCAAACCTCTACTAGGAGAACTTCAAAATGTTGATTGAACTGACAATTCCGTCAATTGGATTGCGGATATGGAGATCAAAGGTTGGTGACACTGTTTAAGATATCTGGTGGTCGTCGTGGCTCCAGAGGGCATACCCTGTGATTGAGTGAACACAGTTCTCTGTACACAAACAAACCATCCCATCAAGCTGAAGAGGAGTGCCAAGTATGCCAGGCTGAATGCTCCTTGCCACTTGATTGAATGATACCTCAACCAGATTGAATTTAATGTATAGAACAATCGGGTTATTTCAGTAGAATAGAGTATTGAGCGGGCCTCACCTCATTTAAAAAAAACATATCTTGAAGATGGACACTCATAAGGACCCCAACAAATCCAATGTGCCCAAAAAACGTATTCAAATTTGAATGGCATTCAAAATAAGGACAAATACACATTCTTCTCCATTCGTATAGATGGAGGGAAGGATCCTGTCCACCAGGTTCTGTCTAAACAATGGAAGAAGCTTCATAAGAAAGCCCAGTTTCAGCAACTCCAAAAAGATTTCACCATTCCCTCTTTTAATTTTAAAAATAAATGGAAATAGGTATGGAACTCCAACATTTTAAACATGTTCTACCTAACAGGTACATGTTAAAAATTTCAATTTACAATAAAACTGTTGAACATGGTGCATGGATCATTAAAGATGTCACTTATGGATTTTATATGAGTAGTGGCATTCTCCATCATTTTGCAATTAAGTTTATTCAAGACTGTGGGGGGGCAATGGGCTTTGACAATGATCAGAAAGCATTTTGGTCAGCTGAACTGTTGCCTTACGGTCTTTAAGTCCAAGCAAACGAAGCAGTTAATATCCCAGGACAGGTACGACAAATGATGGTACAAATCAAAATAAAGATAGGACAAAACCTGATAAATCAGGAAGTGTTTGTACATTTTAATCAGACCTTCCAACAACAAGGGTTGTCCCTACATTCAAAACCACTATTCAATCTCAATAACACCACTGTTTGAATATTGGTGGATAACAGCGATCCTCAAAGTGTTACTTTGAGTGCAGACACCTCTTTTCAAATGGTGGTCGACTCACAAAAGTATTTCATTGATTTAGAAAATGAAATTATATGTGCAATTCCTATAGATTGCTATGAAAAGACCTGCAGTATTCAACCAGAAAAGATGAATACTCGAAAGCAGAGAAGTCTCTTGGTGTATTCTTCTTGCCATTAGGAGGTAGAATATGTTTCCTGTGACATCTTGGAAGATGAGGTAGTATTTTGCGTAAATAACCATTAATCCATGGAACTCTCAGTCCAACCAAACACCATCAAAAGATAGCCATCCACCCAACTGGTGGATACTTGTGAAACATCAAAACCAGAGGTATTTTCAGTTTTCCGCCAGATGGTTGAAGAACAGATCTGATGCCTGTGAGACCAATGAACATCAAAGGAGACTGGTATGCCTGGATTTTCACACTACCTTCTCAGTTGACTTCTATGATTATGATATGATATGATAAGGCATTTATAACGCGCCTATACACAAGTGTTTCAAGGCGCGTTGAGGCAAGGGAGGGGAAACAGAGGGAAGACAGAGACAACGATCCCACTATGCCAGGTGACATTGAGATTGCGCAAGTGCAGGGGACGGGGGAACAGAAATAAGTGCAGAAAAGCAGGGGGTAAAGGGAGGGGGCAGTGCAATGCATACGATAACAGAAAAATAAATAGAGACAATAAATAAAAGTGCAGCCAGCTGTTTGCAAGTCCAAGGGTAAGTACAGACATCAGGTATCAAGTGCTAGTAGGGGCTGTAGAGATACAGAAAAATTCCCCGAGTGCAAGGGGGGCATTGCAGGTGTGGTTGAGGGGGGCAACCTGGGCCCGAGATCAGAAGGTAGCCAGGTAACCAGAGCAGTTTCAGATTCAGCCAGGTGATCAGCAGGGGAGAGGAGTAGAAAAAGCAGAAGCAAAGAGGAAGGTCTTCAGGTGCTTCCGGAACCGGAGATGTTCTCCTCAAGTTTCAGAGAGGCACGGAGGCTGTTCCAGAGGGAGGACCCAGCAGAAAAAAGATATCTGACACCAACTCGCTGCTTGGAGAAGTTGAAGGTATTGAGGTCCCAGGCCCCAGTAAGGCATTGTGGACAATGCAGAGGGTTTTAAACTTAATCTTCGCGGCCACTGGGAGCCAGTGCAGAGATTTCAGTCCTGGAGAGATATGATCCCTGGGCTTGAGGCCTAGGACAAGTTGCAGAGGGTGGAGAGCAGAGCCAGGAAGATTTAGAAAGAGGCTGTTGCAATAGTCCAGCCTAGAGAGAACCAGAGCTTTGGAAACAGTGAACTTCTGGGGGAAGGAGAGGAAAGGAAGAATACCTTGGACGAGTCGAAGATGACCCTGAGATTCTTAGCCTCACAGTTTGGAGCAGGAAGAGGGCCAAGAGAGGCCAGCCAGAGAGTGACATGAAATGAGGGAGCAGGTGTGCCGATAAGATGAGAGAAGAAGAGGAGATGGCTGAAGGGAGCCTGAAAATGACCTGAGTGTCATCCGCATAGCAAATAGCAGCAATGCGGTGGGCAAGAAGTTCCAAGTATTGGTTGAACAGCCAGGGAGAGAGGTTAGACCCCTGGGGAACACCACAGGTAGAGATAGAGATAGAGATAGAGGAGACGAAGGACCCAAGTTGGACCTGGGAGGGTTGATCGGAGAAGAAGAAGGTCAGCCAAGCCAGGGCTTGATCAGTGATACCCAGGTTATCACAGAAACGGTGGAGCACAATGGCATGGTTGACCATGTCAAAGGCAGAAGAGAGATCAAGTTAGATGAGGACACAGGGGGTGTTGAAATCGAGGTTGGAGAGCAGGTCTTCATGGATGTTCAGGAGAGCAGTTTCCATGTTTCTGCCAGCTCTGAAGCAAGACTGATGGTCATGGAGACAACCGACAGATTCAGAGTGACGATTAAGATGGGAGATGGCCAGCTTTTCCAGGAGTTTGCCCAGGAAAGAAGTGATGAAGATTGGACCATAGTTAGCCAGGCAGGAAGGGTCAGCAGAGGGTTTCATAAGAAGAGGGTGAACAAGAGAGTACTTCAGGGGGGAGGGGAAAACTTTAGTGGAGAAGGAGTGGTTGCAGAAACCAGCCAGAGCGGGAGGCAGGGTGTCAATGTGGTCCTTGATGTTTTTGGAGGAACAGGGGTGAACTTTCATAGATCAGACTTGTCTAGAGACCTTGTCTGAGGTGAACAGGGGAAAGGCAGAGAAGGAGGGAGGGGGCTGGCCGAAGAAGGGCCAAAGGAAATGCAGGGAGTAGACACAAGCATACAGCTGTTCATTCTACAATACCTACAGACCCTAAAATGGTGTGTGTGTTTGTGAGAAAATACATGTTGCCTCTCACATCCATGGATTCACTCATGGAGATTATCAGAAGCTTGGAATCCCCTGGGATAATTTTACTATCCACAGTACATTTAAAAATACAGAACTGGGGATCATGAAACCAAATGGACAATGTAGACTTTGTGCTGAACTGAAGGACTTGAATAAACTGATTCACATGTCAAGGCGGCCTCTTCCCTATATTGACAAAGTACTGGCTCAGATTTAAGAATCTAAACAATATTCAACCCTTGACCTGACAAATGGTTAGTGAACAGTGCTCATGAATAGGGAATAACAGTTTAAACATGCATTTACTTAATGTACTTGGGCCTGTATGCTGTCCAAATACATACATTTAAGAAATGTGTTCAACATTTTTCTTCACAATGACATGCCTGATCTGGGAGAATGAGGGAAGCTGACCTATGTGAATAATCTGTTGATAGAAAGCTCATCTGTGGAAGAACATCTAACAGAAATCCGATATGTTCTTGCCCCGTTGCAAAAGGCTGGTGAAAAATTTTGTTTCCAGAAAGCACAATGGTGCAAAACAAGAGTGAATTTTCTGGGACATGAAATCACTCTTGAAAGTCCGATCCCCAGGAAAAGAGTATCTCACTCCCCAGAAAAAGAAGTTTGAGGAACTAATTAACTAAAACCACAACTCTGTGTCAGTTGTGAATTCTCCAATGATTGTGAGAAATCACTACTAGCAATGGTGTGGGCATTGAAAAACGACCTCCAGGGTGATCGCATCATAGTAGACACCTCCCACCAACTGTTACAATATATTTGCAAAGTGATAGAATATGGGGCGGGAAAGTCTCTTGTCCAAAAAATACTTCTTGGATTCTCTATGTGAAGGGCTTTCGTGTTGATGTCAGGTCAGACCAAAAGAAGTTCCTATAGCTCAAGGATTAGCAGACTCACATGACTGTGCTGTAGAAGACTGTCTTGGGGATACAGGGCTATTTACCACAGATAATGTGGAGGCATACCTGGCATCCCGCACAAGGTATATAAAAATAACTCTTGTCCGGGGATACCAATAGTTTGTGAGGTTAGATGTCCTACTGTATTACAAAAGATGTAGAGAAAGAATGAGTTGCTAAACTTGGTGACGTGTGGGTGAATGATGTTACTGAACCATCTGTTTGTTGCAAGAAAGGTCCACAAACCCACAAACATTGTGATTATCCCTGATTCTGAATATTTGTGAAATGGGTTTCAGGAATACGTGTTTAGTTGGAAAAACAGAAGCATGCTTTCTGCAAATAATAAATCATTAACAGATGTTAGATTGATCCAGACTATTGATAATCTGGTGATGTCTAATGGAATTAACATTTATGGGAAAAGATCAAAAGTCCTTTTATGAAAGAGGGACCTGATAAATCTGGAAAACATTTGGCTGACCACTTGCCCAAAATAGAAACTCTATGGGGGCACTTGATCTATATGGAACCTCCTGGGGGAGGAATCCATGTCACAGCAGTGACCAGATCACAAACTTGCATTGACAATGAACTTTCAGCTGCTCACTGGAGTAGATATGCTCCTCACGTACACTTGATCACTGCTCAGAAGGAGGATGTCATTATTGGGAATGTATATAATTATTTAGAAGGCCCAATAGGTTTTCCTCTGACAGAGCCAGATTATCAAGGAAAAGAAGACCTCTGAGTTCTGATGAAAATTCAGAAAATGTTTATTGAAGATTGACTTCTAGTGAAGAAACCCCAATCTCGGTATGACTAATGGTTTGTGCCTATCTTGTTCCGAAGTCTAGAGATATTGACCCAAGTCACTTACTGGACATATATTGGCCAGGCTCTCAATATATATCTTGTGTGTTCTCAGTTACAACCAAGATGTCTCACTCACCGAGCTCCTCTACAGAAAAGAGGAATGCTGTTAGCATGGTCTGATCTGCAAGAAGACTTTTGGACCATTAACTCATTCTTCAAGAGGAAACAAATACATTTTGGCAGTTACATGACTCTTCACAAAGTGGAATGAGGGCCTTCCTGCAACAAATTATAAAGCAGAGGCAGCACCGACTTTGATTATCAACCACTTATTGTCTCGTGGTTTTCCTCAAAGCATTGAGTCTGGCGAGGTGATAACTAAAATGTAGGAAATCTTAGCAGTGAAAAGAAATCTCCACATCACTTATCATCCAGCACCAATTTGAGGTGTGGAGCCAGACAACAAAACAATTGTGAGCATCTTGAAGACATTTGGGGTTGATTCTGATGCAATTTGGGACATCTGATTGCCGTTTGTCGTGATGGCCCTCAGACCTGCACCCTCTTCTGCATCAATATGCCTCATTTTGAAATAATGACAGGAATAAATTGGTATTACATCAGCATCCACTTTACTGAACTAAAGAATGCCTCATCTACTCATGAATACATGAAAAGTCTCACAAGACACTTAAAGCATTATTTTACATATACCCAACTCAATCTGGAGATGTCTGCTCAACAGATGAAAATATATTTTGATCTCAAAACAACCAAAATGTAGTGCAAGGTAGGTCGCAGAGTTTATTGTTATAATTTCCCAAGGAACCAAGCCAAGGAAAACATGTTTTTATCATTATGGCTATATGGTTTGAGATCATTGATGAGCTCTCTCCTGTTGTCTTCAAGATCTCCATCCCAAAAGGAGATATGATTGAGAAAACTTGGTCCATATTAATCAATTGAAAAGTTGTCACCCTCGACCAACTTTGGCAATTATTGAGGAGCCATCTGAAGTCAGGTTCGAAGAACATTCTGGAGAATGAAACCTGGAGAAATGAGTAAGGAAAGGAGTAAAAAAGAAAAATATCTGGTAACTAACAAAATTAGAGTGCAAGAGAATGGGCCTCATTACAAGTTTGCCGGTCCGGTATAACGGTGCCAGTAAGCTACCAATACCATTGCAACCGGACCGGCAAACAATGAGTTTTGCTTGCGGGTGCCTCTCTGCCCACGAGGTCAGACCTGGCGGGCAGAACAGCACCTGCGAGCAGAGCATGCCAGATGCTCCGGCACCATTCTGAATGGGCCCGGTGCATCTGACCTTCCCACTGAGCCTTATGTGGCTCAAATGGGAATGGGGAGCATTTTTTTTGGGCTCCGCAAATGGCGGGGCTGTAATGACCCGGTAATTTCCCATTCGCAGGTGCCTGAAGAAATCGCAAGTTTGGTGGCAGCCTGCCGGTTTTACCAGCAAGGCCACTGCCAAACTTGTAATGAGGCATGACTGGATAAAAATATAAGTATTACAAAAATGGAAGATGTACATTTTTGTTTAAATCTGTGTCTCATTATGTTACTGAACCAGCTGTCTACCCCTCTCACTAGTGAAATAATCAGATAATTATTTCCAGGGCCTAAGGGACGGGGAAGGGTCCTCCAAGGGAAAATATGGAGAGGGGAGAATATCCACAAAGGAAACCTCCACTGTTCCCTGAAAAGGAAGAAGAGATGGTGGAAATAAGACTCATTAATAGCCATCAGAAAGAAGCCAGACAAATAATTCCTTTGTTCTCCCACTTTTCTGACACATGGAGCAAAAGCAAGGGGGGGATATGTAGGGAAATATTTATAAAAAGAAAGGATGTAAAGCAAAAGTCTATGACTAAAAATAAATATATGGACTGCATCCCACACAAAGTATTTGAAAGAAACACATGTGAGGAAATATTGTGATGTCAGTAGCCCATCTACAATATAGGTGTATTGGTCCATGGTAAAAGACACAGCCCAAAAAGAGTTATTTTCAATTACATAAAAGAATATATCAATCTGTATTAAACGGAGAGTAGTCAAATCTGGGATGAAAAGTCCAGCATGTTATTGAAATGTAAAATACCAAATTGATGCCTACATTATTTCTTCTTTCTTCATTACAGACTGAAAATCAGCATGATAAAAATAGAAACCTTTAGAGACCTAAGTGTAAATCTTTAACAGGAGCTCCACTGCAAAAATGGCATAATGTTGCCCCTGTTTAAAGAACCAGTTAGAATACTGAAACATGGGTAAAACATACTGCAAATGCTACATTTGTGAACGAAACAGCAAGATGGGTTATTAAGCACAATTCATGTTTCGTGACCCTAGCCACAGTGCTGGTGGAATGTTGTCCCAAGCAAATTAAACTCAGGCCTTGAAGCTGAGTGATACTCTTAAAAATACAAGGACTACTTTCTTAGAAGCAGACTCACAGTAGACTTCTCTTAAGTCATCAGCAATTGTGATCTAACAGGTCTTCTAGTTGGGGATACCATCTATGCTTTCAGCGACCTGATGTCTGGCATCAGCGATAGCCACGTGGTGGAATCACATGACAACCACCCCACAGTGGTCATAAATGGTCCAGCTCTGAGCTTCAAATGGGACAGCATTATATTGCATAATGTCAAACCAGGAACTGGAAATACTTTTAACATATTGTGAACTTATCACATAGAAGGGAAATCAGCGGACTGTAAAATGATGTTTTGTATTGGTTTACTATTACAAATTAGATTAATGTAGATATTTTTCTGCAGAAACGTTGCACGTCAGTAATTCATATATCCTAGTGTCAGTGCTGGGCAGGCCGATATTCTGATTTGAAAATTTAATTGTTGTGTGAAAGTATCAAAGAATGAAAAGGAAAAATCTGTCACACTCACATCACATGTTGCACCAAGATGAAAATTGCATTATTTGATTCACCCAAGTGATAATACATTTTAATAAAACTTAATTATATATACGAGGAACAACATGCTTCAGAAAATCACAATTATATCTTGTAGAAATCTCTAATATGGGGGATAAGCAAGTGTTGTGAGCACAAGGGTTTCCTCCATTTTTTAAGGGGGCTGTGGTATGTGAGGAGAGATACAGCAGAAAGAAAACGTACATATACCACTAGCTACCCACCTCTAACACACCGAAAGGTGGCTACTTGTCAGAAATGTACCTCACAGTAGGAATTTCATAGGATTATATCTCCCACCATAGACAAAGAAATGTGTTTAGCATATATTAATTATTATATCAAACAACATGGTAAAGCAACATAAAAAACCTATTTCCAGCGTTTGTTATTTGTAGAAACACAAATGGGCGGAAGAAGCAGACACCAAAACATTTGCAATGTACAATTAGCGTGATGTTAGTAATGGTGTATTTTGATCGCATTTTCAATTATACAACAACATGGTATAATAGCGTCAACATTTGAATATGTTTCTAGGGAGAAGGACAACACTATTGCAGTTTAAAGCTCGTCAGTAAAGTCCAACACCCCGTCTTCAGGACGCGATAGGTTAAAGAAACACGTTACACTGGCAACATGGCGCCTATGTGTCAGTGTAGTGACCTAAAAAGATAAATAAAAATTGTTTTACTCAAACATGATAAAAACGGTGATGGTGGTGTTTGTGTGGATACAAAACAAGTAGCCAGGTTGCTAACCTTAAGAGTGATTTCTTTTGGTGTGATGGGCAAAGCGATTGCATGAATCAATTTAATTGAGGCGGCAGACCAGTCCGTCTTAAGAATTCAGGCTGTAAATCAATACGTAAATGTATTTAGATTTTTGTTGAAACAAGTAACATATTGAACCAACAATAGTTACATTTTGATATATGAATCAATCATATTTACCACTTTATGTGTAAGGCAGGGATTTTTGTTTCAAGTCCTGCAGAAAAATTTCAGTGGTGTACCGAGTTTCTATGGTATTCCGGATACTACATATCCCATAATGCATCATGGAATCTAAAAGAAATGTGAAAAGCCTTTCAATTTCACAGATTTCACCTGATTTACGTTTCTTTCAAACATTTAAGTGGTAGGGAGTAACACTTACTTAGCCATAATGATCCCCAAGGCTGTCTTGCATTGTTATATATTGGGTTAGATGTTTTAAACCGCTCGCGTGTCAGTGAATGGCTCTGTGTGGGAGACAAAGGCACCAGAGAGTACAATTAGACTCTCTGTACGTTTTTGAGCAACAATCAAGTGTGGCATGGATTTCAAAGCAGGCTTACCTGTCGTGTGTGCATTCGCCTTCACAGAATCGCTTTACCCCGTGGCTTTTTCCTTGGTTGAATACTGGTGTAAGCCAAATGTCATTCGTTGACATCGAAAGAGGACTGCCAAGTCCAGTCCATTCGTGTGTGTAATAGAGGAAGGACTTTCCTCAGTATTAGAAAGGGGTCGGCCATTTTTGAGTGTATATGGATCCTATGAAGGTATACTTAACACTGCAGTAAATAATGATCTGCTTGCTAGTTCTCAGTAAGGGGGTGTGTATAGTGTGTCAAATACATTTTTTCTTATAGAGCAAATTTGTGCACACAATGGTTATGCATTATATGACAATTTTAGACAAGGCATCACCCTCCAGCAGACATGATAGACATAAATGGCAATGAGATCATATTTCATTAACCCCCCATGGGTTGCCTGAGCTATTAGTGGGTAAACCGACTCCACTCTACGGCAATATTTAGACCGGACTGAACTGTATTGAGATTGTAAATCCATTTTTGCTCCATTTTTTTAATGAACAGATCCCTATTCCTAGTTGCCAAAGCTGCATTTAAATTGAATCTATAATTTTTAAAGCACACACATCCCCATTTGCACATGTTGTTTATACTTAGTTCCCCACACATTGAAAAGTAAATGAGAATTTAAAACATTACTTCCAATAGAAATCTCTCTATTTTTTCATTAATTGAAAATAAACACCTCACTCTTACAAAATGGAAATGTCAGAATTTGAGCATTCTAGAAAACTCAGTTTAATGAAATGCTACTTGATACTCCTGCATGTAAACTGCATGCAAAAAAAAAAAAAACTATTTAATGTGTATATTGGCTAGATTCACTTCAGCATTGTTTTTATTGCATTACAGTGTAAAACGTGCACATTCTTTGTTTTTCAGTGACAGTAATCAGCATTGTCCCTTTTTCCTTGAGTGGTTCAGAGCAAGTAACAGACCCTGCTCAGTGATATAACCAGGGAATGACTTTAACTACATTATTTTTCAAGGCATATGCAAAGTGAAATATTATATTGCTCTCATTCTATACTTGACCATTATACAGAAAAGGGATCTCTCAATATACACGCCATTTGGATATATTTGATCAAATCCAATGTTTTCAGAAACACTTACACTTCTGAAATATGTACTAACTTACCAGGCTGTAAAGTCATTTGAGATACACCTCCCAGTACTTTCTCAAGTAAGAGGTGCTGGATGTAATTGATTCTCTTTTAGAGTACACTCTAAATCAGAATTAGATTACCCCTTGGCAGTATGTTTGGCATATGAATTTCTTTTGAGTGTCTCACAGACAACTGGGTACTATATCAAGGTCTGAATGAATCCTACCCTTCAAGCAACAAATGGACATTAGTTATAAAGATAGGCCAGCTTCCCTTCACTGCCTGATCTCCTTCTGCATTGTGCTTGTCTGTTTCCTTTTTCCACTGAGAAGGGCCGATGGTTCAATTCCATGGTAACCTCTCCTACTGCCCATAATCCAAAATGTGTCCAAGGAAAACAACCTACTCTAATCTCCTTCCTGCTGTTATCACTTCTTCATCCGATACACTTCTTCCAGTCCATCTACGAGTCAGTTCATCCCAGTCAGAGAGTGTGTGAGTCTCTTCAATCTGTGGGTTTGGAATTTTATAGATTACAAACCACTCTCTTTTGAAGTGTGTATCATGTCTTAATGTTGAATGGTCAGGCTATGTAATTAGACAGTGTTCCAAAAGTGAAATCGCATTAAACTATGCCTTTCATACTAATTGGTCATACTAATGAAGAAGACAGTATAATGGAAGTATTTCTACACCCAGTTTCCCTCCCATTTCATGTGATGTCATATTAGAGATTTCGCAGAAAAAAAACATACATATACCACTACCTACCCACCTCTAACACACCGAAAGGTGGCTACTTGTCAGAAATTTACCTCACAGAAGGAATTTCATAGGATTATATCTCCCACCATAGACAAAGAAATGTATAGGATCATTCACCAATGTATTAAACACTAGATTTCCTAGAGAATGGTAAAGCCTATATTTAAATTGATGTGATTACTTCTATTTCATTAATAAACAAACCTTCTGTGCAACCTGGTGTATTTTATTTTTTCTCGAAAGGGTGAGGGTGGGGTGGTTGTAGTGAATTTATACTGTTAAACTAGTGTGTCTAAGGTTCATAAAAAGAACTTTGTTTATAAATAAAAATGATGCATCCATTCTGGGGTGGGTTGAAAATTGCCCCGAACTAGATTTTACCCGATTAAAACATCCTACAGGAGAAGTGGAACCAAGGGTAGAGCAACGTTTATCAACATGTGAAGTGAAAACATAACCCACGAGCTTACTTAGTTTCTTCTCTTTGCTCCAATGGTTTGTCATGTATCTACATGGGAACTGTGAGTCATGTATTTAACCATATGAACTTGGAATTTCTTTTAACTTTTACATGAACTTCTTGCACATTTTATCAGCATAGTTTGCTCAGTTTCAACGAGAGATATAGTTAGGCACTTGTGGTAAATAGTTCCCTTTCATTGAAATACATTTATGTGTCCAGCTCTTTCTCAAACTAAAAATTCAATTTTTGCTTTACTATGGGCATACATTGTGTGATTGATTCATGGAATTTTTTGCATGGTGACTTTGCACTGCCGACTCACCCCTGATTCATGGACATGATATGATATGATGGGTTATTTATAATGCACTTAATACCCAGAGGTTTCTAAGCGCAGACCTGGGGATCGAACATGTGTTGCTCAGTGTCGCTTTGCTTCCATATTGCCACTGAGCTAGCCTCCTGAGACATCTGTGCGAAGTGTATTTTTGCAGTGCAAAATCCGTGCAATGTCATGTCCTGAAAAAATGACTTTGCACTGGCCCTCATTACGACCCTGGCGGAAATCGAAAAACGATGGCGGAAATGCAATACCGCCATCGAATAGCGCTCGGTGCGACTATGACCCGTCACCGCAAAGTACGAAGCCATTAGCGACACCGTAGTGAACGCCAACGCTAACTGCACCAAGCACGCGCGTGCGCGCCATGCCAAACCGCAAACACCACCATGGTGCAACGGTACGCCAATTCCGACCCTAGCGGACATGTACCTAACGCCATCAGGCATGGCGGAATGTACCATTCCGCCATGGCGAGAAGTACGGCATCGCGAATCAACCGTAAACGGCCCCACTGAGTGCCTGTACACCGCTCCCTGCCCACAAAGTACAACTCCCCGTAGGTGCAATGAAGCCACAATGCAACCATTGAAATGTACAAGTCACCCATGCATGCCAACGAACAAAAGAAACACAACAGGGGCCAATGGGAGCTGCAGGGCACAGATGGCACGAATACAGAAGCCATCCCAATGGACATGACCACAGTCCCCCACCAAGAAACGCACGCAAACACAGGCACCTGTGACCAGCAATATACCGAAAACCACATCATTCAACCAGTCCACCTGGCTGACCGGCATCTGTTACACAAAACCCAATCCCCCGCCCCTGAGCATGACAACATTCAAACTGGCATATTGGCAGCCCCCATCCCTGACCTCACTGGGCTTCGTAGGCAAACGCGCACAGCACAGTACCACGCAACTAAACCCCGAAGCTGGAACCCAATGCAGATCTCCTCACAATACATCGCCCCCCAAATAGGCATATGCCACATCACTTGCAAAGAAAAACGCTACACGGGCCAAATCAGAATAGATATTTATGCACATCAAAATCACCAAGCACATACAGCCATCAGGCCATGAAATCCAAAACACCAATCACCATTGTGGGCTGCTTCCGCAAGAAATGACCAGCCACTACCTGTGTGTCGCCCTGTTCCCCCATGGTACACAGAGCCACATTCACGTCCGAAAAGGCAACATGGAAGCGCACAGAACCGCAGGGCCGTCCCAATGGGGAGGCACTAGTCCAGCTGAAAGGCCGAAATGTTGCTCCGAGCCACCAGTACTGCGTAAGGGCATGTGGCCCATTGGCGATCGTCCCATAAGATCGTAATGCTGCTCCACTGATTAACACGAAGCAGCAGGTGTCGGGAGTAAAATCCATCTGCAGGAGTGGCATACAGATGGCAGTGGCAAAAGGGGAGGAGATACCTGTCAACCAAAAGAAAAGAAAAAGAACAGAATGGCCATCAGAACTACATACCAACAACTCACTTCAATGATCACACGAAATCCACAGCCATATGCATGCTAGCCCACTCCAAAGGAACATCACCACCCCAAAACCACTTGCGACTCATAACCATCTATATCGAGGTGCAAACACCATCGCAAACGAGTGTCTGAGGGCGCCTCGAGACAGGGAGGGCTCAACAAGGCCAGATGGACGATGGTCCCACTATGGCAGCCCTGCATCACATAGCGTAGGGGAGGCGGATAGATCCCAAGAAGCCCTGTACATGGCAAACTCTGTATCAAATCACCTGCCCATGCATCCATCCATCATTCCCTCATCCCGGGATCAAAATGCCTGAATAATTACTCACATGACATTAGAAACATCCATTGAGTCTGTGCGTTATGCAGCCTGCTAAATCCACAGTGCCCCAGCCCGTAATTCCAGTGTTGTGAAGTAACATGTATTTGGGAACGGACGGCCTCATCGCCCACGTAGCTATTGCGCATCCCAAACTATTCATATCAATCATTGCTCCCTCGCCATGGGCCCTGTCTCAAGGACATTGAACAATAGAACGTTATATTTGCAGTCAGACCTGTGGGCATCTCCTCACCGCTAGCTGGAAACCGAAAGCGCCGCCCTTCGAATTCCTCATTTGCAACATCACGTCGAAAAGGCATCTGTGGCCGTTTGAAATCACTAATTATCCCATCGAGTGCGGCTGTGTGTGAAAATGGCAACTGCCTTCACCCACGAATGGGACGCCCCGCCCGTCGTTGCAACTCGGTACAGTGATGCATGAGGGCCCACCGTTACTCGAGTACTACGTCCCACTGACCCCTCACAAGTCTGTTCGCGACTGCACAGATAGTATGTGAAACAATGGGACCACAGCAGAATGAACATATCAACCAATCTTACACGGCCATCGGGTACTAATACATGATTGCAATAGCAAGATACAATTCCCCGAATTGCAGCGTTGTGCGCGGGACGTGCTCGGCCAAAGGGGAGAGCAGTTTGCACAGGTGGAATCAATCACCACAGGTGGAGGCCATACAGCCTGAAAACACATAAATTGCACAGCCAGTCTCCTCCCACAACCACACCGAAATGCTACCGGCAGGACTCGCGATGTTGGCCCTGGGGGACCTGATAGCACTGCAAGTGCTCCGACTCCAAGAAGTAGACGAACACCAACTACAACCAGCCGCACGGAGGAGACGCAGGAGGAGGAGGAGGCCAAGGCAGGGCCAGCAAGGCCCACCAGCACAGCCACTACCACCACGCAGGCAGCCCGCAATTCAACGCCTCCGAGCACATCCGTTCAACCTCACTGATGAGCAGATCCACACCCTCTACCGTCTGGACCGGGACACCATAGCCGCCATTGTGGACATGACACAGGCTGACCTTGTCAGCATGATAGATAGCCCAACCGCCATCCCACCCCTACTGAAGGTGGTGTCTGTACTCCACTTCCTGGCCACAGGCACCTACCAGCACACAGTCGGACAGTTGCATGGCATTTCTCAGCCACTGTTCTCACGGACACTATTGCAAGTGCTCGATGCCCTCCTGAAGCACGCAGACGACTACATCTCTCTACCACGCTCGGAGCAGGAAATTACCAACACAAAAGTGGGATTCCATGCACTTGCCGGCATACCGGGTTGCATTGGTGCCATCGACTGCACCCATGTGGAATTGGTCGTCCCACATGCCATGGAGGCCCAGTACCGCAACCGAAAACAATTTCATTCCCTGAATGTACAGATGGTGTGTGACTCCAACAGGATCATTACACATTGTTGTGCCCGATTCCCTGGATCAACCCATGATTCTATGGTCTTGAGGAACTCTACAATACCACGCTACATGGAACGACACGCAGGGAACAGATCCTGGCTACTCGGTGAGTCTCATTACATGCATGATGATGTGGGGTATGTGAATTGGCAATGAACTGCCAGGAAGGGGGGGGGGGGTGTGCGTACGTATCAATGGCATTCCACATCATACGTTTCTCGTCCACATACAGGTGATGCTGGATATCCACTGAAGAGATGGCTCCTCACACCAGTCCGGAACCCACGGGACCAGCATGAGGAGGACTACAACCATGCCCACTCACGTACCCGTGTAGTCATAGAACAGGCATTCGGCCTACTGAAGACTCGTTTCCGCTGCCTCAGCAGGTCTGGCGGGGCACTCCTGTACCGCCATGAGAAGGTTGCAAAGATGGTCATGGCATGTGTCATGCTCCACAACATGTGCGTACGTAGAAATGTGCCCATGCCCCCTGACGCAGAACTGCAAGCACCTGATGATGGTCATGATGAGGGTGGGGATGTGGCAGCACCTCATGGAGTCTGCGAGGCACCGGAGGGCCGTGACATTCGTCAGCATCTCATTGATGTATGCTTCTAGCACTCACGCCTGGTGGCTGATGCATGGACACGGGACTCGTGGCACTGCGTGTGTCTGGGACATGCACAATATGGACTGTACGCCTATGATGGCCTAGTACACAAGGATCAATGTCCACACTTCTCATTGGTTGATCGTGCACTTTTTATGGCATATGTGATATCATGTTGAACACCCTATCGACCCGCCACCCAAGTGAGCCCAACACACCCCCTCCACCCTCCTACCTCCCACCCGAACACCAGTGTCCAAAGATGCTCATTGTCAGTGGGCTGTCGCTATTGCATGCCCCCTCTGCGGGTATCAGGGGCACCCCTGCCTGTGGAGCGCAGGTTCCTTCCAGATCTACGTTGGGGGCTGCCCTGGACGGAACTTGCAACGGATGATGTGTCTGCCTGCTCACGTCCATGCATGTCCCTAAGGGTTTGCGAGAGCTCAGTGAGCACACGGCGCACTGCGGCAAGTTCGGCACATACGTCTTTGGACGTCGCATGCAGTTCCCCCCTCAGGCTATCGGTGCTACTCTCCATTTGGACTCTCAGGCTCTCGGTGCTACTCTCAATTTGTGCCCTTAGCGTCTCTGTACCTCTCTCCATTTCTGCCCTAAGTGTCTCTGTTGATGTTTCTATGTCTGCCTTGGTGCCCCCACATTCATCGGCATGGCCCTTGAGGAGTGTGGCCATTTGCTGCTGTTGGACGATTAACTTGTCGAGGGACTGTTGCCTCTGCTGGGCCATGGCCATTTGCGGTGGTGTCACAGAGGGGCTGTTGTCCTCATGTTGCCTTGCCACAGGGCTTGTGGGGGATGGCCAGTCGTCGTCTTGTGGCTGCACCTGCGTGGTATCCTCATGTTGTACGGGAGGGGACAGACAGGGGGATTGGGACAGGTCATGGATGGATCTGACCTCGACATCCCCGTCTTCTGTGTCCGAGCATGCTGCCATCAATGGGGTGTCACCTATGGTGCTGCTGCCACCAGAGGCAGTGCCTTCTGTGGCATCCATTGGGGGGACCTGTGGTGGTGGTGTTGTGGCCATGCTGGCTGCTGGGGTGCCTGTTGATGTTCCCTCCTCTGTGCTGCCACCTGATTTGTGCTGCTGCCGTGTCTTGATGCGTGCAGCTGAGGTGGAGGGTCTCTGGCCGTTGGTCTTGGCCCTCTTTGCAGGTGTGCTGGTAGGGGTGTCCTGTAGCTCGTCGTTTGGATCGGACCCTGTGGTGGAGTAAAGGAGGGCGAGGGTTATTGATGGGTCAGTGGGAATTGGAATGGCATTGTATCACATGCATTGGGGTGGTACCTGAGGGTGATTTGGGTCGGGGTCTTGGAGGTGCTTTGATTTGTGTGTGGAGTGAGGGTGCAGTTGTTTGGCAGCCTGCAGTTAGGGTGTGCCTGCTGCACGTGTAGTGCGTGTATTAGGGGTTTTTAATTATTTATGTATTTATTGTGGGTTTTGACGTGCGCTTTCAGGCCGATGTGTGTGGACGTTCTCCTGGACATGTGTTTCTGTTGCACTATGTGGACGCATGGTACTTCACATGGTTGGACTTTGTGGATTTGGCATTGTTTTATCTGGCCCTCCTACCTGAATCTTCGGATGTCTGCACTCCTTTCTCCATCCCTCCGACTCCCTCTATGCTCTCCATTCCGATGGTGGAGGCACAGATTTCTTCCCAGGGGGTCAACTTGATGGGTGATTCAGGACCTCCCCCGGTGGCTGTGGCAATGTTGCGGTTGGCAGAGAGTATGCTGCGGACGCGTATCCGCAGGTCGTCCCATCGCTTGCGGCATTGCTGTGGGGTGCGGGGTGCGGTCCCCACCGCACTTACCCGCTGTGCCACCAGAGCCCATATGGCCTTCTTGTTTGCAAGTGCCGTCCTGGTCATTTGCGTGGAGAAGACGACGGCTGCATTCTCCTGGAGGGTCTCTGTTAGCACGGTGAGTTCCTCACGGGAGAAGTGGACCTGCCGCTTGCGGTCGCACGCTTTCTTCGCTACTTTTCCCATTTTTCGTGGTTTCGCTAGGGTGGTTGACGGGTTGGGGTGTGTTTCAGGGTAGTGATTTTAGTGGTTGTGTGGTTTTGGTGTTTTTATAGGTGTACGCCGGGATGTTTCCCGTTCCGGGCCCATGTTTTAACTTCCGTTTCCGTATATTTCCGGGCACCGTACTTTCCGGTAGGCGCACACTGCGGTGACCGCTAAGTGGGGTGGCGGTATTGCACCTAGGGCGCCGTACGGCGGCGGTGTGGGCCGTTTTGGGGTCATTTCCGCCATCGCGGACTTTGCACTTCCGCCGTGGCGTGGTGCTCGTGCCCGATGGGTCGGAATGGGCCGCACTTTGCTCCTTCGTACAATGGCGGAAACGCTATTTACGCTGTGGCGCTCCGGTCAGTCGCTTTCCGCCAGGGTCGTAATGAGGGCCACTGACTTTTCACGGACTTTGCACTGCAAAAATGCACTTTGCACAAGTCCATGTATCAGGGTTTGTGTCGGCAGTGCAAAGTCACTTTTCGGCAGTACAAAGTCACTTTGAACTGTGCAAAACATTCCAATAATCAGGCCCTTTATCTTGTAAGCACATTTCGATCATCGATTTTTAGCTTTTCTGATAGAGCTCAAGGTCAGAAATATAGTGGCCCTCATTACGACCCTGGCGGAAAGCGACTGACCGGAGCGCCACAGCGTAAATAGCGTTTCCGCCATTGTACGAAGGAGCAAAGTGCGGCCCATTCCGACCCATCGGGCACGAGCACCACGCCACGGCGGAAGTGCAAAGTCCGCGATGGCGGAAATGACCCCAAAACGGCCCACACCGCCGCCGTACGGCGCCCTAGGTGCAATACCGCCACCCCACTTAGCGGTCACCGCAGTGTGCACCTACCGGAAAGTACGGTGCCCGGAAATATACGGAAACGGAAGTTAAAACATGGGCCCGGAACGGGAAACATCCCGGCGTACACCTATAAAAACACCAAAACCACACAACCACTAAAATCACTACCCTGAAACACACCCCAACCCGTCAACCACCCTAGCGAAACCACGAAAAATGGGAAAAGTAGCGAAGAAAGCGTGCGACCGCAAGCGGCAGGTCCACTTCTCCCGTGAGGAACTCACCGTGCTAACAGAGACCCTCCAGGAGAATGCAGCCGTCGTCTTCTCCACGCAAATGACCAGGACGGCACTTGCAAACAAGAAGGCCATATGGGCTCTGGTGGCACAGCGGGTAAGTGCGGTGGGGACCGCACCCCGCACCCCACAGCAATGCCGCAAGCGATGGGACGACCTGCGGATACGCGTCCGCAGCATACTCTCTGCCAACCGCAACATTGCCACAGCCACCGGGGGAGGTCCTGAATCACCCATCAAGTTGACCCCCTGGGAAGAAATCTGTGCCTCCACCATCAGAATGGAGAGCATAGAGGGAGTCGGAGGGATGGAGAAAGGAGTGCAGACATCCGAAGATTCAGGTAGGAGGGCCAGATAAAACAATGCCAAATCCACAAAGTCCAACCATGTGAAGTACCATGCGTCCACATAGTGCAACAGAAACACATGTCCAGGAGAACGTCCACACACATCGGCCTGAAAGCGCACGTCAAAACCCACAATAAATACATAAATAATTAAAAACCCCTAATACACGCACTACACGTGCAGCAGGCACACCCTAACTGCAGGCTGCCAAACAACTGCACCCTCACTCCACACACAAATCAAAGCACCTCCAAGACCCCGACCCAAATCACCCTCAGGTACCACCCCAATGCATGTGATACAATGCCATTCCAATTCCCACTGACCCATCAATAACCCTCGCCCTCCTTTACTCCACCACAGGGTCCGATCCAAACGACGAGCTACAGGACACCCCTACCAGCACACCTGCAAAGAGGGCCAAGACCAACGGCCTGAGACCCTCCACCTCAGCTGCACGCATCAAGACACGGCAGCAGCACAAATCAGGTGGCAGCACAGAGGAGGGAACATCAACAGGCACCCCAGCAGCCAGCATGGCCACAACACCACCACCACAGGTCCCCCCAATGGATGCCACAGAAGGCACTGCCTCTGGTGGCAGCAGCACCATAGGTGACACCCCATTGATGGCAGCATGCTCGGACACAGAAGACGGGGATGTCGAGGTCAGATCCATCCATGACCTGTCCCAATCCCCCTGTCTGTCCCCTCCCGTACAACATGAGGATACCACGCAGGTGCAGCCACAAGACGACGACTGGCCATCCCCCACAAGCCCTGTGGCAAGGCAACATGAGGACAACAGCCCCTCTGTGACACCACCGCAAATGGCCATGGCCCAGCAGAGGCAACAGTCCCTCGACAAGTTAATCGTCCAACAGCAGCAAATGGCCACACTCCTCAAGGGCCATGCCGATGAATGTGGGGGCACCAAGGCAGACATAGAAACATCAACAGAGACACTTAGGGCAGAAATGGAGAGAGGTACAGAGACGCTAAGGGCACAAATTGAGAGTAGCACCGAGAGCCTGAGAGTCCAAATGGAGAGTAGCACCGATAGCCTGAGGGGGGAACTGCATGCGACGTCCAAAGACGTATGTGCCGAACTTGCCGCAGTGCGCCGTGTGCTCACTGAGCTCTCGCAAACCCTTAGGGACATGCATGGACGTGAGCAGGCAGACACATCATCCGTTGCAAGTTCCGTCCAGGGCAGCCCCCAACGTAGATCTGGAAGGAACCTGCGCTCCACAGGCAGGGGTGCCCCTGATACCCGCAGAGGGGGCATGCAATAGCGACAGCCCACTGACAATGAGCATCTTTGGACACTGGTGTTCGGGTGGGAGGTAGGAGGGTGGAGGGGGTGTGTTGGGCTCACTTGGGTGGCGGGTCGATAGGGTGTTCAACATGATATCACATATGCCATAAAAAGTGCACGATCAACCAATGAGAAGTGTGGACATTGATCCTTGTGTACTAGGCCATCATAGGCGTACAGTCCATATTGTGCATGTCCCAGACACACGCAGTGCCACGAGTCCCGTGTCCATGCATCAGCCACCAGGCGTGAGTGCTAGAAGCATACATCAATGAGATGCTGACGAATGTCACGGCCCTCCGGTGCCTCGCTGACTCCATGAGGTGCTGCCACATCCCCACCCTCATCATGACCATCATCAGGTGCTTGCAGTTCTGCGTCAGGGGGCATGGGCACATTTCTACGTACGCACATGTTGTGGAGCATGACACATGCCATGACCATCTTTGCAACCTTCTCATGGCGGTACAGGAGTGCCCCGCCAGACCTGCTGAGGCAGCGGAAACGAGTCTTCAGTAGGCCGAATGCCTGTTCTATGACTACACGGGTACGTGAGTGGGCATGGTTGTAGTCCTCCTCATGCTGGTCCCGTGGGTTCCGGACTGGTGTGAGGAGCCATCTCTTCAGTGGATATCCAGCATCACCTGTATGTGGACGAGAAACGTATGATGTGGAATGCCATTGATACGTACGCACACCCCCCCCCCCCCTTCCTGGCAGTTCATTGCCAATTCACATACCCCACATCATCATACATGTAATGAGACTCACCGAGTAGCCAGGATCTGTTCCCTGCGTGTCGTTCCATGTAGCGTGGTATTGTAGAGTTCCTCAAGACCATAGAATCATGGGTTGATCCAGGGAATCGGGCACAACAATGTGTAATGATCCTGTTGGAGTCACACACCATCTGTACATTCAGGGAATGAAATTGTTTTCGGTTGCGGTACTGGGCCTCCATGGCATGTGGGACGACCAATTCCACATGGGTGCAGTCGATGGCACCAATGCAACCCGGTATGCCGGCAAGTGCATGGAATCCCACTTTTGTGTTGGTAATTTCCTGCTCCGAGCGTGGTAGAGAGATGTAGTCGTCTGCGTGCTTCAGGAGGGCATCGAGCACTTGCAATAGTGTCCGTGAGAACAGTGGCTGAGAAATGCCATGCAACTGTCCGACTGTGTGCTGGTAGGTGCCTGTGGCCAGGAAGTGGAGTACAGACACCACCTTCAGTAGGGGTGGGATGGCGGTTGGGCTATCTATCATGCTGACAAGGTCAGCCTGTGTCATGTCCACAATGGCGGCTATGGTGTCCCGGTCCAGACGGTAGAGGGTGTGGATCTGCTCATCAGTGAGGTTGAACGGATGTGCTCGGAGGCGTTGAATTGCGGGCTGCCTGCGTGGTGGTAGTGGCTGTGCTGGTGGGCCTTGCTGGCCCTGCCTTGGCCTCCTCCTCCTCCTGCGTCTCCTCCGTGCGGCTGGTTGTAGTTGGTGTTCGTCTACTTCTTGGAGTCGGAGCACTTGCAGTGCTATCAGGTCCCCCAGGGCCAACATCGCGAGTCCTGCCGGTAGCATTTCGGTGTGGTTGTGGGAGGAGACTGGCTGTGCAATTTATGTGTTTTCAGGCTGTATGGCCTCCACCTGTGGTGATTGATTCCACCTGTGCAAACTGCTCTCCCCTTTGGCCGAGCACGTCCCGCGCACAACGCTGCAATTCGGGGAATTGTATCTTGCTATTGCAATCATGTATTAGTACCCGATGGCCGTGTAAGATTGGTTGATATGTTCATTCTGCTGTGGTCCCATTGTTTCACATACTATCTGTGCAGTCGCGAACAGACTTGTGAGGGGTCAGTGGGACGTAGTACTCGAGTAACGGTGGGCCCTCATGCATCACTGTACCGAGTTGCAACGACGGGCGGGGCGTCCCATTCGTGGGTGAAGGCAGTTGCCATTTTCACACACAGCCGCACTCGATGGGATAATTAGTGATTTCAAACGGCCACAGATGCCTTTTCGACGTGATGTTGCAAATGAGGAATTCGAAGGGCGGCGCTTTCGGTTTCCAGCTAGCGGTGAGGAGATGCCCACAGGTCTGACTGCAAATATAACGTTCTATTGTTCAATGTCCTTGAGACAGGGCCCATGGCGAGGGAGCAATGATTGATATGAATAGTTTGGGATGCGCAATAGCTACGTGGGCGATGAGGCCGTCCGTTCCCAAATACATGTTACTTCACAACACTGGAATTACGGGCTGGGGCACTGTGGATTTAGCAGGCTGCATAACGCACAGACTCAATGGATGTTTCTAATGTCATGTGAGTAATTATTCAGGCATTTTGATCCCGGGATGAGGGAATGATGGATGGATGCATGGGCAGGTGATTTGATACAGAGTTTGCCATGTACAGGGCTTCTTGGGATCTATCCGCCTCCCCTACGCTATGTGATGCAGGGCTGCCATAGTGGGACCATCGTCCATCTGGCCTTGTTGAGCCCTCCCTGTCTCGAGGCGCCCTCAGACACTCGTTTGCGATGGTGTTTGCACCTCGATATAGATGGTTATGAGTCGCAAGTGGTTTTGGGGTGGTGATGTTCCTTTGGAGTGGGCTAGCATGCATATGGCTGTGGATTTCGTGTGATCATTGAAGTGAGTTGTTGGTATGTAGTTCTGATGGCCATTCTGTTCTTTTTCTTTTCTTTTGGTTGACAGGTATCTCCTCCCCTTTTGCCACTGCCATCTGTATGCCACTCCTGCAGATGGATTTTACTCCCGACACCTGCTGCTTCGTGTTAATCAGTGGAGCAGCATTACGATCTTATGGGACGATCGCCAATGGGCCACATGCCCTTACGCAGTACTGGTGGCTCGGAGCAACATTTCGGCCTTTCAGCTGGACTAGTGCCTCCCCATTGGGACGGCCCTGCGGTTCTGTGCGCTTCCATGTTGCCTTTTCGGACGTGAATGTGGCTCTGTGTACCATGGGGGAACAGGGCGACACACAGGTAGTGGCTGGTCATTTCTTGCGGAAGCAGCCCACAATGGTGATTGGTGTTTTGGATTTCATGGCCTGATGGCTGTATGTGCTTGGTGATTTTGATGTGCATAAATATCTATTCTGATTTGGCCCGTGTAGCGTTTTTCTTTGCAAGTGATGTGGCATATGCCTATTTGGGGGGCGATGTATTGTGAGGAGATCTGCATTGGGTTCCAGCTTCGGGGTTTAGTTGCGTGGTACTGTGCTGTGCGCGTTTGCCTACGAAGCCCAGTGAGGTCAGGGATGGGGGCTGCCAATATGCCAGTTTGAATGTTGTCATGCTCAGGGGCGGGGGATTGGGTTTTGTGTAACAGATGCCGGTCAGCCAGGTGGACTGGTTGAATGATGTGGTTTTCGGTATATTGCTGGTCACAGGTGCCTGTGTTTGCGTGCGTTTCTTGGTGGGGGACTGTGGTCATGTCCATTGGGATGGCTTCTGTATTCGTGCCATCTGTGCCCTGCAGCTCCCATTGGCCCCTGTTGTGTTTCTTTTGTTCGTTGGCATGCATGGGTGACTTGTACATTTCAATGGTTGCATTGTGGCTTCATTGCACCTACGGGGAGTTGTACTTTGTGGGCAGGGAGCGGTGTACAGGCACTCAGTGGGGCCGTTTACGGTTGATTCGCGATGCCGTACTTCTCGCCATGGCGGAATGGTACATTCCGCCATGCCTGATGGCGTTAGGTTCATGTCCGCTAGGGTCGGAATTGGCGTACCGTTGCACCATGGTGGTGTTTGCGGTTTGGCAAGGCGCGCGCGCGCGTGCTTGGTGCAGTTAGCGTTGGCGTTCACTACGGTGTCGCTAATGGCTTCGTACTTTGCGGTGACGGGTCATAGTCGCACCGAGCGCTATTCGATGGCGGTATTGCATTTCCGCCATCGTTTTTCGATTTCCGCCAGGGTCGTAATGAGGGCCAATGTATTTGGTCATTTAAACTTCTATGAAAAACAAACTAGAAATAACCGTGCTGGTAGTTGTCTGAAATAATTACACTGTGTGGCAGGTTAGATGTTAACAGCAGAAACAACTGTGCTAACTCTTATCAGAGATGATTTGTACAGCAGATATCAATATTACAGCATGTTTACACAGTGTCAATTATTTTTGATGAATTGCTGCTTCTTGGGAAAAGCAACTGTTCTAGGATTCATGGCAACGTCTGTGCCAATATATCTTAGGCCACATTTTCTCTCAGATATTTCCGCATGGCATGCGCAGTCACTTTGGCCAGATTGTGCGCATAATTAATGAAAGAGGAAGTGGGAGACAGGCCCACAATCTGCTGAGCACCAACGCACATGCTGGGTGCCTTTTAATTTGTGTTATGTAAAAATGATTTCTGGAGTTTCCACTATGCCCAAATACCTTGTTTTGCATTTGAAGTATGTTGTTACTTTAGTACATACAATTAGAAAGACCTAATGCACTACTATGACTTCACAAACATCTTTGCAGAAAACTAGTTGATTGTTATATACTTGATGTGTGTGTCTCTGCATCTTTCTCAAAGATGTTTTTCTCAGATGCACTCATCAAATGTTATCAAGATAAGTTATACTCAATGCATGGACTCTTTTAAAATAGAAACACTGATTCATGGAAGTGTTTTATAATTGCGCAATCCCATAGGAAAACGTTCCATGAATCAGGCCCAGAGTCTTTCTCGAATGATAAATTGCTCTGAATGACCCAACATGTGCTTTAATTAGCTGACATCGATGCCGCACACCCCTCGACGATGGGGAACATTAATGAAATCCAGCAGAAGATGGATCAGCCTCTATAGAATGCATTGCCTCGAGAATTAGTTTAATAGGAAGGACAGATAAAACGCTTAAGGATCTTGAGGAAAAAGTAAATATGCACAAGAAGCCTCACACGGAACACCTAGACGAAAGCAAAGCATCATTTTACATATCTGCTGCCAGACTTGCTTAATCTGGAACAATTTGCACACTGTCTCTTGCCTTAGATTTAAGAAATACCAGTTCCTGTTAACAAATCAGCGATGCAGACCATTGTGCTCACTGCATGGAAACGCTTCCCGCACCATCACACAAATATGGATTTTCCTGGAAATAGAAATATACCTCAATTAACATTACCATATATCTGATGGCAACAATAAGCATTCTCCAGCTACACTCAAAAACCAACTATGTCAACCCTAAAGGGGATGAGAAGAAGGCGGAAATGTTCATTTGATTCCCCATTAATCATGCAGCAGAGGGGAGATTGTCTCAAATCCCTGAGGCAACGGTTTTTCAGATTTTCACATTAGGTTTATTTCAAATATAGGTAGGATAGTATCTTATTTTGGATCCAGAAATAGTCCAAAAATGAAACTACCAAGTGGAACTAAACCAAACAGTGTAATCCCCAAAGAAATGTGATTATTAAATCAAAAAAGGAGCAGGCTGGAGACCGGTGCACAGCAATTCTCTGTCAAGACCCGATCCAAGCATTATGCTTTAACTTCTTTATTACTGCTTCCAACAGTCTTTTAAAACTTCAACTTTTCTCTTTTTTTTTGGTCAGCTTGAAGCTGCAAACAAGAAAAACATGAACAAACAAAAGAGAGAAATGTTGCCAAAAAAACACAAGCCCCATAAGTCCTAGCAGCATAGTAATCCTGAGCCTCTGTCTCACTGTCCAATCAGGGCTCTTGCTTAGGTACAAATATCTGTTGCCCTAGAGCCTTTCCTCTTCTTTTTAGGTGCTGCTTTAACTCTGTAACAGAGTATCAAACAGTCATAGGTAACTTCCTCTGCTCTTTTCTGCGCCAAGCTCCAACAACTCTAGAAGCTATCCTCCCTGGTGACTCTGCGGGTGACTACTCTTGAATATTCTTTTGATCCCCTCATATGTGTAAAGAGATGCATATTGTTAGGGAGGGGAATTCGCTGTCTTAGTTATTTTAACACAACATACTGTTTATACATTAGTCAGTGCATTCCCAGCGGGAGGAATAAGGCTCATCTCTGTGTCTTTAATAGAATCAAGACTACCTGCGATGTGCGCTTGGGCAATCTTTATTCTATGACAAGAACGGAGGCAAGCATTATGATTGTTCAAAGCTCTCTACCACTTCTGTGGCAATATTAGAAACTGGCTTAAAATAGAAGGTACTGAATACTGAATCGCTTGACCAGTCGGTGGCCTTCATGATCTCCTGCAGCGGAACTCCTGCTGCAAAAGCTCTGGAAGCCATAGCTTCTCTGTTTGAGTGAGCTCCAAATATGGAAATATCGATGCCTACTAGTGCCAATATCTGTTTCACCCAGCTTGTTATGGTGGCTGTCGCTACTGCGTGATATGGATTTCTGTGTGCTATCAATAGTTGTTTGACACTCTGTGCCCTTACTGCTGCTGTTGCTGCCTCGTAACACTTTATGCACTGTGCTACGCATAATTTACTATTGTTAGGGAAATACGGATATGAGATCACCTTGGAGTTGGTCTATGTACGCTGCGCAATATTAAACACTATTCCTTCTAGGTAGAAAATTATTTTGTCGCTCTCCAGAGCCTTTACGTCTGAAACTCTTCTAAAGACACTAGGCAAAGTAATGTGGCTAATTTCCCTGATAATTGTCTTCCTGACGGAAGGCCGTTTCTTGGCCATTGTTCGAACAAACTTAAGAACCTGTTAAGATCCCATAAGGAAGAATATTTTTGCTGTGGCGGTACACTCACTTTTACTCCCTTTTCGAGCCTAGCTACTGCTGAATGTTCTCCAACTGGAGCTCCGTCTACTCGTTTGTGACCGGCTGAGATGGCTAATCTATACACTCCTATTGTCCTGAAGGCTCTGCCTTGGCTGGGCAGACTCGTTAGAAAATAAATCACTTGGACTCTAGGGGCTGAAATTCGAGGAATACCCCTCCCCCGCACCATAGCTCCCAGGCTTGCCAAGCAGAAATATAGCTCCGGACTGTGAAGGGGGCCCATGATACATTGATAAGCTCTGTAGCTTCCTCTGAAAGTCCTGGAAAACACCATCTGCGCCTGAAACTCTGCAAGCTAATAGTGTTAGAGTCTGGTCTTGCACTAGCGGGTGTGGGATTACCGACGGATCTACTAGGAGATGCGCTCTGTGAGAAACCCTCGAGTGGAAATCAGAGGAAAGTTCCATCAGAACTGGAAGCCAGGCTTGTGATTTCCATTCTGGTGTCACTATCACCAATTCCGCTTTGTCTCTGCATACCTTTTTTAGTTTCCTCGCCAGCATCTCGAAAGGGGGAAACATAATGGATCTGATCTCCCCAGCTGTGTAGAAAGGCGTTTGTCCCTAGAGCCTCTGGGTCTTGTCTCCAGCTGAAGTACTTTGTTATCTGGGTGTTCCGCCTCGAGGCGAATAGGTCTGTATGGAAAGGTCGCCACCTCTGTTGTAACTTCTTTAAGGCTGACTTGTGTAGTTTCCAGTAGGAAAATATCCAAACCCACCTAAATCACACACCCAGGAATCATCCACACAATCAATAGCAATCAGGGGCTAAGTGGAAAGAGCAGGGACAACATGGATGACTCATAGAAACAAAAGAACGAAAGCGGGAAATCAAAAGCAAAATTCAAAAAGAACACATAGCTTTGGGCTCCTGCTGCACCCATATGCAACAGGTATGTGCATGTGTAACGTCTATTATCACCCTTTGTGATGTGGATCAAGCATACCAAAGAATGTGCATATGTAACACCTCTTCTTTTTAAGGTGGAGACCCAAACACACCAAAGCACAACTTCAGTCTGACTGCACATAAGCCCCTTTTCCACCAACACACTGCACTTGCCAGGCCCTCCTTGACCACCTGCCTCTCTGAGAACCTTGAATTGCCTTTGTGTGCACTGTGCGCTGGATTTTAACCTCACTTCTGATGGGCACAAAGATCTCATACTCAGTTCAACCTGTCATACCAAAATGTGGCTATGTGCCCTTCATCCATGATTCTTTGTCACACTTTGTGTACATCCGCAACCTTAATGCCAGACATGAAGTGTTTGCTACAGGAGAGCTTGGCCTGCATATGCTAAACCGTTGCTTTCTTTGGACCTTTCTTGTGCAGCTTCAACTTGGAGGCTGTCCATAAGTTCCAAGGACGAGTATGCACGTCCTTTTTGCATAGACTTGCTTAATAGCCTGGCACTTAAGTTAAGCTGTCAAACATTTATTTTTTTTTACAACATATTTGTTCTGCTAGTTGTATGTCCCTCACACATTTTCTTTACGTTATGTGCATGCATTTTTAAATATTGGTATGCCAGTTCTGTGAAATTGAGGGTGCCACGGCTCCTATTAAACGATCCCTTTTAAGTTCCTTTTATCAGATCAAGTGCTTTTGGATGGGCTATTGTCCTGTTCCAAGTAAGATTATCTCGTATGGCCCTGTTCTTCCTTGTCCATAATATATGGTCTTCCATTAATGGAGTTTATGATACATAATGCTGGACAATTTCATCAATGTAAATTCCAACAAAGGGTCCACTCCTATTCTATCTAGCTACTGATCCTAAGGATTGTTAGGTAGTACAATTAGGCACTGCAATGTATGTATTCTGATACATTTGTGAAATTCTGCGCATACTGTACACGTGTTTTAGTGCTGTATGCCTTTTTGCTATGTATATATGCAGACGTTGGTGTTTCATTTTAGTTTTGAGTGCTAATGGCTCTTTGGATCTGTGAACGAAGTGATATGTGATATGTGGTAGTACAGTGGGCATGAGAGTTTGCCGGGACTCAAAGGCATGTATTCTAGGGGCTCCAAGTGTGACCTTGCACTCTTTTTAGTTGTGCACATAATGTTAAATGTTCTGATAGGAATGTCATTTCTGGTGAATTAGAGTTTCCACTGTTGTTACTCTTACATTTAGATGGCACAATGTTTTCAAAATATATTCTCTTAATTAATTTATTCATGGGTACTTTACGTTGCTTTAAATGAAGCTCACCATTATTCTAAGGTGAATCCCCTCCAGGTACCCATTGGCATGGACAGTGTACAGTTTTAGTGGTTTCATTTCATCATTACTCCAAGTTACTACCTCCAAACCAATAGGTTATCTCTTACTCAAATGGGGGTTTACTTGGTATAGTTAGAACTCCAGGGGTTTCCTGTACCTAGATGTAGGAGGACCCTCTGAGTACTTCAAGAAGGAGGACTCCCTCATACTGATTAATTCTCAAATGTGATGGGTTTAGTGGTGCCTTTCCTATGCCACCCCTTTACCCGTTTAAACATATCCTCACAATGCCTATGTGTGGGTATATACAAGGAAGTAAGTGGGTTGGGTCTTGTTGTTAGTCAAGTTCATGTCCACTGCCTTCTAGTGCAAGTGTCCTGCTGGTCATCCCTGTTTGATATCAGAACGTTGGTGACTCTGAATGAATGATAGTTCAGTGAATGTTGGATCGCTGATGATGTGAGAGTGTTCTCAGAGTGTGGGTTGGGGCCTAATCAGATATGCCTGAGGATGGCTGGTAGGTGTGCTTCTTTCTTCATGTAACATAAAAGAGTATTGGCAACCTGTAACATATGCCTACATATTTCTCCACGTTTGGGATCGGAATCTTCTGCCCTAGTGACAACTTAACATAATGTTACATAGAGCACCGGGGGCAGTTAGGTTTCCAGCATTCCCTTCCATGCTAATCCCACAGCTTCATACTGCACAATAACAGCTGATATTGTTCCCTAAACCAAGTAGAGATCCTATGCAAGTTAGAAATGACTGCCTACATTCCCTAATTAACTATGAATGTAAAATGTTGGCAACAATTATAGCGGACAAAATTAATATCATTCTTTCAAGGCTTGTAACCTCTGATAAGGTCACATTTGTTAAGGGGTACCTTGCTACTGATAATCCCCGTATATCGTGATGCTTTATCCCCCGTGCTGGGAAAATTATGTCATTGAGCAGTGTTTATTAATGCCAAAAAATCTAGATGAATCTCCAATGTATGAATTGGGGGGTGCCTCGATTAGATAGCGAGCTGGGCTAAAGACAAAATACGGTGTAGAGGAGGTCCCAGACATGGCCTGCACCCCTTCCCTCATTTCGAGGTATCAGGAGCGTAATCGCTAAGGTATGTGACGTATGAAGAGCAAATGAACCTACAAAGAGCTGCACCGGGACTCTGCCCAGTATACATCAGAAGATCCATACCAGTTGAAGCACCCATAACCAGACAACCCTGGGCAGCACGGTACCCTATCAGACAGCCATACCAGCTGCTGATACGAAATGAGGAGTACCTACATGCGGTCCACGAAGAGACCCCAAAAGTCTTAATGGGCCTGAACAGACTCGTGAATGATCAAAAGCGGCTATCGAAGACAAGCACGCCAATAAATGTAATGGACACAGAGAAGAGACAATGTTAAAACGTAAGGAAACGGTGCTACGAGACAAGATGGAAGCAACCGACCTGTTAAACGTGTGTAAATTGGCTTGAAACGCAAGATGCTAAGGAATCGATACTGCTTGCAATGCTTAGTAGAAGATAGAGCGGCAAGCGCCAACCATATATCTACCTCAATATGGCACATTATACAAGTGCGAATCCATTTTGTAAAAGCAGAAATGTACCCAGGCTGCCAGTGGCCTGTCAGGCCAAGTTTCGTAACCCAGCCAAAGGCAAGAGAAGGGGCGGAATCGAAACTCAACAAAGAGCGGCTCATGCCTAGGAAATCGAGGTCAACCATAGAAAGGGAGGAGAGGGTCAGCTAACAAGACTCAAACTTCAAAGCATACCAGCCTGCCTCATGAAGGTCAAGATAAGGGGGGCCCATGCAGGTGGCGAGGCTGAAACAGAATTAAATGCACTAAAAGCTGGAAACTGAAGCAGATTCATGGTGAACTAACACGTGACCAGCCTGGCGCAAAGAAGTACCACTGCCTGATGTCATCCAGGACGTGAGGAAGCCATAACTTTTCCCGATAAGAGACTACAGTTTCGAGGCCATCCTTAGCCAACTAATTGACACTTCGCCCTAAAACACTCATTGATGGAAGGGAGGCAGGGTGAAACTTGGGACACCAGGCACATGGGTGTCCATTCTGCATGCTGCTAATTAAAACGGGGATTTATGTCTAGGGATGTAACCTGCCCAATCACAATGGACCAAGTTATCTGGAGTCCTATAGATAGTAGAGCCAATAAGACATCATAGTTGTAGTGACGTCTATAACGCGTGATGTAGAGGGATGGGCGTAGATGCCCACCCGATAAGAGTTATCCAATCCGCATGCCCTATTATCATATACAGATATAACACCTATATTTAAGTTACTTTTCCTAACCAATTATATTGCATGATGATTTTTTATAGAATTAGACGCCAGTGATGACGAGTTTTGCCTATAACAATGACTGTTCGACTGAAGTTCGAGGAATTCGGAGCGAGACAGGTGATCGCAATGCTGCTGATTTCCATTTGTTTCTCTGTTTGATGTACTTGTCATTAAACAGACTTCCCTTTGCCAACTTACTATTGAGTCATGTTGGAGTAAGTGAATCCTGCACCCCCTGTCCTCACATGGTGCAACTATCTTGTCTTACAAGTTATAGAGGGTGAGCGCTGACCTATGGGCCCATCAGTAAATTCCTCTCCTCTTGAACACTTGGTAGCAGAGGATGGTTTTGGCCATTCATTATTGATTATATAATACTAAGACACCTTTAGACCGACGGCACAAAGTTACTCTAGGCCTTCGGCAAGATCACAAGTCCTTTCGCCATTCTGGCTAAATTGACTGAGAAGCTCCCCGTGGACAACGATAGAATAAAATTTAAAAAAACTGCAGTGGGTCTGAAGGAACCCGCCTTTCCAAGCATAACCCTTCTCATTCCCACGGGCAGCTGATCGGACGAAAACCTTAAAAGCTGGAAGAGGAAGGGGCGGTGATCCCGAAGTTCCAGAGAGGAAAAGATGCGATCGGTGAGTGAAACAACAAACTCGTTACTTTGGCAAATGTCTTGTAGGCATTAGAGTAAGTAAGGGAAAGGTAACGGAGGGTGGCAGAGAAAAAATAAAGTAGTTAGAAGTAGAGAAGACTGTATATATATAGGGGGTAATGACTCGAGCATAAGAAATAAAGAGTGGATACCGGGGGACACCCGAGATAAAACGTAAGGATTACCGGGGGGCACCTGAGATAAAAATGTAAGGATTACCAGGGGGGCACCTGAGATAAAAACGTAAGGATTACCAGGGGAGCACCTGAGATAAAAACGATTCGCCTTATTCCTGCACTTTAAAACAGTGGTCAGAAGAAAGCCCACAGAGGGGGGACGATTAGGCTACAGAGACGATTAAAGACGGCATCAAAGGGGTTTGTTTACACCCCATGTCGGGGTATTGATTAGAAGGCAGGTATACGTGTGTCCAGCTGGTGTTCGTCTAGTCTGTCAAGTGTCTGTAATACGTGTCTTGTTGTATGTCAAATGTAAAATAATTGTATTAATGATTGTTTGAAATGCAGTTTGGCTTTACGCGATTCTGTAACTAAGAGGGAATCGCCATTGAATTGATAGGTTTTGAGGAAATTGTTGGTATACATTTTGGCGGGAAAAGATTGGATTGGAGCTTGCGTATGTGGTGCTCGCTCATACCATTGAAAGGTTAAAGAACTGTATAAATACTGTTAGTGAGGAAATTAAAAATGGAGGAAGTTACCCTGCTTGCGCATTTGTGCATGCAACTGCCCAAGCATGCACCAAAACTAAAGAAATACAGCACAGAGTGGGTTAAGGGTACCGCCAATAAGATGTTTATGCCTTGGGCCCAGAACGGGTCACTCTCTAAAGCCATCTTACAGCATATGACGATTTTCCTGCATGCCACATATACAGGCAAGAAGCTAGAGAAACTTCTTGCTGTTCTAGAATTGTGGAAGATGTTTGAAGAAACGAAGGTGGAAGAACCACCCAGAGACTGGATACTTAAAGTATGTACGGAGGGGGGTGAGACACCTACCGTGCCACCAACCCCGCCTGAGCCAGTCATTGAAGGGAGTAAAATAGAGGGGCTTTACCCACCAAGAGAACTTAAGGCAGCCACAGGGTATAGCAACCACGCATATGAGTCGCCTACGTACAGTAGTGAAGATAATAAGGGAAAAGAACAGGAAAACAATATCACCTCCGCGGTCTCAAGGGACAAAGAGAGATGCAAAGATGAAGGGAAAGATTGGGCACAGAGTTGTGCACCTCCAGATAAGGAGAAAGAGGGAAATAAATGTAAAGGAAATGAAGGAAGAGGTGATGAGATAGTATTTGTGAAAGACAAATGGATGAGAGGTCAGATATTACTGAAGTTGGATAGAAAAGGAAGTGATGATTTGAGGCCAAGGGAGAGGTCTGATGAGACGCAAAGGAGAGAGAGAGAGGGAGAAAGTGATGGAAGTAAGGGATAAAAGAACAAGAAAGAAAGATAGGCTAAGGCGAGAATAATTACATCGCGAAGAGCAAGGAATACCACTCAGTCGCACACAATACGCAGCCTATGAAAAGTACAGGCAGAATATGCTAAAGTTAGAGGAAGAAAGGAGAGTGCCAGAAAGGAAAGTAAAGAAGCGGGAAGACAAGGAAAGTAGAAGGGCAAAGGAACGTAGAAATGAACAGATGAGGGAAGTAGATAAGGCTAGCGAAGAAGCAAAGAAGTAAAAGGAAATGGAACGTAAGCGCAGACAGAGGGCACAAGATCTTGAATATTTGGAGCGGAAAGTTATTAAACCCAATCCTACAGTAGAATGGGAAGACGTAGAAGAATTCTTTCCTGCAAGCGATGCAGTAGCAGGTACAAGCGGGACAAATATTGAAGATGACTTCGACACCAGAAGCATCGGGGAAACGATTGATAAAATGTATGACGAGATGGGGCTGGAACTAATTTACCAACGGGGAAGAGAAGATGAGCGCTTAGAGAGCACTCAGCTATATGACACTGAGGATATCACCCAAAGTAGTGGGAGCAAGGGACTGTCCCTTGACAGGCTGGAGATTGGGCAGAACGAAGATGATGCAAGGAGTTGTGTAAACTGGGAGTATGCAGGATCTGACTCTGGTGGGGAAACGGAGGATGTGGCACATGAAGAAGGGAGACGGTGTGAAAAATGGCTCCCAGGGGACCGAGGGGTACGTTGGTCAGACGCTAGTGGCTCTGTAACAAGGACACCAAAGACTGCCGGACAATCCAGCCGACATGAAGAAACACCCCATGGTCAGAGGGGGGCGTCAGCACCAGCCTAAACAGACAGACTAAGGGCATTGCCAGGTAGACGGCAAGGCGGGAATGCCACCCTGGCGATAGACCCGAGAGCTATGGGGAAAGAGGAGGACTGCGCATTCCAATTCCCGTTGCTAGAAAAGGGGGGAGCAATACCACAATATATTCCATGGCCACACATGGACCGAGAGAACCTTACAAATAAGCTTACAATGCTGACATCGGGAGCTTGGAAGTGGATACACGAGTTAGAGAAAATGACGGGGGAGTCACCTTAGCCATAGGGGACATTAAGGGACTCCTAATTGCCATACTTGGTGAAAGAGCAGATGATGTATGGAAGCAGGCAGGCTATCCTAGGGTAACCTTAACCGATACCTCCCATGACAGAGCGCCATTTAATAACTGCAGAGCAGCAGTGTGGAAAGCGCTACGAACGCTATATCCAGACATGTCTGATATGGGAGCTTTAATGACTCAAAAAATGAAAGAGTCAGAGGATCCGTTGATTTATATCCAGAATTTTCAAGACGCGTGGGTGCTCGAAATGCATGAGTGTTGGATTAAATCTCTCCCTGTATTCTACCACATATTATGCCAGGGGTTGCCTGAACCGGTTCATAGCAGTTCAAAAGATTGGTAGGAGTAGAAGCAAAACCATGGGCCAAAATACAGTTGACAATTGCACACTACTGTAGATTTTTGCAAGAAAAGAACCGGAAAAAGGAGGCAACTCGTAAGGGCGAGGAGGCGAAGCTGGTGCAAAAGAAGCTCTCGAAGTATGCTCTCGAAGGAGCCATGCTCACCAGCCCAGCCGAACCAAGCGCACAACAAGCGACCAATCCATCGCAGAATAATCAGGGTAACGCAGGATTTTACCCAAGAGGAAGGGGTTTTGGAGGAAGAGGATGGCAGAGTAGTCAAGGAGGGTTTTGAGGTAACAAAGGAGGTTTTCAGAATATTCAAGGTGGCGTTCAGAATGCGCAGATGGGCAGTCCAGCTACGCCAGATGGACAGATGGCCCGACCACCGCCAGTGTGTTGGCTGTGTGGAATGACTGGACACGTGGTGCGCATGTGCAGAAGCCAAGGCATGTGGCAAAATTGCCAAGGGATGGGGGCAGGCATGGTGAATCAGCCTGCTGTCCCGCAACAGGGCAGTGCACAAAATTACACCGTACAGCAGCAGGCGTCAGGCGTGCAGCAAGGTGCACAACAAGTGGTTCAACCACCGAACATGGGGAACTTGCCACAGGGACAATCCCAGCAGGCACCACCACAAACGACTCAGGGCAGTAATTCCGGAGGGGTAATTAGCCCTGGAAATCGGGGAAACCCACACGTATACAGTGGACCAAACCTGTATATGAAATAGGACAGCTCACGGGGTCTCTGATATGCTCTATTCTATCATTGACACCAGAACCTAACAGGGAACCTAGGGTGAATGTCGTCATAGGGGGTAAAGAATATTCCTTCTTAGTTGACACGGGTGCAACGAGCTCAAGCATACTTGAGGGCAAATTTTCCTTGTCCGGCGAGGCTATAGATACTCAGAGTTTCACTGGAGCTCATAGTAGAGTTCCCTTTACAGACGCACTCCCAGTCTCAGTTGGAGAGCGCAAAATAAATGTACCCCTATTATATTCACGTCAGACCCCAGTAAATAGTCTGGGCCGAGACCTGATGACTAAATCAAACATGACCATCTCGTTTACCGAGAATGGTATAGTGTGTTCCACTCCAGGAATGCATTATTCAAACATGTGTGAAATGATCAGAGCATACTCGGGACGTATAGCCATGAGAGCTGTACCGTTAGAGCCCGAAGTCTTCGCATATGGGGTGCGGGTGCTCATGGCGGGATTGCCATGCCTCGCAGATAAGACTATGAGGATACCTGATGAGTTTTTATTCAGACCCAGAATACCTATGCACGAAGAGGAGGGACAAGTATTTCCCTTAATGATACAATCTGCCGCAGTGCAAGGGAAAGTGGTATTGGTAGAAGGATATGATGACGAAGGCAGACAATGGTCTGCGATTATCACCATCGAAGAAGGGTATCGAGTGACTGACGTCACCGATGACGATCTGTTCGAAGAGCACCCTGACCTTGAGGAGACAAGAGTGGAAGTAAGTCTCACATTTTGGGTCAAAATGATCAAACGGGAGGTGCCACAGAGAATGATGTTGGCGCTGGTATGTCCAGAATACTTTGATGATGACATGGCCCAAGTGCCTGCCGCAGTATGGACTACAGGGTCCTATGACGTAGGTCTCCTGAATGGGCAGGTGAAGTAAAAATTAAACTGAAACCAGGAGCAAATTTACCACGAGCGGGACAATATCCCATGTCCAGAGAAGCGGATGAAGGGATCGCGAAGACAATCTCCACCATGATGGAGCAGGGCATCTTAGTGAAGTCAGAATCACCTTGCAACACGGTTATTTACCCTGTCAAGAAATCAAAGGGAGGGTCTTGGCATTTAATCTAAGATTTACGAGCATTAAACAATATAGTTGAAACCGAATTCCCTCTAGTCCCTAATCCATCCACAATACTTTGTAACATACCCACTGAGGCAAAATATTTCACGGTGATCGATTTGAAAAATGCGTTTTTCTCAATTCCACTGCACCGTGACTCTCAGGACCTGACGTCATTCACTTTCAGACAGATGCGTCTGAAAAGCATGAGGTTGCCACAGGGGTATTGAGAGTCCCCGTCTATTTTCAACAGAGTCCTGCAAATGGACCTACGCCATATTGCAGTGGACAGTGTTGTTTTGCAGTACGTAGATGACATTCTGATCTGCAGCACCACTGAAGAGCAATGCAGGCGCGACTCTGTCCAGCTATTGACTATACTGGCTGAAATGGATACAAGGTTGTTAAGGAAAAGTTGCAGTACTGTCAACAGGAGGTGTTGTACATAGGGCAACTAATCTCTCATGAGGGAAAAAAGGTGACCCCAGAAAGGGCTGAAGCTATCATGAACACGGCCAAACCGCGCACGATAATATAAATGCAGAGCTTCTTAGGCCTGTGCAACTATGTCAGAGCATGGGTCTTTGACTACAGCTTGTATACCAAGCCGTTGCTTCAGGCTTTGAAGAAAGCCCAGGCAACAAAAGGAGAAATTGAATGGACTGAGGCAATGGAGAAAGGGTTTGCAGAACCCAAGGGGGCAATTTGTAAGGCTCCAGTTCTCGGGATTCCTAATTATGCAGAGGAATTCTACCTGTTCTCACATACTGATGGCAATTTTTTGACGGCAGTGCTCGTGCAGCGAATCTCGCTGGGGTACAAGCCCCTAGCATATTACAGCGGGAGTCTAGACCCGGTCATGAAGGGCCACTTCCCATGCGAACAAAATCTAGCTGCTGCCGCATTCGCTATCGAAAAGGCGTCATCATTCGTGATTGGGTGCTCCATGACATTGTATGTTGAACATTCGCTGTTCGCCATACTAGAGAAGCCAAAGGACACACTGACATCTCAGAGAGCATCCGCCTATGAGGTGATTATCTCTAACCCATCGATCAAAATAGTTTGATGTAAAACTGTGAACCCTGCTACATTCAGAGCTGAGCCAGTCGCAAAAGGAGAACCTATACATGACTGTGTGAATTATGAGAAATTCTATGATGAAATCCCCAGGGTAAAGGAAAATGCCCTGGCAGGTGGCAAAATCGTTTTCATTGACGGTTCTTCGAGAATCGACCAAGAAGACGGACAAAGGTATACAGGCGTGGCCGTGGTAAAACACCTAGCGAATGTTTCAAGTACTCGTCAGTGCGCGAATAACCTCTCATTATTCTGCGCAAGCTGCAGAACTGCTGGCACTGATACTCGCCATTGAGAATCATGCAGACCAGGAAGTAACTGTGAAGTATGTGACGTCCACAGTACATGCAGGTCTAGCGCACTGGAAAAGGAGGGTGCTACCTCCGAGCGGACGGCATGCCAGTGCAACATGCAGCCTTATTGGACAGGCTGATAAAAGCACTACAGCTCCCAGTGGGCATAGCGGTCGTGAAATGCGCCACTCATACCAAGGGGACGGATTTCGTGTCACGTGGAAATCATGAAGCAGACACGAAACCCAAGCTCATGGCATCCAAGAATGAAACAATCATGGACATTGAAGTGGCACGTACCCATGAGCGGATGATCGCAGCGCAAGCCACACCAGAAGCATATAGCAATATGGGGCAGACTCAGCTAATGGAGCTCCGGGGGGAGGCACCTCAGGAGGAGAAAAATGTGTGGAAGCATCGAGGGTTTTCTTTAAACCCCTCTGACGGGTTGTGTAGGCAAGACAGCACTGGTAAACCAGTAATGCCTGTCGCCCTTCTAATAGTAGCATTAGAGCAACTGCACTACCCTATTCACATGTCAAAAGAAAACCTGGCTGCAGCGCTCGCAGAAGACTGGTTCACACCGAATTTAGTGGAGCATTTTGCATTTTTTATGGTGAACTGCCTAATCTGCCAGAAATTCACCACTGGGCACACATTAAAAGTAGTGAGAGGGATCATCCCCAGATCGAATGGGCCATTCCAGCACTTGCATATCGACTACTTCGACATGATTCAGGTGTGCAACGGGTACATGTATTTAATTGTGGTGGTGTGTCCATTCTCTAGATTGATAGAAGCAGGTCCCTGTACACACCCTGACGATACCTGTGCTGCCAAGTTCCTAGTGAGGGAAGTGTTCCCTAGATGGGGGGTGTGCGAAGTAATGAGATCAGATAATGGGGCTCACTTTGTAAATTCAGTTTTCAAACAGATTAGCTTGTTGCTTGGTATAAAGCACAAGTTCTCGTCGCCGTATCATCCTGAGGGGAATGGGATATGTGAACAGATCAACGGCTTGCTTATGGAGAGGATAGCCAAGTTGAAGCTCACATTAAGGAAGGGATGGCTGCACTGTTTACCATTGGCATTGTATGCACTTCGGAACCAACCCGGCTCCGACCATCATCTCACACCGCACGAGATAGTTACAGGCAGAAGGATGAGGACCCCTCTTACCTCCTGAGATAGAGCTAGATGTGATGCCCAGCCGACTAGGGACGTTCTGGGAACAGAGATGCAGGACTACCTAAGCTGTATGACATCCAGTGCCTCTGTCATTACAGGCCAGCTGCAGCGACGGCTAAAAGGGGTTCGGTGTAGCACGAAACACAGCAGGAAGTGCTGAAGCAGACACCAAGCAAGGTGTACATGCGCCCCTCGTTTTACCTGGTGACAGCATGCTTGTGAAGAACTTGACCAGGAAGAGGTGGGACGAGCCAAGATTTAATGGCCCTTTCATCGTAGAGGACTGCACCCCTCCGCCGTCAAGCTCCAGGGCAGAAGGGCATGGATCTTCATAAATGACATTAAACCGTATATAGGGGAGAGCCCTCCTGCTGCATCCAACTGCGAAGAAACAACAGACGTCGGGGAAGAACCTCAGCACGTGCAGACAAGATCCATGGCGAGGAAGAAGGACGCATGAGCAGGAAAACCAAGACCAAGAACCCGGATGCAAGTTGTGGCATAAAACTGGACAGGTTCCCCAAGCAAAGGGGGATAAGGACATAACGAACACTCTGTACATCCCAGTTGCAGGGTAAAGAGAAGCATATCTAGAGCCACAACAAAGATGAAACTAAGACTCTGATGAACTACAAATAAGACTTTCTGAGAACCAAACGCAATAACCTGAAGCAACCAGTATTAAGACTTTGTCCATAGAACTTATGCTATCCCCCAGTAGCCAGTAGAAATATCACAAAGGATGTGCTTTCCTGTTTCCAGCTAGTATCAGAGACATATCCATCACTTGTAGGGAGAGTTACCAGTATCACAGACTTTATTCAATATCCAGATAACAAAAAAAGTAATCAGGCGGCTGCTGACCGTCATCGCAGAGGTCTTCGCTGAGTTACCAGAGCATAGTTAGAAGGACACAAATGCTTCCACTGCCAATAGACATTGATGAACTCACGTTTAATTTGTTCTTCCAAATAATCGAGGAATGCCCAGGACTCGTAGGGAGAAACACGGATACCCTAACATTTATCAGAGATCCAAGAAACAGCGAATTCCTAAACCGATTGTGGTACAAACTAAACCACGTGGTTGCAATCCACGCAGAAAGAAAGTGCAGAGACTGTTCACGTAAAAGGAAAAACCTGTAGCCTCGAATCCAGCAAGAACAGGTCAAATGTCATTATCACCAGAAGACAGACAATATGCATACCGTGTTTTCTTTCACATCATTGAGAACTTTCCTAGGTTAGTGGTGAGACACAACAATGTTGACATACTCGCATTCCTCAGAGACCCGGTAAAGGACGCACAATTAAACAAGCTCCTGAGAGCCATCATAGCGCAACTGAGAAGTAATTATGTTCATCACCTGTTGAGGAGAGCTTTGTGAAGAGGAGATCCCAATAAACTTTCCGCCGCAGAACAGATCGAGGAGAGAGACACTGTTCTTCAACTTGTCGTTGAGAGACCGAGTGAAAGGAGCGGACACAAGGAACTTCACCAACTTACTTTCCTTTTTCTTTATTTTTCTCATTTTTTCCTATTTTTTCAAATGTTCACTTTTATTTTTATTTTTACAACATTTTATTTTTGCGTGATTTTTAGCAGTTCCATCTTTTCATTCTTTCGCATTGAGCAAGTCCCAGCATGTCCTCAGGTACAAAGCAAATTCGAGGAGTGCACTGGGACCTCACCTAGTATAGATATGCATAATGAATGTGGTGTACCAAAGTTGCTAGCCTAACCCTTTTCCATAGTCTAGCAAAGGAACTGTACTGAGTACCCAGAGACTACCGTTGTCACTCAAATTAGGGGGGACATTTGGAGAAGCACTCGTCACTTTAATAGTAATGAACTCTCGAACTACGAGACCAGAGCAAAAGAAGGAATAAATAACTGACTATGAACTGATTCGAAATGGGGGCCCAGAACAGTAACTTGGTTTTATCCCAAACAGAAGGGCGTCCCCACTTCCCTGGAAGAAAATGCTGCAAATTGTCGTTCTGAACGATTATGTGTATCTCTTTAGTTATTATTATTGTGTTTCTGTCATTAACAATCAGAACTGCTTTCTTTATTGGTGCACGAAGTGTCACAATCTCAGTGCACCCACCAGATAATAAACATCTGGGGCCTACGAAAGCACCCAGGTCCTATAGTTATTTCAGTCCCAAGAAAACCTGATGATAAAAGTAATTAACTAAATTTAAATGTAATGAGCAATGACACATTTGAGGTAACAAATGAAGAGAAAAGCTGGAGACAGGGTCAGCACAGAATGAATGAAAACGCTGCACTGACCACTGCACGCACCCACACACAGGATGCACACAGACAAGGGCAAGTGTCAATGGCTACAGGGCCTCCAACGAAGGCAGCAGAGAAGGGGAGACTGCCTGCCGAACAATCAGTTCCAGAAAACAGTGGAAGTACCCAAGAGGAGCCAAGTGAAACACTAGAGAGAGAGGGCATAACAAAATCCCTCAAAAGAACAGAAGTGGCCACAAAGGAATTCACAGAGAAAACACAAATGCTGATAGACTATTTGTTCCCTTTCATAGTCAGAGCAAAGAAACTGCACAAAGAGTTAAAAGGCAGGACTATAGAGACTATAACAGCAAGCACACCTGCTCCAACGCAAGGAACAAGCCTCAGGCCTACAACACAACCACGCGTTGGGAGGCTGGGGAGACACTGGCGGTTAGAGGAAGTCTATGACACAATACAAAAGGGAAGGAAAGGAAACACAAAACCTTCTCCTACCACAGCGATGCAGTCGAGGCAGCCTGCTCCACTGAGACACCCAGAGAGGAAAAGCAGCACAGACGCATTTAGAGACATAGTCATAGCAAACTACAGAACAACGCTGAGAATCAAGAGAAGTCCGCACGAAGATAACAATGAATTTAACAATTACCTGGACAGCACAGCCCATCTCGGAAACACCATATGGTACCAGCACATGAAGGACGTAGGACGAAGACAGTCGGAAGGAGAATGCTTTGTCTGTGCTCTACTACCATACAGCATGGGAAAATCCAAGATCTTCGTGGCCTTAGAAATTGAGTCCCTACAGCACACTGTATGTCACATGTAGCAATGTGCAATACCAGAGGGCAATCTATGGGAAAAGACGCCTCGTTGATATGGCCCAACGAAAAGGATTACCCGGATGAAGATGGCTATGTCCAGGAAATTAAAACAAGAAACCGAGCGCACACCAGAAATCATGTGATCCGATACGAGAATCCTGACGTCAAATGATCAGGGACACGATGGGTGACAAACCCGAGACTGAACGTTCAAGGTAAAACTGCAGAAGAGGCACACATCTGGAAGAACAGAGGCCAAATGCAGATCTGGGGAACAGTGGTTTCCCCAAATGGATGGGAGGACCGAGTAGTAATCTGCCGAGCGTGGATGGTCCAAACCGCTTAGAACAACTAATGCTCCTCCATGAGATACAGCACTTCCATCCATTCAAGGAATTCAGGACCACAGTACAGGCCCTGGTAATCCCCCGAATTGATGGGGCAAAGTCCTTGCTCACTGGTTTTGTAGTGAAGCACCTGTCCCCACTTAGGTCAGCCCAGCATGCCACAGCATGACTCATAATGGGAAACAAAAAATGCAACCTTATTTCTCTCATCCTAAAACAGATGCACTGGCTTCCCATCACAGCCAGAATACTCTTTCAGACGATCTGCATTACACATAAATCATGCACTGCTTGCACACACGCACACCAAAAACTCTGTAGCTAAGATGAGCAGGTCTTCCCTTGCTGCACCCCTTCCTACTAAAACACCATCCCAGCGGCATAATGGTCCACAGCAATGCTCTTGCAGTTCCGGATCTTTAGGCAATGCCTAGTGGACTCCTAGGATCTTTGCCTTCGCACTTCACATCCCACCCCCATGGCAGGAATATCTCATGCCCCCTATGATCCTTATTGCAACCCTCCTCACCTCATATTGTTTCCTAGCTAGGATTTTGCTTCACAAAACACCAATTAAAAAAAATAAAGTTGGCATCTACCATGTCGTTGAATGCAATCTAGCTTGCCAGAATGTGCATTTTATATAATTTGTGGGAAAAAATAATGCTCAATTGATTCAACTATTATTAAAATCATTATGGACAACTCCTTCAACTCCAATGTCGAAAAGGTGCTGACATCTGTGAATGTGATATTTCAAATTTAGCATTATCAATTAATTTACAGAAACGATTCTGTTAAAAATCGAAACAGCTATCAGTTATGCATTAACTGAAACTTGTGAAACTACTGAAATGGTTCAATCTGTAAATAGATCCCTTACACTGATTTTGAAACCAATCCGCAGTTAATTTTACCTGAACTGAACTGATTCCCATTATCTAGACATAGGACCTCATTATAACTGTGCCTGTCTGGTAACAACGGTGCCAGTAAACATACCGGCACCTTTGTTACCGAACCAGCACAGTACAACTCTGCGGGCGCGTGCCGTCCCACCCACCAGGGTCAGACCTGCCGGGCGGGACGGCACCCGCTTGCAAGAGCACTGGCACCGTTGGGGACTAACAAAATTACTGGCGCCTGACTTCCTGGCCACCGGACTTGGAATAGCCCGGTGGCACCGGGAAGTCAGGCACCAGTAATTCATTACAGGTCCAGTGGCTACTTGCCGGTTTTAGTGGCAGACCCGTAATGAGGTCCATAGTATGTTAATAACTTGGCTTTGTTTATATTGTTTACCGCTAAATAATGTACCCACTAAATAGAATGGGGCTTTGGACTCATTAGGATACTGCTTCCATGGAATTAAATGTGCATTTTTTTTCTTTTTCTGTCCACTGTATATGGTTTCTAAAGAGAGGTTTTTAATTATCATCTCAAAATAAATCAGTTTTAACCACTGGCAGCCAGTAATTGTTTTTATTATTGCTTGTTCCTACCCCTCGTTGAGCTGTTTTACAATTTGTATAGTCTGCGTTTAGATTACAGAAACATATGAAATCTTGTGGTGATGTTAGTTAATGGTTTGGTGTATTTGTCATATGTATTTTATGTATATATTAGCATTATGTATACCTTTATGGAGAAAAGTAAATTACAAAAATAAAGTTGTGATTGATTGAACATTAACATGTCATCTCTTTTTAAACCCTGAAATATCTGAATAAGTTTGACCTGAAAGGATTTTTGAGTTATCTCTAAATATGACAATGAGTTGTTTTACATTAGCATTCCTGCACATCATGATATGGTCCTGGATATCTCATTACCTTAGGCTTTAGGATGCATAGGGGCTTCTTATGAGTCTGGAGGTCTGGAATTAAGGGTGCCAGTGGCAACATACAGGCACCCATTCCGTTCTGCCACATTACAAGTCTGAATGCAGGGGCCATTGCACCTGGCAGGTCTGGCCAGCCAGTGCCTTTGGCACCCACCTGCAGAGGTTTCACGGAAGCACTAGCACTGTTATCAACGGTGCCGGTGCATCCGTCTCCCCATTCCTTTGGAGACCCCGCTAGCCCTATGTGAATGGGGATTAACATTTGCAGGCGCCTGACCTTCGTATCCACCGGGACATATAATGACCCAGTGGCACCGGGAAGTCAGGCACCAGTAAAGTGTTGAGAGTCCAGCGGCAACCCACCGAAAACACCGTCAGGGTTACAACCCGACTCGTAATTTGAATCTGGTAACGAACATTAGCATATCCTGGGATCCTTGCCGAAAATCAAGTAGGCGTTCCTGGGCGCTGAACACTTGTTCGGGGTGGTCAAACATAGACTTGAGCGCCTGAATAAATGCATCATACTCGTCCAGGAGGACGTCTCCAGAGTTCACTAGGGGAGTGGCCCAAGATAACGCATTCCCTGTATGATGGGAGATTATGAAGCCCACCATGGCCCTGGAAGTTGAAAAATAATAGGGCTTGAATGTAAAATGCACCAAGCAGGAATCCAGAAATCCACATAAGGATTTTGGTGAGCCATCGTATTTGTCTACCACTCCACCCAGTATCACGCTTTCCTTATTGGCAGAGTCACGTGACAGCACTAATTGTTTCAAGGCTGCGTTCTCTGCCTTTAAGTTCTGTACCTCGGTTGTTAGCTCCTGCATGCCGCGCATGAGGTCCTGGACCGCTTTCTCCATAGCGGTATCAGTGTTGATCGTTTGGCGTCTCAATCTGTCAAAGGTTTCCCCCCGGCTCACCTGAGTTCTCTTCTTGTGGCGTTCCGGGACTTGTATAAGTGCGCGCGAGTCGAGTCTGACTCCAGCGCGAGCGTTCAAAGTTCCAGGAAGTCGCGTGTTCCAGGACATCCAGGAAGAGGATCGAAGAAAGGTAAGAGATACTGGAAACAGGGGAAAAGGGAAGATAGAATAAGGGAGTTGTCCAGGAACTTGGAAGGGTAACGCCGAGCAGCACACACACCTCGAGACACTACCCAGAGATAGCGTTGAGACGCGCGGAGGTGCGGGGGCATGGCCCATTTATAGAACGTGCCGTGTCCGACGTACAGGCTAGTGCGGAACACGGCACTGGGCACGGCCATGTTGGAAGTATCAAGGAGCACACTCTCCGTCTGGACCAGGACCAGGAAGACCAGAAGGGGCTATGTCCATGGTTCATGACAATAACACCTATACTTAAGTTACCTTTCCTAACCAATTATATCGCATGATGATTTTTTATAGAATTAGACATCAGTGATGATGAGTTTTGCCTACAACAATGACTGTTCGACTGAAGTTCGAGGAAGTCAGAGCGAGACAGGTGATCACAATGCTGCTGTTTTCCATTTGTTTCTCTGTTTGATGTAATTGTCATTAAACGGACTTCCCTTTGCCAAGTCCTCATTATTGAGTTGTGTTGGAGTAAGTGAATCCTGCACCCCCTGTCATCACATGGTGCAGCTATCTTGTCTTACAAGTTCTAGAGGGTGAGCGCTGACCTATGGGCCTGTCAGTGAATTCCTCTCCTCCTGAACACTGGCATGTACCTCAAGGTTAGCTACTGAGTGCAGTCAAACAGTTCAATGAGTGAGAGGTGCACATAGGTATTCAACATGTTCCACTCCCACTCTACAACCTGACCAGTGCTGGGATCAGGGAAAGGATACTAAATGTGATCCATGGCAATGACACTCCATCAGACAATGTTTGTTTTTCACAACCACCACTGCTGCAGTAGCACAGTTTTGAGCCGATTTTGGATCTTATGGAACACTCAGAAATTGCAGAAACACACCTTGGCTGTTGCAACTTATGTCAGCTGTGAGGAACCTTATAGCACATGTTTTATGAATGTGACAGACTTCAGAACTGTTTGGGTTTCTTCTTGAATGGCTAGCCGTTCCACAGTAGACATCAGTACCCAATATCATGGCCTATTGTTATAGTAGGTATTACTGCTCTACCAAGCTTACCCAAAAGAGTCAATCAGATATTAATAGGAGTTATTTTACCTTTGACTTTTAAGATAATCACCTCTTACTTTAATAATGTTCAAGGGACAATTACTTGTTTTGTTGGATCCTAGTATGCTACATCATAGGAATTGAGTATGCGTCTGCTAAGAAACATCTCCAGGCATTTCATTTGAGTTGCATATTTCTGTAGACCTGTTATAGTGTTTGTATATCAAGATGTTGAAGCAATGATTCATAAATCAGGTATAGGGTAGTTCAAATGATGCACTAATGTATGCTTACATTTCTAAGGTTTTATGGCTTTGTATTAACTTTTACAAGACACTGATTATTGACTACTACGCTTCAATGTAAATGACTGTGGCCTTGAAGGCTTCAAACTTCACCTGGCCCTACCAAATCACTCAGCTTAACTATTGATGGAAGTACCCAATTTGATTGTTTTGAATTGATCATATAATACATCTAGCCAAATTCGGCTAGTACCATTCAATCTTTTTGAAACAATCAAATGGGGTAATCACTACCAACCATGGGGACACCCCCGCTCCCCATGTTTGGTAGTGATGGCCTTTGTGGGTGTCAGGGGTGTCTCAAGCTTCTGGAGGTTTGGAGGTGGGGGACGTGAAAAAAAAGAAGAAAAGGGGAGCCTGCAGCGTCGGATCTGACTCTTGTGAGAGGGATGGAACTGACGCTGCAGGGTCAGAAAAAAAACAAATGTGAAAAGGTAAGTAAGGGCTGGGTGGGGGATATATTGGGGGCCGTGAAGGGTTAAAGTTTGGTCGGATTTTCCCACAGCAAAATTGTCTTTGCGGATGATTTTACCTCAGACAATTCGGTTGTGAAGAATTCTGCCACGGCCAAATCGTATACATCCCTACGGACAGCAATGCTTTCTTCTCATCAGCAAAAATATCCAAACCACTTAGAACCAACTAATGCTCCTCCATGAGATACAGCACTTCAATCCATTCAAGGAATTCAGGACCACAGTACAGGCCCTGGTAATCCCCCGAATTGATGGGGCAAAGTCCTTGCTCACTGGTTTTATAGTGAAGCACCTGTCCCCACTTAGGTCAGCCCAGCATGCCACAGCATGACTCATAATGGGAAACAAAAAATGCAACCTAATTTCTCTCATCCTAAAACAGATGCATTGGCTTCCCATCACAGCCAGAATACTCTTTCAGACGATCTGCATTACACATAAATCATGCACTGCTTGCACACACGCACACCAAAAACTCTGTAGCTAAGATGAGCAGGTCTTCCCTTGCTGCACCCCTTCCTACTAAAACACCATCCCAGTGGCATAATGGTCCACAGCAATGCTCTTGCAGTTCCTGATCTTTAGGCAATGCCTAGTGGACTCCTAGGATCTTTGCCTTCGCACTTCACATCCCACCCCCATGGCAGGAATATCTCATGCCCCCTATGACCCTTATTACAACCCTCCTCACCTCATATTGTTTCCTAGCTAGGATTTTGCTTCACAAAACACCAATTACAAAAAATAAAGTTGGCATCTACCATGTCGTTGAATGCAATATAGCTTGCCAGAATGTGCATTTTATATAATTTGTGGGAAAAAATAATGCTCAATTGATTCAACTATTATTAAAATCATTATGGACAACTCCTTCAACTCCAATGTCGAAAAGGTGCTGACATCTGTCAATGTGATATTTCAAATTTAGCATTATCAATTAATTTACAGAAACGATTCTGTTAAAAATCGAAACAGCTATCAGTTATGCATTAACTGAAACTTGTGAAACTACTGAAATGGTTCAATCTGTAAATAGATCCCTTACACTGATTTTGAAACCAATCAGCAGTTAATTTTACCTGAACTGAACTGATTCCCATTATCTAGACATAGGACCTCATTATAACTGTGCCTGTCTGGTAACAACGGTGGCAGTAAACCTACCGGCACCTTTGTTACCGAACCAGCACAGTAAAACTCTGCGGGCGCTTGCCGTCCCACCCACCAGGGTCAGACCTGCCTGGCGGGACGGCACCCGCTTGCAAGAGCACTGGCACCGTTGGGGACTAACAAAATTACTGGCGCCTGACTTCCTGGCCACCGGACTTGGAATAGCCCGGTGGCACCGGGAAGTCAGGCACCAGTAATTCATTACAGGTCCAGTGGCTACTTGCCGGTTTTAGTGGCAGACCCGTAATGAGGTCCATAGTATGTTAATAACTTGGCTTTGTTTATATTGTTTACCGCTAAATAATGTACCCACTAAATAGAATGGGGCTTTGGACTCATTAGGATACTGCTTCCATGGAATTAAATGTGCATTTTTTTCCTTTTTCTGTCCACTGTATATGGTTTCTAAAGAGAGGTTTTTAATTATCATCTCAAAATAAATCAGTTTTAACCAATGGCAGCCAGTAATTGTTTTTATTATTGCTTGTTCCTACCCCTCGTTGAGCTGTTTTACAATTTGTATAGTCTGCGTTTAGATTACAGAAACATATGAAATCTTGTGGTGATGTTAGTTAATGGTTTGGTGTATTTGTCATATGTATTTTTTTGTATATATTAGCATTATGTATACCTTTATGGAGAAAAGTAAATTACAAAAATAAAGTTGTGATTGATTGAACATTAACATGTCATCTCTTTTTAAACCCTGAAATAACTGAATAAGTTTGACCTGAAAGGATTTTGGAGTTATCTCTAAATATGACAATGAGTTGTTTTACATTAGCATTCCTGCACATCATGATATGGTCCTGGATATCTCATTACCTTAGGCTTTAGGATGCATAGGGGCTTCTTATGAGTCTGGAGGTCTGGAATTAAGGGTGCCAGTGGCAACATACAGGCACCCATTCCGTACTGCCACATTACAAGTCTTAATGCAGGGGCCATTGCACCTGGCAGGTCTGGCCAGCCAGTGCCTTTGGCACCCACCTGCAGAGTTTTCACGGAAGCACTAGCACTGTTATCAACGGTGCCGGTGCATCCGTCTCCCCATTCCTTTGGAGTCCTAGCTAGCTCCATGTGAATGGGGATTAACATTTGCAGGCGCCTGACCTTCGTATCCACCGGGACATATAATGACCCGGTGGCACCGGGAAGTCAGGCGCCAGTAAAGTGTTGAGAGTCCAGCGGCAACCCACCGAAAACACCGTCAGGGTTACAACCCGACTCGTAATGAGGCCCTATAGTATTTTGTAAGAATATGCAACTCTCCAATTCCATGACACCTACCCAATGCAACAGCACAAGAAGGCCTAGGAAAATAATATGAGCTTGATGTTGACTGTGCAGCTTTGATCAGATTGTCTGACAGAATGGCATAGAAGCTCTAGAGAGTCTAACACCCAATTTAGAACATCATACACAATGGGTATTGGTAACCCCTGAAATTACACAGTAGCTACAGATCACTTTCCCTGAAATGCTAGAGAGGTTGTAGAAAATATGCCTAAAGTATTCTTTTTCTCTTGGGATGTAGACCACCTTTGCTTGTGGTCCGATGCATCACAAATGCCTCAGGAGATATTCCATGGGATTCATGTTGTCCTGATACATGGAAACAACACAGTTCTGGAATACTAAAACACGAACTATCCTGCTGCTCGTTAATAGATGCTAAATTGCAAGGGAACAATGACTGACAAATGGCAAGCTCTCTACATTGTAGTTTACCTTCTTAGTAAGGTAGTTCTAGATGTCCATTAGTTGCAATAAATGGTTTCTACCAGAGAAATGTACTTGATTAACGTGTCTGTATGGTGCTAGTAATTCCACTACCTTGAATTACTTATTGAGGTAGGTGGGTTAGAGGGGATTTTGGTGGTGAGGGGCACTTTTTGTACTGGTAGTTGGGATCTCTTTTCTTTTTCTCCTTTCTCATTTTATACATACTTGTAATTGTGTTTGATGCTTCCTCATCTGTAACATATATAAATAAAGATTGTTAGAAAAAGAAAGAATGTGGATGTGGACTTCCTCTCACTCTGTGGTTTGTGTTCTTAAGCTTACTATGCCTTTGATAATTCCCACAGAAAGCCACATCATTAAGATATTTTTTTTTTGGGTGGGCTCTAGAATGAAACCAACCTTGCTGAGCTCTGATAATGAGATTCCTTAGTTTCTGCTGCTGCGGCAAGGTGACAGGTTGTGGCTGAGGTGTAGCCCACACCTCCTTTGTTTGGTAGAAAGTCGAAAATGACCTGAATACCTTGCCTTAGTAAATATATGAAAACATTTATTTTCCACACAGGTTTGTGTTTTGTTGGAAAGTGCTGCTTTCCAGGAACCAAACTTGGACAGACAACAACGGACACACAAGGCACAAAAGGAGCCACTGTATATGCAGGACCAAGAATACAAAACAGAACCCCATAGGTGGTGCCGCACCGATCAAACATGTCGGCTGACCACATGGGACAACAAGAATCCCACCCTCACCATGTTTGGGTATAACCCAAGTAAATAAACAAACCTGCTACAAAGCAGCACGTTCCAACAAAACACAAACCTGTGTGGAAAATACATTTTTTCATATATTTACTAAGGCAAGGTATCCAGGTCATTTTTGACCTTCACATCATTAAGATCACACATTAACTAGCCAATGCCACAGCAAGTCATTACCTCAGTTACCTCCCATCATGCTTATGAAAATATTTCATCTCACCTTCCTTACTCTAGAGATACTTTGCGGGACTACATTCTCACTCACATTCCTGCCTCAACATTCTTTACATTGCTTAATTCTCACTCCTCAAAACCTACTCTTTTCTGCAGCCTCATTAATCTTAGATCTGCCACCTTGAATTAATTGAACTCCCCCACACTACATTTCAGTTCTATCTAGATTTCCTCAAGATTAAAGAATCCTGGTTCAATGACTCTTCTTCAACACATCTTATACCCGCCTCACTGTTTCAAAACAAAATCTGATGGCTGTGGTGATGGAGTGCTATAGTGTTCAAGTCATCCATCTCCATTTTTTGATCAGATCTTCCTAACATTAAAAGTGTTTATCTGATTGCAGTTCAATTACGCATCTCCCTATGACCTCCCCATGACCTGCTACAAAATGCTCATGTGCAAATGTCATCTGGCCCTGCATCTGCTTTATTTACTGCTTTATTTACTGACCGTAATTCTCTCAATACTGAACTATTCATCACTTCTAAATATGTACCTATTGCTGAATATTTCAACATCTGCCTCAACAATGCCTCAATACAGTTCATCCTGGAAATCTTGGAAGTGTGCAATTACTTTGATCCCAACATCCCATCAAGAGCACATTCTCAATCCAAATACCACTGCCTCAAAACCATCATTGTTCATGGTATACCTCTTGCCTTACATGCAATTCAACCATTTGCTGGAAAAATCACTTGTAGAATTGTCTTCTCAATGTTTTCTTAATCTCCTATGCCTGCCACTTTCAAAGACAAACTGATTCAGGGTTTATCATACAATCCCCTGAAAGCCTCTTGACTACTGACTTCCTTAAATGATTCATCTCAAATATCTTGAATATCTCCCTCTCTACAGCCTATGTAACCCTCTATCAAAAGACAAGCAAAGCCTTGCAAATAAAATTTGGTGGTATTTCAGTACTGTGATAAAATAGTGCTAAAATGGTGGTACAGCGTGGTTATGCCGATGCCCTGTATGATGTGACAAGACTCCCCTCTAATACCTGTAGTCTACATAGGGTCAACTCTAAGTACAGAATAATGGACTTTGTGCATAAGGTAACTCGACAGTGCTAACTGTCAGTCCTGTCACTTATCTACAAGACTGCACTACTGTCTTGGACAGATTTGTACAAAAGACACTTTTCATCATGAATGGTTGAATAATCACACATGCATCATACACTTATGAACTTACTTGCTAAGAGTGCCAAACTTCACCTCCTGTTATACCACCTGTGGTAAAATGTGTTACCTCTTTTGACACACTGGTGCTCTTCCCTGTGTTTTCACACCCTCTTTGTCATTGAATATGCCTAGACACAGAAAACGCCACCCCATTGATTCAGTTTTAAAATACTTTTCTTTTATTTCCACTATTGTTTGAGAACAGGTTATGCGGTATGAACATTAATACAAATAGCACCTCTACCTTAGATTACATGATCAGCTACGTTCATGACAAAACATCTGCATTTATTATTTTACCCAGACCTTGGGTCCTGAGGCAATTGGCAGAATATACAGTCTAAGAGAAGAAACAAAACCAAAAGCACGACAGCATGCCAACTTTCTTTTTCTCTGTTTACACTTCAGTGTTTATCATTTTCAAATGCTAAAAAAACACTGTTCATAAAGTGACCACTTAATCCTGACTGACTGAAAAGATAAGCTCACTTATTTACACATGCTCCTCACTTTTGACAAATACTCACTTCCAGTATGTAAGACTTCTGCGCAGTTATCATAGGAATCCCCTCTCTGAAGAGAATTATCAGCACCCAGGAGTAGCGCAAATTCCACAGTGCTCCGCCTCCCATGAAGAACACAGTTCAAGGCCCCACCTTCCTGGAAGATCTAGCACTGCTCGATTCTGTACTCTTTTGGCTGCTCTCTCTGCCCTTCTGTCAGCTGCACCCGCTGTTCTTCTCTGAACCACGTTTGCCCTCACCTCTCCTTTCTCCTGAATTTATATATTAGCCCTGTCACTCTAACTAAAACCTGCCTATTTTTCTGATGTATACACATCATCCGAGCTGGTTTCTCTGGAAGCATAACTTTATGAAATGATGTGTAACAATCATTTCCTCTGGTAAAATGGCTTTTTTCACCAGAGCACATAATTTCCTTGACAGTTTGTGCAATGAATCACAGCCAGAAAACTGCCTGCACATTATAATGCTACTGTAAAACAGCACATTACATGTGCCATTCCATCTGAAGCATTTTGCACTGCTTTGTTAAAGGTAAATTATCAATTAATGGGAAAGTGTTAGTTGGTTAATCTGGGTTAATATATGTATACGGTGCTAACTGGACAGATTACCTATTCACGCTGAAGTGGATCTTTTTAAAATGTGCTTAATGTGCATTTCCATTTGCTGTCTGTATTTTTCTATTCAGTTTACTGCCTCCTCTGATTATAATGGCATGTCCCACTTATTGCCCCTCATATACAGTACCCCTACATCTTCAGTATCTCTCCCTACACATCTGCAGTATCTCTTCTCCTATAGTCCTAACACCATTTGACATCTAATGGTGAGGCAGTACCATTATGGCAGTGAATGGGAAATGCAGATCCCATGCTAACACAAAAGCCAGATGCATTGGTTTGATAATGCGTGTTACTGAATTCCCTTGTGTGTGTCAACCGATGCATTGAATTGTTGACTTGAAAAGAGGCTGGCTTTCCCTTAAAACACGCATCCTCTCTGAGACGTGAGAGGAAATGTAGGAGACTTCCGTCTGGATCTGGTTATCACATAAAAGGTTGCTTGAGGCAAGGCAGCCATGAGTATACATGTCTCCTGCCTAACATCAACATGATTGTGAAGCTTCAACCTGCCAGAAGTTAAAGTTATAATCAGGGGTCAAGTCCTCAAAATTAAAGTGGGTGGACTGCTCAACAAACGCAATGGGATATGACATCAGCAGAAATTAGCATATCAAGGTGAAATATCCACATTTCATTAAATGTGCATTCATTCATTGCATAACCACCCAAATTGTACAGGACGAATGGCATTTGTCTTTGCCTGTACCATCGACTGAGTACAGACTTTATTGCGTGGAACTGCGGATGCTGCAAAACCAGATTGCAGAATTATTAAAGATGATTATTGTGAGTGCACTGGGAGCACTGCTTCAAATTGGGTTACGAGATGCAGCAGTTAACAGTCTGGGAGAATTTCCTTTGCCGATTGGGTGGTCCTTTGCCTGAAATGTTCTTTGCAGGTGAAATATATTTTTACACATTTCAAGAGAGATACTTTCTTTCATAAAGGATAAAGTCTTACAATGACAAAAAATGTATCAGAAAAAAACAATTATTTGTATTTTTAAGAAACATCCCGATGACAGTATTAAAACAAAAATTGATTTCCAGCTAAAATTAATCAATCTCCTTAAATGTAGCAAACTTTAGAAAAAAATCACGAAAAAAGGCATTGGCGCTAGACAGTCTGGAGCATTGGTAGGTGATGGCTGGCTACACACTTGCACATTTTGAGTTTTTACGTGTGTATCTGGCATGCTATGTTGTGATGCACAGTTTCATGATACTGCTTTATTCTGTTAACAATAATCTGCAGGTTCCGATTTTACTTGTCATGAAGTTTGTGATGTCTCGCAGGAATGTCCAGATTTCTCTGTGACATACATTTAAAAAACTATTTGACGTCTGCTCTGCTGACTGGCTCATCACCCTGCAGAAGATAACGGCGAGTGCTGCAAGGGCTGACTCGTTCTGTGAACATGTTTAGCAGCGCAGCCTCAACGTGGCGGGTCTAACTTGTCTTTTATTTTTTGACATAATCACATTCTGTTAAAGAAAATGGCTCTGTTGTAAAGTTCTTAGTAATTGAAATAAATCGTTTGTAGTGACATGAGTAAATCATGAGAAAGGGGGAATAACGCGCGTGGAACCAGTGTTGTTTCAATAAAAATATATAAAGAAAAAACCGTAAGGAGAGCACATACCATTTGCAAAAACTGATTTCTGAGCTCAATGATTTTATAATCAATTTACTCGACATCAGATTTATGGACATCAGAAAGACTAAACCTCAGCAACAAGTGTATTATCAATTTCATTTAATAGGAAATGTAAAATATATAAGAACTTGTTTTTACATAATTGATTACCAAGGTGTGTCATGTCTATTTATAGTGTTAACATGTTATGTTGTTTGGTTTCTGCTAGAAATATAGTATTCAGATTTTTTTTTATTTTTATTTAGCACTTCACACTAGATACGCCCTGCTTTTAAGCATCTAATAGATTTAATTAGTAACTACCTTTATGGGTTTATTGCCATTCCATCGACAGCCAAAGCATCGAATGCCATACCATCTATAAAAGAAAAGCATCTAAAAAAAAGCATCTAATGCATTTAACAAAAAATAAATATTGGGGTGGTCCGCCCCAGCCCCCCTTTTGTCAACCTTTAAAACCGATTTTTATTAAACTAAACCTTTTATGCATTTGATGCTTTCTTTTTTTTAGATGGTTTGGCTGACGATGCTTTGGTTGTCAATGCAATGACCAGATACCCCTTGATGATAATGGATGTATCTACTTCGTAAGTAAAGTCTAATGCATGCTTGAATAGAAAACGTGACAGTGCAAGTTGCATATGTATATTAGAAGCAAGCAATTTCACTTGCTTTGCTTTCAAATGTATGATGTTTCAATGAAGGCCATCTCTTGCAAGCCCATCGAAGAGCAGCTATTTCAGTGCAAACCGTCTCAGGACTTTCCCTTCACTTCACTCTATGTCATTTTTCATTAGTTCCTCTTTTGGGAATGCATTTCACTAGGTACTGTTTATAACAGTATTCCCGCCTCCCATGTAAGGCCAGTATTCTATAATTTTTGTTCGCATTTAGGCATTCTCTGTTGATTACACGTACCACCGCAGCCTCTCTCCTGCTGTGGCAACGGCACCCACTTGTGATTCCAGGCCCTTTCTTCTGCAGATATTCTTTGGTTGTTTGTAATTGTGATGGTGGCACTGTATTCTTGACTCTGCAGTAATCATACTTGTACCTCAGTGAAGGGGTGTCTCATTTGGGCTTTTCGCCTGGGCCTCGCTTTGCCCTACCTGCACCCACTTGTGCTCTGAAGGCAGCACACATTTTCAAGCTGCTTCTCTGGCTGATCCAGTTTGACTGTTCCTTTATGTTATGGGGGCACTCTTACCTTTTACAGCAACAATTGTGTGATTCCACTTTGGCCTCGCCCGTGCCTCACCTTGCCCTTACTTGCACCACCATTTGCTCTTCATCTCCTTTCTGCTGATTCACCCAAGCTGCTCTGCAACACTATGGTGGCACCTTCACCTGTGCTCTCGCTGTTCCAAGTACGCCTTTTATGTACTGTTTGTTGTTGGTCACCACCAACTAAGAATTGTCTCTTCCGTGAGGCCCTTCACTGTTGAGAAAACATTTCCGTTGGGCACCTCCAACTAATGAACTATCTCCTCTGTGAGGCCATTCACCATTGAGGAATTTTCATCTATCTGAAGATTTAAAATTCATTTGACCTTCACCTTCCAGATCTTCCTTGCATCTGTCCTGCTTGATTGAGGGCCTGATCTGGCCGGGTGGTCCTGAAGAGTCTGGATAGGGCACCATCTTCCCTATCTTTGGCATCCCGTGGCTGCTAGGCCACCTGGTGAGTTTCATTGTGCAGTTTCTCTCTGTTTGTTTTCTCTCCCCTTATATCCATGGTGTTCTCTATCTCCCCTATTTACTCAGTTACTCTATCAACTAACCTACCTCTCTGAAGCCCAGAAGGAAACGTTTAAGAATGCTCTCCTGGCTTCTAATCTAAGCCTGCCGATTGCTGACACCTACATCAATACTTCCTCCAGGAAGACTATCACCAACATCTTCTTTGTCGCCCCTCTCCAGATTTTTGGTCTCCCCATATGATCTATATCCTCTCTTCTTTCTCTTCTTCACCCATTAATAGTGCAACCAGATTGGAAGTACTCTTGGCATACTTCTCATCCTCTAGTTGTATCATGAAATCATAATGCCAATGTCATGGCCCAGGGTTCTCAACTCAACTTCCTTCTTCTTGCTAAGCATCTTGCATCTCACATTATTTGCCTTCCATCTCCTGCTACTCCTCCTGAGGCCTTCCCACCGACCTCTGCCACCTCTGACAGGCATACCACACCCCTGTACCTCTCTTGGGAATACCTTCAAAGGTGGCAACCAGCTTCAATTAGCTACCATGAATGCTCACTGTGCTGTTAAATACTCCTCTCATAACTGTCTCCTTCTTGAAGACTTGGACCTCGATGTCCTCGCCCTTACTGAGAATTGGTTCTAGGACAGCATTGCCACTACTCTTGACATGCTTCTTCCCGAGGGATATAAGATCCTCTCCAGGGCCAGGCCCATCCTGTCTGGAGGCAGAGTGGCCCTTATCTTCCTTTCTGAATGGGTGGATCTCACTTCCTGTCTCCTGACTTCTCCCACCAAGCTTCTCCTTCTCAGAGAATTTAACATCCACCTTGACTACTCTGAAGCAGCGATGGTACTCTTCCATGATCTCTCTGACTCTATCTCCCTCACCATTCTTTCCTCCGGTTCGACCCACTCAGCCGGACACAACTTGGTTGCACTCATCTCAGCAGATATCCCTTTCTCTAACACTCTCACTACTCCCCTCTCCTGGTCCGACCATGCTCTCCTCTCTTCTCACCATGAGCTCCTGGGCTCTATGGCTGAGCCTCTGCCCGCACTGCCAGTCTGCCATCATTCGACCGATGAAACAAGTGTCAGTCACTGCTTTGACCACCACCTTCATCCCTCATCCTACTGCTGCTACTGATTCTCCCACTGACATAGCCCTCACTAACCTTCACCACACCATCTCTAACACCCTTGACACCCTTGCCCTTGCCATGAGGAACCGCATGAAGCCTGCCTCCAAGTGCAACAGCTTGTATGATTCTGATCTAGCCTCACTAAAATGAAAGTGAAGAGTTGCTGAACAGAAGTGGGACTCCAAAGCAAATACCGTTTCTCCATCTACTCCAAAAGGAGGGCCCACATCCAAACCTGCATCTCTGGAGCCACGAACAACACAGCTGAATTGGTCAAAATCTTCAAGGAACTCGACAATCCCACTGCAGTCTCCACCTCCCCTCTTCCTTCCCAGGCCCTCTGTACTGCACTGGCCTCCCATTTCACAACTAAAACACAGGACATCCTGTTCTCACTTACCTTTGCCCCCTCCCCCCTTCCAATCCTCCACCTACCCTCAGGGCCTCCCTTTGCCCACCTCTCCACCCACACTCTCCTCCTTCCTGCCCCTCGCATCTGACAAGGTCTCCAAAGTTGTCCACTCTATGAAAGTTTCCTCCAAACAGGTGCCCCCCTGCTCCTCTAGAACTATTAAGAACAACATCCAGTCTCTCGCTCCTACCTTACCTGACTTCGGTAAAACTCCTTTGTCATTGGCTCCCTTTCCCCACCCCTCTGGGAAAAAATCCTCCTACTCTTTCTATATGATATGATATGATATGATATGGTATTTGTAACGCGCCTATACACAAGTGTTTCAAGGCGCGACGAGGCGGGGGGGGGGAAACAAGGGAAAGACAGACAAACGATCCTACTAGGCCAGGTGTCATTCAGATCGCGCAAGTGCAGAGGTAAGGGGAAAAAGGAGAAAGTGCAAGGGGAGGAGGTGGGGGGGAAAGTGCAGTACAAGGTAAGTAGCGTAAAATAAATAATGAATAAAAAGGGCCAGCTGGTGGCAAGTGCGAGGTAAGTGCAGAGCAAGTGCTGGGAAGGGGGCTGTAGTGATACAGTGACAGTCCCACGGTGCAGGGGGGGCCAGGGGAGGCAGTGCAAGAGGAGAGTGGCTGGGCCCTGGACCGAGGTCGCTGAGAGTGGCCCAGATGCAGGTTAAGTGCAGAATTCAGTGGGGAGTGTAGGGTATTTTGTGGAGATTTGGGGCCTGACGGTATTTTATTACCGCCGAAAAATAACTTAGCAATAATCACTCTTTGTATTCAGATTTGGCCATGTGCAACAATAATACAATGGACATGCATTATTTCAGCACCCAGACCTGCATATTTGGTATACGTGGTTGGTGGTATTTTGGTGAGCATAATTCCCTTGTTTTATTTGTGGCCCCAATGTCCAGAATCCCTTATCTTTGCTTAGATTTTTCGTGTGATCACTAGAGAGACCTCAGACCTGCATTCTAGGAATACCACATTTCCAGTGATAGTGTTGGTGCGCCACCATGGGCGAACTCACTGACTTATTTACGACAGAGAGCTATATGTGGTAGTCTTGTGGTAATTTCCACTACCTTATATACGGTAGGGAGCTATGTTCCGAGAGTCTCTCTTCCCGTTGGCTCATGTACCTCCAACAAGTTATGCTACAGTTACTCACAATTATTCATACTGATTCTGACATACACACATCTGTCTTAAAATGACCATTGCACTGTTTAAAAATCTCCCCACATCATTGGCATTGTAATGGTAAATAGAAAATAAACCACCCGTCTGTTTTCAAAAATTTTCTGTATTATAAAAGTTGCATTTAGACATGATCTCATTCTTTACAGAAATAAATAAAATGGTACAGTAAAAGCATTTTCTATGTCACACTGCAAAGAGCGTGGCGGAGAACAGAACTCAAATTGCAACATTGGTATTTGATTAAGACACGCACAGGAATCCTACACTGACTGCATATTTTCGTGCACACACCCGGCTCCCACGCTTAGGTAATTACCTTATCTGAGTGTTCTTCAGTTGTTCTCTTTGTGAATGTGGCTCTCTTGGATTAACTCCAGCAAAAAGGAACGCTTGCCTTCTCAAGCCGGGGTCATTGCCTGGAATTCTCAGCTTTTTCAGATAGGAATGCCTCAGCCAGTGGAAAGGTTTTTCTTTCAGCTCTCCCCAGTCTCGACTGCAGCAGGACACCGGAATTTGCATTCAGTCAGGACCCCACAGCCAGGTCTTCTCCCCAGTAGTGCAGAAAGATGTCTGCCTGTCTTTTTCCCTGATACTGCCCACTAAAACTTTCCTCTCAGCCCTCTGTATGACGTGTCCCAATGAAATCCATCATCTCTCATCCTCCTACTCTTCAACAATAGCTTCGCTTATACATTTGCAATTGTTGCAAATCTGACTTCCTCCTTCCTGCAGTTACTGTGCACAAAAACACGGAGAATCAGGCAGAGAAGAGAAGAGAAAAAAATCTGCACACACATTTAAATGGTTTTCAGAGTATGCCTAATTCTGCAGTGGAGAACACATTTTATTAGTGGGTTATATTAAAATAAGGTTTTATTAGTCAGGTTAATGGTTAATAGGTTAGCTGTTAATTTTCAAATGTGTCTCTAGCAATATAGGCATTTCAGGTGAAAAATAGTGTGCATTTTTAAATGAACACGTGTGCTTTTAACTGTAAAAATAGATTTGCATCTTATATGTTAAAATCGTTTTTGACTGAATAGCCTGTCTTTCCTTGTTAATCTGCTAACCCATACAGCAATGCACCGCACCCTTGTGGTGGTGGTGCTGCAAAAAAAAATGTTGCTACTTGTGCAGTATTGCTGTACTCTGTACTGTAACACGCCAAATATCCTTACAGGAGTTAAGCAGGTTTAGCAGGGGAGAGGGAGAGAGAAGGCAGAAGCGAAGAGGAAGGTTTTGAGGTGCTTCCGGAACCGGAGATGGGTCTCCTCAAGTTTCAGGGAGGCAGGAAGGCTGTTCCAGAGGGAGGCCCCTGCTGCGGAGAGAGATCTACCCCCAGCTCGTTGCTTCGAGAAGCGGCTGACCATGAGGGAGTTGGAGACGGATGAGCGAAGGGCTCGTGAAGGAAGATATTTAGGAAGAGAGAGTTGAAGGTATTTAGGCCCCAGGCCCCAGAAGGCCTTGTGGACAATGCAGAGGGTTTTGAACTTAATCCTCGCAGCCACTGGGAGCCAGTGAAGAGATTTCAGTCCAGGAGAGATACGGTCCCTGGGCTTGAGGCCAAGGACAAGTCTCGCAGTTCTGTTCTGGATAAGTTGCAGAGGGCGGAGAGTGGAGGCAGGCAGATTTAGATAGAGGCTGTTACAGTAGTCCAGCCTTGAGAGAACCAGGGCTCGGGAGACAGTGAGCTTCTGGGGGAAGGAGAGGAAGGGAAGAATACCTCTGAGGAGGTGCAGTTGGTAGTGAGACTTCTTAGAGACGTCAGATATATGAGGAGAGAAGGAGAGTGTGGAGTCGAAGATGACCCCGAGGTTTTTAGCCTTGCAGGTAGGGGCAGGAGGGGGGCCAAGGGAGGCCGGCCAGAGAGCTGAAGGGAAGGAGGGAGTGGGTGTGCCGATGAGTAGAATCTCAGTCTTACTGGCGTTAAGGCAGAGGTCATTGGCGGCACACCATTCCTTGATAGTAGACAGACAGTCGGAGATGAGGGAAGGAGAGGAGGAGGCCGAGGGTAGCCTGAAAATGAGCTGGGTATCGTCCGCATAGCACTGGAAGTAGGGGCAGAGAGCGGCGATGCGGTGGGCAAGGAGTGCCAGATACTGGTTGAAAAGCCAGGGAGAGAGGTTGGATCCCTGGGGGACACCACAGGTGGAGAAAAAGATGTCAGAGAGGAAGGAGCCCATTTGGACCTGGGAGGGTCGACCGGAAAGGAAGGAGGTCAGCCATGCCAGAGCCTGTCCAGTGATACCCAGGTTATCACGGAGGCGGTTTAGCAGGATGGCATGGTTGACAGTGTCAAAGGCAGAGGAGAGATCGAGCAGAATGAGAACACAGGGAGTGTTGGAATCGAGGTTCAGGAGCAGGTCCTCACGGATGTTCAGGAGAGCAGTTTCCGTGCTTCTGGCCGCTCTGAAGCCGGATTGATGGTCATGAAGATTACCAACAGATTCAGCATGGAGGTTAAGCTGGGAGATGGCCAGTTTCTCCAGGAGCTTGCCCAGGAAGGGAGTAATGGAGATTGGGCGATAGTTAGCGGGGCAGGAGGGGTCGGAAGAGGGTTTCTTGAGGAGGGGGTGCACAAGGGAGTGCTTCACAGGGAGTGTTGGAATCGAGGTTCAGGAGCAGGTCCTCACGGACATACCCCTTGCTAATCTTCACCTCTTCATCTCTAACACCATTGACACCCATGCCCCTGTCATGAGGATCTGCATGAAGGCTGCCTCCAAGTGCAACAGCTGGTAATATTCTGACCTAGCCTCACTAAAACGAAAGTGCAGAGCTGCTGAACAGAAGTGGCAGACTTCGGGCACACCAACTGACAAACTGGCCTGTTGCCTGCTCCAAAGCAAATACTGTTTCACTGTCCGCTCCAAGAAGAGGGCCCACGTGTAAACCTGCATCTCTGGAGCCATGCCACCAACAGCACAACTGAATTGTTCAAAATCTGCAAGGAGCTTGCCAATGCTACTGCAGTCTCCAGCTCCCCTCTTCCTTCCCAAGTCCTCTGTACTGCACTGGCCTCCTATTTCAGAACTAAATCACAGGACATCCTGTACTCACTTAGCTCTGCCCCCTTACCCACTCCTCCACTCCTCCACCTGCCCTCAGCCCTCCATTTGCCCACCTCTCTCCCCCCACACTCTCCTCCTTCCTGCCCATAGAATGACTATGTCTCCAAACTGTTCTCTCTTTGAAAGTCTCCTCCAAATAAGGGCTTCCCTGCTCCTCCAGAACTACTAAGGACAACATCTTGTCTCTCACCTCTGAATTACCTGACTTCTTCAACCACTCATTTGCCAATAGCTCCTTTCCCACATCCCTCAAGCACTCTGTGCACCCTCTCCTAAAAGAAATATCTGCTGACCCTTCCTGCTCAGCTAACTATTGCCCTATCTCCACTATTCCCTTTCTGGGCAAACTCCTGGAGAAGTTGGTAATCTCCCAACTGATCCACCACATCAAACTTGTGGGCTGCCTCCACTACCACCAGTCTGACTTCAGAGCATCCAGAGGCACAGAAACGACTCTCCTGAACACCCATTAAGACCTGTTCTCCAACCTTGATTCCAACTCTCCTGACATTCTCATTCTCCTTGATCTTTCCTCTGCCTTTGATACGGTCAATCATCCTCATAAAATGACTGTGAAATACCCTTGGGATCGTGGACAGTGCATTGGACTGTCTGACCTTCTGACCTCCTTCCTATCTAATCGTCCTTCCCAGGTACAACTTGACCTTTTTCTCTCCTCCACCACACTCCCTACCTGTGGCATTCCTCAGTACTCTACCCTTTTGCTATGGCTCTTCAACATCTATCTTGCCCCTCTTACCCACTTGATCTCCTCATTCTCTTGTCATTTCCAGTATTATGCAGATGACACACAGCTCTGCTTCAAGCTTCCTGTAACGCTCACCTGGTTCCCACGGAGGCGCGGCGTCGAAGGCGCAGAACTCTGAAGATGGACAGGAAGGGCCCCTCTATTCTGGCTTCCCTGGCTCGTTGGATACCCTCCTGTGCGTGAAAAGGGAGTATTACCAACTGTGGAACAATGCTCAAGCCTCCCACTCCCTTCCAACCCTCCACGATACCTCCTCCACGATTCCCCGTGAAGCCTCACCTTAGGGTTTGGAAGGATGAGCTCTCCATCCTGCTTCTGATGCAGGGGCGCGTTGAAACCCAGTTACTTCACTGGATTGAGGATTGATGGGAGTTCAGGTAAGCTTGACTGTTCAGGTAAGGCGCTGTAAAAGTTCTGTTCAAAAGTTCAAGCTTAATAATAATGTTCGTTGTCTAATTGCAGCAAGCGCTAATGCTTATGTCTTTTTCCCCTTAGGGGCCGGGGTTCGGAGTGCCGGAGATATGGCGCCGACCCGAAGTGAAACAGTTCTGGATGAGCGCTCAGGTAATGTCTTTGCATTCGCTCATTCAATGTCTTTGTCTTTTTTCCCCATAGGGGCCGGGGTCTGGAGATGCCAGGAAGCGGCAGGACCCGAAATGCAGTGGGAATAATCCAACAGGTAAGACTTAAAAGGAAACTGAGCTTTCCTTATTCCTTTTCTCCCTCTCACCTTTGTTCTTGTCTTTTTTCCTCTAGGCGCTGGGACGTAGCTGAATCCGGAAGATCGCTGCTGAAGATGGAAGCGCCTTGCAAAGGTGAGTAAAATGCAGCGCTGCAGCGATCAAAACGAAATGCCTTTAAAATGATGTCTTCCTTTTCAGGGCCGTTGGAGAAATGACTCTGGGATGCAGATTTAGCAGGTAAGGGCTTTTCTTCTCCTATTCTCTTCCTTTCTCCCCTTACAGGTGTCCCAGGGTGCTGGCAGGCGTGGCTGAAGTCAGGATGCAGGAGCTGACACGGTGAGCGTCCAGCTGCTAGGTGCAGAACAACGCGAAGCACGTGTGGCTGTTCGGGTGGGGTTTAAATAGCCTTGGAAGAAGTTCCTGGTATGTAGTCCCATTCAGGCCTCAAGAGGGCCTGGATGAAGCAGCAAGGTCTGCATCAGGTAAGTGTGCACCCAAGCACTTAAACACATATCCTCTTCTATGAGCCTGGCGCCTAAGGCGCCAGGACTGGGGTCCGCTATGAGCCTGGCGCCTAAGGCGCCAGGACTGAGTCCAAAGGGCCCCGACTTGGGCCCGCTGAGACTTCCCTGGGGAAAATGATGTCTGCCTCTGGGGTTGCTGGGCCCGGCCTGGCTCCTTAGAGGTAGGCATCATGACAGTACCCCCCCCTCAAGGCCCCTCCCAAGGTCTTTTCCTCCGGGGGTTTTGGTTTGTGCGGGAATCTTCGATGGAATCTTTGAATTAATTGTGGCGCGTGAACATAGTTACTGGGTTCCCAAGATCTTTCCTGAGGTCCATGTCCTTTCCAATCAACAAGATAGAAGAGTTTCGACTTAACTATCTTGGAATCTAAAATGTCTTTCACTTCGAATTCTAATTCTCCATCAATTTGGACAGGGCCTGGGGGCTCAGACAGTCTGGTTCCAGGTTGTACTGGTTTTAGAAGAGATGCGTGAAAAACGGGATGAATCCGCATGTTGGATGGTAAATCGAGTTTAAAGGCCACTGGGTTGATAATAGCTTTGATGGGGTAAGGCCCAATGAATCTGGGATTAAAAGTTCGTTGACCCTTGAGGGGTAGATGTTTAGTTGCTAGCCATACCTGATCTCCTACTTGGTAAGGAGGAGTTTTACTTCGGTGTAAATCAGCGTTTTCTTTATACTTTTTCTTGGCTTGCTGTAAGTGGGTTGTAGCTTCTTTGAAGGCTTGGGTTATTGTGGAATGTAGGTGATTTACTGCAGGCATCTCCAGGGTCAGAGGTGGATCTAGGTCAGAGGTCCGAGGATGGTGACCATACAGGGTATAAAAAGGAGTCTGTCCGGTTCCAGAATGCACTGAATTGTTGTATGCATATTCTGCAATCCAAAGGATGTCTTTCCAATTTAACTCGGATTGGTGTAACATGCACCGCAGATATTGCTCGAGAGTCTGATTGGTTCTCTCGGTTTGTCCGTCGGTCTGGGGGTGGTGGCTGGTGGATAACCGCACGTCTATTTGTGCTAGTTGGCAGCATTTCTTCCAAAAGTGGGAGATAAATTGACTTCCACGGTCTGAGACTAATATGGAAGGGAAACCATGTAACCGCACTATATTTTCCATAAATTCCTTGGCCAAGGTGGAAGCTGACGGCAATCCTTTTAAAGGGATAAAATGGGCCATTTTGGAGAATTTTTTATTTTTATTTTATTTATTTGCATTTATAAAGCGCACAGAACTGCCCTGGGGCATCGTGGCGCTGTTACAGCAGACTTAGTCATGAACACAAGCATAGGAATGTGTTTACAGATGTAAACCGAGTTACCGAGTACATTTCACATTGGTAATAAACATTGAGCTTAGAGGTTATGCTATGCTGTGGTTACAATGCAAGCATGAGAGTGCATGTGGAAGACTTTAGCGGAATAGGAGGGTTTTGAGGTTTTTACGGAAGGTATGGTATGATTTTTCGTTCCTTAGTGAGGTAGGTAAGGAGTTCCAGTTTTTAGGTGCGAGGTGTTGGAAGCTGGTTCCTCCCGCCCTGGATCTTTGAAACGTGGGGACATCAATCATGTTGGTGCGGTGAGCTCTGGTGGGTCTGATGGAGGCTTTCGGTGTGATTCTTTCTGCGAGATAGGGTGGGGCATCCAGGGATAGGCATCTATGTGTGATGGTCATGGCTTTGAAAAGTATGCGTTCCTTCACGGGTAGCCAGTGGGCATCTTTCCTTGCTTGCGAGATGTGTTCTCTTTTTGGAATGGACAGTGCTGCCCGGAGCGCATTGTTTTGCGTGATTTGGAGTTTTTTTAGGTTGTGGGCGGAGGTGCCTAGGAACAGGGCATTACAGTAGTCTAGTTTTGTACCTATAGTGGCTCTGGCGATGGACAGGCAGTTTTTGGCGGAGAGAAAAGGCTTGACAGCATTTATCATCTTGGTGGTAAGTGCCGAGGAAGAGGCTATGGCGTTGACCTGGCGAGACATAGATAGTGAGGCATCTAGGTGAACGCCTAAGGTTTTAACAGTCTTGGAGACTGAGATGGTGGAGTTGTCGATGTTGAAGGATTTGTATTGGGGGGGGAGTTTGTTGAGAATTTCATTGGTCCCTACTATGAGGATTTCGGTTTTGTCCCCGTTTAGGCAGAGGCCGTTGGCCGCCATCCAGGTTTGGATGGCTGTGTATATTTTGGTTAATGCTGTCGCATCTTCTTCGTAGGTCCCAGTTAGAGGGAGTAGTACCTGCGTATCGTCTGCGTAGTTGGTATACGCTATGTTACGACAGTCGAGGTCATTGAAGAGAGGAAGGGTGAATATATTGTAGAGAGTGGGGGCGGTGCAGGAGCCTTGTGGGACGCCGCAGTGGATGGTGGTAGGGGTTGCCGAGGCAGTGTCTGAGAAGACTTTCATGAGTCTGCCATTTAGGAATGAGGCCACCCATGCAATGGCTTCCGGGGAGAAGTGTGCTTCATTTTTTAGGTGCATGCCTAGGATATCGTGGTTGACAAGGTCAAAGGCGGCAGATAGATCCAGTAGGAGAAGGAGTGCCGGTTTGCCTTTATCCATAGTGTCAGCAAGCTGTATTTTCAGATCAAGTAGGGCTGACTCAGTTCCGTGACCTGGTCGGAAGCCTGACTGTCTTTTTCCTAGGATATGGTTGGTTTCGAGATAATCCTGGATTTGTGTGTAGGCCATTTTATCCAGTATCTTGAGCAGGAAAGGCACAGTGGTGATGGGCCTGTAGTTGGTAGCTACTTCAGGGTCGAGGGTGGTTTTTTTTAGAAGCGGGCGCACCCAGGCTTCTTTTAGACTGTCAGGGACAGTGTTGGTTTTGAAAGAGGCATTAATGAATGATTTAAGGAAAGGGGCGAGTGCTTCAGTGCAGTCTTTGATCAGGCTGGCGGGGCAGGGGTCTCCTTTACAATTGGATGGTTTGATCTTGTTCATTATCTCAATAACTTCGTGTTCTGTGACTTCCCTGAATTTGAACGGGGTAGTGGGGGCTTTGGTGGATGTGGTTCCCGAACTAGGGGTGGGCATGTGGCTCGTGGTGGTGGGAGATTTGAGGTGCAGTGATAGGTTTTTGTGGTGCTCCTTAATTTTTGTTTGTAGGAGTTCAATTTTATTTAACAAGGCAGATTGTATGGAGTTGCACCAGATTTGGTCTTTAACAATGTCTTGTGATTTGGTGGCCGGTGTGGTGAGTTCGTTGAAAATGGCGAAGAGTTCCACTATTACGAGAATCGTGTTGTAACCACCACAAGGAGGCAGGTCAGTTATAAAGTCCATTGACAAGGTGTGCCAAGGTGCTGGTGGAATGTCCAAAGGTTGAAGTAGGCCGGCTGGCCTTTTCTTTTGACTCTTATTTTGGGCACAGATTCCGCAAGACAACACAAATGACTTTATGTCTTTTCTCCAAGAAGGCCACCAGAAGTGGCGTTTGATCTTTTCTTCTGTTTTCGCGATACCGGGGTGTCCTTCCATTAATGATTCATGATGACAGGTAATGACAAGTTCCTGCAATTCTTTACTTGGCAGAAATAACCGCTCTTGGAAGTAGGGTAAATCATCCTTAACAGTGTAGTGAGGACCCTTTTGACTCCATTCCAGTAAGGCAGAAGAGTCAAAAAGTTGTTTTACTTGAGCTTGGATGTCCTCAATGGTTTGCAATGAAGTCAAGCCCACAATTCTTTGTTCCGGTATGATTGGCACAGGTTCTAAACTCGAATTGGGTTCTTCCATGCCTATCCGGGATAAGGCATCTGCCTTACCATTCTTGCAGCCAGGGCGATAGGTAATTACAAAATCAAATTCCGCAAAGAATAAAGCCCATCGGAGTTGTCGCGAAGATTGAGCTTTGGCCGTCTTTAAATACTGCAAATTTCTGTGGTCCGTAATTACGGTGATGGTGTGTCTTGCACCGAGAAGATAGTGACGCCAAGCCTTGAAAGCTGATTTAATAGCCAGTAGTTCTTTGTCGGTAATTGCGTAATTGAGTTCAGGTGGAGAGAATTTTCTGGACCAAAAGGCTACAGGGTGTAGTTGGTTAGTTTCTGGGTCTCTTTGCGACAGGACAGCTCCCATGGCCGAACTGGATGCATCGGTTTCCACGATGTAAGGGAGATCTGGGCGCGGGTGCTTCAATACAGGTGCAGAGGTGAATTTAGTTTTCAGGTCCTGAAAGGCTTGTTCAGCCTCAAGAGTCCATTCAAAGCGTTTATTTTTCTTTAGGAGAGCTGTGATGGGTTGAACAGTTCGAGAAAATTCCGGGATGAACCTTCGATAGAAATTGGCAAAGCCAAGCATGCTTTGCACTCCCTTCACAGAGCTAGGAGATGGCCATTTGAGAATGGCGTCCACTTTCCGCGAGTCCATTCGGATTCCTTGAGGTGTCAGGATGAATCCGAGAAACTCCACTTCTGTGGTATGAAAAACGCATTTTTGAGCTTGGCAAATAATTTGTGCTGGCGCAATTTCTCAAGAACTGCCCTAACATGGTTTCTGTGATCAGATTCTGAGGAGGAATACACCAGGATGTCGTCAATATAAACGATGACACAAACATCGATAAGTTCCCGAAGAACATCATTCATGAAGTACTGAAAGGCGGCAGGTGCGTTGCACAAACCGAAGGGCATTACTTGATATTCGAAGAGCCCAAATTTGGTGCGGAATGCAGTCTTCCACTCGTCGCCCTCTTTTATACGTACCAGGTGGTAAGCTCCTCGGAGATCTAGCTTGGTGTACACACGAGCATCTTTTACTTGGTCGATAAGCTCAGGTATCAGGGGCAAAGGGTAACGATTCTTAATCGTTATCTGATTTAGGGCACGGTAGTCAATACAGGCCCTAAGGTCTCCTTCCTTTTTAGGTACGAAGAACAAAGCGGAAGAGACTGGTGACTTTGATGGCCGAATGAAGCCATTGGCCAGGTATTGATTCAAATACTGGCGCAAATGCAGGTTCTCAGGTTCAGTAAGAGCATAAATCCTACTACAAGGTAGTTGTGCATTGGGTACCAAGTCGATTTGGCAATCGTAACATCGATGGGGAGGTAAGGTGTTAGCCTGCTCTTTCTGAAAAACGTCTTGGAATTCTTGGTATTCAGATGGTAGCTGTACAGGGGTGGAAGTTACAGAGGCTAGACCCATAGCTGGATTCCTTGGGTAACAGGTTGGTTCACAATCAGGAAAAGTTATCTTCTTTGCTCGCCAGTCTATTCTCGGATTATGTGTTTCTAACCAAGGGATTCCAAGAAGTACTTGAAATTGTGGGGCCTTGATCACATCAAACACGATTGCTTCCCGATGTCCGTCCTGACCCACCAGAGTGATTTCAACTGTGGAATGCGTTACAGGCCCTGAGGCTATTTCGGTTCCATCAACTGTAGTAATTACATCTTGGGTTACTTTCGGGCGGAGAGGAAGCTTAATCCTGGAAGCCAATTCACGGTCTATGTAATTTCCAATAGCTCCACTGTCAATGTATGCTTTTATAGCATGCAACTGCTGAGGCTGTTTTGGGTTCACAAGCACCATTGGCATGACAAAATGCGAGGTCAAAGAGTTTGTTTTCAAGCTCGGCAAGCGGACCCCTACGCTTGTCGGGCTAGGTCGTTTCCCGAACCAGGTGTCAATAACTCGTTATCAGTGGCTCCAACCACCTTCTTGGGTGGTTTAACTGGACAACTTTGAAGAAAGTGACCGGAAGTTCCGCAATACAGACAAAGTTGCATTTGTCGCCTTCTCTCTCGCTCCTTCTGCGTTAATGGTCCTTTAACACTGCCAATTTGCATAGGTTCGGAAACGTCAGTACTCTTGGAGTTAACGTGGGTCTTGATAGGTGCTCTGGTTTCATACTTGAGCCGATCTGCTTTTCTATTTTGAAGTCTGTGATCAAGTTGAACCACTAAGTCTATGTAGTCTGCGCAGGCCTGGGGTGGATCTACTATCTGAGCTATAACATCTTTAAGCTCTCCGCGCAGGCCTCGATGAAACAATGTGATCCTTTTATTTTCAGGCCATCCGGTTTCCACAACTAGTCTATTAAAGGTGGCGATATAGGACAAAAGATCCTGATTACCTTGTCGTAAGGATAGCAGTTCGTTGTCAAGGGCCTGTCCCTGCGAGTGTCGAGCGAACAATCTTTCCATGCTGGCCTGGAAGCCCTGGAAATCCCGGAGAATGGGATCATCCTGATTTACCAATGGAATAGACCAATCGGCAGCACAGCCACTGAGGTAAGATAGTACAAAGGCTACTTTGGTCTGGTTGTTGGGGAAGGCCCCGGGCCTGCATAAAAAGTGTAAACGGCATTGGTTCATAAAAACGGCATTTTTCTTGGGATCCCCCGCAAAACGTTCCGGCGGGGCCAAAGGCATGTGTCCAGGTAGATTGATTTGTACCGGGTTATTCGAACCCATTGTTGTAGAAATATCTCCGGAAACAGGTAAAGGAGTGTGCTCTGCCTGGCCCTGCAATAACCTTTTGGCCAGATCATCAGTTCTTTCCTTGGATAGGATTAGTTCCCTTCTGAGAGCATTAGTCTCCTGGCGGGCTGAGTACACTTCTGCCCGTAATTCCCCTAAAAGATGGGCCAGCTGATCTGTCTCGGAAGTCTCCATAGCGCCCAGGTGGGAAATTGTGGTAAGGCTTCGCGTTCTGTAACGCTCACCTGGTTCCCACGGAGGCGCGGCGTCGAAGGCGCAGAACTCTGAAGATGGACAGGAAGGGCCCCTCTATTCTGGCTTCCCTGGCTCGTTGGATACCCTCCTGTGCGTGAAAAGGGAGTATTACCAACTGTGGAACAATGCTCAAGCCTCCCACTCCCTTCCAACCCTCCACGATACCTCCTCCACGATTCCCCGTGAAGCCTCACCTTAGGGTTTGGAAGGATGAGCTCTCCATCCTGCTTCTGATGCAGGGGCGCGTTGAAACCCAGTTACTTCACTGGATTGAGGATTGATGGGAGTTCAGGTAAGCTTGACTGTTCAGATAAGGCGCTGTAAAAGTTCTGTTCAAAAGTTCAAGCTTAATAATAATGTTCGTTGTCTAATTGCAGCAAGCGCTAATGCTTATGTCTTTTTCCCCTTAGGGGCCGGGGTTCGGAGTGCCGGAGATATGGCGCCGACCCGAAGTGAAACAGTTCTGGATGAGCGCTCAGGTAATGTCTTTGCATTCGCTCATTCAATGTCTTTGTCTTTTTTCCCCATAGGGGCCGGGGTCCGGAGATGCCAGGAAGCGGCAGGACCCGAAATGCAGTGGGAATAATCCAACAGGTAAGACTTAAAAGGAAACTGAGCTTTCCTTATTCCTTTTCTCCCTCTCACCTTTGTTCTTGTCTTTTTTCCTCTAGGCGCCGGGACGTAGCTGAATCCGGAAGATCGCTGCTGAAGATGGAAGCGCCTTGCAAAGGTGAGTAAAATGCAGCGCTGCAGCGATCAAAACGAAATGCCTTTAAAATGATGTCTTCCTTTTCAGGGCCGTTGGAGAAATGACTCTGGGATGCAGATTTAGCAGGTAAGGGCTTTTCTTCTCCTATTCTCTTCCTTTCTCCCCTTGCAGGTGTCCCAGGGTGCTGGCAGGCGTGGCTGAAGTCAGGATGCAGGAGCTGACACGGTGAGCGTCCAGCTGCTAGGTGCAGAACAACGCGAAGCACGTGTGGCTGTTCGGGTGGGGTTTAAATAGCCTTGGAAGAAGTTCCTGGTATGTATCCTTCCCCGACCACACCCGGTGGTGAAGTAGTCCTACAGGTAAAGTAGTCCCATTCAGGCCTCAAGAGGGCCTGGATGAAGTAGCAAGGTCTGCATCAGGTAAGTGTGCACCCAAGCACTTAAACACATATCCTCTTCTATGAGCCTGGCGCATAAGGCGCCAGGACTGGGGTCCACTATGAGCCTGGCACCTAAGGCGCCAGGACTGAGTCCAAAGGGCCCCGACTTGGGCCCGCTGAGACTTCCCTGGGGAAAATGATGTCTGCCTCTGGGGTTGCTGGGCCCGGCCTGGCTCCTTAGAGGTAGGCATCATGACACTTCCTTCCAAAACCTCTGCTTCCCACTCTCTCATTCCTAACTGCCTAACTGCTATTCAGGCATGGTGCACCGCTAACAATCTCTGTCTTAATGCTAGCAAGACAGAGATCCTTCTGATTGGAACCCCTACTCCCTGCCTCCCCCCTAATATCTGGCCGCCCTCTTTGGGTCCTCTCCCCTCACCTTCCTCTGAGACCAAAAACCTTGATGTAATCTTTGACTCATCTCTCCCCTCACATCATGAACGTTGCCAAGAATGCCCACTTTGAGTTTCACCTCTTTAGTGCCATTCTCCCCTATCTCACCATCCCCCAGAAACTCAATGTCTCCAGAGCTGTGGTCCTCTCTAGACTGGACTACCGTAGCAGCCTCTTTCTCAACTTGCCTCTTTCCTTCCTTCACCCCCTTCAACTAATTCAGAATAGGGCTGTAAAACGTATCCTTGCCTCAAGCCCAGGGACTGCATCTCTCCAGCCCTAACATTTCCCCAATGGTTCCTGGTTGCTGGGAGGATCACATTGAAGACCCTTTGCATAATCCATAAGGCTTTCTGGGGCCTGGGACCCCTCTATAGCCAACTATCTCTCCCTAAATGCCTTCCTGCCAGTGCCCTTAGCTTCATGTCTCTGCAGGACAGACGTTTTTTCCAAGACGAGAGTGGGCAGTCGATCTCTCTCTTTGGTAGGTGACTCTCTCTGGAATAGACTCCCTGCCCCTCGGACTTGAACCAGACCTGCTTAAGGTCCAGAAACTCCTCAAGATCCAGCTTTTCTCTACCTCTTTTCCTCTCTCCTTCCTTGCTAATTCCACTCCTGCCACTGTGACTGGTGGCCTGGCCTCTTGAGTCTTACAGTTAACCAAGCCCTCTCTGTCAAGTCTATACCAGCACTCCCCCTTTCAGCACTGCCCTCCAGGGCCCCCCTTCTAGACCAGCATCCCTCTTGTGCCTGATCCACCCCCCACCCTCACACTTAGTCGGTGATCCCCACCTACGGTACCCCCTGGCACTTACCACCCCCTAGGCTCCCCCAGCACTTGCCCAGCCGTTAAGCCAACCCTACCCTCTCCAGCATAGTATGCATCTCCTCCTCCCCTGCACCCTCCTATTTTGCTCTTCTTGTCACTGCACTTGCATGATCCAAATGTCACATGGTCTATAAAGAACGTTATCATTGTATTATTGTTGTTTTGTTTTGCTATTTCCCCTGTTCCCTCCCCTTTTTGCATTGTGGCACCTGGTAACACCTTTGCTGTATAGGCACCTTATAAATATTCAATAAATAAAATAAATACATTTAAAATAAGTATTTTAACATTTTCTGTTTTCCTTTTAAGTCACATTTCCTTTAATGTTACATTTAATACAATGTGTGTACTTTAGATGATATTACTTGGCCTCTTTCAAATGGGTTGCATTGAAATGGTTTTCACTGAAATGCATAAAGTAAAATAGGTGTACGATAGGTGCAAAAAAGATCAGAAAAATCAATCCAAGGAACCAATAATGGAGTTTACGAAGTGCAGGGAACATAGTTTTAATACATGCAAATTACGGTGGGGAGGTTCACTCAGCTCCGTAGAACTGAGAACTGAAAACACATTTGATCCGCCCACATTGAGTTACAGTATTTAAGGACAAAAACCCCACAAAATTAGAATACATTACAAATATCAAGTACATGTTAATCCCACGTTTCCTACTGGCTCCCACCTATACAGAAATCTAAACACAATATACATAATGTCCCCTCATTGCTGAGTACATCACCTGTGACCATCCTAATTGCAGCCCCCTATGAATGACCAAATTGTGATGTTAGCAGAAAATACTTCATCCTGATTGGCTAAAATTAAACATGTAACATCTACGAAAATGGCATACCATCACTGATCAAGACAAGTTCATGTAACATCTGATGTGCAGTTCCACCGAAACGACCCAATCATGTAGTGTGTGTGAACAGTGAAGTCAACAAATTAGACATAGCAATATCCTCTCCCCTGAGCTCAACCAATTTGGCAATCCCATGCAGTTCTCAGACCTTGAAGTAGTTTACTTCTGCAACACTTTTTTGCAACTCCCATGAAACATGTTGCTATCCGTAGCACATATTCTTCTGGCTATCTCTTGGGAAACAGGTGTCTCCATAAAAAACGGAAGTTAGGCTGAGCTCCTTGGAAATAATGTTCTCATATTTATTTGTGCGACCACGCCATTCTATTTCAGACACAGTTGTCTCAACACTCCCTCAAGGGCAGTATGACCATGATCTAGTTTTGACGCTTTGGCAATGCCTTCACCCAAGGCTTCATTCACACCAAAGATGTCCTTCGCAACTATTGTATTTTATATATTATCAAGAACAATAACCGTTATTCTACATTTCACAAAAAGATCCTGAGAAACGGTAAGCCCTGCGACAACAACTAATATCTCTGCTGCATCTCACCCTTCCTCCGAGGACCTTTGCATGCTGAATACTCTCTGGGGGAAACAGGAATAAAGTATAATTACATGGAAAGACAGTGCTCTAAATAACATAAATCTACACACTTTAATTAGGCGTATATCAAAATGGCAGGACCCTGGCTATTGTGCCAAGAGGCCCTTATGCTAATAGAAACCAGTAACAATATATTTGCTGTACAGCATTCCACCACATGCTGCCTGTTTTTTACACCTTTACAAGCATTCATGTACATTCTTGCTGCCATGCACTTGCATGGTGGGAGACATTTAAGATCCGCTTTCAAAATTGAATAGTTCAAACCCGGAATCCCGGGTAACCCGGGTTTGAATTCTACTAGCTGTCAAAAACGAATGCAATTGAATAGAGCAGACTATCTGCAGAGAATTGCATTCATATGCAATCTCTTCCATGCAAAGTTTGTGGGTTTCCAAATGAATCCCTCGTGTTTTGGACCACTTGGTAAATACAGATATTCTGACTTTTGTGGAACGTGTTTGTTAAAATAAAATGTGTTTTTGCTTAAGACAAACATAAATCCTTGTACACATCTAAAGCTTTTTGATGTGAATATGATTTTTCAGCTGAAATACTTGGAAGTGGCTACATTTCATGCACTTCCTTATGATGTTTCTCTCCCCTGTGTGTGGAGCCAGATAGAGCTGAATATTAGCTTGCGAGATCATGATTTCATTATTTCCGACAGAACAATGCATCACGCTGCAACTCACCTCTCAAGCCAGATTCGCAATTTTGGTGTGTGCTCAACCTGCAATTTTGTTCACAGTCAGACTGTCAGAGTACATGCATTTCCCTGACAATATTTCAGCTTTTGATTGTAACGCTGTCACTTACTGCTCACAAATTACATTAATTCAAGATGCAGATTGGCATCTGCAGTCATTACCACATCACCTCTTGCCATGTATGTGATTTCTGAAGTGCGTCAGCACATGAAAGGAATTTGGAGAAAGAGATATAGATGGAGATATATTGAAATGTGGAGACAGGGCTATAATTTGCTGCAAAGCTTTTTGCCTGTGCCAATATCAGGGAAAGATATTAATGCTACAGAGATTTTGTAATGCTCTCTTATAGGGAAGAGTGGATGAATGTGCTCTCTGTACAGGAATCAGGTTTTTGCAACAACAAAATATGGTAACATACCAAAACATCTGGGCCTTGAATTATTTATTCAGACAGTTATATGTAGCTTACGGAGATTTCGCAAAGGATTTCGACAGTGTTGATAGAGGCAGACTCTGGTTAAAACTAAAAGATTGGGAATTGAAGATGATCTTTTGATCCTAATTAAACTCTTCTGTTTGGAGTCATTGGTGATAGTAAGATTAAGTCAGGAGGGTTACATCACAGGCTATATCGAGACACACAATGGCCTAAAGAAAGGCTGTGTCCTCACGCTGGCACTATTTAATCTTTTTGTGGCGGACCTGGGGACTATATTAGAATCATGCCGGTCCTTTCCGCAGAAAATAGGGAATAGGTGGATAAGCTTGGTAATATACGCTGATATCACCATATTGCTTGCTTGGACACCAATTGGAATGAAAAGGACTTTGACTGTGCTGTACTCTTATTCGGAAAGGAATGTGTTGGAGGTGAATAAAGAAAAGACTAAGATCATGGAGAAAGGTTGTCGGAGAAAGCCCAGTAATTTTCTTTCAAAATGAGACGGCAAACCAGAAGGGAAAGTTGGGGCCTATGTTTATTTGGGCGTTCTTATCATCCCGACCTGGTGTATCCAAGCAAATTAGTAATACAGCTCTTTGTATGTTCGGGATGGTAAGAAAACTCACTGTGTCTAGTGCTGGATCATCTATAGAAGCCCAAATATGGTTTACCGTCCTAGCATTGTACTTGGGCTGGAGATTATTAAGGATATAGAAAAAAAATGGCTTTAGATCTCAGGAGGATGTATATGGCGTTGTGCATTGGGGTTTCCACAATATATTCCGGTTGAGTTTGGTATACTCATGTGCTATTCTGGGCATCACACTACATTCAAGAATAAACTCACCAAAAAAGCCCTTGAATGAGGCTGTATTGTACATTTAGAATGCCTCCAGGGGAAAAGTACTTTCCTTAACATTAATAAGTCATTCCTGTATTGATATTATGGGATAATCCTGTTATGGAACATTTTGGAATGAGACTCTGATTTAACCTTTTACCTTCCCTGATTAGAGCGGGCGCTAGGATTTGGAAACTATTAAACATCCCTTACTGACTCTCCGGAATTGTGTACAGTATAGGCAAAATAATATGGCACAATGGGTAGATTAGGCTGGAGCGGCATTCAATAGTATCTGTGGAGCTCTATTTACAATATGTTCTCTGGTACAAGCTGCATTTAATGTGTGGACTTTGCAGTAAATACGATTGAATCAGAGAAAGTTAAAGGTGATGTGTTAGGTATTGAAGCTGCTCAGGATAATAGAGGTTAGCTCTGTCAGAGTATTAAGGTGCTTAATATAGGGATCAGAATCCTGCGAGGAAATGGGCAATTAAAAAAAGTGCACAATCAGCCTATGATCAATATTATCCAATGAGAACCTAGCACAAATGATCACCGTGAAATACATTAAAACCCCTTCCTTTAGAGTGAACACAAGTGTATATGAGCTTTTAGTTATTTGTTGCTCGTCAATCAAGTGCAATATTTAGTATGTAATGGGCAGCTGCCATAGACCAAAAAACAAGGAGACACTGGGGGTCATTAAGAGTTGGGCGGTAAGGGATACCGGGCACCGGTACAGAGACCGGTGCCGGTAATCCCTTACTGTCCAATTCCGAGGTCCCTTAGCGGGAACCGTAAAGGAGGTGTGGTCTGACCACACATCCTTTCCGGGTCCCGCTAAGGGACCAGGGCGCTAATAATGGGCCTGCTATTCGCGGGCCTGTTATTAGAGCCTTCCCCATTCCCATTGAGCCCTGTAGGGGCCGCACAGGTCGGAATGTCCAGGTAAATCCCCATTCAACCAGACCGGTGCCGGACCCGGTATTGGAGGCAGCCATGGCAACATGGCAACAATAATGTCTGATTGTCTATTCTTGTCCAAGACATAGCATACCGAACAAGATTGTGATGATCCTTAATAAGAGCAGAAGAGGAATGGAGCAAGTAGTGCTCGATGAACTGGATTAAGCAGAGATGTAATTTGAGTCTCATAACCAAACCTGAGACTCTGGGGCGCCACTTGTCCCTCCAACCAACATTGAGTCCAATAGAAATAAATAAAATAAATAGGGCCCATGGGTACTGTGAAAAGAAAAGCAAGAAGGAGGAACGGAGGGAGGAAGGAAGGAAGGAAGGAAGGAAGGAAGGAAGGAAGGAAGGAAGGAAGGAAGGAAGGAAGGAAGGAAGGAAGGAAGGAAGGAAGGAAGGAAGGAAGGAAGGAAGGAAGGAAGGAAGGAAGGAAGGAAGGGATCCAAACAACAGATTGGAACACAAGTAAATTGTAAACCTCCTTGTCCAATATTTGGTAACGTGGATGGAATGGCAGGCTTATCTCTGCAAGATCTTGGGTCGTTTGTTAGTTGCAACACAGCGAAAATACAATTATTACCCAATGATAAAAGGGACTGTCCAGTCAAGATTGTATACAAATAGGTACTTTATTATTATTACAAGAGATAGTTCTAGCACACTACAACCCACCCTGTAAAAGAACACAGCGGACAGACAGGGTCACGAAGCAAAGGATAGCACTCTGGATACTGACGGGGGGGTAGTCAGTTAAGCAATCAGTCTTAACTATTCAGAACCACAATGATCCTGGTGCTTGAGATGTTCTTGATGCTCGACAGCATCAAGTCGGTTCCAGGATGCTTTGCAGCTCCTGTGACAGAGTACGAGATGGTAGATAGCTGCGGTGATCAGGCGCCAGGCAGTTCGGCAAGCGAGGCTGGAGGGATGGCTGCCAGCTGGCCTACACAGTGGGTCAGGGTCAAGAATCGTTGTCTCTGTGCTGGTTGGCAGATCTGGAACGCTGGTTGAGGCATCTCAGATGGCTTTATTGACTGCAGCGTGAAAACAGTCAGTGGTACCTCGAAAATGCCCTTAAAAGATGGATGTTGCTTGATGCTTTTGTGGCACGCCTCCTAGCCTCTTGCAGGGTTTGTTGTGTCTTTTCAAGGCCGACATCCCAAAGCTGAGGAGAGTGCTTGCAGGCAACAGCCTTGTCCTTTTATCCAGAGACTATCTGACACTTCCCACCTAGGAAGCTTGCTGGCAGAATCTAGCAGGGCATTCTGTGGGCTGGCTGGGTACAGGTTCTAGAGTTTCTGGATGGGTCCTCTGGGTTTGGTATTTCCCTCTGTTCTCTGGGAGATGTTTAGGGGAGGGATCTCGCTTTCCTCTTGGAAATGCGGCCTTCCTTCACTGGCGGCAGATGTAAGCCAGATTGTACCTTGAGTTAGGGTCCAAATGAGTCCTTTGTCTTACTCCATTCAAAGTCATCTGATGATCTGCTAAGTGAGGAGTTCAGCCCTCTTTTAAAGCCAAATGGGCCCCAGTAATTGGTGCAGGCTAAGCCTCCCTTAATTAACCATCCTGGGTCCTCACCAATAATCTTCTGCTATGCGTGAGGTCAGAACCAGAGGAAAGGTAAGGGGTCCAACATATACTCCTAAGTCCCACCCATCTTCCTGCCTGTTGTAGATCAAATTGTCTCTCTGGTTAACTGAGCCATCTGTGGCTCTTGATCAGTGCAGGTCTCCCTTGAAGTTGCAGACCTCATGTCTCCCTTAAATCACATACTTCTCCCTCCGAAAGGGGTCCGCTCTGCAGGAGTTGCCTACGATACTAGTGCCCAGACATGCCATTCACTGTCCTTCATACAGAGAGGTGGGAACTAGCTTCAAGTTGACACATTGCATATGAAAGAGGTGTTAGCCCTGCCTTCCTGTTGCCTGTCCTGTGACCAATCCCCTTCAGTGGCTTGCCTTAATTACTTCTCATTAGTATGCACTGCCACCAGCCGAACTAGACAGTAGGGAGTCAGATCCATGGGGTCTTTCATATTTTAATTAGGCTGCCCATGGCTGAAGGAAGGTGTGCCTTCCACCTTCTTGAGATGCTTTGATGTACCGTGGCTGTCACATTCCAACTAAACATGATAGGGGAGGACGGCGTCTGTAGGCTGTGTCCTCCCAGAGTACATGTGACTATGCATTTCATGTGGTGGGCAGGTAAATGTGTGTGAAATGGCCTCACACATTTTCGAAGGTTGGTATCCGATCATTCATTTTCATTTTTAAAACATCAACAAGCCAAGGCGAGCGCACACTCCCCATGCGGTCAAAATCCTCACATGCCCCAGCCTCAATGTGTGAACCAACACCTTACTGAGGGTCTGGTTCGTCATCAAGCGAGAGTACCGGCTGAGGCCATCTGCATTTCCATGCTGGGTGCCTGACTTGTGCTGGATATGATATGATGATATGATGTGACATTTATAAAGCGCCTTTACACAAGTGTTTCTAGGCACAACAAGATAAGGAGGGGGAAACAAAGAAGGACTAAATAATGATCTTACTAGGCCTTTTGTCATTCATATCGTGCAAGTGCGGGAAAGAGGGGAAGGGGAGAAGTGCCAGCGTGGAGGGGAATGGAGAAGTGCAGTTAACTCACAAGTGCAGCCAGCGGGTGGCTCAAAGGTGGAGAGAGAAGGGACTGTAGAGTTGCAGATACAGACCATTAAATGCCGAGGAGCCCAGAGTCAGTGCAAGATAATGAGAAGGAGGAAGATTTCCATCACTAATACTTGTCGGTATATGGCTCAGCATAAAAGCTTAGGGTTCTCCGTTTGCATGGTCATTAACAATCACAGAGGCCTGTGGTGCATCTGGATCATACAGTGAGACCCAAAGATGTAGGATTTCATCTTTGTTATGGCCCACATGACCGCAAATGCCTCTTTTTCTATGACAGCCCATTTCCTTTCCCTTCAGAGTTCAGCTGTGCTTACAATGCTGCAATCCCAAAATCACAGGTGTCTTGTCTGGATAATGAATTCCTGACCATAGTCTGGCACTTTCAGAACTGGGGCTCTGCACAATCCATCGTTTTCATTCTGAAAGGAGGATTGACAGGTGGTGGTCCAAGTTACCTTCTATGGTATCTTCTTGGTAGTTACATCATTCAGGGGCATGGCAATGGTCCCAAACCCCCTGATAAATGACCGGTAATACCCAGTGTTTACTTTGAAGAGTACAATTCTGGAGTCCAAGGAGAGTCTGGTGAATCGGCTGAATTAGACAGAGAATCTGAATCCAGTTGCCCGAAGTTTGGGCTTTGTCCCTTGTGTCCTTTAACACTCTGGGCAATGGACACTTGTTCAATAATGCCCACCTGTCTCTGACACTAAGGAATCATTGTATTGTACCCTTCAAGAGACTTGTTTGTGTGTAACTCCCTGCTTTGATGGCTGCTCCTTTTTCAGGCCACCCATCACGGGGAAAGTGGGTGTACCTATGGTGGGCAACTTACTTTAGTACATTATTGCCCCGATATTACTGTGGCGAAACACATTGATGGTTCTTTTGGATGCATGGCGACGCATATAGTGGTCTGGTCCGGGGGGAAACTGAATATCCTTATTGTCAATTTATAATGCCATTAGAGGATGTGCACTTTAGAAGTATTGTCTACCCGTATTATGGCTCTTGGGGCAGGTTGGCATGAAGGACGTGGTGTCTAGGGGGTCATATACTCCTGTCAGGAGACCTGAACTCAGAATGTATCAGGGGCATGATAGGGGAAGTTGAAGAAATGGGCAGTTTAAATTTTTGCCAAAAATTGAAAAATGGGAAAATGTGGGATGATGGTCTTATGAGTATGGATTTGAGAATATTGAATGGGTCAGTGTTAAGTTAAGCCCCCCCACACCCTACTTGGACAAATGGGGTGAGATAATCTACTATAGATTCTATCTATTTAGGATTGGGCATATTCCACAACTGTACTCGATTAGAAATCACTCCAACCCCTTTAAGTGATCATGCCATGCTTTCTGCCAACTTTAACGTAAGGTTGGGAAAGGGGAGGGATCAGCACTAATATAGTTGCACAGCAATTATTTTCAATAACAAGGAAATTGCCTAAGCTTGTCAGTCGTTTTGGTATTACGAGTAAACACACATGTCTTTGTTCGACTCTTGTGCCATTCAATAGTTGACCGCAGTGTAGTCCTCAGTGTAGATCATTTTGAATGTATTGTTGGGGGAGTAATAACTGACTGCACTAAGGGGAATACTAAGAGACAGTTTTGCCTTATGAAACAACGGCACGTATATAGCAAGGAATTAGTCATTCATAAATGATAATTGAGATGCAAGATGAGACGGAACAGTAGTGACTTGTCTATGTCCCATACTGAAAATCAGAATTGTGTCTGACACGTTCACTCACGGTATAAGAACTGGTTACGTGCCTCACAGGTTGACAGGTATCAAAGGGATGCAGAGTCCATGTTAACTGCCTTAACCAATACACAGTTCAAGGCCTTCTGGGCACTGATTCTTAACATAGACATGCCTTATGTGGCTAGGTTGGTTAATGCCGTCTCTGAAGAGGATTGGATTAGTCATTTTGAAAGCCTGTATGCACCCTCAGAATCTCCAGATGTAGAAGTACTACTGGTGGGATGATATCATTTAGACCGATATGACATAGACATAAGCCCAGAGTGTACCCTGAGAATAATCAAGCACATTAGCACGTCTCGGGTTCTGGGCCGAAACCAGCTGTCGAATTACTTATTTTAATCCAGCCCTAATAGGTGGGCAGAGGCACTATACATGATGTTTAATGACATCATTGGATCTGGCCTGTTCTCTTCATCATGAGGCACAGCGCGTATCATCCCTATTTTCAAGAACAGTGTTAGATCCCTCCCCTGCAATTACAGACCTATAGCTATAATAGATGCCAACTCATCCTTGAACATCATGAGTCTTTGGCGTCTGGACTGGAGATAATCTCCCAGTGGCAAACGGGTTCCAGGAAAAACATGGGCACTGCATTTAACTGAATTGTACTTAAGTGTATCCAACATTCTGCGTGGGCGAAGGGTGGGAATTCTGTTTACTTAGCATCTGTGGATCTTACAGCGGCTTTTGACACCGTCAATCGTTGGTTACTTTGGCATAAGCTACACAAATGGAGGATACCATGTGGTTTTCTAAGGCTTATAATGGACTTGCATGAACACTCTTTGGTCAGAGTCTGCCCGAACCAACAAGTTCTGCTGTCTCTGTCAATTGTCATGTTTAGAGGAATGAGGCAGGGGTGCGTACTTGCCCTCTGCCTTTTCATACTATACATGGCAGACATTCGAACCTAGTTGAGGCCAAGGGCATTGGCTACCCCAAAAATCCATCATATGAGCCCCATGTGGTTATCTTATGCTGACAATGATCTAATATTTGATAATATGCCCATAGGGCTACAACATCTACTGACTGGCTTCTCTAGCTTTACTAAGGACCATTCCCTATGCATTAACACTCTCAAAACAAAGGTTAATGCACTAACTCGGTACAGGAAAAAGGTGTAATTTAAGTGGTACATACAGAGGAAATGCGTGGAGAGAATTGAATCTATTTTATATCTTGGCTTCCGCATTAATTTCCAAAATACTAAATCCATTATATGCTCCCGTCTATGTGACAAGGCCATACAATGGACTACTGTCTTGGACAGATTTGTACAAAAGACACTTTTCATAATGAACTAATCACACATGCATCATACACTTATCAACTTACTTGCTAAGAGTGACAAACTTTACCTCCTGTTATACCACCTGTGGTAAAATGTGTTACCTCTTTTGACACACTGGTGCTCTTCCCTGTGTTTTCACACCCTCTTTGTCGTTGAATATGCTTAGACACAGAAAATGCAACCCCATTGATTCAGTTTTAAAATACTTTTATTTTATATCCACTATTGTTTGAGAACAGGTTATGCGGTATGAACATTAATACAAAATAGCACCTCTACATTAGATTACATGATCAGCTATGTTCATGACAAAACATCTGCATTTATTATCTTACCCAGACCGTGGGTCCTGAGGCAATTGGCAGAATATACAGTCTAAGAGAAGAAACAAAAACAAAAGCACAACAGCATGCCAACTTTCTTTTTCTCTGCTTACACTTCAGTGTTTATCATTTTCAAATGCTAAAAAACACTGTTCATAAAGTGACCACTTAATCCTGACTGACTGACTGAGAAGATAAGCTCACTTATTCACACATGCTCCTCAATTTTGACAAATACTCACTTCCAGTATGTAAGACTTCTGCGCAGTTATCATAGGAATCCCCTCTCTGAAGAGAATTATCAGCACCCAGGAGTAGCGCAAATTCCACAGTGCTCTGCCACCCATGAAGGACACAGTTCAAGGCCCCACCTTCCTGGAAGATCTTGCACTGCATGATTCTGCCATCTGTTGGCTGCTTCTCTGCCCTTCTGTCAGCTGCACCCCTGTTCTTCTCTGAACCACGTTTGCCCTCACCTCTCCTTTCTCCTGAATTTATATATTATCCCTGTCACTCTAACTAAAACCTGCCTATTTTTCTGATGTATACACATCATCCGAGCTGGTTTCTCTGGAAGCATAACTTTATGAAATGATTTGTAACAATCATTTCCTCTGGTACAATGGCGTTTTTCACCAGAGCACATCATTTCCTTGACAGTTTATGCAATGAATCACAGCCCGCAAACTGCCTGCACATTATAATGCTACTGTAAAACAGCACATTACTTGTGCCTTTCCATCTGAAGCATTTTGCACTGCTTTGTTAAAGGTAAATTATCAATTAATGGGAAAGTGTTAGTTGGTTAATCTGGGTTAATATATGTATACGGTGCTAACTGGACAGATTACCTATTCACGCTGAAGTGTATCTTTTTAAAATGTGCTTAATGTGCATTTCCATTTGCTGTCTGTATTTTTCTATTCAGTTTACTGCCTCCTCTGAATATAATGGCATGTCCCACTTATTGCCCCTCATATACAGTACCCCTACATCTTCAGTATCTCTCCCTACACATCTGCAGTATCTCTTCTCCTATAGTCCTAACACCATTTGACATCTTATTGTGAGGCAGTACCATTATGGCAGTGAATGGGAAATGCAGATCCCATGCTAACACAAAAGCCAGATGCATTGGCTTTGATAATGCGTGTTACTGAATTCCCCTGTGTGTGTCAACAGATGCATTGAATTGTTGACTTGAAAAGAGGCTGGCTTTCCATTAAAACACACATCCTCTCTGAGACGTGACAGGAAACGTAGGAGACTTCGTCTGGATGTGGTTATCACATAAAAGGTTGCTTGAGGCAAGGCAGCCATGAGTATACATGTCTCCTGCCTAACCTCAACATGATTGTGAAGCTTCAAACGCCAGAAGTTAAAGTTATAATCAGGGATTAAGTCCTCAAAATTAAAGTGGGGGGACTCCTCAACAAACGCAATGGGATGTGACATCAGCAGAAATTAGCATATCAAGGTGAAATATCCACATTTCATTAAATGTGCATTCATTCATTGTATAACCACCCAAATTGTACAGGACGAATGGCATTTGTCTTTGCCTGTACCATCGACTGAGTACAGACTTTATTGCGTGGAACTGCGGATGCTGCAAAACCAGATTGCAGAATTATTGAAGATGATTATTGTGAATGCACTGGCAGCACTGCTTGAAATTGGGTTACGAGATGCGGCAGATAACAGGTGTGGGAGAATTTCCTTTGCCGAATGGGTGGTCCTTGGCCTGCAATGTTCTTTGCAGGTGAAATATATTTTCACACATTTCAACAGAGATACTTTCTTTAATAAAGGATAAAGTCTTACAATGACAAAAAATGTATCAGAAAAAAACAATTATTTGTATTTTTAAGAAACATCCCGATGACAGTATTAAAACAAAAATTGATTTCCAGCTAAAAGTAATCAATCTCCTTAAATGTAGCAAACTTTAGAAAAAAATCACGAAAAAAGGCATTGGCGCTAGACAGTCTGGAGCATTGGTAGGTGATGGCTGGCTACACACTTGCATATTTTGAGTTTTTACGTGTGTATCTGGCATGCTATGTTGTGATGCACAGTTTCATGATACTGCTTTATTCTGTTAACAATAATCTGTACGTTCCGATTTTACTTGTCATGAAGTTTGTGATGTCTGGCAGGAATGTCCAGATTTCTCTGTGACATACATTTAAAAACTATTTGACGTCTGCTCTGCTGACTGGCTCATCACCCTGCAGAAGATAACGGCGAGTGCTGCAAGGGCTGACTCGTTCTGTGAACATGTTTAGCAGCGCAGCCTCAACGTGGCGGGTCTAACTTGTCTTTTATTGTTTTGACATAATCACATTCTGTTAAAGAAAATGGCTCTGCTGTAAAGTTGTTAGTAATTGAAATAAATCGTTTGTAGTGACATGAGTAAATCATAAGAAAGGGGGAATAGCGCTCGTCGAACCAGTGTTGTTTCAATAAAATTATATAAAGAAAAACCCGTAAGGAGAGCACATACCATTTGCAAAAACTGATTTCTGAGCTCAATGATTTTATAATCAATTTACTCGACATCAGATTTATGGACATCAGAAAGACGAAACCTCAGCAACAAGTGTATTATCAATATCATTTAATAGGAAATGTAAAATATATAAGAACTTGTTTTTACATAATTGATTACCAAGGTGTGTCATGTCTATGTATAGTGTTAACATGTTATGTTGTTTGGTTTCTGCTAGAAATATAGTATTCAGATTTTTTTTTATTTTTATTTAGCACTTCATACTAGATAAGCCCTGCTTTTAAGCATCTAATAGATTTAATTAGTAACTACCTTCATGGGTTTATTGTCATTCCATCGACAGCCAAAGCATCGAATGCCATACCATCTATAAAAAAAGCATCTAAAAAAAGCATCTAATGCATTTAACAAAAAATAAATATTGGGGTGGTCCGCCCCAGCCCCCCTTTTTTGAACCTTTAAAACCCATTTTTATTAAACTAAACCTTTTACCATCTTAAAAAAAAAATGCATTTGATGCTTTCTTTTTTTTAGATGGTTTGGCTGACGATGCTTTGGTTGTCAATGCAATGACCAGATACCCCTTGATGATAATGGATGTATCTACTTCGTAAGTAAAGTCTAATGCATGCTTGAATAGAAAACGTGACAGTGCAAGTTGCATATGTATATTAGAAGCAAGCAATTTCACTTGCTTTGCTTTCAAATGTATGATGTTTCAATGAAGGCCATCTCTTGCAAGCCCATCGAAGAGCAGCTATTTCAGTGCAAACCGTCTCAGGACTTTCCCTTCACTTCACTCTATGTCATGTTTCATTAGTTCCTCTTTTGGGTTTGCATTTCACTAGGTATTGTTTATAACAGTATTCCCGCCTCCCAAGTAAGGCCAGCATTCTATAATTTTTGTTCGCATTTAGGCATTCCCTGTTGATTACACGTACCACTGCAGCCTGTCTCCTGCTGTGGCAACGGCACCCACTTGTGATTCCGGGCCCTTTCTTCTGCAGAAATTCTTTGGTTGTTTGTAATTGTGATGGTGGCACTGTATTCTTGACTCTGCAGTAATCATACTTCTACCTCAGTGAAGGGGTGTCTCATTTGGGCTTTTCGCCTGGGCCTCGCTTTGCCCTACCTGCACCCACTTGTGCTCTGAAGGCAGCACACATTTTCTAGCTGCTTCTCTGGCTGATCCAGTTTGACTGTTCCTCTATGTTATGGGGGCACTATTACCTTTTACAGCAACAATTGTGTGATTCCACTTTGGCCTCGCCCGCGCCTCACCTTGCCCTTACTTGCACCACCATTTGCTCTTCATCTCCTTTCTGCTGATTCACCCAAGCCGCTCTGCAACACTATGGTGGCACCTTCACCTGTGCTCTCGCTGTTCCAAGTACGCCTTTTATGTACTGTTTGTTGTTGGTCACCACCAACTAAGAATTGTCTCTTCCGTGAGGCCCTTCACTGTTGAGAACACATTTCCGTTGGGCACCTCCAATTAATGAACTATCTCCTCTGTGAGGCCATTCACCATTGAGGAATTTTCATCTATCTGAAGATTTAAAATTCATTTGACCTTCACCTTCCAGATCTTCCTTGCATCTGTCCTGCTTGATTGAGGGCCTGACCTGGCCGGGTGGTCCTGAAGAGTCTGGATAGGGCACCATCTTCCCTATCTTTGGCATCCCGTGGCTGCTAGGCCACCTGGTGAGTTTCATTGTGCAGTTTCTCTCTGTTTGTTTTCTCTCCCCTTATATCCATGGTGCTCTCTATCTCCCCTATTTACTCAGTTACTCTATCAACTAACCTACCTCTCTGAAGCCCAGAAGGAAACGTTTAGGAATGCTCTCCTGGCTTCTAATCTAAGCCTGCCGATTGCTGACACCTACATCAATACTTCCTCCAGGAAGACTATCACCAACATCTTCTTTGTTGCCCCTCTCCAGATTTTTGGTCTCCCCATATGATCTATATCCTCTCTTCTTTCTCTTCTTCACCCATTAATAGTGCAACCAGATTGGAAGTACTCTTGGCATACTTCTCATCCTCTAGTTGTATCATGAAATCATAATGCCAATGTCATGGCCCAGGGTTCTCAACTTCCTTCTTCTTGCTAAGCATCTTGCATCTCACATTATTTGCCTTCCATCTCCTGCTACTCCTCCTGAGGCCTTCCCACTGACCTCTGCCACCTCTGACAGGCATACCACACCCCTGTACCTCTCTTGGGAATACCTTCAAAGGTGGCAACCAGCTTCAATTAGCTACCATGAATGCTCACTGTGCTGTTAAATACTCCTCTCATAACTGTCTCCTTCTTGAAGACTTGGACCTCGATGTCCTCGCCCTTACTGAGAATTGGTTCTAGGACAGCATTGCCACTACTCTTGACACGCTTCTTCCCGAGGAATATAAGATCCTCTCCAGGGCCAGGCCCATCCTGTCTGGAGGCAGAGTGGCCCTTATCTTCCTTTCGGAATGGGTGGATCTCACTTCCTGTCTCCTGACTTCTCCCACCAAGCTTCTCCTTCTCAGAGAATTTAACATCCACCTTGACTACCCTGAAGCAGCGATGGTACTCTTCCATGATCTCTCTGACTCTGTCTCCCTCACCATTCTTTCCTCCGGTTCGACCCACTCAGCCGGACACAACTTGGTTACACTCATCTCAGCAGATATCCATTTCTCTAACACTCTCACTACTCCCCTCTCCTGGTCCGACCATGCTCTCCTCTCTTCTCACCATGAGCTCCTGGGCTCTATGGCTGAGCCTCTGCCCGCACTGCCAGTCTGCCATCATTCGACCGATGAAACAAGTGTCAGTCACTGCTTTGACCACCACCTTCATCCCTCATCCTACTGCTGCTACTGATTCTCCCACTGACATAGCCCTCACTAACCTTCACCACACCATCTCTAACACTCTTGACACCCTTGCCCTTGTCATGAGGAACCGCATGAAGCCTGCCTCCAAGTGCAACAGCTTGTATGATTCTGATCTAGCCTCACTAAAATGAAAGTGAAGAGTTGCTGAACAGAAGTGGGACTCCAAAGCAAATACCGTTTCTCCATCTACTCCAAAAAGAGGGCCCACATCCAAACCTGCATCTCTGGAGCCACGAACAACACGGCTGAATTGGTCAAAATCTTCAAGGAACTCGACAATCCCACTGCAGTCTCCACCTCCCCTCTTCCTTCCCAGGCCCTCTGTACTGCACTGGCCTCCCATTTCACAACTAAAACACAGGACATCCTGTTCTCACTTACCTTTGCCCCCTCCCCCCTTCCAATCCTCCACCTACCCTCAGGGCCTCCCTTTGCCCACCTCTCCACCCACACTCTCCTCCTTCCTGCCCCTCGCATCTGACAAGGTCTCCAAAGTTGTCCGCTCTATGAAAGTTTCCTCCAAACAGGTGCTCCCCTGCTCCTCTAGAACTATTAAGGACAACATCCAGTCTCTCGCTCCTACCTTACCTGACTTCGGTAAAACTCCTTTGTCATTGGCTCCCTTTCCCCACCCCTCTGGGAAAAAATCCTCCTACTCTTTCTATAGATTCTCCCACGGACATAGCCCTCGCTAATCTTCACCTCTTCATCTCTAACACCATTGACACCCATGCCCCTGGCATGAGGATCCGCATGAAGGCTGCCTCCAAGTGCAACAGCTGGTAATATTCTGAACTAGCCTCACTAAAACGAAAGTGCAGAGCTGCGGAACAGAAGTGGCAGACTTCGGGCACACCCACTGACAAACTGACCTGTTGCCTGCTCCAAAGCAAATACTGTTTCACTATCCGCTCCAAGAAGAGGGCCCACGTGTAAACCTGCATCTCTGGAGCCATGCCACCAACAGCACAACTGAATTGTTCAAAATCTGCAAGGAGCTTGCCAATGCTACTGCAGTCTCCAGCTCCCCTCTTCCTTCCCAGGCCCTCTGTACTGCACTGGCCTCCTATTTCAGAACTAAAACACAGGACATCCTGTACTCACTTAGCTCTGCCCCCTTACCCACTCCTCCACCTGCCCTCAGCCCTCCATTTGCCCACCTCTCTCCCCCCACACTCTCCTCCTTCCTGCCCATAGAATGACTATGGGCCTCATTACACGGTAGGCGGTGAGCCATGGCGCTATTAGCGCCATGGCTCATGCCGGTAAAATACCGGCACCGCCTTGGCGGAAAGGGGATTTACCGCCCCATTCCAAGGTTGGAGGGGCGGTAAATCCCCTTTCCGGCATTGCCCTTCCCCATTCCCATTTCTGCTCCATAGGGGTCTATGGGAATGGCGAAGGCGCTAATTACGGCACCGCAATTTTGCGGTGCCGTAATTAGCTCCGAGGTCCCTTAGCGGGTTGGATTTTAGCGCCTACAAAAAGCAGGCGTTAAATCCCCCAACCCGCAAAGGGACCTCGTAGTAAGGCGGTAAGGATTTACCGGTACCGGTATTTTACCGGTACCGGTAAATCCTTACCGCCATCCGTGTAATGAGGCCCTATGTCTCCAAACTGTTCTGCTCTATGAAAGTCTCCTCCAAATAAGGGCTTCCCTGCTCCTCCAGAACTAGTAAGGACAACATCTTGTCTCTCACCTCTGCCTTACCTGACTTCTTCAACCACTCATTTGCCAATGGCTCCTTTCCCACATCCCTCAAGCACTCTGTTCACCCTCTCCTAAAAGAAATATCTGCTGACCCTTCCTGCTCAGCTAACTATTGCCCTATCTCCACTATTCCCTTTCTGGGCAAACTCCTGGAGAAGTTGGTAATCTCCCAACTGATCCACCACATCAAACTTGTGGGCTGCCTCCACTACCACCAGTCTGACTTCAGAGCATCCAGAGGCACAGAAACGACTCTCCTGAACACCCATTAAGACCTGCTCTCCAACCTTGATTCCAACTCTCCTGACATTCTCATTCTCCTTGATCTTTCCTCTGCCTTTGATACGGTCAATCATCCTCATAAAATGACTCTGAAATACCCTTGGGATCGTGGACAGTGCATTGGACTGTCTGACCTTCTGACCTCCTTCCTATCTAATCGTCCTTCCCAGGTACAACTTGACCTTTTCCTCTCCTCCACCTCACTCCCTACCTGTGGCATTCCTCAGTACTCTACCCTTTTGCTATGGCTCTTCAACATCTATCTTGCCCCTCTTACCCACTTGATCTCATCATTCTCTCGTCATTTCCAGTATTATGCAGATGACACACAGCTCTGCTTCAAGCTTCCTTCCAAAACCTCTGCTTCCCACTCTCTCATTCCTAACTGCCTAACTGCTATTCAGGCATGGTGCACCGCTAACAATCTCTGTCTTAATGCTAGCAAGACAGAGGTCCTTCTCATTGGAACCCCTACTCCCTGCCTCCCCCCTAATATCTGGCTGCCCTCTTTGGGTCCTCTCCCCTCACCTTCCTCTGAGACCAAAAACCTTGATGTCATCTTTGACTCATCTCTCTCCTTCTCCCCTCACATCATGAACCTTGCCAAGAATGGCCACTTTGAGTTTCACCTCTTTAGCGCCATTCTCCCCTATCTCACCATCCCCCAGAAACTCAATGTCTCCAGAGCTGTGGTCCTCTCTAGACTGGACTAGCGTAGCAGCCTCTTTCTCAACCTGCCTCTTTCCTTCCTTCACCCCCTTCAACTAATTCAGAATAGGGCTGTAAAACGTATCCTTGCCTCAAGCCCAGGGACTGCATCTCTCCAGCCCTAACATTTCCCCAATGGTTCCTGGTTGCTGGGAGGATCACATTGAAGACCCTTTGCATAATCCATAAGGCATTCTGGGGCCTGGGACCCCTCTATAGCCAACTCTCTCTCCCTAAATGCCTTCCTGCCAGTGCCCTTAGCTTCAACTCTCTGCAGGACAGACGTTTTTTGACTCTCTCTGGAATAGACTCCCTGCCCCTCGGACTTGAACCAGACCTGCTTAAGGTCCAGAAACTCCTCAAGATCCAGCTTTTCTCTACCTCTTTTCCTCTCTCCTTCCTTGCTAATTCCACTCCTGCCACTGTGACTGGTGGCCTGGCCTCTTGAGTCTTACAGGCAACCAGGCCCTCTCTGTCAAGTCTATACCAGCACTCCCCCTTTCAGCACTGCCCTCCAGGCCCCCCTTCTAGACCAGCATCCCTCTTGTGCCTGATCCACCCCCCACCCTCACACTTAGTCGGTGATCCCCACCTACGGTACCCCTGGCACTTACCACCCCACTAGGCTCCCCCAGCACTTGCCTAGCCGTTAGGCCAACCCTACCCCCTCCAGCATAGTATGCATCTCCTCCTCCCCTGCACCCTCCTATTTTGCTCTTCTTGTCACTGCACTTGCATGATCCAAATGTCACATGGTCTATAAAGAACGTTATCATTGTATTATTGTTGTTTTGTTTTGCTATTTCCCCTGTTCCCTCCCCTTTTTGCATTGTGGCACCTGGTAACACCTTTGCTGTATAGGCACCTTATAAATATTCAATAAATAAAATAAATACATTTAAAATAAGTATTTTAACATTTTCTGTTTTCCTTTTAAGTCACATTTCCTTTAATGTTACATTTAATACAATGTGTGTACTTTACATGATATTACTTGGCCTCTTTCAAATGGGTTGCATTGAAATGGTTTTCACTGAAATGCATAAAGTAAAATAGGTGTACGATAGGTGCAAAAAAGATCAGAAAAATCAATCCAAGGAACCAATAATGGAGTTTACGAAGTGCAGGGAACATAATTTTAATACATGCAAATTATGGTGGGGAGGTTCACTCAGCTCCATAGAACTGAGAACTGAAAACACATTTGATCCGCCCACATTGAGTTACAGTATTTAAGGACAAAAACCCCACAAAATTAGAATACATTACAAATATCAAGTACATGTTAATCCCACGTTTCCTACTGGCTCCCACCTATACAGAAATCTAAACACAATATACATAATGTCCCCTCATTGCTGAGTACATCACCTGTGACCATCCTAATTGCAGCCCCCTATGAATGACCTAATTGTGATGTTAGCGGAAAATACTTCATCCTGATTGGCTAAAATTAAACATGTAACATCTACGAAAATGGCATACCATCACTGATCAAGACAAGTTCATGTAACATCTGATGTGCAGTTCCACCGAAACGACCCAATCATGTAGTGTGTGTGAACAGTGAAGTCAACAAATTAGACATAGCAATATCCTCTCCCCTGAGCTCAACCAATTTGGCAATCCCAGGCAGTTCTCAGACCTTGAAGTAGTTTACTTCTGCAACACTTTTTTGCAACTCCCATGAAACATGTTGCTATCCGTAGCACATATTCTTCTGGCTATCTCTTGGGAAACAGGTGTCTCCATAAAAAACGGAAGTTAGGGTCAGCTCCTTGGAAATAATGTTCTCATATTTATTTGTGCGACCACGCCATTCTATTTCAGACACAGTTGTCTCAACACTCCCTCAAGGGCAGTATGACCACGATCTAGTTTTGACGCTTTGGCAATGCCTTCACCCAAGGCTTCATTCACACCAAAGATGTCCTTCGCAACTATTGTATTTTATATATTATCAAGAGCAATAACCGTTATTCTACATTTCACAAAAAGATCCTGAGAAACGGTAAGCCCTGCGACAACAACTAATATCTCTGCTGCATCTCACCCTTCCTCCGAGGACCTTTGCATGCTGAATACTCTCTGGGGGAAACAGGAATAAAGTATAATTACATGGAAAGACAGTGCTCTAAATAACATAAATCTACACACTTTAATTAGGCGTATATCAAAATGGCAGGACCCTGGCTATTGTGCCAAGAGGCCCTTATGCTAATAGAAACCAGTAACAATATATTTGCTGTACAACATTCCAACACATGGTGCCTGTTTTTTACACCTTTATAAGCATTCATGTACATTCTTGCTGCCATGCACTTGCACGGTGGGAGACATTTAAGATCCGTTTTCAAAATTGAATAGTTCAAACCCGGAATCCCGGGTAACCCGGGTTTGAATTCTACTAGCTGTCAAAAACGAATGCAATTGAATAGAGCAGACTATCTGCAGAGAATTGCATTCATATGCAATCTCTTCCATGCAAAGTTTGTGGGTTTCCAAATGAATCCCTCGTGTTTTGGACCACTTGGTAAATACAGATATTCTGACTTTTGTGGAACGTGTTTGTTAAAATAAAATGTGTTTTTGCTTAAGACAAACATACATCCTTGTACACATCTAAAGCTTTTTGATGTGAATATGATTTTTCAGCTGAAATCCTTGGAAGTGGCTACATTTCATGCACTTCCTTATGATGTTTCTCTCCCTTGTGTGCGGAGCCAGATAGAGCTGAATATTAGCTTGCGAGAACATGATTTCATTATTTCCGACAGAACAATGCATCACGCTGCAACTCACCTCTCAAGCCAGATTCGCAATTTTGGTGTGTGCTCAACCTGCAATTTTGTTCACAGTCAGACTGTCAGAGTACATGCATTTCCCTGACAATATTTCAGCTTTTGATTGTAACGCTGTCACTTACTGCTCACAAATAACATTAATTCAAGATGCAGATTGGCATCTGCAGTCATCACCACATCACCTCTTGCCATGTATGTGATTTCTGAAGTGCGTCAGCACATGAAAGGAATTTGGAGAAAGAGATATAGATGGAGATATATTGAAATGTGGAGACAGGGCTATAATTTGCTGCAAAGCTGTTTGCCTGTGCCAATATCAGGGAAAGATATTAATGCTACAGAGAGTTTGTAATGCTCTCTTATAGGGAAGAGTGGATGAATGTGCTGTCTGTACAGGAATCAGGTTTTTGCAAAAAAAATGGTAACATGCCAAAACATCTGGGCCTTGAATTATTTATTCAGACAGTTATATGTAGCTTACAGCGATTTCGCAAAGGATTTCGACAGTGTTGGTAGAGGCATACTCTGATTAAAACTAAAAGATTGGGAATTGAAGATGATCTTTTGATCCTAATTAAACTCTTCTGTTTGGAGACATTGGTGATAGTAAGATTGAGTCAGGAGGGTTACATCACAGGCTATATCGAGACACACAATGGCCTAAAGAAAGGCTGTGTCCTCACGCTGGCACTATTTAATCTTTTTGTGGAGGACCTGGGGACTATATTAGAATCATGCCGGTCCTTCCCGCAGAAAATAGGGAATAGGTGGATAAGCTTGGTAATGTACGCTGATATCACCATATTGCTTGCTTGGACACCAATTGGAATGAAAAGGACTTTGACTGTGCTGTACTCTTATTCGGAAAGGAATGTGTTGGAGGTGAATAATGAAAAGACAAAGATCATGGAGAAAGGTTGTCGGCGAAAGCCCAGTAATTTTCTTTCAAAATGAGAAGGCAAACCAGAAGGGAAAGTTGGGGCCTATGTTTATTTGGGCGTTCTTATCATCCCGACCTGGTGTATCCAAGCAAATTAGTAATACAGCTCTTTGTATGTTCGGGATGGTAAGAAAACTCACTGTGTCTAGTGCTGGATCATCTATAGAAGCCCAAATATGGTTTACCGTCCTAGCATTGTACTTGGGCTGGAGATTATTAAGGATATAGAAAGAAAATGGCTTTAGATCTCAGGAGGATGTATATGGCGTTGTGCATTGGGGTTTCCACAATATATTCCGGTTGAGTTTGGTATACTCATGTGCTATTCTGGGCATCACACTACATTCAAGAATAAACTCACCAAAAAAGCCCTTGAATGAGGCTGTATTGTACATTTAGAATGCCTCCAGGGGAAAAGTACTTTCCAGTTTTACATTAACAAGTCATTCCTGTATTGATATTATGGGATAATCCTGTTATGGAACATTTTGGAATGAGACTCTGATTTAACCTTTTACCTTCCCTGATTAGAGCGGGCGCTAGGATTTGGAAACTATTAAACATCCCTGCACGGACTCTCCGGAATTGTGTACAGTATAGGCAAAATAATATGGCACAATGGGTAGATTAGGCTAGAGCGGCATTCAATAGTATCTGTGGAGCTCTATTTACAATATGTTCTCTGGTACAACCTGCATTTAATGTGTGGACTTTGCAGTGAGTACGATTGAATCAGAGAAAGTTAAAGGTGATGTGTTAGGTATTAAAGCTGCTCAGGATAATAGAGGTTAGCTCTGTCAGAGTATTAAGGTGCTTAATATAGGGATCAGAATCCTGCGAGGAAATGGGCAATTAAAAAAAGTGCACAATCAGCCTATGATCAGTATTATCCAATGAGAACCTAGCACAAATGATCACCGTGAAATACATTAAAATCCCTTCCTTTAGAGTGAACACAAGTGTATATGAGCTTTTAGTTATTTGTTGCTCGTCAATCAAGTGCAATATTTAGTATGCAATGAGCAGCTGCCATAGACCAAAAAACAAGGAGACACTTAGGTCATTAAGAGTTGGGCGGTAAGGGATACCGGGCACCGGTACAGAGACCGGTGCCGGTAATCCCTTACTGCCCAATTCCGAGGTCCCTTAGCGGTAACCGTAAAGGACTTGTGGTCTGACCACACATCCTTTCCGGGTCCCGCTAAGGGACCAGGGCGCTAATAATGGGCCTGCTATTCGCGGGCCTGTTATTAGAGCCTTCCCCATTCCCATTGAGCCCTGTAGGGGCTCAAATGGGAATGGGGAATGGTTGGTTGAATGGGGACTTACCGGGTCCGCACAGGTCGGAATGTCCTGGTAAATCCCCATTCAACCAGACCGGTGCCGGACCCGGTATTGGAAGCAGCCATGGCAACATGGCAACAATAATGTCTGATTGTCTATTCTTGTCCAAGACATAGCATACTGAACAAGATTGTGATGATCCTTAATAAGAGCAGAAGAGAAATGGAGCAAGTAGTGCTCAATGAACTGGATTAAGAAGAGATGTAATTTGAGTCTCATAACCAAACCTGAGACTCTGGGGCGCCACCTTTCCCTCCAACCAACATTGAGTCCAATAGAAATAAATAAAATAAATAGGGCCCATGGGTACTGTGAAAAGAAAAGCAAGAAGGAGGAACGGAGGGAAGAAGGAAGGAAGGAAGGAAGGAAGGAAGGAAGGAAGGAAGGAAGGAAGGAAGGAAGGAAGGAAGGAAGGAAGGAAGGAAGGAAGGAAGGAAGGAAGGAAGGAAGGAAGGAAGGAAGGAAGGAAGGAAGGAAGGAAGGAAGGAAGGAAGGAAGGAAGGAAGGAAGGAAGGAAGGAAGGAAGGAAGGAAGGAAGGAAGGAAGGAAGGAAGGAAGGAAGGAAGAAAGAAAGACACCAGAAGGGATCCAAAGAACAGATTGGAACACAAGTAAATTGTAAACCTCCTTGTCCAATATTTGGTAACGTGGATGGAATGGCAGGCTTATCTCTGCAAGATCTTGGGTCGTTTGTTAGTTGCAACACAGCGAAAATACAATTATTACCCAATGATAAAAGGGACTGTCCAGTCAAGGTTGTATACAAATAGGTACTTTATTATTATTACAAGAGATAGTTCTAGCACACTACAACCCACCCTGTAAAAGAACACAGCGGACAGACTGGGTCACAAAGCAAAGGATAGCACTCTGGATACTGACGGGGGGGGGTAGTCAGTTAAGCAATCAGTCTTAACTATTCAGAACCACAATGATCCTGGTGCTTGAGATGTTCTTGATGCTCGACAGCATCAAGTCGGTTCCAGGACGCTTTGCAGCTCCTGTGAAGGAGTACGAGATGGTAGACAGCTGCGGTGATCAGGCGCCAGGCAGTTCGGCAAGCGAGGCTGGAGGGATGGCTGCAGGCTGGTCTACACAGTGGGTCAGGGTCAAGAATCGTTGTCTCTGTGCTGGTTGGCAGATCTGGAACGCTGGTTGAGGCATCTCAGATGGCTTTATTGACTGCAGCGTGAAAACAGTCAGTGGTACCTCGAAAATGCCCTTAAAAGATGGATGTTGCTTGATGCTTTTGTGGCACGCCTCCTAGCCTCTTGCAGGGTTTGTTGTGTCTTTTCAAGGCCGACATCCCAAAGCTGAGGAGAGTGCTTGCAGGCAACAGCCTTGTCCTTTTATCCAGAGACTATCTGACACTTCCCACCTAGGAAGCTTGCTGGCAGAATCTAGCAGGGCATTCTGTGGGCTGGCTGGGTACAGGTCTAGAGATTGAGGATGGGTCCTCTGGGTTTGGTATTTCCCTCTGTTCTCTGGGAGATGTTTAGGGGAGGGATCTCGCTTTCCTCTTGGAAATGCGGCCTTCCTTCACTGGCGGCAGATGTAAGCCAGATTGTACCTTGAGTTAGGGTCCAAATGAGTCCTTTGTCTTACTCCATTCAAAGTCATCTGATGATCTGCTAAGTGAGGAGTTCAGCCCTCTTTTAAAGCCAAATGGGCCCCAGTGATTGGTGCAGGCTAAGCCTCCCTTAATTAACCATCCTGGGTCCTCACCAATATCCTCTGCTATCTGTGAGGTCAGAACCAGAGGAAAGGTAAGGGGTCCAACATATACTCTTAAGTCCCACCCATCTTCCTGTCTGTTGTAGATCAAATTGTCTCTCTGATTAACTGAGCCATCTGTGGCTCTTGATCAGTGCAGGTCTCCCTTGAAGTTGCAGACCTCATGTCTCCCTTAAATCACATACTTCTCCCTCTGAAAGGGGTCCGCTCTGCAGGAGTTGCCTACGATACTAGTGCCCAGACATGCCATTCACTGTCCTTCATACAGAGGGGTGGGAACTAGCTTCAAGTTGACACATTGCATATGAAAGAGGTGTTAGCCCTGCCTTCCTGTTGCCTGTCCTGTGACCAATCCCCTTCAGTGGCTTGCCTTAATTACTTCTCATTAGTATGCACTGCCACCAGCCGAACTAGACAGTAGGGAGTCAGATCCATGGGGTCTTTCATATTTTAATTAGGCTGCCCATGGCTGGAGGAAGGTGTGCCTTCCACCTTCTTGAGATGCTTTGATGTACCGTGGCTGTCACATTCCAACTAAACATGATAGGGGAGGACGGCGTCTGTAGGCTGTGTCCTCCCAGAGTACATGTGACTATGCATTTCATGTGGTGGGCAGGGAAATGTGTGTGAAATGGCCTCACACATTTTCGAAGGTTGGTATCCGATCATTCATTTTCATTTTTAAAACATCAAAAAGCCAAGGCGAGCGCACACTCCCCATGCGGTCAAAATCCTCACATGCCCCAGCCTCAATGTGTGAACCAACACCTTACTGAGGGTCTGGTTCGTCATCAAGCGAGAGTACCGGTTGAGGCCATCTGCATTTCCATGCTGGGTGCCTGACTTGTGCTGGATATGATATGATGATATGATGTGACATTTATAAAGCACCTTTACACAAGTGTTTCTAGGCACAACAAGATAAGGAGGGGGAAACAAGGAAGGACTAAATAATGATCTTACTAGGCCTTTTGTCATTCATATCGTGCAAGTGCGGGCAAGAGGGGAAGGGGAGAAGTGCCAGCGTGGAGGGGAATGGAGAAGTGCAGTTAACTCACAAGTGCAGCCAGCGGGTGGCTCATAGGTGGAGAAAGAAGGGACTGTAGAGTTGCAGATACATACCATTAAATGCCGAGGAGCCCAGAGTCAATGCAAGATAATGAGAAGGAGGAGGATTTCCATCACTAATACTTGTCGGTATATGGCTCAGCATAAAAGCTTAGGGTTCTCCCCTTGCATGGTCATTAACAATCACAGAGGCCTGTGGTCCATCTGGATCATAAAGTGAGACCCAAAGATGTAGGATTTCATCTTTGTTATGGTCCACATGACCGCAAATGCCTCTTTTTCTATAACAGCCCATTTCCTTTCCCTTCAGAGTTCAGCTGTGCTTACAATGCTGCAATCCCAAAATCACAGGTGTCTTGTCTGGATAATGAATTCCTGACCATAGTCTGGCACTTTCAGAACTGGGGCTCTGCACAATCCATCGTTTTCATTCTGAAAGGAGGATTGACAGGTGGTGGTCCAAGTTACCTTCTATGGTATCTTCTTGGTAGTTACATCATTCAGGGGCATGGCAATGGTCCCAAACCCCCTGATAAATGACCGGTAATACCCAGTGTTTACTTTGAAGAGTACAATTCTGGAGTCCAAGGAGAGTCTGGTGAATCGGCTGAATTAGACAGAGAATCTGAATCCGAATCCCGAAGTTTGGGCTTTGTCCCTTGTGTCCTTTAACACTCTGGGCAATGGACACTTGTTCAATAACGCCCACCTGTCTCTGACACTAAGGAATCATTGTATTGTACCCTTCAAGAGACTTGTTTGTGTGTAACTCCCAGCTTTGATGGCTGCTCCTTTTTCAGGCCACCCATCACGGGGAAAGTGGGTGTCCCTATGGTGGGCAACTTACTTTAGTACATTATTGCCCCGATATTAATGTGGCAAAACACATTGATGGTTCTTTTGGATGCCTGGCGACGCATATAGTGGTCTGGTCCGGGGGGAAACTGAATATCCTTATTGTCAATTTATAATGCCATTAGAGGATGTGCTGTGTGTAGAAGTATTGTCTACCTGTATTATGGCTCTTGGGGCAGGTTGGCATGAAGGAGGTGGTGTCTAGGGGGTCATATACTCCTGTCAGGAGACCTGAACTCAGAATGTATCAGGGGCATGATAGGGGAAGTTGAAGAAATGGGCAGTTTAAATTTTTGCCGAAAATTGAAAAATGGGAAAATGTGGGATGATGGTCTTATGAGTATGGATTTGAGAATATTGAATGGGTCAGTGTTAGGTGAAGCCCCCCCACACCCTACTTGGACAAATTGGATGAGATAATCTACTATAGATTCTATCTATTTAGGATTGGGCATATTCCACAACTGTACTCGATTAGAAATCACTCCAACCCCTTTAAGTGATCATGCCATGCTTTCTGCCAACTTTAACATAAGGTTGGGAAAGGGGAGGGATCAGCACTAATATAGTTGCACAGCAATTATTTTCAATAACAAGGACATTGCCTAAGCTTGTCAGTCATTTTGGTATTACGAGTAAACACACGTCTTTGTTCGACTCTTGTGCCATTCAATAGTTGACCGCAGTGTAGTCCTCAGTGTAGATCATTTTGAATGTATTGTTGGGGGAGTAATAACTGACTGCAGTAAGGGGAATACTAAGAGACAGTTTTGCCTTATGAAACAACGGCACGTATATAGCAAGGAATTAGTCACTCATAAATGATAATTGAGATGCCAGATGAGACGGAACAGTAGTGACTTCTCTATGTCCCATACTGAAAATCAGAATTGTGTCTGACACGTTCGCTCACGGTATAAGAACTGGTTACGTGCCTCACAGGTTGACAGGTATCAAAGGGATGCAGAGTCCATGTTAACTCCCTTAACCAATACACAGTTCAAGACCTTCTGGGCACTGATTCTTAACATAGACATGCCTTATGTGGCTAGGTTGGTTAATGCCGTCTCTGAAGAGGATTGGATTAGTCATTTTGAAAGCCTGTATGCACCCTCAGAATCTCCAGATGTAGAAATACTACTGGTGGGATGATATCATTTAGACCGATATGACATAGACATAAGCCCAGAGTGTACCCTGAGAATAATCAAGCACATTAGCACGTCTCGCGCTCTGGGCCGAAACCAGCTGTCGAATTACTTATTTTAATCCAGCCCTAATAGGTGGGCAGAGGCACTATACATGATGTTTAATGACATCATTGGATCTGGCCTGTTCTCTTCATCATGAGGCACAGCGCGTATCATCCCTATTTTCAAGAACAGTGTTAGATCCCTCCCCTGCAATTACAGAGCTATAGCTATAATAGATGCCAACTCATCATTGAACATCATGAGTCTTTGGCGTCTGGACTGGATATAATCTCCCAGTGGCAAACGGGTTTCAGGAAAAACATGGGCACTGCATTTAACTGAATTGTACTTAAGTGTATCCAACATTCTGCGTGGGCGAAGGGTGGGAATCCTGTTTACTTAGCATCTGTGGATCTTACAGCGGCTTTTGACACAGTCAATCGTTGGTTACTTTGGCATAAGCTACACAAATGGAGGATACCATGTGGTTTTCTAAGGCTTATAATGGACTTGCATGAACACTCTTTGGTCAGAGTCTGCCCGAACCAACAAGTTCTGCTGTCTCTGTCAATTGTCATGTTTAGAGGCATGAGGCAGGGGTGCGTACTTGCCCTCTGCCTTTTTATACTATGCACGGCAGACATTGGAACCTATTTGAGGCCAAGGGCATTGGCTACCCCAAAAATCCATCATATGAGCCCCATGTGGTTATCTTATGCTGACAATGATCTAATATTTGATAATATGCCCATAGGGCTACAACATCTACTGACTGGCTTCTCTATCTTTACTAAGGACCATTCCCTATGCATTAACACTCTCAAAACAAAGGTTAATGCACTAACTCGGTACAGGAAAAAGGTGTCATTTAAGTGGTACATACAGAGGAAATGCGTGGAGAGAATTGAATCTATTTTATATCTTGGCTTCCGGATTAATTTCCAAAATACTAAATCCATTATATGCTCCCGTCTATGTGACAAGGCCATACAATGGACTACTGTCTTGGACAGATTTGTACAAAAGACACTTTTCATAATGAACTAATAACACATGCATCATACACTTATGAACTTACTTGCTAAGAGTGACAAACTTTACCTCCTGTTATACCACCTGTGGTAAAATGTGTTACCTCTTTTGACACACTGGTGCTCTTCCCTGTGTTTTCACACCCTCTTTGTCGTTGAATATGCTTAGACACAGAAAATGCAACCCCATTGATTCAGTTTTAAAATACTTTTCTTTTATATCCACTATTGTTTGAGAACAGGTTATGCGGTATGAACATTAATACAAAATAGCACCTCTACATTAGATTACATGACCAGCTATGATCATGTTAAAACATCTGCATTAATATCTTACCCAGACCGTGGGTCCCGAGGCAATTGGCAGAATATACAGTCTAAGAGAAGAAACAAAAACAAAAGCACAACAGCATGCCAACTTTCTTTTTCTCTGTTTACACTTCAGTGTTTATCATTTTCAAATGCTAAAAAAACACTGTTCATAAAGTGACCACTTAATCCTGACTGACTGACTGAGAAGATAAGCTCACTTATTCACACATGCTCCTCAATTTTGACAAATACTCACTTCCAGTATGTAAGACTTCTGCGCAGTTATCATAGGAATCCCCTCTCTGAAGAGAATTATCAGCACCCAGGAGTAGCGCAAATTCCACAGTGCTCTGCCACCCATGAAGGACACAGTTCAAGGCCCCACCTTCCTGGAAGATCTGTCACTCTAACTAAAACCTGCCTATTTTTCTGATGTATACACATCATCCGAGCTGGTTTCTCTGGAAGCATAACTTTATGAAATGATTTGTAACAATCATTTCCTCTGGTACAATGGCGTTTTTTACCAGAGCACATAATTTCCTTGACAGTTTATGCAATGAATCACAGCCAGCAAACTGCCTGCACATTATAATGCTACTGTAAAACAGCACATTACTTGTGCCTTTCCATCTGACGCATTTTGCACTGCTTTGTTAAAGGTAAATTATCAATTAATGGGAAAGTGTTAGTTGGTTAATCTGGGTTAATATATGTATACGGTGCTAACTGGACAGATTACCTATTCACGCTGAAGTGGATCTTTTTAAAATGTGCTTAATGTGCATTTCCATTTGCTGTCTGTATTTTTCTATTCAGTTTACTGCCTCCTCTGATTATAATGGCATGTCCCACTTATTGCCCCTCATATACAGTACCCCTACATCTTCAGTATCTCTCCCTACACATCTGCAGTATCTCTTCTCCTATAGTCCTAACACCATTTGACATCTTATGGTGAGGCAGTACCATTATGGCAGTGAATGGGAAATGCAGATCCCATGCTAACACAAAAGCCAGATGCATTGGTTTTGATAATGGTGTTACTGAATTCCCCTGTGTGTGTCAACAGATGCATTGAATTGTTGACTTGAAAAGAGGCTGGCTTTCCATTAAAACACACATCCTCTCTGAGACCTGACAGGAAACGTAGGAGACTTCCGTCTGGATGTGGTTATCACATAAAAGGTTGCTTGAGGCAAGGCAGCCATGAGTATACATGTCTCCTGCCTATCCTCAACATGATTGTGAAGCTTCAAACGCCAGAAGTTAAAGTTATAATCAGGGGTTAAGTCCTCAAAATTAAAGTGGGGGGACTCCTCAACAAACGCAATGGGATGTGACATCAGCAGAAATTAGCATATCAAGGTGAAATATCCACATTTCATTAAATGTGCATTCATTCATTGTATAACCACCCAAATTGTACAGGACGAATGGCATTTGTCTTTGCCTGTACCATCGACTGAGTACAGACTTTATTGCGTGGAACTGCGGATGCTGCAAAACCAGATTGCAGAATTATTAAAGATGATTATTGTGAATGCACTGGCAGCACTGCTTGAAATTGGGTTACGAGATGCGGCAGTTAACAGTCTGGGAGAATTTCCTTTGCCGATTGGGTGGTCCTTTGCCTGAAATGTTCTTTGCAGGTGAAATATATTTTCACACATTTCAACAGAGATACTTTCTTTAATAAAGGATAAAGTCTTACAATGACAAAAAGTGTATCAGAAAAAAACAATTATTTGTATTTTTAAGGAACATCCCGATGACAGTATTAAAACAAAAATTGATTTCCAGCTAAAAGTAATCAATCTCCTTAAATGTAGCAAACTTTAGAAAAAAATCACGAAAAAAGTCATTGGCACGATAGACAGTCTGGAGCATTGGTAGGTGATGGCTGGCTACACACTTGCATATTTTGAGTTTTTACGTGTGTATCTGGCATGCTATGTTGTGATGCACAGTTTCATGATACTGCTTTATTCTGTTAACAATAATCTGTACGTTCCGATTTTACTTGTCATGAAGTTTGTGATGTCTCGCAGGAATGTCCAGATTTCTCTGTGACATACATTTAAAAACTATTTGACGTCTGCTCTGCTGACTGGCTCATCACCCTGCAGAAGATAACGGCGAGTGCTGCAAGGGCTGACTCGTTCTGTGAACATGTTTAGCAGCGCAGCCTCAACGTGGCGGGTCTAACTTGTCTTTTATTGTTTTGACATAATCACATTCTGTTAAAGAAAATGGCTCTGCTGTAAAGTTGTTAGTAATTGAAATAAATCGTTTGTAGTGACATGAGTAAATCATAAGAAAGGGGGAATAGCGCTCGTCGAACCAGTGTTGTTTCTATAAAATTATATAAAGAAAAACCCGTAAGGAGAGCACATACCATTTGCAAAAACTGATTTCTGAGCTCAATGATTTTATAATCAATTTACTCGACATCAGATTTATGGACATCAGAAAGACGAAACCTCAGCAACAAGTGTATTATCAATTTCATTTAATAGGAAATGTAAAATATATAAGAACTTGTTTTTACATAATTGATTACCAAGGTGTGTCATGTCTATTTATAGTGTTAACATGTTATGTTGTTTGGTTTCTGCTAGAAATATAGTATTCAGATTTTTTTTTATTTTTATTTAGCACTTCACACTAGATAAGCCCTGCTTTTAAGCATCTAATAGATTTAATTAGCAACTACCTTTATGGGTTTATTGCCATTCCATCGACAGCCAAAGCATCGAATGCCATACCATCTATAAAAGAAAAGCATGGAATGCATTTAACAAAAAAAATATATTGGGGTGGTCCGCCCCAGCTCCCCTTTTTTGAACCTTTAAAACCCATTTTTATTAAACTAAACCTTTTACCATCTAAAAAAAAAAATGCATTTGATGCTTTCTTTTTTTTAGATGGTTTGGCTGACGATGCTTTGGTTGTCAATGCAATGACCAGATACCCCCTGATGGTAATGGATGTATCTACCTCGTAAGTAAAGTCTAATGCATGCTTGAATGGAAAACGTGACAGTGCAAGTTGCATATGTATATTAGAAGCAAGCAATTTCACTTGCTTTGCTTTCAAATGTATGATGTTTCAATGAAGGCCATCTCTTGCAAGCCCATCGAAGAGCAGCTATTTCAGTGCAAACCTTCTCAGGACTTTCCCTTCACTTCGCTCTATGTCATGTTTCATTAGTTCCTCTTTTGGGAATGCATTTCACTAGGTACTGTTTATAACAGTATTCCCGCCTCCCATGTAAGGCCAGTATTCTATAATTTTTGTTCGCATTTAGGCATTCTCTGTTGATTACACGTACCACCGCAGCCTCTCTCCTGCTGTGGCAACGGCACCCACTTGTGATTCCAGGCCCTTTCTTCTGCAGATATTCTTTGGTTGTTTGTAATTGTGATGGTGGCACTGTATTCTTGACTCTGCAGTAATCATACTTGTACCTCAGTGAAGGGGTGTCTCATTTGGGCTTTTCGCCTGGGCCTCGCTTTGCCCTACCTGCACCCACTTGTGCTCTGAAGGCAGCACACATTTTCTAGCTGCTTCTCTGGCTGATCCAGTTTGACTGTTCCTTTATGTTATGGGGGCACTATTACCTTTTACAGCAACAATTGTGTGATTTCACTTTGGCCTCGCCCGTGCCTCACCTTGCCCTTACTTGCACCACCATTTGCTCTTCATCTCCTTTCTGCTGATTCACCCAAGCTGCTCTGCAACACTATGGTGGCACCTTCACCTGTGCTCTCGCTGTTCCAAGTACGCCTTTTATGTACTGTTTGTTGTTGGTCACCACCAACTAAGAATTGTCTCTTCCGTGAGGCCCTTCACTGTTGAGAAAACATTTCCGTTGGGCACCTCCAATTAATGAACTATCTCCTCTGTGAGGCCATTCACCATTGAGGAATTTTCATCTATCTGAAGATTTAAAATTCATTTGACCTTCACCTTCCAGATCTTCCTTGCATCTGTCCTGCTTGATTGAGGGCCTGACCTGGCCGGGTGGTCCTGAAGAGTCTGGATAGGGCACCATCTTCTCTATCTTTGGCATCCCGTGGCTGCTAGGCCACCTGGTGAGTTTCATTGTGCAGTTTCTCTCTGTTTGTTTTCTCTCCCCTTATATCCATGGTGCTCTCTATCTCCCCTATTTACTCAGTTACTCTATCAACTAACCTACCTCTCTGAAGCCCATAAGGAAACGTTTAGGAATGCTCTCCTGGCTTCTAATCTAAGCCTGCAGATTGCTGACACCTACATCAATACTTCCTCCAGGAAGACTATCACCAACATCTTCTTTGTTGCCCCTCTCCAGATTTTTGGTCTCCCCATATGATCTATATCCTCTCTTCTTTCTCTTCTTCACCCATTAATAGTGCAACCAGATTGGAAGTACTCTTGGCATACTTCTCATCCTCTAGTTGTATCATGAAATCATAATGCCAATGTCATGGCCCAGGGTTCTCAACTTCCTTCTTCTTGCTAAGCATCTTGCATCTCACATTATTTGCCTTCCATCTCCTGCTACTCCTCCTGAGGCCTTCCCACTGACCTCTGCCACCTCTGACAGGCATACCACACCCCTGTACCTCTCTTGGGAATACCTTCAAAGGTGGCAACCAGCTTCAATTAGCTACCATGAATGCTCACTGTGCTGTTAAATACTCCTCTCATAACTGTCTCCTTCTTGAAGACTTGGACCTCGATGTCCTCGCCCTTACTGAGAATTGGTTCTAGGACAGCATTGCCACTACTCTTGACACGCTTCTTCCCGAGGGATATAAGATCCTCTCCAGGGCCAGGCCCATCCTGTCTGGAGGCAGAGTGGCCCTTATCTTCCTTTCTGAATGGGTGGATCTCACTTCCTGTCTCCTGACTTCTCCCACCAAGCTTCTCCTTCTCAGAGAATTTAACATCCACCTTTACTACCCTGAAGCAGCGATGGTACTCTTCCATGATCTCTCTGACTCTGTCTCCCTCACCATTCTTTCCTCCGGTTCGACCCACTCAGCCGGACACAACTTGGTTACACTCATCTCAGCAGATATCCATTTCTCTAACACTCTCACTACTCCCCTCTCCTGGTCCGACCATGCTCTCCTCTCTTCTCACCATGAGCTCCTGGGCTCTATGGCTGAGCCTCTGCCCGCACTGCCAGTCTGCCATCATTCGACCAATGAAACAAGTGTCAGTCACTGCTTTGACCACCACCTTCATCCCTCATCCTACTGCTGCTACTGATTCTCCCACTGACATAGCCCTCACTAACCTTCACCACACCATCTCTAACACTCTTGACACCCTTGCCCTTGTCATGAGGAACCGCATGAAGCCTGCCTCCAAGTGCAACAGCTTGTATGATTCTGATCTAGCCTCACTAAAATGAAAGTGAAGAGTTGCTGAACAGAAGTGGGACTCCAAAGCAAATACCGTTTCTCCATCTACTCCAAAAAGAGGGCCCACATCCAAACCTGCATCTCTGGAGCCACGAACAACACGGCTGAATTGGTCAAAATCTTCAAGGAACTCGACAATCCCACTGCAGTCTCCACCTCCCCTCTTCCTTCCCAGGCCCTCTGTACTGCACTGGCCTCCCATTTCACAACTAAAACACAGGACATCCTGTTCTCACTTACCTTTGCCCCCTCCCCCCTTCCAATCCTCCACCTACCCTCAGGGCCTCCCTTTGCCCACCTCTCCACCCACACTCTCCTCCTTCCTGCCCCTCGCATCTGACAAGGTCTCCAAAGTTGTCCGCTCTATGAAAGTTTCCTCCAAACAGGTGCTCCCCTGCTCCTCTAGAACTATTAAGGACAACATCCAGTCTCTCGCTCCTACCTTACCTGACTTCGGTAAAACTCCTTTGTCATTGACTCCCTTTCCCCACCCCTCTGGGAAAAAATCCTCCTACTCTTTCTATAGATTCTCCCACGGACATAGCCCTCGCTAATCTTCACCTCTTCATCTCTAACACCATTGACACCCATGCCCCTGTCATGAGGATCCGCATGAAGGCTGCCTCCAAGTGCAACAGCTGGTAATATTCTGAACTAGCCTCACTAAAACGAAAGTGCAGAGCTGCGGAACAGAAGTGGCAGACTTCGGGCACACCCACTGACAAACTGACCTGTTGCCTGCTCCAAAGCAAATACTGTTTCACTATCCGCTCCAAGAAGAGGGCCCACGTGTAAACCTGCATCTCTGGAGCCATGCCACCAACAGCACAACTGAATTGTTCAAAATCTGCAAGGAGCTTGCCAATGCTACTGCAGTCTCCAGCTCCCCTCTTCCTTCCCAGGCCCTCTGTACTGCACTGGCCTCCTATTTCAGAACTAAAACACAGGACATCCTGTACTCACTTAGCTCTGCCCCCTTACCCACTCCTCCACCTGCCCTCAGCCCTCCATTTGCCCACCTCTCTCCCCCCACACTCTCCTCCTTCCTGCCCATAGAATGACTATGGGCCTCATTACACGGTAGGCGGTGAGCCATGGCGCTATTAGTGCCATGGCTCATGCCGGTAAAATACCGGCACCGCCTTGGCGGAAAGGGGATTTACCGCCCCATTCCAAGGTTGGAGGGGCGGTAAATCCCCTTTCCGGCATTGCCCTTCCCCATTCCCATTTCTGCCCCATAGGGCTCTATGGGAATGGCGAAGGCGCTAATTACGGCACCGCAATTTTGCGGTGCCGTAATTAGCTCCGAGGTCCCTTAGCGGGTTGGATTTTAGCGCCTACAAAAAGCAGGCGTTAAATCCCCCAACCCGCAAAGGGACCTCGTAGTAAGGCGGTAAGGATTTACCGGTACCGGTATTTTACCGGTACCGGTAAATCCTTACCGCCATCCGTGTAATGAGGCCCTATGTCTCCAAACTGTTCTGCTCTATGAAAGTCTCCTCCAAATAAGGGCTTCCCTGCTCCTCCAGAACTAGTAAGGACAACATCTTGTCTCTCACCTCTGCCTTACCTGACTTCTTCAACCACTCATTTGCCAATGGCTCCTTTCCCACATCCCTCAAGCACTCTGTTCACCCTCTCCTAAAAGAAATATCTGCTGACCCTTCCTGCTCAGCTAACTATTGCCCTATCTCCACTATTCCCTTTCTGGGCAAACTCCTGGAGAAGTTGGTAATCTCCCAACTGATCCACCACATCAAACTTGTGGGCTGCCTCCACTACCACCAGTCTGACTTCAGAGCATCCAGAGGCACAGAAACGACTCTCCTGAACACCCATTAAGACCTGCTCTCCAACCTTGATTCCAACTCTCCTGACATTCTCATTCTCCTTGATCTTTCCTCTGCCTTTGATACGGTCAATCATCCTCATAAAATGACTCTGAAATACCCTTGGGATCGTGGACAGTGCATTGGACTGTCTGACCTTCTGACCTCCTTCCTATCTAATCGTCCTTCCCAGGTACAACTTGACCTTTTCCTCTCCTCCACCTCACTCCCTACCTGTGGCATTCCTCAGTACTCTACCCTTTTGCTATGGCTCTTCAACATCTATCTTGCCCCTCTTACCCACTTGATCTCCTCATTCTCTCGTCATTTCCAGTATTATGCAGATGACACACAGCTCTGCTTCAAGCTTCCTTCCAAAACCTCTGCTTCCCACTCTCTCATTCCTAACTGCCTAACTGCTATTCAGGCATGGTGCACCGCTAACAATCTCTGTCTTAATGCTAGCAAGACAGAGGTCCTTCTCATTGGAACCCCTACTCCCTGCCTCCCCCCTAATATCTGGCTGCCCTCTTTGGGTCCTCTCCCCTCACCTTCCTCTGAGACCAAAAACCTTGATGTCATCTTTGACTCATCTCTCTCCTTCTCCCCTCACATCATGAACCTTGCCAAGAATGGCCACTTTGAGTTTCACCTCTTTAGCGCCATTCTCCCCTATCTCACCATCCCCCAGAAACTCAATGTCTCCAGAGCTGTGGTCCTCTCTAGACTGGACTAGCGTAGCAGCCTCTTTCTCAACCTGCCTCTTTCCTTCCTTCACCCCCTTCAACTAATTCAGAATAGGGCTGTAAAACGTATCCTTGCCTCAAGCCCAGGGACTGCATCTCTCCAGCCCTAACATTTCCCCAATGGTTCCTGGTTGCTGGGAGGATCACATTGAAGACCCTTTGCATAATCCATAAGGCATTCTGGGGCCTGGGACCCCTCTATAGCCAACTCTCTCTCCCTAAATGCCTTCCTGCCAGTGCCCTTAGCTTCAACTCTCTGCAGGACAGACTTTTTTTGACTCTCTCTGGAATAGACTCCCTGCCCCTCGGACTTGAACCAGACCTGCTTAAGGTCCAGAAACTCCTCAAGATCCAGCTTTTCTCTACCTCTTTTCCTCTCTCCTTCCTTGCTAATTCCACTCCTGCCACTGTGACTGGTGGCCTGGCCTCTTGAGTCTTACAGGCAACCAGGCCCTCTCTGTCAAGTCTATACCAGCACTCCCCCTTTCAGCACTGCCCTCCAGGGCCCCCCTTCTAGACCAGGATCCCTCTTGTGCCTGATCCACCCCCCACCCTCACACTTAGTCGGTGATCCCCACCTACGGTACCCCTGGCACTTACCACCCCACTAGGCTCCCCCAGCACTTGCCTAGCCGTTAGGCCAACCCTACCCCCTCCAGCATAGTATGCATCTCCTCCTCCCCTGCACCCTCCTATTTTGCTCTTCTTGTCACTGCACTTGCATGATCCAAATGTCACATGGTCTATAAAGAACGTTATCATTGTATTATTGCTGTTTTGTTTTGCTATTTCCCCTGTTCCCTCCCCTTTTTGCATTGTGGCACCTGGTAACACCTTTGCTGTATAGGCACCTTATAAATATTCAATAAATAAAATAAATACATTTAAAATAAGTATTTTAACATTTTCTGTTTTCCTTTTAAGTCACATTTCCTTTAATGTTACATTTAATACAATGTGTGCACTTTAGATGATATTACTTGGCGTCTTTCAAATGAGTTGCATTGAAATGGTTTTCACTGAAATGCATAAAGTAAAATAGGTGTACGATAGGTGCAAAAAAGATCAGAAAAATCAATCCAAGGAACCAATAATGGAGTTTACGAAGTGCAGGGAACATAGTTTTAATACATGCAAATTATGGTGGGGAGGTTCACTCAGCTCCGTAGAACTGAGAACTGAAAACACATTTGATCCGCCCACATTGAGTTACAGTATTTAAGGACAAAAACCCCACAAAATTAGAATACATTACAAATATCAAGTACATGTTAATCCCACGTTTCCTACTGGCTCCCACCTATACAGAAATCTAAACACAATATACATAATGTCCCCTCATTGCTGAGTACATCACCTGTGACCATCCTAATTGCAGCCCCCTATGAATGACCTAATTGTGATGTTAGCAGAAAATACTTCATCCTGATTGGCTAAAATTAAACATGTAACATTTACGAAAATGGCATACCATCACTGATCAAGACAAGTTCATGTAACATCTGATGTGCAGTTCCACCGAAACGACCCAATCATGTAGTGTGTGTGAACAGTGAAGTCAACAAATTAGACATAGCAATATCCTCTCCCCTGAGCTCAACCAATTTGGCAATCCCAGGCAGTTCTCAGACCTTGAAGTAGTTTACTTCTGCAACACTTTTTTGCAACTCCCATGAAACATGTTGCTATCCCTAGCACATATTCTTCTGGCTATCTCTTGGGAAACAGGTGTCTCCATAAAAAACGGAAGTTAGGCTCAGCTCCTTGGAAATAATGTTCTCATATTTATTTGTGTGACCACGCCATTCTATTTCAGACACAGTTGTTTCAACACTCCCTCAAGGGCAGTATGACCACGATCTAGTTTTGACCCTTTGGCAATGCCTTCACCCAAGGCTTCATTCACACCAAAGATGTCCTTCGCAACTATTGTATTTTATATATTATCAAGAACAATAACCATTATTCTACATTTCACAAAAAGATCCTGAGAAACGGTAAGCCCTGCGACAACAACTAATATCTCTGCTGCATCTCACCCTTCCTCCGAGGACCTTTGCATGCTGAATACTCTCTGGGGGAAACAGGAATAAAGTATAATTACATGGAAAGACAGTGCTCTAAATAACATAAATCTACACACTTTAATTAGGCGTATATCAAAATGGCAGGTCCCTGGCTATTGTGCCAAGAGGCCCTTATGCTAATAGAAACCAGTAACAATATATTTGCGTTACAGCATTCCACCACATGCTGCCTGTTTTTTACACCTTTACAAGCATTCATGTACATTCTTGCTGCCATGCACTTGCACGGTGGGAGACATTTAAGATCCGTTTTCAAAATTGTGTAGTTCAAACCCGGAATCCCAGGTAACCCGGGTTTGAATTCTACTAGCTGTCAAAAACGAATGCAATTGAATAGAGCAGACTATCTGCAGAGAATTGCATTCATATGCAATCTCTTCCATGCAAAGTTTGTGGGTTTCCAAATGAATCCCTCGTGTTTTGGACCACTTGGTAAATACAGATATTCTGACTTTTGTGGAACGTGTTTGTTAAAATAAAATGTGCTTTTGCTTAAGACAAACATACATCCTTGTACACATCTAAAGCTTTTTGATGTGAATATGATTTTTCAGCTGAAATCCTTGGAAGTGGCTACATTTCAAGCACTTACATTGCTATTTTTCTGCACTTCCTTATGAAGTTTCTCTCCCCTGTGTGCGGAGCCAGATAGAGCTGAATATTAGCTTGCGAGATCATGATTTCATTATTTCCGACAGAACAATGGATCACGCTGCAACTCACCTCTCAAGCCAGATTCGCAATTTTGGTGTGTGCTTAACCTGCAATTTTGTTCACAGTCAGACTGTCAGAGTACATGCATTTCCCTGACAATATTTCAGCTTTTGATTGTAACGCTGTCACTTACTGCTCACAAATTACATTAATTCAAGATGCAGATTGGCATCTGCAGTCATCACCACATCACCTCTTGCCATGTATGTGATTTCCGAAGTGCGTCAGCACATGAAAGGAATTTGGAGAAAGAGATATAGATGGAGATATATTGAAATGTGGAGACAGGGCTATAATTTGCTGCAAAGCTGTTTGCCTGTGCCAATATCAGGGAAAGATATTAATGCTACAGAGAGTTTGTAATGCTCTCTTATAGGGAAGAGTGGATGAATGTGCTGTCTGTACAGGAATCAGGTTTTTGCAAAAAAAATGGTAACATGCCAAAACTTCTGGGCCTTGAATTATTTATTCAGACAGTTATATGTAGCTTACAGCGATTTCGCAAAGGATTTCGACAGTGTTGGTAGAGGCATACTCTGGTTAAAACTAAAAGATTGGGAATTGAAGATGATCTTTTGATCCTAATTAAACTCTTCTGTTTGGAGACATTGGTGATAGTAAGATTAAGTCAGGAGGGTTACATTATAGGCTATATCGAGACACACAATGGCCTAAAGAAAGGCTGTGTCCTCACGCTGGCACTATTAAGGGGGTAATTCATAGAATTCAGCGCACAAGTGGCGCACGCGGCTGGCGCACAGTGTGCGTGTGCGAATCCCTGCGCCAGCCGCGTGCGCCAAAACCCATTTCCGCGCACAGCGTATTCATGGATTCCATCCACCAAAACCAGCCGTGGCGCACAGTGGCGCAGCGACCTTGCAGCAGCGCCAGTTACGCCCCCAAGAACGCCTTCCGCGCAGGGAAAAGCCATCAAAATCCCCAATCCAGCGCAAAGGGCTGCGCTAACCCTGTACCAGCACGGCAAGCGGGCTATGTGTATTTCAGGGGTTCACGTGAAGTTTCTCACGCGATCGGGCCTGGGGGAGCGTGCTACGTGTATTTCAGGGGTTCGCATGAACTTTTTCACGAGATCGGGCCTGGGGGAGCGGGCTACATGTATTTCAGGGTTGCGCGGGAAGTTCCACACGCGAATAGCCTGGGCGCGTGTATTTCAGGGGTTCGCGTGAACTTTTTCACGCGATCGGGCCTGGGGGAGCGGGCTACGTGTATTTCAGGGGTGCGCGGGAAGTTTTACACGCGATTTCAGCAGGGTACGTGTATTTCAGGGGTGCGTGGGAAGTTCCACACGTGAATAGCCTGGGCGCGTGTATTTCAGGGGTGCGCGGGAAGTTTTACACGCGATTTCAGCAGGGTACGTGTATTTCAGGGGTGCGTGGGAAGTTCCACACGCGAATAGCCTGGGCGCGTGTATTTCAGGGGTGCGCGGGAAGTTTTACACGCGATTTCAGCAGGGTACGTGTATTTCAGGGGTGCGTGGGAAGTTCCACATGCGAATAGCCTGGGCGCGTGTATTTCAGGGGTGCGCGGGAAGTTCCACACGCGAATAGCCTGGGCGCGTGTATTTCAGGGGTGCGCGGGAAGTTTTACACGCGATTTCAGCAGGGTACGTGTATTTCAGGGGTGCGTGGGAAGTTCCACACGCGAATAGCCTGGGCGCGTGTATTTCAGGGGTGCGCGGGAAGTTCCACACGCGAATAGCCTGGGCGCGTGTATTTCAGGGGTGCGCGGGAAGTTTTACACGCGATTTCAGCAGGGTACGTGTATTTCAGGGGTGCGTGGGAAGTTCCACACGCGAATAGCCTGGGCGCGAGTATTTCAGGGGTGCGCGGGAAGTTCCACACGCGAATAGCCTGGGCGCGTGTATTTCAGGGGTGCGCGGGAAGTTTTACACGCGATTTCAGCAGGGTACGTGTATTTCAGGGGTGCGTGGGAAGTTCCACACGCAAATAGCCTGGGCGCGTGTATTTCAGGGGTGCGCGGGAAGTTCCACACGCGAATAGCCTGGGCACGTGTATTTCAGGGGTGCGCGGGAAGTTTTACACGCGATTTCAGCAGGGTACGTGTATTTCAGGGGTGCGTGGGAAGTTCCACACGCGAATAGCCTAGGCGCGTGTATTTCAGGGGTGCGTGGGAAGTTCCACACGCGAATAGCCTAGGCGCGTGTATTTCAGGGGTGCGCGGGAAGTTTTACACGCGATTTCAGCAGGGTATGTGTATTTCAGGGGTGCCGGGGAGTCCTACATGTGATTTGACAGTGTGGGTCCTCCCAGGTGTTCCCTGTACACCCTCCACGGCCCCTGCAGGCAGCCCACACCACAGGGGACTACCCTGCATCCCTGGTCATGTCCCGCAGGCAGCCCACCCAACATGGGCATGCCCCCCAGCAAAGGCACATGTCTCCTTGAACTAATGAACACCAACTCATGTCCCCCACCACCCCCACCCCCCAGCACTGTGGGGCACCTGCCAGCAGGCCCCCACCCATGTCCAACTCATGTCCCCCACCACCCCCACCCCCCAGCACTGTGGGGCACCTGCCAGCAGGCCCCCACCCATGTCCAACTCATGTCCCCCACCACCCCCACCCCCCAGCACTGTGGGGCACCTGCCAGCAGGCCCCCACCCATGTCCAACTCATGTCCCCCACCACCCCCACCCCCCAGCACTGTGGGGCACCTGCCAGCAGGCCCCCACCCATGTCCAACTCATGTCCCCCACCACCCCCACCCCCCAGCACTGTGGGGCACCTGCCAGCAGGCCCCCACCCATGTCCAACTCATGTCCCCCACCACCCCCACCCCCCAGCACTGTGGGGCACCTGCCAGCAGGCCCCCACCCATGTCCAACTCATGTCCCCCACCACCCCCACCCCCCAGCACTGTGGGGCACCTGCCAGCAGGCCCCCACCCATGTCCAACTCATGTTCCCCAGCCCCCTACCCCCCAGCAGTGCAGGGGCACCCTCCACCAGGCCCTCGCCCATGTCCCATCCATGCCCCCCTGCACCTGGGTCCCAACAATCCCCAATCATGTCCGTAATGGCCATCCTCCCCTGCCAAAAGGCCCAACCAACTATCACATCCACCCACATATCAAAGGCAATTACATGTTACACACCCAATGTAAATAATGCAAATGAACACATGTCTGTCACACACAATGGCTGCAAGTGAATGTCAAAACAACCAACATGAAATGCATGAAAGTAATGGAATGATACGACACATTGAAGGATGAAAATAAAAATGTATTGAAAATCAACTAGAATGGAAATGAAATTAGAAAAACCACAAAGCAAAACAACAAAAAGAAGATGAATGTCCATGAAAAAAATCCAAAAAATCCAAAAATCCATAGAAGAACTATTTACAAGACAATCCCGGTTCCATGAGCCCAACCAAATGAAACCTAACTAAGTCAACTAACTAAAAACTGAACTATATACAAAAAAGTGGCGCATTGTCCAATCGCAACTAAATAAAAAAAGAAATAATTAAAAGGAAACCTACCACTAACTATATAACTATATACAATGGCAGCGGGCAAGTCCTGCGGCTCACTCTGTGATGTTGCCGGCCAAGGCATCATCGAACTCCATGTCGATGTCCTGGAGGCGGGACTCTGTCCTGGCCCCGAGGTCTCGCAAGGATAACCCCATGTTCACCTCAAACTCCCTGCGAGCTCCCTCGAGGCACTCAGCCCGCCTCAACGCCCGACGCATGGAGAACTCCGCCCTGACCATGGTGAGCCGCTCCTCTTCCGCCCGCTGCCGCTCCGCACCTATCCGCTGGACCAACTGCTCCCACACGGAAGACACTACCATCCCAGGGTTCTCCTGCCCTCCGGCCGATGCCTGCCCCTCTGATCTTGATGGCCCCGAGCCATGATGCCTCCCACGTCGAGCCTGCTGCTGCCTTCGACGCCACTGCCTCTGCCAGCACGACGGCATCCAGGATGATGGAAACCACCGACGCCGTCGTGCACGTGCCCTGCCCGATGATGCCGTCACATCCTCCATCTGCTGGGGTCCAGTTGCTGTGTTGTCCACCCCTGCTGGACCTTTGACTCCCGACTGTGGCAGGGATGGGATCCCCACCGAGCTGGCTGCATTGGTCAGGGCAGGTCCACAGGGGGCCCTGGTGGCATCTGGGCCGGAAGATGGCAAGGAGAACGACTGGCGTATAGTCTCCACAGAGGAGGAGAGGGCCGCCAGATTGGCTGACACATGCAGGAAACCCCCGAACATGGCCGATCCCAATTGGGCCACGTCGGCACGGTGCTCTTCGTGATGACGTGCGTGCTCCTCCTGGGAAGCACGCACGGCATCACGAATCACAGCCGTGCGCATCGCGACCCCAATCAGGACCTTCTCCACACGGCCAGGGGTCCCCTCGTCCGCAGGTGGAGGGGAGTCAGATGACATGGACATCCCCTCTACCTGCGGACGGGCCTGGGACGGGGCATCCCTGCTGGTGCAAGGTGGTGCACCCACAGGTTCAGGGACAGCGACATGCACAGGCCCCTCCACGGTGACCTGTGCTGCCTCCTGCCTCTGCCCCTGGACTGCACCACTTGCACCAGCAGGGATGCCCCCACCAGGCCCCATGTGCGCCTCAGTGGCGGCCTCCTCCTCCTCTGTGGAAACCACCAACCTGGATGGCTCCTCGCCGTCTACCGCCGTAGCAGGCCCCTGTGGGGGCTCACCCACCCCTTCCGCTGCAGCCGTGGGGGCATCCCCGCCGCCTTGCTCCACAGCGCCGTCTCCGCCCTCTCCTTCACTAGCCGCTGCGTAGAGGGAGACATAGAACACAAGCATCAGGGTACTGTACAATGGTCCCCTAGACAGGAAGCAATAGCAGATGAGTGCCACTGTCAAAGTACACTTCCATCATGTCACACCACAACACATGTGTCAGTCCAGGCAAAACACACACAGTGACAGTCATGGTGCGTGCCATGGACATTTCAATGCATGTCCAATGGACTCTCGAATCATACAATGTAATGGGACTCACATGCATCATGGGTCATGCCTATCACATGCACACACTTCACCTCAGTCACATCCATCTGGCCCCGTACACCCCAATCACAGTGCATACAAGGATGACTAGGCTGCATCAGTGAATCTGTACATTGTCACAGACATGTGTCATGCATCCATGGCACTCACAAGTCACAGACACGCAGGTCAGGCACACACACATGGATACCACATATGTATCTGGCATCAGCACCCATCCCTCGCCCCCGCCCATGTCCAGGAACAGAGACTGCCATGCTCTCATGTGTGCAATCTGCACAGGGCTCCCCATGTCGCATTCAAACACATGCAACAACCGTGCGGTTCACACATTACAGGTCGCACATGCATTCCCATGATGTCCCTGCACACATACATGCGTACATGGCCTATGTCACACATGCAGGCAAGTATCAGACAACCAGCACACTGCAACATGCCCTGTCTCACACAGCAATGCTTGGCCACTTACCGCTCAACTCCAGACGGGTCTCCCTCTCAAGGACCTGGGCGTGGAGCGCTGGGTGTGCGCGTTCCAGGACCCTCAACTGGATGGTACTCATGCGGCCCTGGCCCCCCTCTACGAGGCGCCGGGCCTTCATGAGGGTCCTGGACCTCAAGTCCTCCCAGCGCTTCTTGACCTTCTGGATGGTGCGGGTTGCCACCCCCTCCGCGTTGATGGCAACTACACAGTCGGCCCAGATCCTCTCCCGTCCTACCCTGTTGGCGCGGGACGATCCGAAGAGGGCATCATACTGCCCCAGGACTTGCTCCACCAGGACACCAACTTCGGTGGCAGTGAAGCTGGTGCCCCTCTGCCCCTCTGGCCGGGGGTTGCCACTGAGGTCAGATGTGGATGTGCCCGACATGGCAACCCCAGGGGCAGGAGTGGGTGGGCAACTGGGTCCTGGGGCTGGGCTGTGGAGCGATGTTATTCGAGTCGGGAGTCTTCTGTACCAGCAGGGGTGGACACAGCAACTGGACCCCTGCAGATGGCTGATGTGCAGGCACCAAATGGCAGGGCACGGTGGCAGCAGGCAGGCAGGCAGCAGCAGATGGCACGTGGGAGGCTGCTCGGGGCACTGGGGGGCAGTGATTCGGCCTTCTGGGCAGAAGCGTGGTCTTCCGTGTGTTTTCGCGTGGCCAGCTTGATACGGAGTGATTTGGCACGTGAAAATCCTGCACGTCAGCGTGAAAATCGAGGAAAGGCCCTTAGCGCGTAAGCGCGTCAGCACGCGTACGCGATTTCATTGGACCAAAGGCCCTTGCAGCGTAAGCGCGTCTGTGACGTTTTGCGCACGGGCGTTGCCCTGGCAGGGCTTGGTGATCCCGCGTGCATTTATGTTCTGTACGTGCTTTTCGTGCGGTGCGTGTGTTTTCCATCCGTTGGGGTTCACACGCTATTACTTCACAGCGGGTGTTGGCTACGCGTTCTTCTACACGCAAGGCAGACGGTGAGTGGTACCCCGCTCCCCCAGGCCCGATCGCGTGAGAAACTTCACGCGAACCCCTGAAATACACGTAGCCCGCTCCCCCAGGCCCGATCGCGTGAGTAAGTTCACGCGAACCCCTGAAATACACGTAGCCCGCTCCCCCAGGCCCGATCACGTGAGAAAGTTCACGCGAACCCCTGAAATACACGTAGCCCGCTCCCCCAGGCCCGATCGCGTGAGAAAGTTCACGCGAACAACTGAAATACACGTAGCCCGCTCCCCCAGGCCCGATCGCGTGAGAAAGTTCACGCGAACCCCTGATATACACGTAGCCCGCTCCCCCAGGCCCGATCGCGTGAGGAACTTCACGCGAACCCCTGAAATACACGTAGCCCGCTCCCCCAGGCCCGATCGCGTGAGAAAGTTCACGCGAACCCCTGAAATACACGTAGCCCGCTCCCCCAGGCCCGATCGCGTGAGAAAGTTCACGCGAACAACTGAAATACACGTAGCCCGCTCCCCCAGGCCCGATCGCGTGAGAAAGTTCACGCGAACCCCTGATATACACGTAGCCCGCTCCCCCAGGCCCGATCGCGTGAGGAACTTCACGCGAACCCCTGAAATACACGTACCCCGCTCCCCCAGGCCCGATCGCGTGAGAAACTTCACGCGAACCCCTGAAATACACGTAGCCCGCTCCCCCAGGCCCGATCGCGTGAGAAAGTTCACGCGAACCCCTGAAATACACGTAGCCCGCTCCCCCAGGCCCGATCGCGTGAGAAAGTTCACGCGAACCCCTGATATACACGTAGCCCGCTCCCCCAGGCCCGATCGCGTGAGGAACTTCACGCGAACCCCTGAAATACACGTACCCCGCTCCCCCAGGCCCGATCGCGTGAGAAACTTCACGCGAACCCCTGAAATACACGTAGCCCGCTCCCCCAGGCCCGATCGCGTGAGAAAGTTCACGCGAACCCCTGAAATACACGTAGCACGCTCCCCCAGGCCAGATCGCGTGTGTGACTTCCCGCGAACCCCCGGAATACACGTATCCCGCTCAATCGCGTGTGTAACTTCCCGTGCAACCCCGAAATACACGTGCCCCGCTCGCACAATTGCTGTATGTTGCCACTTTTGTAATGCGCAGGGACGCTACCGCCTGCCTACGTGTATCGGCTTGTGCGTGTCTTTCGCTGTGCGTGGCTTTGCCCTATTCGATTCCATGAATACGTGTGGTTCGGGTGCGTGTGGGTGTTCCGTCTGCTTCCCTGCAGTACATCCCCAGTTACGCCCTTGTTTTCGCGAGTTGTTCCCCATTCCGCGGGTTACGCCCCGTGTTCCGCCCACTTTCTGGTGTATGCGCCGAGGTTGTGCGCTTTCACTGTGCGCATCGCGCACGTCTTTTGGGATGTTGCAGTGACGTGTGCGCCATGCACGGGTTTGGCGCACATCCCGTGGTAAACACGCGCAGGGACTTCCATGAATCGCACGTGTGCGCCTGTTTTTTTCCGCTTGCGCCTGCTTGCGCCTGCTTGCGCAAAGATTTTCGGCGCACGTTTGTTCCATGAATCGGCCCCACTGTGTCTAGTGCTGGATCATCTACAGAAGCCCAAATATGGTATACCGTCCTAGCATTGTACTTGGGCTGGGGATTATTAAGGATATAGAAAAAAAAATTGCTTTAGATCTCAGGAGGATGTATATGGCGTTGTGCATTGGGGTTTCCACAATATATTCCGGTTGAGTTTGGTATACTCATGTGCTATTCTGGGCATCACACTACATTCAAGAATAAACTCACCAAAAAAGCCCTTGAATGAGGCTGTATTGTACATTTAGAATGCCCCCAGGGGAAAAGTACTTTCCTTAACATTAATAAGTCATTCCTGTATTGATATTATGGGATAATCCTGTTATGGAACATTTTGGAATGAGACTCTGATTTAACCTTTTACCTTCCCTGATTAGAGTGGGCGCTAGGATTTGGAAACTATTAAACATCCCTGCACTGACTCTCCGGCATTGTGTACAATACAGGCAAAATAATATGGCACAATGGGTAGATTAGGCTAGAGCGGCATTCAATTGTATCTGTGGAGCTCTATTTACAATATGTTCTCTGGTACAAGCTGCATTTAATGTGTGGACTTTGCAGTGAGTACGATTGAATCAGAGAAAGTTAAAGGTGATGTGTTAGGTATTAAAGCTGCTCAGGATAATAGAGGTTAGCTCTGTCAGAGTATTAAGGTGCTTAATATAGGGATCAGAATCCTGCGAGGAAATGGGCAATTAAAAAAAGTGCACAATCAGCCTATAATCAATATTATCCAATGAGAACCTAGCACAAATGATCACCCTAAAATACATTAAAACCCCTTCCTTCAAAGTGAACACAAGTTTATATGAGCTTTTAGTTATTTGTTGCTCGTCAATCAAGTGCAATATTTAGAATATGTAATGGGCAGTTGCCATAGACCAAAAAACAAGGAGACACTGGGGGTCATTAAGAGTTTGGCGGTAAGGGATATCGGGCACCGGTATGGAGACCGGTGTCGGTAATCCCTTACTGCCCAATTCCAAGGTCCCTTAGCGGGAACCGTAAAGGACGTGTGATCTGACCACACGTCCTTTACGGGTCCCGCTAAGGGACCAGGGGGCTAATAAAGGGCCTGCTATACGCGGGCCTGTTATTAGAGCCTTCCCCATTCCCATTGAGCCCTATGGGGGCTCAAATGGGAATGGGGAATGGTTGGTTGAATGGGGACTTGCCGGGTCCGCACAGGTCGGAATGTCCCGGTAAGTCTCCATTCAACCAGACCAGTGCCGGACCGGTATTGGAGGCAGCCATGGCGCAAATAGCGCCATGGCTACCTCCAATCTTGTAATGAGGGCCCCTGTTTCTGCATCAGTCACAACACATTAAGAAAAACACAACAATAATGTCTGATTGTCTGTTCTTGTCCAAGACATAGCATACCGAACATGATTGTGATGATCCTTAATAAGAGCAGAAGAGGAATGGAGCTAGTAGTGCTCGATGAACTGGATTAAGCAGAGATGTAATTTGAGTCTCATAACCAAACCTGAGACTCTGGGGCGCCGCCTGTCCCTCCAACCAACATTGAGTCCAATAGAAATAAATAAAATAAATAGGGCCCATGGGTACTGTGAAAAGAAAAGCAAGAAGGAGGAAGGGAGGGAAGGAAGGAAGGAAGGAAGGAAGGAAGGAAGGAAGGAAGGAAGGAAGGAAGGAAGGAAGGAAGGAAGGAAGGAAGGAAGGAAGGAAGGAAGGAAGGAAGGAAGGAAGGAAGGAAGGAAGGAAGGAAGGAAGGAAGGAAGGAAGGAAGGAAGGAAGGAAGGAAGGAAGGAAGGAAGGAAGGAAGGAAGGAAGGAAGGAATCCAAAGAACAGATTGGAACAAAAGTAAATTGTAAACCTCCTTCTCCAATTTCTGGTAATGTGGACGGAATGGCAGGCTTATCTCTGCAAGGTCGTGGGTCGTTTGTTAGTTGCAACACAGCGAAAATACAATTATTACCCAATGATAAAAGGGACTGTCCAGTCAAGGTTGTATACACATATCTACTTTATTATTATTACAAGAGATAGTTCTAGCACACTACAACCAACCCTGTAAAAGAACACAGCGGACAGACATGGTCACGAAGCAAAGGATAGCACTCTGGATACTGACGGGGGGTAGTCAGTTAAGCAATCAGTCTTAACTATTCAAGGAAATTTAATTTCAGCACTAAGGGAGCAAGGGGTTGTAAATGTCACTAGGGGCCTTCAGAGAAGGACCAGGGGGTCAGAACCACAATGATCCTGGTGCTTGAGATGTTCTTGATGCTCGACAGCATCAAGTCGGTTCCAGGACGCTTTGTAGCTCCTGTGACAGAGTACGAGATGGTAGACAGCTGCGGTGATCAGGCGCCAGGCAGTTCGGCAAGCGAGGCTGGTGGGATGGCTGCAGGCTGGCCTACACAGTGGGTCAGGGTCAAGAATCGTTGTCTCTGTGCTGGTTGGCAGATCTGGAACGCTGGTTGAGGCATCTCAGATGGCTTTATTGACTGCAGCATGAAAACAGTCAGTGGTACCTCGAAAATGCCCTTAAAAAATGGATGTTGCTTGATGCTTTTGTGGCACGCCTCCTAGCCTCTTCAGGGTTCGTTGTGTCTTTTCAAGGCAGACATCCCAAAGCTGAGGAGAGTGCTTGCAGGCAACGGCCTTGTCCTTTTATCCAGAGACTATCTGGCACTTCCCACCTAGGAAGCTTGCTGGCAGAATCTAGCAGGGCATGCGGTGGGCTGGCTGGGTACAGGTTCTAGAGTTGCTGGATGGGTCCTCTGGGTTTGGTGTTTCCCTCTGTTCTCTGGGAGATGTTTACGGGAGGGATCTCGCTTTCCTCTTGGAAATTCTGGCCTTCCTTCACTGGCGGCAGATGTAAGCCAGACTGTACCTTGAGTTAGGGTCCAAATGAGTCCTTTGTCTTACTCCATTCAAAGTCATCTGATGATCTGCTAAGTGAGGAGTTCAGCCCACTTTTAAAGCCAAATGGGCCCCAGTGATTGGTGCAGGATAAGCCTCCCTTAATTAACCATCCTGGGTCCTCACCAATAATCTTCTGCTATGCTTGAGGTCAGAACCAGAGTTTGCTGAACAGGAAAGGTAAGAGGTCCAACATATACTCCTAAGTCCCACCCATTTTCCTGTCTGTTGTAGATCAAAGTGGCACTCTGGTTAACTGAGCCATCTGTGGCTCTTGATCAGTGCAGGTCTCCCTTGAAGTTGCAGACCTCATGTCTCCCTTAAATCACATACTTCTCCCTCTGAAAGGGGTCCACTCTGCAGGAGTTGCCTACGATACTAGTGCCCAGACATGCCATTCACTGTCCTTCATACAGAGGGGTGGGAACTAGCTTCAAGTTGACACATTGCATATCAAAGAGGTGTTAGCCCTGCCTTCCAGTTGCCTGTCCTGTGACCAATCCCCTTCAGTGGCTTGCCTTAATTACTTCTCATTAGTATGCACTGCCACCAGCCGAGCTAGACAGTAGGCAGGCAGATCCATGGGGTGTTTCATATTTTAATTCGGCTGCCCATGGCTGGAGGAAGGTGTGCCTTCCACCTTCTTGAGATGCTTTGATGTACCGTGGCTGTCACATTCCAGCTAAACATGATAGGGGAGGACGGCGTCTGTAGGCTGTATCCTCCCAGAGTACATGTGACTATGCATTTCATGTGGTGAGCAGGGAAATGTGTGTGAAATGGCCTCACACATTTTCGAAGGTTGGTATCCGATCATTCATTATCATTTTTAAAACATCAAAAAGCCAAGGCGAGCGCACACTCCCCATGCGGTCAAAATCCTCACATGCCCCAGCCTCAATGTGTGAACCAACACCTTACTGAGGGTCTGGTTCGTCATCAAGGGAGAGTACCGGCTGAGGCCATCTGCATTTCCATGCTGGGTGCCTGACTTGTGCTGGATATGATATGATGATATGATGTGACATTTATAAAGCACCTTTACACTAGTGTTTCTAGGCACAAGAAGACAAGGAGGGGGAAACAAGGAAGGACTAAATAATGATCTTACAAGGCCTTTTGGCATTCAGATTGTGCAAGTGCGGGCAACAGGGGAAGGGGAGAAGTGCCAGCGTGGAGGGGAATGGAGAAGTGCAGTTAACTCACGTGCAGCCAGCGGGTGGCTCAAAGGTGGAGAAAGAAGCGACTGTAGAGTTGCAGATACATACCATTAAATGCCGAGGAGCCCAGATGCAGTGCAAGGGCAACTGGACATACAGGAGCCTGGGCCCAAGTTCAGAGGGTGACCAGTGCACATAGCAGTCAGGTGCATCAGCAGGGGAGAGGAAGAGAGAAAGCAGAAGCAAAAAGGAAGGTCTTGAGTTGCTTCCGGAACCGGTGGTGGTTCTGTTCAAGTTTTAGAGAGGCAGGGAGGTTGTTCCAGATGGAGGCCCCAGCTGAGGAGATAGATCTGCCCTCAACTCTCAGCTTGGAGAAGCGTCTCACCCTCAGAGAGTTGGAGGTGGATGAGAAGGAGGATAATGAGAAGGAGGAGGATTTCCATCACTAATACTTGTAGGGATATGGCTCAGCATAAAAGCTTAGGGTTCTCCCCTTTCATGGCCATTAACAATCACAGAGGCCTGTGGTCCATCTGGATCATAAAGTGAGACCCAAAGATGTAGGATTTCAGCTTCTTTACGGCCCACATGACCGCAAATGCCTCTTTTTCTATGACAGCCCAGTTCCTTTCCCTTCAGAGTTCAGCTGTGCTAACAATGCTCCAATCCCAAAATCACAGGTGTCTTGTCTGGATAATGAATTCCTCACCATAGTCTGGCACTTTCAGAACTGGGGCCCTGCACAATCCATCGTTTTCATTCTGAAAGGAGGATTGACAGGTGGTGGTCCAAGTTACCTTCTATGGTATCTTCTTGGTAGTTACATCATTCAGGGGCATGGCAATGATGAATGACCGGCAATACCCAGTGTTTACTTTGAAGAGCACAATTCTGGAGCCCAAGGAGAGTCTGGTGAATCGGCTGAATTAGACAGAGAATGCCCGAAGTTTGGGCTTTTGTCACTTGTGTCCTTTAACACTCTTGGCAATGGACACTTGTTCAATAATGCCCAGCTGTCACTGACACTAAGGAATCATTGTATTGTACCCTTCAAGAGACTTGTTTGTGTGTTTGTGTGTAACTCCCTGCTTTGATGGCTACTCCTTTTTCAGGCCACCCATCACGGGGAAAGTGGGTGTCCCCATGGTGGGCAACTTACTTTAGTACATTCTTGCCCCGTTATTACTGTGGAAAAACACATTGATGGTTCTTTTGGATGCATGGCGACGCATATAGTGGTCAGGTCAGGGGGGAAACTGAATATCCTTATTGTCAATTTATAATGCCATTAGAGGATGTGCACTTTAGAAGTATTGTCTACCCGTATTATGGCTCTTGGGGCAGGTTGGCATGAAGGACCTGGTGTCTAGGGGGTCACATACTCCTGTCAGGAGACCTGAACTCAGAATGTATCAGGTGCATGATAGGGGAAGTTGAAGGAATGGGCAGTTCAAATTTTTGCCAAAAATTGAAAAATGGAAAAATGTGGGATGATGGTTTTATGAGTATGGATTTGAGAATTTTGAATGGGTCAGTGTTAGGTGATGCCCCCCCACACCCTACTTGGACAAATGGGGTGTGCTAATCTACTATAGATTCTATCTATTTAGGATTGGGCATATTCCACAACTGTACTTGATTAGAAATCACTCCAACCCCTTTAAGTGATCATGCCATGCTTCCTGCCCACTTTAACATAAGGTTGGGAAAGGGGAGGGATCAGTACTAATATAGTTGCACAGCAATTATTTTCAATAACAAGGAAATTACCTAACCTTGTCAGTCGTTTTGGTATTACGAGTAAACACACATGTCTTTGTTTGACTCTTGTGCCATTCAAAAGTTGACCGCAGTGTAGTCCTCAGTGTAGATCATTTTGAATGTATTGTTGGGGGAGTAATAACTGACTGCACTAAGGGGAATAGTAAGAGACAGTTTTGCCTTATGAAACAACGGCACGTATATAGCAAGGAATTAGTCACTCATAAATAATAATTGAGATGCCAGATGAGACGGAACAGTAGTGACTTGTCTATGTCCCATACTGAAAATCAGAATTGTGTCTGACACGTTCGCTCACGGTATAAGAACTGGTTACGTGCTTCACAGGTTGACAGGTATCAAAGGGATGCAGATTCCATGTTAACTGCCTTAACCAATACACAGTTCAAGGCCTGATGGGCACTGATTCTTAACATAGACATGCCTTATGTGGCTAGGTTGGTTAATTCCATCTCTGAAGAGGATTGGATTAGTCATTTTGAAAGCCTGTATGCACCCTCAGAGTCTCCAGATGTAGAAGTACTACTGGTGGAATTATATCATTTAGACCGATATGACATAGACGTAAGCCCAGAGTGTACCCTGAGAATAATCAAGCACATTAGCACGTCCGGGGCTCCGGGCCGAAACCAGCTGTCAAACTTTTAATCCAGCCCCAATAGGTGGGCAGAGGCACTATACATGATGTTTAATGACATAATTGGATCTGGCCTGTTCTCTTCATCATGAGGCACAGCGCATATCATCCCTATTTTCAAGAACAGTGTTAGATCCCGCCCCTGCAATTACAGACCTATAGCTATAATAGATGCCAACTCATCCTTGAACATCATGAGTCTTTGGCGTCTGGACTGGAGATAATCTCCCAGTGGCAAACGGGTTTCAGGAAAAACATGGGCACTGCATTAAACTGGATAGTACTTAAGTGTATCCAACATTCTGCGTGGGCGAAGGGTGGGAATCCTGTTTACTAAGCATCTGTGGATCTTACAGTGTCTTTTGACACCGTCAATCGCTGGTTACTTTGGCATAAACTACACAAATGGAGGATACCATGTGGTTTTCTAAGGCTTATAATGGACTTGAATAAACACTCTTTGGTCAGAGTCTGCCCGAACCAACAAGTTCTGCTGTCTCGGTCAATTGTCATGTTTAGAGGCATGAGGCAGGGGTGCGTACTTGCCCCCTGCCTTTTTATACTATACATGGCAGACATTGGAACCTTTTTGAGTCCCAGGGCATTGGCTACCCCAAATATCCATCATATGAGCCCCATGTGGTTCTCTTATGCTGACAATTATCTAATATTTGATAATATGCCCATAGGGTTACAACATCTACTGACTGGCTTCTCTAGCTTTACTAAGGACCATTCCCTGTGCATTAACACTCTTAAAACAAAGGTTAATGCACTAACTCAGTACAGGAAAAAGGTGTCATTTAAGTGGTACATAGAGAGGAAATGTGTGGAGAGAATTGAATCTATTTTATATCTTGGCTTCTGGATTCATTTCCAAAATACTAAATCCATTATATGAGAGGAGAAAGACCCTCCTGTCGAGCTTCTCAAAATAAAATGATGACACTAATGGTGATTTGCGATGAAAAATGTAATTACAAGTCATTAGATTTGAGCATAGATAGGACAGACAAGCCTGGATGTGATAACAAAAGCAAAAAAGAATGTATTGTTCTGGTACTTTGACAAAATCCAGTTAATTTTCAAATTGTGATGTCCTTAGTTGAATGCACTAAGTATTAAGTATTGAGGTAAAGATCTGGGTACCAATAAGGTAATCCATGAAAAAAATGGTGGCTTGTAATGCCCTAAGTTTCTGGCGTAAAGTCTTCAAAAAGAAATTTGCTCATTGGCTGAAACTTGAAGTGTGCTTAGTTATCGTCACTAAGTTCACTGATGCTATGTTGTAATCCAGTTAGATTCCAAATTGTAGTATCCTTAGTTGATAATTTGTGAGAATGATTGAGGCTCGGAAGGTTGTGGTTTGGCAGAGCGAAGCTATATGGTTCCTCAATCCAATTGAGTTTCCAAATTGTAATATCCTTAGTTGTATTCACTAAGTAATGTGGTATAAGTCCTGGTTGAAGCAGTGTGGTTCCACTATGAAGGTTATGGTTTAACAGAGCGAAAACAATATGGTTCCTCATGGAAGGTTATGGTTTAACAGAGCGAAAACAATATGGTTCCTCAACACGTGTTTCTTCAGGAGGATTATGGTATAGAACAATTGTGTTCAGATCTAAATGTAAGGAGGAAGAAAAAGAGAGGAAAAAAGGGAAGCAACTAACGGTCAGTTGGAAAGCAGTATGATATCTTGTTTAAAATATCAAATACGATGTCACAAGTAAAGCAAAATAGGTACTTACTTGTGTACAAGATCAATGGTGTTGGTATGATGATTCTCACTCTATTGTAGAATATGTTGTATGGTCTGTAGCACAGGGTCTTATCTGTTGAGAAATGAGTATATAAGAATACTTTTCTCAATGTATGTTATTACTATGTGTATTGGCTCAGGTCTAATATATGGAAGAGGTGCACATAATGATAAGATTAATGTGGACATATGTGGGATAATATGGTACAAGTGATAGGTTAAACCGAAAAAGTGCTGAGTTGGGAAAAGATGTAGGTGCACTTATAAATTCTATGTAACAAGGCCATACAATTGCCAAATCAATTATGTAGAATGGATTTGTGCAATGGAAAATTCTCCCTCCTTCCTGCTATCCACTTTTATGAACTGAATATTGTTCCCAAGCTACTTTATGGTATCAATGTATATGATGTCCCGATACTGGATTATCTGCCTCTGTTGGAAGCCTTAATTTGGAGACAAGTTTTTCTACTGCCTAACTCCACCCCTCTCCCCGTAATGCTATATGAACTTGGTTTAACATCATTAAAGGCCAGAGCTCACTGGCGATATTTGTCTTTGTATAGGAATATCCTGGTCCCGAGTGAGCATTCACTTTACCTGGACTTTAATATGATTTCTCAGAAAGGGGGCTCCTTAGTCTTTGATGACCTGGGGACTTTATTAAAGGGAGTGGATGTGGTATGGCCGACCTAATTGCAAATCCTTGTAAGGTAAAGAAAGCCTTGTATGACGCTGACTGGGTGAAAACAATGGATGATGTTCATCAATACCCATTGGCGTTTCACTTGAGGGGTGACTATTAAAGTGGGGCACGTTGGCACCATATTTTCGATTCACGCAGGCAAAGCTACTTCTTTTTTATTTAAGCAATTTTGCTTGAACATAATTCACACTAAGGTGGTTATTTTAAGATATACTGCTGTAAATGAGTAGTCACTTGCCTGTAGATTTTGTGAGGGTGGAACAAAGAGGGAAACGTTAACACATCTGCTTATGCAATGCAAGTCCTTATATTCACTGAGAGAGAGGGTGTTAGGAAAGTACCTACACAATTTAAATGATCCATGTTCTGATACCTTATGGAATTATTATGTGTCTGGATCAACCACTGCTGTAGTTAACTCACTGGTTGCCTTTTTGAAAGTCCTGAATCTGGGTAATGGTTTTTAGGTGAAAACTTACATTGACCTCTTCTTTATTGTTTTCTCATTCTTTCCTTCTTCTGTCTTTCTGATATGTGAGAATTGTGGTTCTTCATTCTTTTTATTCATTATATGTACTGTATGTCTTAAATGTATTGTATGTTAAAGGTTACATTGTTTTAACCAATAAAACATTTAAAAAAACATAGTTGAGAATATGAAAATTCAATATAAATAAATAATTTGACAAGCCATTAGCTCCCAAACTGTCAGATCTATAGCATAATGGGAGCAGCCTGAAGCACCTTTTGTGTTGTCACTACAACACCCCAAATCACATTAGCACAAGGACCTGAAAATTAGCTTCAAAATGACAACTATAACAACTCTGTAAGCATTACAATCTAAACGTTACTGAACACAATAACATTTGCAATGAAAGTCAATGACCAAATATTTAACATGGATAATGTCTCGTTTAAGTTTTCCCTTTCCTTGAATCCAGGTATTCCAGGGCATCTGCAGTCTCTGAGCTGAATGTTAATTCAAGACTGTTCTTTGAGAGCCGATGGGCTGAAGAGATTTTTATCCTATAGCAGATGGCTCATCTCTCCCCACTGACATCATGAGGCCCTGCTGGCATTTGCACTTTCCTTTCTGTAATCTTGAGTTGACCCCAATTCAGATCTAAAAGTTATGTTTTTAAACATTTTTACCCACCCAGGGCCAGCTCTGTGTTGATCTGGCCACCTCTCAACCTAGCATGCAGGTGCCTCAAAGAGATCTCCCCTTCAGATAAGGAGCCCACCAGATCTGCCATGGGGGAAGTCACCTGCAAATTCTGCACAAGAACAATACACAATTGTCTGTCTAGAGCTCATCAGAGATTTACATATGCATCTGAAAATAGATTAGAATTTTCACGGATTGCATTTGATTCCCTGTGCAGCACTTTATTTATCAAGGTGGCAAACTGAAAGTGAAGGGCTGCTCTTCATTTTTGGTCATTCACAATGGCCACTTTTATTTAAAATAATATCCGCTTCTGTGTTTAAAAGTGGGCTTTAGTCACATGACGTGAAGAATACGAACATGGCTTCTATATCACTGCAAGGCCCAGTTTGTTCTCTTCACTTTTCATGATGAACATCATTTTGAGGTATGGTAGTTCCAAAGAAAAATGCTGTTTTTTGGCTCTCAGCCAACAATGTGCCTTTTCCATCTTCAAATACGTATTTGTGATATTTTTAGAAAGACACATTTGCTCCATAATACACTGTTTATTGTGCAATTTTTAGCAAGACAAATATTTTCCATGACACACCAGACGCCTTCACTATTTTTAAGGTTTTAAGCCTGTCCTTTTTGTAGTGTGCCTTGCCATCAGAAACATGCATTTAAAATTAGAGGCCTAACCTTCCCTGTCCTTTCGTGTGCTGAGGCTATCATTAAACACCCCACTGCCCCCTCTTTGGTCTGAATCTTTCGTGGGAAACAGCAGTGGGGTTTTCCTCAGAAGACTTATTTATTCTTTTTTTTTGGAGCCGATCCGGTTGATTTTCTTCTTTAGGGAGTGGGTGCTCCAGTCTCCACTTCTGTATTTTGTCGTTGGTGGGTATGTGATGGACCCCCTCCTTTTCCTGCTTCCTAGGGTCCTCCCCTGATTCCCCAGGCTGGAATGGAGAGGCCATTTGTCTAGCAATAGGAAGAACAAAAAAAGGTGTTCAGTATGTTTTACAAAATACGGACGTTAGGACATAGCGTTAAAAAGAAGAAAAAATAACACAGTAGAGGGATGTGACATTTTAGATAATAGACATCACTTTTTTTTTTTACAACTTCCTTCTTAACATTTCCGATGAATATCAATGAAACTACTCACCTGTTATAACTCTCGATCAGGAGGTTTTCAATTTCACCTCTCATGTCTCAGATGGTTCCTTAGATCGACTTTCATTCGGATCCTTAATCAGTTGTAACGCTTGTCTGGGATGACAGTTTTTCAACTGATTGATCTGGGCCCATTTCTCTTCCATCTGTTCTCCTTTTGGGAAACAGATCTTGTAGGCAATAGGTGATATTTTATCTACAGTTTCAAAGACACCGCGCCCAGATATAAGGTTTTTCTGTTCCTTGGTCTGGCTCCTCTGGATATTGTACAGGTAAACCTTGTCACCTACCTCATACTCTTTCTTGAGTTGATTCATTTAGCAGTGTTTGCTCCTGAGTTCTATAGAGCAGATGCTGAGGTAACACCATTTTCCATCTGATCATGAGGTCAAATGGAGTCATTTTAGTTGCAACAGATGGTGTAGATGAAATTGCCATCAGGACAAGCCATAATTGAATGTCCTAGCTTGGTCCAGAGTCCGCCATGAACTTCTTTAAGATGCTCAGACTTGTCTTGCTGTATCTTTCTACAGTGCAGTCTTAATTTTACTCCTAAAATCTCCCACATTATTCACCATCACCTCACTGGTAAAATGACTTCCTCGATCCGACTCAAACATTTGCGGGAGGCCAAAACAAGCGAAAATGTGGTTGATCATTAGTGCGGCACCTGTCTCTGCCTTACACTTCGCGGCTTGAAGACATTCTACCCACTTTGTGAACAAGCATGTTACAGTCAACATGTACTTGTTTCCTCTAGGACAGTGAATCACTGGCCCGATTAAATCTGGCCAGGGAAGCATCAATCCCCTTTGTTGTAGGGGAGCTCTGTATGTAAGTGAAATGGGTTGCAATTCTGTTCACACAAGACAACCCTTTAGGTAAATATCAAGGTCCTGGTCCATGTGAGGCCAGTAGGCAACCTTGCTCAACATTTCCAATGTCGTATGAAATCCCCTATGACTGGCAGTAGTCGCGTCATTGGCGTGGTTAAACATTAGGCTTTGGAATGAGGTAGGTCCCATCCCCTAGTTACATCCAGATAGGGCTTTCCATACCAAGAAACCATCTTGGATTCGGAATATCTTGGAGAACTTCATCAACACAGAGAGTTCCTCTTTACTGGCATAATCTGAATCTGTTAGAGAGAAACAAAAAGGGTCTTCAATGTCTCGATATAATTTACCAATAATTTTGTCATCTTTCTGTGCAGGGATCAAATCTGCCTCTAGGATGTCTTTACTCTGCTGGGCAATCGGGAGTTCACTGTTGGCAGGTGTTTGTGACCTGGTGACAGCAGCGACTTGGATTTCACCCAGCATGGATTACATTTCTAAGAAATCCCCCTGAAGAGCACCAGTTTTAGCCAACTGTTCAGCCGGGTCATTTCCAGTCTAATCTGGACCCACTATTTTTGAATGACCTCTTATTTTCTTCCAATAGATGGTCATCTCATTAGAGGTCACATGATTATCAATTGACTGGATCAGTTTGCCATGCTTTAAGGTTTTTTGGTTGGTAAAAAGCATACCTAGATTCTCCCAATTAATCAGGTGCTTCGCAAACCCATTCCTGACATAATTAGAGTCAGTGATTATGACCAGTTCTTTGAGTTGGTGGTGCCCTGCAGTGAGAATGGCTTGATAAATGGCAATCAACTCTGCCACCTGACTACTTTGGGTTCCTATTTTGTAACCAGCAGAGGACTCTGGGGTATCATTCACCCAGGTATTCCCAATGCCATCCGCTAGTCTTTGTTCCCATTGTTATCAACATGGTAGGAGCACTTGGCCACATAAACTGTGGCATTGCCTGGCATGTGTCTTCTTCATAGATCTTGTTCTGGGAAGTTAAGCAAGCCTTCATGTAGTTGTTGGCCATTAGACTTTCGTCTTTAAGACAGTTTTCTTGAGCACAATCGTGCATGTCCACCAATCCCTGTGCTAGGGGATTCTTCTTGTTTTGGCCATATCTGACATCCAAAGGAAAGGCTTGCATGCACAGAATCCAGAAAGTTATTTCGGAATAACTCACGTTCCCCAGCTGGATTCTGTCACTTTTAAAAATATTGCAAGGGTTGGTGAGGAGTCTCTACGATGATGTGCTCCCCTTGGATTAATGGGCAGTCATTTTATATGCCCACACTATTGCCAGGTGTGCATTTTCACAGTCATTGAATTTTTCCTCCACAGGGGACAAAGTTTTACCCATCGTACAAGATGACGTTGTTGACCTTGGGCCTCATTACGACCCCGGCGCTAAACCATGGTGCTATTAGAACCATGGTCCATGCCGGGGTCCGCCATGGTGAATGGCGGAATTACCGCCCCATTCCAAGGTTGGCGGGGCGGTAATTCCCCATTCACCATGGGCCCTTCCCCATTCCCATGGGAATGGAGAAGGCACTTAGTATGATGCCGCAAATTGCGGCACCGTACTTAGCACCAAGGTCCCTTTGCGGCACCCTACTTTAACGACTGGTAAAACCAGCCGTTAAGGTCGGGTCCCGCAAAGGGACCTCGTAATTAGGCGCTAAGTGTTTAACGGCGCCGCAGCCTTTTACGGCGCCGTTAAACACTTAGTGCCTGGGTCATAATGAGGCCCCTTGTCATGCTTTTGGTACAATACCACAGTTAGGCATGTATCTTAGAACCCTGCCTCCTTGAAGAACTATTATTTCTTGATTGGGTAAACCGAACAAGGAGCTTGGTAAAGGCTTCTTTTCAGTTGTTACACTACCTCAGATTGTTCCGGACCCCACTGCCACTTGACTTCAGCCTTTAGTAAATGGACCAAAGATCGAGTGACCTCTGCGTTGTCTTCAATTAACTTTTGACTGTAATTATTGAGTCCAAGAAGCTTTTTAATTCTCACAGAATAGTAGGGTATTTTAATTTCATTAAGGCCTCCACTTTCTTTGCCTGGGGATTGAGACCATCAAGGGTGACCTTGTGCCCTAAGAAATTAACTCAGATCTTACACCACTGTGCCTTCTGAAACAACAGTTTTGCTCCAGCTTTCTACAACTGGCTCAGAACATAATGGATTTCTGCTATATGTCCCTCCATGGTTGAACTCTTGATCAGAACATCATCTACATTGGCCATGTTTCCCCTTTTGTCTAAATCAGGCATGGCCTTATGCCGAAAGATGTTTAAATCATTGGACAAGGTTATGTTTCCAAAGGAGGTTTGGGTCAACATATGTTGCTGCCCCCGAAGGTAAAAGCTAGCTTGTATTGGTCTTCCCTACTCATGGGTACTGAACAGTAGCTGTTGGTCAAATCAATGGTGGTGTACACATTTTACCCTTGGATCTGTGCCAGCTCTAATCGATGTAGGGAAGTGGCCATCTTGATATGTGGACCCATTTGTTAAACTCCCTCAGGTCTGCACAAAGTCTCCACTGTCCACTTGGTTTGAGTATCCCCAGTACTGGGTTGTTATCGGTACTGTGGATCAGACAAATTATATCATGCAATATTTCATTTTTAATCATCTCTGTGAGTGACACCAAAGGTAACCGGTATTGTTTCCCACATACTGGAGCCATCTCGCTGTGCATGAGTATTGTGGTTGAATGAATAGAGGTGCTTACACAATCATGTGAGTCCACTGAAAAGAGAACCTGGACATCCAGGAAGACCAGTTTCAGCCTTTGTGTTTGCTCCTCTGTCTCACAGGCAGCCGCAAGATTGATCTGTTCTTCAACCATCTGCTTGTAACCTGGAACGACCTCTGGCTTGGCTATTTCAGCTATATCCTCCAGTTGGGTGGATAGATCTCTTTTTATGTTGTTGACCTGGACAGGAGGCTCCAGGGATTCGAGGTAGTGGTCTTTGACTCTGAACACTACCTCATCCCTCCGGATGTCACAGGTTACCTCTTCTACCCCATAAGGGAATGAAGAGTACACCAAGAAATTCCGCCATGCCTGGTAAAAATATTTTCTGAAGGAATACCATTGCTGATGTCGAAACAATCATTTTGTGATTGGTCCAATGATTTAATTACCTAAATCAATAGAATAATGTTGGGCATCAGCAGCCATTCCAATAAAGGTGTCTGTCCCCAAAGTGATACTTCGAGGGTCACTGTTATCCACCAATATTCGAATATTGTCATGTTCTAGGTCTATTATAAGCATCAGACTTAAAAACAAACCTTGTTTTTGGAGATGTGAATTCAAATTTGTATAGGCGTTCTGATGTTTGAGGTTCTGTCCTCGCTTAACTTTGAGGGGAATTGTGAATCGTCACACCTGTCTTGGATGGTGACCTCTTATCACACTTGAACTTCAACCACATAGGGCAGTAATTGAGCTGACCTGAATTATTTGTCGGTGTTGTCAAAGCCCATGGGGTTACGCCCCAGGCAAGTCCTGACTTTGTTAATAATTAAGTCCAAATTGATGGTGAATTGGTTGAGAATGTCACTGCCTAAGTGAAAGGGAGAAGGGACATCTCTCATGACCCAACAATTATGTTCAATGCTTTTGTTGCCAACTGACATCTTTAGCAAACATCTGATAGGCAGGAGATGTTTGGAATTTGGGGGTTTCAGACTTACTTTCCATTTATCAATCACTTTAAATGTGAGAATGGGCTGATCTTTTGGGAGTTTCGTGAATAATCCTTCGCTGGTGAAGCTTTTTCTATTATTCAAGCATATTCTGGTGAGCAGAGGCTCCTCTGCCTCGTTTATCTGAATGGGGAAAAACAACAGTTTGCCCTTTTTCTGAATCTCCATTAGACTTTGAGCTGGTTCTTCATTGTCCTTTTTCACGGGACTCAATGTGTCTTCTGACTTTGGACTGGTATAAAATGTCAGAGTAGTCTCTTCCAGGGTGGAATGCCACTTAAAACTCTGAGGAATGTTGATTTTCAAGAATGGAGAAGGGTTCCCTTCACCAGTTTGTTCTCCTACAGAGATGCCATTGATGTATGGGTCCTGGTTACTCTTGTAATGGTATTCTACTTCCGCGGAGCGTTGGTCAATTGAATGGCCTGTACCATTATTGCTAACATAGTAGTTAATCATTTTGAGTTTTATAGGCCGGTTAGTCTGGGTCCAGAGGACCTTGTTTACACAGTCAGTCAGAGGTGATAACCTCCTCAGGAGATCGTTCCCCGGCAAACAAGATTTGCCCTATGGAGTCCCAGCTACCACTGGGTGTTTTAATTGATGTTGCCCAATTTTAATTTCCAAACCCGCAGTCCATTAGATGTAAATGGCATTCCCGTAGAAATGTGGGAGTTGTCTGGGAAGTGGTGTGAGGTGGATTTGGTGACCCACCCCGCTTCCTGAGTTGACTTGTTCAAAGGCCTTTTTAGACAGGAGTGTGGCTTGAGATCCATTATCCTCTAGAGCTGATAATTCACACTGACCCTGTACCTTAACCAGCACATGCAATCTGCCTTCCGTCTCCTCAATGGTGCAAAGAAAGTGTGAGTTATTTGCCAGTGCAGCAGTCATTTTCTTGATATTGAACCCTGACACAGTGTGATCTTGGATGTTTTTTCCATGTCGGAGACCAGGAATCTGTAAGGAAAATGTCACATCAAACAAAAGACAGATTTGGGGATCCTCTTTCTCTCCTCATGCTTTTCTGTCCCCCTTTACCTGGAGAAAGTTCTCAGAACTCGTCTGGGGGAAGGACATCTCCATTTCTACCTTATCTGACTCACATTTTTGGGGTTGGAGAGTTTCTTGATCTGGGTCAGTCTCCAAACTTACCCTGTCCAACTTAGGCTCTTTTGGGACCCATTTATCTTTGGGTGGAATGCCCCATTCCTGAAAGATAAGGTTTGCTTACCTGAATCCTCCAGGGACTCTTCTCTTTCAAAGGGAATTATCTTGAGCTCCTCCACAAAGCAGGTTCTCCTCTGCCCTCTCCTACTTACTCTTTGCTCTTTGGGTTCTAACTTACTGGGAGTAGAAGAGTAGAATAGTCCCATTCAGGCTGAGAGGTTTCCAGTCGTTCAGTCTGGGTGAGAAACAAAGCTTTCTCTAGGGTTTGACATTTACCCTCCACCTAGTCCCCCTCAGGTACCTGTGGCTGATTGTACATTTCCTCCCGTAATTTCCCCCCTGGGGCATCAGACCTGGATGTTGGGAAATTCAGGGAAGCCGAGTTATGCTGAGGGTTCGACGGAGTCCTCAGCATGCACCCCAGATTGTCAGTCAGTTGCTAGACCCGTTGCTCCAGCTGCGTTGTAGGGAGGTCTCGAGTCATACCTCTGCTGCTCCCAAGAAGGGGTACTGTTCCTTTCCACTGAGTAGCTTTGGTACTGGAAATGTCTCCAAACTGTTCCATCCTGAATCTCCTTTCTCCCGTATTCAAGGATCTTGTGTCCCGGAAGTGGAGAGTTAGAGGAGGATTATTTTGGAAGTTCTGGTTTGGTGGGTATCTGGGGAAAAAGTTCAGTTTTGGAGGTGGAATGATACTTCTCTCTTGAGGGAAGTTTGGTTTCAGGTTTACCAGGGCAGTACTTTCCTGGTTGGGTCCCCCCTGGGCTGTGGGAGTTTTTACATACCCCGGGATTGGTTTGCTATCATTGTACCGAGTGCTTGCATATGTGGCATGGCGAGAGGGATTATTGTTCTGAATTTCTGCCTGACTACCATTCGATTATGCCGTGAGGGGGTGTTCCTTCTGCCTTCCATTTTGCTTGTTGGTAGGAGGAATATTTGTATGCCCCCTGTCTCCAGGTCCAAAGGAGGGGTAGCTCTCCCATCTGCCACCTTCGCACCAACAGGTGTGTTAGTTGGTTTGAGGGTTTGGGGGTTGTTTTTACGCTTAGTGGGCTTCTGGACCTCATAGATCCTGGTGGTGTGTTCAAGTACCCAATCCAGGGTCCCATTCACATGGAAATCATGCACCAACTGAGTCATAATGTATTTGGGGAGCGCATGGAAATAGGTGGCCACAAATTCCCTACTATTGGTGTTATGATTATGATTTATATTTATATTTGTAACATGCTTAATAGCCGGAGGTTTCTAAGCACGGACCAGGGGATCGAACCTGTGTTGCTCTGCTTTGTTTTGCTTCCGAGGTGAGCGCATTGCCCTTTAGCTATTCACCCACCAAGAAGTCTAGGCAAATGCACAATTTAGCTCCTGCACAAACTCCCTAGGCACCTGATCCTCCCCACATTGCAAATTATATGCAGTCTTACAGGCCTCTTGTGGGTCTGTGTGTGGAGAAATGCTTCAAAATGGCTTCATAGGTGGACGATTTATAGTGATCCTGGTCCTCCACTCCTGCAAATAAGCTGGCATTCTCAGGTGAGGGTCTCAATTTAGAAAATGTGATACAAATCACATAATCTCTGATCTGAAATGATGACATCATAAGCTCATTAAATTCTAAGTGCTTCCACACTGAATGCTTGGTGTTCTCATGGTATGGGTTAGGTCTCGGGACGATAGCTCAGGGGCAACGTGCTCGCCTTGGAAACAAGATGACATGGAGCAACACAGGTTCGATCCCGGGGTCGTCGCTTAGAAATCTCTGGGTATTAAGCGTGTTATAAATAACCTATCATATGGGTTCAGGAAGCTCTTTGTGGCCTTGACCTGTCTGATTGGGTCTTTAACAAAGCCCTTCATCTGTTTTGCTGTCTTTCTCCTCATCTTCACCTTCATTTTCTGACTCACAGCTGCTATTTGGACTCCCTCCCCTGTTCTCTAGGCGCTCCTTATCTCCGTAAGATTGGGACTATCTCACAGACTCATAGGATCTGGACTCCTCTCACCTGGACCACAGTGAAATTGGATGGTCATTTTGCCTGTGGTCACTTTTAGGCCCACGATAAAACTAAGTTTCATCATCCCTCCTTCTAGGAGTCTGAGGGAGTCCCCCTCTTCCCCTGAATGTATGGATGTTTTTAGTAAGCCCTTCCTAGGCTGAAGCTGTGGCTTTTCTCCTCCAGCAAAGCGGGTGAGGTTGTCTCTTTGTAATCTGATCTTCAGCCAATCTAACTTCCTTATTTTCTCATCATAGGAGTTTTCATGGCCTGAAGTACCCATACTATTCTTTTTAGTCTCCTAGGACATGCTGGTCCAACCGCTTTCCCTTCTGTGTTGTAGAGATGAATACTCATTAATATCAGACAAGGACTGGCCTTCTAGATCAGTTTGGCTAAGCCTGGATAAGTCCAACTGCCTCATGTTCCCCTATTCTTTACAAGTGGCATGCATGAGGTCAGTTACCATTTGTACATGGGAAATGGTGGATATCCGGCCTGTGGTCCCTGATGGGAGGGGCGTATCTCCTTGATCAGATGGCCATACCCCATACCTTTATTGGTCAGAGTGCCTGCAAGCCTGTTTATATTTTTCAATTTCATTTACAAAATTCTAACACCTACTTCTCTCTGTCCTTATTTCCTGGTAGTATTCCGAGAACTGTCTTTTTATTTCTGACACCAAGGTCTGACTAGTCAAAAACACCCTGCTCTAAGGCATTAATCAACACTTAATGTCCCTTACTATCTCTCTGAGATGCTTCATTTTCTCTTTGGGAGTTCTGCATTATGCGTTAATATTCCAGTAGTTTGTCTTTTAAAACACTAATCTCTTTCTTTAATGTGCCTCTACAATGCGCTGCCTGTGAAAGGTCAGCTTATGTTTGCTTCACACGCTCCACAAGCTCCATGTTGTACTCTTGCCTTATTCTCGTCATTTCCTGAGAATCTGACTGACACTTTTCTGTATCCATTTTGACTTTTACTGCATCTTGGTCTTTACTCATTTGAAAATTCTGTTGCTTCAGAATATGTAAATCCTTAAGCAATTTCTCAAACTCCTGTTGTGAGTTAATCTCTTTAACGATGCACTGATTTATTCCCTTTCTATTTCTTTGAATTATTGTTTGAGGGCCATAATATCATCTAACAGCCTTCTATCATGACCAGTCTGGTCTTTCAAATTGCAATGGAAATGGCTCACAGTTTCTGCACTCTCCTCACATGTGTCTTTCAGTGCAGCAAACTCTATTTCTCGCTCTGCACTGGCCTGTGTGTGGGTTTCACCTCATTATGCAATTGTTCAATGACGTTTTGTTGTTTTAATTCAAACAGGTAGCTCTGTTGTGTTTTATCTTCTAACTGTTTAACGTCTTTCTTTGCCTCTTTCAAAATCTCAGTCTGATTCAGCATACAGGCCTCCATATTTTGCACTCGCTTTCCACTAACTGCAAGTGGAAGTATAAATAAGCTGTAAGCTGGGCCAATTGACTCAGTTCTAAACACGCATTTTGGGCCATGTAAAAAGGTTCTAATGTCAAAGGTTAGTGGTCACTGAGGTAGCCTGCATCATCTGGTTTGCCAGCTCCTGTCTTCGTTCTCACTCCATTCTCCTCAAAGGAATAGCTCACCCAGAAAATTATTCCTGGAATCACTCACTTCAGCAGTAGTCATTTTTAAAATGTCTGCTGCAACTTTGTAAATCTTTCTTTGCATTGGGGCTAAATCACTCTGTTCCCGCTTGATTTCCACACACAATGCCAAATCAAAACTCTATTATACTCAATCTTAATTTTTCATTGGTACTCTACACCTATACACCTCCCTGGAACACAGGGTCAAGTCCTTGTGGTACTTTAACAAAGCAAAAACAATGTTCTGTCCACCTCAATGTGATTACACCTGAATTAATAGTCTGTCAAAATGTGCTTGTCATGAGTCAAAAGACAGTAAGCGAAATCCCAGATGAAGCCCCACTTTGTAACAATATATATTGGAAGACGCTGCTCAACACAGGAGTTCCTCTCCCCCAATTAAGAGAGCCCACAATAGATTATTTATTTTTTTGGATTCGATAAGAACTGCCTATGACTCATATAGAGCCACATAGATCCCTCCCCCTTTGTCAACAATAAGCCAAGCACCAGGCTGGGGTATAGAGAGAATATATATTTAGTTAAAGGATATGTTAAATAGATCTTTGGTTACACGCATTCTCTGTGGCACAAAGCAAAGCTTCAACACAAAAAGAATTAAAAATTTTGTAATAAACAGGCAAAATATGTCATGATAAAATTCAGAGTGAAAACAAAGCACCGTTTTGGACAGCTATAAGAAAGAATTTGAATCAAAGAAGATTAGGCCATTTGGGAGGGATACAGTTGACTCCAAGCTGGACATTGTCTATAGCTGGGGAGAATATTACAGACAATCATATAATCCTAATACTAATATCAATAGACTGACACCAAGGAAAAGAAAGGGGAATGATACTGAAACACTCTCGTCAGAGTCAGAAAGAGGAAAAGTAACAGAAATAGTATTAGTGGGACACATTGAATAAGGTTCAGTGATGTTATCAGAAGAAGGAGTAGCAGCATCAACATCAATGAGTCAAGTCTCTTTTTTAGACAAAAGCCAGCCAAAAGAGGAAGAAAATAACTCCACTGAAAATAATAACTCCGCCCAAGAAGAGCTAGTACTTAACATATCAGGTGTGAAGCTCATGAAATTCCAGAGAACAGTGCAACAGAAAGGCTTATTATTTGTTCTGCAGCATACAAATATGCTATTTCATGAAAAAATATACTTCTTTAAATGAATGAGAAGTTCAAACAGAGGAACCACAACCACCTGTATTTTTGTGACTGACATTTCTATCCCCAAGTACCTATTTTTACTACATTTGAAAAGCGTGTACTGGAAGATCTGGGGAAGTTCAAATTTAAGCCACACAAGTACAGGAACTTCTTGGACATAGAAAGGCAGGCAGTAAAACAGCTTTTAGATAATCAAAAGGTAATATTTATACCTGCAGCAAAGGAGGTGTGTTAGTCTTAATGGACAAAGAGGACTACCTTAAAGAGATAAATAGACAATTGGAAGACCAAGAGACCTATAGAGAAATCCTTAATGACCCAACCGAACAAGTGAAATCTTTAATCAAAGAAGTACTGGATGAAGCTGAAAACCAAGGAGTAATAACGGACCATCCTATATATATTACCAAAGATCCATAAAAGTCTTAAGGACCCCCCAGGATGGCTGATCATTGCCACAATGGGAAGCTTACTCAAACCCCCAGCACAATATATGGACAAAGCAATACAGCCTTTAATACAGAAAAATGTAACATGTCTTTGTGATACCATTCAGTAATTTCATGAGGTTTCGAAGAAATATCACATCAACCAAAGAACGTTTGAGTCACAAAACTGAAGGCAAAATGAATTTACAGAGAATATGATCCAGGATTGATCGAGAAGACAGCCAAGCGAGTTAAGAACATCTCGAGGGAAGATTTAATCAAAAATAAATCAACCAAGGAAACGCATTACTGGTTTATGTAACCACATACTCGGTACAGAGTCAAAAAAATCAAACAGTTTGGGAAGAAGAAGTGGGAAATATTGAAACTTGACAATACTCTAGAAAGATTGTTTCCAGAGTCACCAGTGTTTACATATAAGAAGAGCATGGCTTTAAAGAATATGTTGGTACATGCAGAATTTAAGAAGAATATTACAAAGAGCAAATATAAAGGGACACAACCATATCACAACTGCCAACACTGTGGCAACATTTTGAAAGGTGATTTTATCTCACACACCTATAGAGGAAAGAATATTCACTTACGAAACTCAAGTACACTAACATGGTTTATGATCTTAAATGCTTGTGTGGCATTTATTATGTAGGCATAACATCCTGCAAGGCCAAAACTCGCTAGATGGAACGCAAGTCAAACATTAGATTGAGAAACCAGAGGTCACCAATAGCTGGTAATTTAGCAGAATTCAAACACAATATTCCACAACTACAATGTGTAATTTTGGAACGGGCAGTAATGCTGAAAAAAGGCGACGATCTGCAGAAGATTGTGCAGCAGAAGGAAATAAAGTGGATAGAGATACTGGAATCATTGGCCCCAAGGGGCATGAATCATGAATGGAATGTATCTTGTTTTTTAATAATATATTGCTAATAGAATAAACTGTGAACGGACCAGAGCTTTGGTAGGCAATAAAATGTTGATAAATTAATTACTGCATGCCACATTGGTGTATATGACTTGGAGTTAGATTGTGAATAGGGCCCTGGTCTGGGGGTAATGTTGGAGTGGGATTGACATAGACAATGTGAAATGATAAAATGAAAAGACCTAGCAATGTTCCATAAGAGCATTGAGCAGATTAGGAAACATTATAGATGGAAGATTTGTGAGAAACATTAAATGCAACATGACATAAGCATTGTAGTGGAACTTATGATGTGGGTGATAATAGTCTGTGAATGGGGCATCACACATATGATGTTAAGAAATCCATTATATAATAACTGTGAATGCAAGGGATATTGTGTCTTCACATAAGAAGTAGATAGAACATGTGACGCTTGCAGTTGAATGTGCTAACATCTATTACTAATACAAAACCCCCCAGAAATTAATGGAATAAATCATAAAGAAGACAATTTTAGTAAGTTTAGATATCATCTGTGCTTCAGCACTGCAGGATTAGAATGTGTTTTAGTTACCATGAAGACCACCTGCGATACAGCGCAGTGAGATTGACAAAGAAAATGTACAATGGGAAATATGACCCTTGCTCTGGGAGTCTAAAACATTGTACCCTAGAGTTCAGATCTAAAGGAAAAGCCAGGTTCTGTAACTTAGAACATTACTGGATTCATGTCTGTGCATTGGCGCTAGGAGACATTTATGGTACTTAATTGAATATAAGATAAAAACATTACTGTATTGCAGTCATGAGGGCAACAACAGAGACAAATGGCTGCTTGGTTAGAGGGCTCACAGCTATCAATTCCCGGGATGGTTGCCATAGTTACACGGGAGAAGCTAAAGTGGAAGCAAGGCAACCAAACAAACAGTTTCACCAGTTGGATGCTTTGCAGTCCACTTGCCAACTGTCCAAAATCTACGTTAGTGCAACGTAACACAGAGTAAGTGAGGAACACAAGAGGAGTAGCCCTATTACATGCTCACAGATAAGATCAGCTGAGCCAACATCATGCCTGATTTAAGAATGGAGCTTTTGTTTCCATAGTATTGCTACAAGACTCCAGATCGGGGAATCAAACCGTGTGAGGCACAACATTAGCCGACTAGAAGTTGGGTAAGTTATAGGAGATAAACAGCTGATAGTGACACAATGGACAGGTACTGGTCTCTGTCATGAGTGGGTCGGTGAATCTAGCCTTTTAACTGTTCATGTATTTATTCATTTCGATGTTGAGAAGAAAAACATCCCTGGGACATTTGGAGGTCAGTGGCATACAATTACACTTACAAATTCATTCTTATAAGGTATGAAGTAAGAATAAGTACTGATCTGGGTGAACTATGGTTTATTAAAGAACACAAATGAATGTGAAGAGAAATTAGGAAAACACAATAAAATTAGCCCACAAAGAAGGATAGAACAGACAGCTGAAACACATCTGTAAATACAACTGGATATAAGAAATACTCTATCATTGTTGTCAATAAAATTTTGATTTTGACAATGAGAGATGTATACATACAACAAAAGAGTGTAATTTCTTTTATATAAACAGCTGAGGGTCAGGTTTTGGAAAGGGCTAACTTTATATATTTTTGTTATCACTGAATGTCATCATTTTGACAGAATGTTAATGATTTGGAACGGTGAATGGAGATTGAAAAATTGGAGTTTAACAAACACACACGAAGTGTAGAGAAATTAAAATAATGTATATGCTTTGAAAATGATTTCTTCAATTATTTTTCTTTGTTAATTACAATAACATGTTTTGTGAATTTGTATATGCAACAGCAATGTTCTAAAGGGGATTTCCCCTGGGTGGAGTGCACTGGAATTATTTATTGGAAACCACGGATTTAGGAGAAAGACAAAACAAAGCTTCAACACACAATGAACCTACCCTTTTGTAATAAACAGGCAAAATATGACTTGATACATTTTATTTAATGTTAATGTTAAAGGTATTTGTACCGCACACCATCATCAATGGAATTGGTCCCCAGGCGCTCAGGCGGATCTGAAAACAAGAAGGCAGGGTGGGTTAGTCAGGTGAAGAGGGAGTAGGAGAGTGAGAGACGGTGTAAGCTGTTGGCCGCTTCAGTTCGGTTTTCTATGTGCGCTGAGCTTTGGTGTGAATATCGGACCAATGCAAGACCTTGTGTGCTCTTGATGCTGTTTATGTGTTGTTTGTTTGTAGTTGCAGTGTGGTGAAGTGTGTGCGGTTTGCTCAGCGAGAAGATGGTTGTGTGAATTTTCCTGTGAGTTAGGTATGCAGAGATTTGAACATAGGGTAAGTGGGTTATATATCTTAGTCCTTATAAATCGTGTTCTATCTATTCGGTTGTACTATATGAAGGCATATTTCCCCATTTCTTTACTGTCTGTCTAATTGTTAGGATTGATGATGTGGCACATTCCCAAAGGTGTTGTTTTTTAACTTAGTGTAATAGGAAGGGGGCGTGTCTTGTCTCCCACTCCGCTATTGGCACTGTAAATTAGCAGTCATGCACTCCCTTGCTTTCTATTTCCTCTCAGTGGTCCATTGTTGCCTGTGTGTAGTTTGTAGGTCAAGGTGTTATTTATATATCATCCTTGCCCTTCAATCCCAGTCTATCTGTGTTAATTCTTTGGTATCGTCCTATCATATCTATCTCTCAGTTGGTAAGTTTATATGTCCTAGATTGTTCTTCCTTAACTTCTGTTTATGGACGATAGCTTTAGGGGAATCAGGAAGATTGGTTTCTTCACTGAGCATAGTTTCAGCTGTGTATATGCCCCCATAGGCATTAATCTAGTTATGGGGTGAAGAGCCAGGATTTGAGTAGTTTTCTCAATAGTAGGTGATTTCTTGTGTGAGGTCTGTTCATTGGTAGCTCATTCCAAGTTTTTGGGGCGAGGTGAGAGAAAGATTATCCTCCAAATGTTCTTCTGTTGTAGGGTTTTGGTTCCAAACGGATGTCGCTGCTCGACATGAGCATCCTTGTTTGGCGACGTAGGCTTAATTTGTCTCTTAGGAACTCTGCACCTTGGTTTTGGATTCCTCTGTGTGTCATACACATGGATGTGAACTTGATTCACTGTTTTATTGGTAGCAGTGTAGTGTTTTCAGCACTGGTGTGATGCATTCTATTCGGGGTATTTTGAGGAGCAGCCTGACCGCCACATTTTGCATGTGTTGTAGTTTTTTTTAGAAGTCATTCAGGCATGCCCAGATATAGTCTATTGGCATAGTCTACGCTGGACATGACGAGAGCAATGACGGTGAGTGTTCTGTTGGCAAATGACAGGAATGGTAGGATACTTTTTACTGCTTGCAGGAGAAAGAAGCATTTCTTGATTAGAGCGTTTACTTGTGGCTCTAGAGTAAGTTTGTTGTGCATTAGGACTCGCAGGTTTTTTACAGTCGACGATGGGGCTGTGGTTGTACCGAGTTCCCTTGGCCAGGGGCTGTAGTGGTTGTCTCCTCCATTTTTTGTGGTGATCATTATTTCGGTTTTGCCTCGGTTGAGGTATTTTGTGTTCATCCAGTTGTATATTTCACAAAGGCAGTTCTGTAATGTTGTGTTTTCTTCTTGAATGTCTTGTATTTTGTAAACTATGTGTGTATTGTCAGTGTAGTGAAAACAAAGCACAGTTTTGATTTTAAAACATGTTACAACTTACATGTATTTATTTATTTATTTTCATTTATTAGGTGCACAACAGCTCGAAGGCATAACATCGCTGTTACAGAGATTTTTTGTGAGCATACATACATGATTGCAGTAGATTAGTACTTTATACAAGGTTACATCATGATTTAGTATCAGCAGATACTGTTGTGCCAGGAGTAAGGTTAGTTGAAGAGCAGTGTTTTTAGAGCTTTACCGAAAGCCCCGTAGGAGGGTTCTGCCCTCAGGCTGGGAAGGAGGGAGTTCCACTGTTTGGCAACAATGAAAGGAAAGCTTGTCCCACCGGCTTTGGCACACTTGACTTTGGGTTGTCTGAAACAGTGCACGTATAGGGTTCTTATGGAACCTGCTCTCGTGAACCTTTGGGTGAGATGGGGGGGGCGCCGAATTGGAGAGGCATTTGTGAGTGATGGCTAGTGCTTTGAAAAGGACACATTCTTTGATGGGAAGCCAGTGGGCTGCTCTTCTGGCACCAGCGATATGTTCTCTTTTGGGTCTGCTAAGGGCAGCACGTAGTGCATTATTCTGGATGACTTGAAGTTTATGTAGGTTTTTCGAAGAGGTACCGCCAAAGAGGGTGTTGCAGTAGTCAAGTTTGAATCCTATGATTGCCCTGGCGATGGTCAGGAAACTGTCAGTGGAGAGGAAGGTTTTGGCGCCGTTAAGTAGTTTTGTGGCATAGGCTGCTGAGAAGACAATGGAGTAGACCTGGCGGGACATGGAGCGAGTGGCATCAAGGAAAAGGGACTTGACTGTTGGGTAGACAGGTGTTCGGGTATTGTATATGTTGAAGGCCATGCATTGGTCACTATATTTTTTGAGTACTGAGGGGGGGACCTACCAGCAATATTTTGGTCTTATCCCCGTTCAGGCAAAGTCGGTTAGCTGCCATCCAGGCTTCATACATGGGGTTTCTCTGCACACATGAAAATGCTTGCAGTTTTGAAAACACAGATGTGTATGAATACATGTGGCAAATGTATCCTGTTTCCTTTTCACCCGAAACCAATGAAAAGCAATGCAAAATCATTCTGCTATCAGGAGAGAGTGTATATTCTTCATTGGAAGTTACACTAGTTCTACTTTCAAAAGTGCCTCTCACCCCAAACACTAAAACCCCAGTCATCCATTATATACAGCACCCCTCTGTTTAAAGGCCTGGTCTAGGGAGTGGGGACAGTTAGGAATTTCATTTGGGGTCATGGGCACCCCTTTGTTTAAATACAAGGTTTAAGCAGTGGTGACAATGGGGAAATTCATTTTAGGATAAGTACACCTTTGGTTTAAAAGCAAGTTTTGGGAAGGGGTATCAGTTGTGAATTTAATTTTTGGGGCATGGTTCATTAGCTAAATCTGGGGTAGACCAGAAAAAAAGGCACTACTTACTTTACGTGACTATAACTTAATTCCTGCTAGCAAAGAGGACGTTTTGAACTCTTCCAAGCTCCTCCTGCACAAATGTATTTTGGAGTTAATTCAGTTTATTTTCAGTCAAATATGCCAAGGTTCTACACAATTTTTACCCCACCCAATATGAAGAGAAGATATCCAGGCAGTCAGGTCCCAAAAACATTTGGTTTTAAATAGATCAATTCTACTTACATTGGACCTCTGTTTTGGCGAACCTCAGAGAAGACAGGACTCCTTTTTGGACAGCATAGGGTCTGGTCACTTCAGTCACAGATCATCACCAGCTTTCATCCTTCATCTTGCTCTTCTTAAAATTCAGGGCCCAATAAGCTCTTGGCTTCCTCACTTTCTCCCATGCAAGTTTAAGGCCTCTAAATGAAGGCCTCTCAATGTAGGAAGATCGGGTAGGTGTCTCAAGATTCCCCGAGGTGGATTATAGGCAATTCCTGTAAAATGTTTAGAAGCTCCTCCTTTTTTCCCCTTCTCTGTCATTGTCTTTTGTTTCTCTCTGTCCCCCTTCTGCATAGAGCAAGTGTTTTTAATGTATAAGCCACACCTACAATTATAAAAAAGATTAGGTGCCATTTTATGTCAAGACCATCATCCCAGATCCCCACTGGCAAGCCCATTGGCCAGGTGGTATCAAGACTCGGGTCTCTAATAAGGCCTGGCATCCACTTCCAAAGCCCTTTTGGGGCCAGTCCTGGCACCTATGGCACCAGGCTCATACACCGTGAAAGACATGTGTCCAGGGAACTACTTTTTTTGAGGCTTTCAGCCAACATGGAGGTATCCACATAGCTTGGCTCCTAGGAACCAAGCTATGTGGTATAGTGTTCTGGGTGTGGTGGCCTAGGGACTATCTTACCTAGACTACTTTGTTGAGGCTATTTAAACCACACCCAAACTAGACAACACGCTTCGCGTCACTTTGTAGTCTGCAACGTGACGTGCACCATGTCCAGCTATACCCACGAGCCTCGGAGAAACAGAACCTGCAAGGAGACATCATTAGCAGCAGCATCTTACCTGCAATCTCCATCTTTATCCGCTCGCAGCTCCTGTGAACAGCGTCCTTTGGATCTGCACACCTCCCGGACCAAAAGACCTGAAAGAGGAAGGAAACGACAAAATTAAAGAAGGCATTAAAGACATTACAAAATTCTGAACTGCTCAAAAGGCTTACCTGGCTGGTCGCCTCTTGGCTGACATCACTCCGGAATTCCACACACGCTGGGAGAACACGCGACCTACGAGAAAAGAAGGAAAACAGGTAAGCAAAGGCAAGACATCACAGTGCTGCACATAACGCTTACTTACCGCATCATAGCGCTCATTACGCGCCATCATTTACCGGTGAGGCCCAACTCAGCCAATTCGCCACGCTGAAGCTCTGCATATCTAAGGGAGAAAAGAGACATTATTAAACCAAGAAAGGCATGCAGGAATAACAACACAATACGAAAAAACAGCAATAAGACCTACCTGAAAGACATCAAACGGGCGGCGTCAGATGAAGTAACTGGACCGCACATGCCCACGAAAGACAACATGCCCCTGACAAGAAGGTAGGACGGAGAGCACGCCTAATTCTACAACAAGGTGAGGAGAGGGCCCAGAGGGGCTGAAGTCATATGGGGTTGAGGGAGGATACTTACCTCCGTCGGCCAGTCTTGAACACAGCCCTCCTGTATTTTCAGGCAGAACCTTCCCCGCAGGCCACATCTGGGAACCACTGAGAAGGATACCAGTGACCAACCCGGCTGGGTGGCGTCCCGTGGATACCAGGTGAGCGCAACAGTTTATTGCTGCTAACTTTGTCACTGGAGGATTATCCTCTCTTCCTCTTCCAACAAGCCCACCCCTCTCTGCCGATAGGCCCTTGATTGAAGTGAATTTAAATTGGTGGGAGGGAGGAACACACCTTTTGGAATTTTAACTTTTCAGATTTGCCACCCTAAAGTCACAACATGGCACATTTGATTAATTTACTAATAGATGCCATAATATATAGATTTTGATGTTCCCCTGCTCATGCTGAATCAGTGGAGCTTACTTTCTTTCATTTTGGCATGTTATTTTACAGCCATGCAATAGGTTTACGCCCTTTATTCGAAAACTAACCTAGTTGGGAATATGGAACTTCAGAATCAAATAACTAATTTAACAAACCATATCTTTAGCTTTTACAGGGCAGCTAGAGCCACCTTTTGTGTTGTCACTAAAAAGCTCCAAATCACATTAGAATGAAAGTTACATTAATACTTCAAAATGACATCTATCACAACTTGTGGGATGTATTGACCCACTCCGCTGTGCTATGTGGCATCACTCTGATAGTTATGGCGCAAGAAACTGCAACAATGGCGGCAAAACACTTGTGCGTGGAAAAAACCTACAAAGACTGCACTCTGCAACACAACAAAAAGATAGATGCACAACCTGCCACCCATGGTGCATGTGTGGTGGGATAGAGCACACACTACAGAAAATGTGCCAGTGGGCTCCATGGCCAGCAAACAGAGTGTAGAAAGAGAAGAAGCGCTTTGCAAATCAAACTCCAAAATGTGCCTATAAAGGACATTTGCTTTGTTGCTAAAAAATTCCAAAATGCCTATACACAACACTTCTCAACATTTAAAATCTTACTTGGTGCTAAAATTCATATAATCTAAGGAAGCATGGGGAATATATAAAGTCCTAAAATGTAAAGAGTAAAACATTTCTTCAGAAAAACTAGATTGTCCGTAAACTAACAGGCCATGTCAAAATCTGGGTGCAGTACCCTGGGCTACCTGTGAATGACAGCTGTCAGATGAGCTCCTGATGAAACTTCAAAGTATTTAAACTAAAAGTCTGCCGGATTAGCAAACATAAAAGAATTGTTGCTAAAAGGAATACAGATCTTAGTTGTGTTTTTGATCCCACAGATTTCAAGCTAAGAACGTAATGTATTTATGTGATTTGCTGCAACAAGTTTGGTTTCTGCTGGATTTTTAATTAAGAATAAATTAGCCTGGCTGAGCAGCAACCCTTTGGAAGTCGAAAAACAGGTTTCTTCCAAGGGGAGGGGAAATCCTCTCAGCAGAAACTCACTGGGAGATGATAATTGTGAGTTAGCCCAGACTTTTGTCTCCAGAAAGAGAATGAACAATAGCAGAGCCTTTAGCCCAGGAAATGGAGGTGTGAAAGGGGTCATAAACTGCTCTTGGAAGGAACTCCCCAAGGGAGGGGTTGCTCCTGGACTGCAGGGAGAGACAAAGGGGCAGGACCATTTGCTGTTAACCATGAACAATGAACAATTTTTAAAGACTCATAACTTGTGATTCAAAGTGGTGAAAAATATAAAAAGAACAGATCTGTTAGTCTAATTTTTGGCTGCACATTTTAAGAGGTGGTAGAACTGTGTAACATATTCTGGACAGGAATTGCAATATATGTGGTTTAATGAGAAATGTGTTAATGCTAAAATTGTGAAACTTTACACACACATCCCTATGGTAAACACACACATTTGTGGAAAGTTGCAGAAAGTTTGGAAATTGTGTTCATGGCAAAAAGGACAAAATTCTGCAGAAATATGAAACAAGATCCCACAGCTGCAGGATTTTGAGGAACAGCTACTACATAACATATGGAATCTTTGTGTGGGATTTGTGTAAAGGTGACCAATGTAGAAATATGTATTTAGGATAAAATCAGTTTTTGAGACCAGTAGCTAAAGGGAGGTTTCTAAGGACTCTAAAGCAAACCATAAAATGTGACATCATCCGGTCTTGATCCAATCGCTCAGATGCAAGGCGGAGATGAGGTTTTGATCCAATCCCAGCTCACAGGGGAATTCTTAGTTAAGCTGGCCCATACACCCATTTTGTGATGTCATTTGAAAGTATAAATAGAGACAGCTGACAACACATAGGGACTCAATGATCCACTCACTTTCCTGATTCCGGCGAAGCACTCTGATCCAGCATTCTACATCCAGCTTTAACATCCTTCCAGATCCGGATGCCAAGACTCTTACCAGCAGTAGAGCACTATTGATATTCTGCAAGGCCTAAATTCTCTAACTTATTCTTGCAACCCAGTGAAGCGCTGTGGTGTGAGAAGGCCTTCTGAACTAGTATCCTGAAAATCTCTGGCAGATCCTTTGCAAATCCGGTGACAAGCCTAGCTGATCCAGTCCTGTGCCTGATGTGCTGTCCTTCCTTGATGGACCAGACCCAATCCATGACCAGAACTGACGGCCCAATTTATTAACTTATTCTGTGAGTATTAATAGGAAGAACAGTGACCCATAATATATCTGCATTGTATGATCCCAATCTCAAACCCATCACATCTTTAATTCAGAACCATAGTATTACAAGAACTATCTTTGCGCTGACTCTTTTCTCATCTGTGTTATTAACCCTAACCTCTTATTGATCTGATTAAGAAAATTAATTCCCAGACCAAACGGAAAATAGAGTATAACACATGAATTGTTATGAGCGGCCGTGAATTCCTGTGTGGCATTCTCTTTTCTGTAGTCCTTGATATAGTATAAGAAAACCTATCTGCCATTTCTAAATCTGAATTTCTGTTTTCCATTCTCGCGCCTATCTTGCAAAAACGCCTCTTACTAAAACCTCTCAGTTTTTATGATAGAAGCTAATTTTCAACTCCTACTTGTACCTAACATCCGTAGCTATCCATAGAACCCAAAACAGTGCGATTGACCCGTTATAGCGAAAATCACACAAGTACAGGTTTGCTGCAAATTGAAAGGTTTTTACACGTGTGAATTAGCTTTAAACTGCTTCCCACTTGGACTTTCAGATTTCAAATGTTTTCTTTTGACTAAATCATTGTTTATTTTTGACCACATTTGGTGTGTTTGCTCAGCCAATTCCAAAGACAATTTCAAAGCCATTCTGAGAGTTGAAAAGTCAATTCCGTTTTTCTCTTGTGTTTGAAGGGGGAGGCTGGGAGTGATATTCTGTTTGATTTGTGCTATTCCTGAATACCTGTTCTCTCCTCACATCTATTTAATTGCATATTGGGGGGTTGAGGGGTGTTGCAGGGAGAACCCCTAACTATAGGGCCATCCGTTTCAAACCAAACCAAAAGTATTCTATTCTGTGCTGCATTTGCTCTTCTGCTCAATATTTGATTCCTAGTGTATTAAAGATATTATTCAGTGTTCTGTCAACCCATTGGTGGTGGTTGTTTACCTATTAAAATATATTGGGCCTCATTACGACCCAGGCGCTAATGGGTTAACGGCGCCATAAAAGGCTGCGGCGCTGTTAACCTATTAGCGCCTAATTACGAGGTCCCTTTGCGGGACCCGACCTTAAAGGCTGGTGTAGGCCAGCCGTTAAAGTAGGGACCCGCAAAGGGACCTTGGTGCTAATTACGGTGCCACAATTTGCGGCACCGTACTTAGCGCCTTCCCCATTCCCATTGAACCCTATGGGGCAAAAATGGGAATGGGGAAGGGCCATGGAGGAAGGGGGAATTACCGCCCCGCCAACCTTGTAATGGGGTGGTAATTCCCCCTTTCTCCATGGCGGAGTCTGTAACGTACCGGCATGGACCCTGGTCTTCAGCCAGGGTCGTACATTGTGATTAAATTCTAAATACATTTACCTCTGCAAACTAGCCTGATTCCTGGTTCAGTGTGACCGGGGGGGGGGGGTCTCACGGGAAGGGTATGATATGAGTGGTATATCGTTCAGAATATTGAACTCATAGATAAAATAAATAAGGGTTTCATTTGTGCACTATACGCTGGGCGTGACTTAGGTGTATGCCAGATTGAAATCACTTACAAACTTTATAAGCAGTATGAAAGTTATTGAATAAAATAACATTTAGAATGAAATTCAAAAGCCATATATTTAACATGGATAACTTGTAGTGTCAAGTTTCCCGTTCCTTTAAACCATGTGCTCCAGGGCATCTGTTGTCTCTCAGCTGAATGCTGCTTTAAGGCTGGGGTAAAAGCATTTGCCTTTTGTTCTTTGAGAGATGACGGGCTGAAGAAATTCTTATCCTGCAGCAGATGGCTCATCTCTGCCCTCTGACATGAGGACCTACTGGTATTTGCTATTTATTTTCTTGTAATCTTGATTTGATCACAATTCATACGTGTATTTTTTAAAACATGGCTATGTATTGATCTGGATGCCTAGCAACGTAGCATGCAGGAACCTCAAAGAGATGACCCTTCCATATAAGGAGCCCACAAGTTATGCCATGGTGAAAGTCACTTGTGAATTCTGCTCAACAAGTAGAGGCATTTGTGTGTCTTGGGCTCATCAGAGATTTCCATGTGCATCTGAAAACAAAATAGCATTTTCAAGGATTTCATTTGTTTCCCTGTGCAGCACTTCATTTATCAAGGTAGCACACTGAAAGTGAAGGGCTGCTGTTCATTTTTTTCATTCACAATGGATATCTTTATTTAAAATAATGTCTGTTTTGGTGTTGAAAAGTGAGCCTTACTCACACGACATTAAGAATATGAATAGGCCTTTCATTTCGCCTGTGAGGCCCAGCTTGTGCTCTGCACTTTTCATTATGCGCAGCATTTTGAAGTGTGGTAGTTCCAATGAAAAATGCTGTTTTTTGTCTCTCAGCCAACAAGGTGCCTTTCCCATCTTCACATACTTTGTGTCAAATTCAGCAAGACACATATGATCCGTGATACACTGTTCATTGTGTAATTTTCAGCAAGACACATATTTGCCAGGACACACCCGGCCCCTTCGATATGCTATGGTCTTAGGCTTGTACTTTTTTCCAGTGTGCCTTGCCATCAGACGCATGTATTTCAAATTAGAGGTCTAACCTAGCCTGTCCTTTTGTGTGCTGGGGCTTTCATTAAACCCCCAGATAGCTTTGGAAATGCATGGACATGCTTCAAGATAGATAAGGTCTAGAGTGATCAATATAATAAGTGCTTTGTGGCACCAGAACACGCAAGTGTGGTAAATAGGTGACACCTTTTTTCTGTCAACTAAGAGTGCATGCATATATGTGTAGAGATCTGTTTGAAAAGCTGGCCATAGAGCAAAATCATGTGTGTGTGTGAGTGTCAGTGTGCAATTTCATTTTGTAGGACGTTTGCTATTTCAGATGGTTATTTGTGAAGTATCTGTTGCTGCTGCAGTTATACTAACTACGAATCATCAGACACATGTCCACTAAAGGCATGAGCAGTAAGCAGAAACGCCTTTGAGGATTTGAACAATGTGCTTGCCATAGATCTTTTCCTTAGAATTATGCACTGCACAAGTATTTTCCGATGATTTAGGCCCTTATTTCAACTATGTATCCTCCCCTTATTTGACATGGAGTAGCAGGTGACATTGATTTTGGTGCAGACAGTTGTCTATGCCAAATGTTTTATAATAATATATGTTGTCACTCACAATGTGGCACACGCTAAACCACTGTGCAATGATAAGCGCTCATAACACTAAGGTTTTGTACTAGCTCTCAATACTGGTTTCTAGATTTCTCATTTGCATGGGATTATATAACCCTGTTATCAATTAGTAATAATTTTGTAAGCAAGCTACATTTGCTTATTGGAACCTATCGAATCATTTACATCTGCTTTATAAAAATAACACGGATTACAATCAGCCAGTTTGGTTGCAAGTATTTTCTTTTCATGCTGTCTTTGGGCCTCATCACGACTTTGGCGGTAACCCTTAAATCCGGCGGTCGCGCTATTACCGTCGGATTTAAGGGTCTGCCAAATCAGGACTTCGGCGGATTTCGCCCCAGCTCTTGGGGGAAATCTGCCGAAAATTCGTGCTATTACCGCCGGCGGTAAGAGCGCAAATTGTCCCCATTGAGCCCAATGGGAATGGGGAATTACATTACCGCCGAACTTGTGATCATGCGCTATTAGCGCCGGGGAGTTCGGCGGTAGGGCTAATACCGCCAGCGGTAATACCGCCGGCGTTACCGCCAAAGTCGTGATCAGGCTGTTTCTTCTTACATCTCTGCATCGATCTTTCAAAAGTAAGACAGTGGACGATATGAGCAGTTTCCCTCAAAGTAGTTCACAGATTGCATTGTAACATGTGAGATTAATGTATAACTGGCAAAACCATATTACATCCAGCCATTATCCCTGATCTTCCTTTCTTAATTTCCTTTGCATCAGAACAAATGTGCAAAGCGTTAGTGCCTACAAATATTTGACGGTAATAGCACTAGTGGTGAAATATGGGTCTAATCAAAATGACTCGGTGTTGAACATTACACCCTGCAGCAGCCAATTACTCTGCTGTTTCTGGTGAGAAATGTGATATTAAAGGGTTATAGCATAACCTGCAGCAATAAATAACATGATGCACTGTAAGCAGTGAAAAGAGCACGTTGGTGGCAGGGCTTACAAAGTCACTCTCGTAACATATAGTGGTGAGAGAGAACGGCTTTCATAAAACTCGGACTAGATAATGCTGCAGCGAGTTACAGTGTAAAGAGTTCAGCACATGTCACGAAATTATGTGTTTTCAACTTTGGCCTTTAATGCGATACAGCAGCCACACACACAACCGATCATCTGTATCTTCATACAACGTACAACGTTGGGTAGAAACAAATCGTGGTAGAGTCTGGGGGATCATGCAAGTACTTCTCCGCTACGATCAAGTGCAGCGCCAAGAAAGTAAAGTAATGTTGTGGGTTTTATAAACGTGTCTTCAAACTAATCATGCTTTGATTTTTCATTTTGTGGTTCCTTTCTGTGGTTGTTTTTTTTTTGAGGACAGAATTTGATTGTATTCAACCTATGCCTCGTTTCCACTATAGAACACAAGTACTCTCGCATGATTAATATCTTAAAATATTCTTCATTTTCACATTGGAGATCTGACCTGTACACTATATTACTTTATCGTAATGCAGTGTTTATTTTGCAAGGGACAGATTCCCAGAGTACTACTTCAAAGAACCAGCAATACAGACATTATACAAAACATTGAGGGGACATACAGAAAACCTCAAACAACAAAAGACAGGCATCGCGATGTTGATAGTCCCATGGTGTCACTCATTTCAATAAGATGAGTGTAAACAGAGGAAAACACTGATGTTTTGCTAATTCTTTGGTACAAAAGTATCATGTTTATGCCATACATTGAAGATGCATCCAGGGATGTCATTTCACCAAAATGCCTGGAGAGGCGGAAATGACATCACACGACCCTTGACCTATGATGACATCACAGGAAGTTATGTCATTTGACCCCACCCCAAAGTGACATCACAAGAAGCAATGGAACACAACCTTTCACCCCTTGACAAAACAGGAAGTGGCATCACATAGCATTGTTCCCAAATACACTACAAAACATATGGTCACTGTAATGTGATATACATGTCATACAAGAATAGATCACCATATGTATCATTAATATCAATATGCATAGGCCCGTATTACCAAATTACTGTGAATGCAAGCAGAAGTCCAGGGCCAAATGATAATGATATGTTATTACATAGCCCTTACGTTTAAGCGATTTATATAGAATAAATATACATACAATATCGCCCAACCTGTGTTGGTACTCATTTATCGACCTCAGAAGGATAAAGGGCTGAGTTGCCCTTGCCGGAATCCAAACCTGTAAATTGCAGATCGCACATACATCGCAGCAGCAAGCACTCAAACCACTGAGCTATCTTACCAGCTATATCTTTCTTACTGGCTTTAGTAAAATGAGCAATTACATGTCAGAAAGCAAATTACACTATGTAATGGATACCGTTAAACTGGTAACTAAGATTTAACAGCAGGTCAGTTCATCTGCAGGTCTGGTGCAAAGTTGCAAATTAACAAGGGGGGTCCTGGGAGTCCCTCTGCCAGACATTAGTCCTGGTTACAAGATCCTTAACCAGATTCTTTAGCTCACTATCTTTCACAGAGGAGAAATATCCCAAACATATCAGTCTTTGTCCTGCCCTGGGGCAGTCCAGCACCAAAATGCTAGGCAATTCTCCTCTGAACAAGAGTACCAACACCAACCCTAGGCATGTGTTTTCGGTCTGGTTGGACCTCATCAGTAGGGTGGAGTTGTGCCTCGCTAAGAATAGTGAGCAAGGGATCCACGTCTGGATTCCCCATGTAACTTAGAGTGAGACCCGAAGTTACTTAAATTATGCAAATTAACAAGGGGGTACTGGGAGTCCCTCTGCCAGACATTAGTCCTGGTTACGAGATCCTTACCCAGATTATTTAGCTCATTATCTTTCACAGAGGAAAAATATCCTAAACATATCAGTCTTTGTCCTGCCCTGGGCAATCCAGCACCAAAATGCTAGGCAATTGTCCTCTGAACAACAGTACCAACAGCAACCCCAGACATGTGTTTCGGTCTGGTTGGACCTCATCAATATGGTGGAACTGTGCCTCTTTAAGAATAGTGAGCAAGGCGTCCACGTCTGGATTCCCCTAGTAACTTAAGGTGAGACCCAAAGTTACTTAAATTAATTTGGCCACATGTCAAGCCTGTGTGGATCTACTTTTCAGGCTTCAGGGGTTGACAAAATGCATACCATTGGGAGGGTTCATAATTTTGTATTAAAGAAGTCAAAGTAGCAGCAGCCCACTCACACAGCATTCGGTCCTCCGGGCACTCGTCACCTCATACATGCAAACATCCTGAACAGCATACCAGGGAGATAGAAAAGATAGACACATTACAACCAAGCATTTATCTTTCACAGAGGAGAAATATCCCAAACATATCAGTCTTTGTCCTGCCCTAGGGCAGTCCAGTACTGAAATGCTAGAAAATTCTCCTCTGAACAAGAGTACCAACAGCAACCCCAGACACGTGTTTAAGGCTGGTTGGACATCATCAGTAGGGTGGAGCTGTGCCGCTCTAAGAATAGTGAGCAAGGGGTCCACATCTGGATTCCCCTAGTAACTTAGGGTGAGACCCGAAGTTACTTAAGTTATGCAAATAAACAAGGGGGGGTCATGGCAATCCCTCTGCAAGACATAAATCCTGGTTACGAGATCCTTACCCAGATTCTTTAGCTCACTATCTTTCACATAGGAGAAATATCCCAAAAACATCAGTATTTATCCTGCCCTGGGGCAGTCCAGCACCGAAATGCTAGGCAATTCTGCTCTGAACAAGATTACCAACAGCAACACCAGACACATGTTTTGGTCTGGTTGGACCTCATCAGTAGGGTGGAGCTGTGCCTCTCTAGGAATAGTGAGTAAGAGGTCCACATCTGGATTCCCCTAGTAATTTAGGGTGAGACCCGAAGTTACTTAAATTATGTAAATTAACAAGCAGGATCCTGGTAGTCCCTCTGCCAGACATTACTCCTGGTTACAAGATCCTTACCCAGATTCTTTAGCTCACTATCTTTCACAGAGAAAAACTATCCCAAACATATCAGTCTTTGTCCTTCCCTGGGGCAGTCCAGCACCGAAATTCTAGGCAATTCTTCTCTGAATGAGAGTACCAACAGCAACCCCAGACACGTGTTTCGGTCTGGTTGGACCTCATCACTATAGTGGAGCTGTGCCTCTCTAAGAATAGTGAGCAAGGGGTCCACGTCTGGATTCCCCTAGTAACTTAGAGTGAGACCCGAAGTTACTTAAATTATGCAAATTAACAAGGGGGTCCTGGTAGTCCCTCTGCCAGACATTAGTCCTGGTTACAAGATCCTTACTCAGATTCTTTAGCTCACTATCTTTCACAGAGGAAAAATATCCTAACCATATCAGTCTTTGTCCTGCCCTAGGGCAGTCCAGCACTAAAATGCTAGAAAATTCTCCTCTGAACAAGAGTACCAACAGCAACCCCAGAAAAGTGTTTAAGGCTGGTTGGACATCATCAGTAGGGTGGAGCTGTGCCGCTCTAAGAATAGTGAGCAAGGGGTCCACGTCTGGATTCCACTAGTAACTTTGGGTGAGACCCGAAGTTACTTAAGTTATGCAAATTAACAAAGGGGGGGTCATGACGATCCCTCTGCAAGACATAAATCCAGGTTACGAGATCCTTACCCAGATTCTTTAGCTCACTATCTTTCACATAGGAGAAATATCCCAAACACATCAGTCTTTGTCCTGCCCTTGTGCCGTCCAACACTGAAATGCTAGGCAATTCTTCTCTGAATGAGAGTACCAACAGCAACCCCAGACACGTGTTTCGGTCAGGTTGGACCTCATCAGTATGGTGGAGCTGTGCCTCTCTAAGAATAGTGAGCAAGGGGTCCATGTCTGGATTCCCCTAGTAACTTAGGGTGAGACCCAAAGTTACTTAAATTGTGCAAATTAACAATGGGGGTCCTGGGAGTCCCTCTGCCAGACATAAGTCTTGCTTACAAGATCCTTACCCAGATTATTTAGCTCACTATCTTTCACAGAGGAAAAATATCCTAAACATATCAGTCTTTGTCCTGCACTGGGGCAATCCAGCACCAAAATGCTAGGCAATTGTCCTCTGAACAACAGTACCAACAGCAACACCAGACACGTGTTTTGGTCTGGTTGGACCTCATCAGTAGGGTGAAGCTGTGATTCTCTAAGAATAGTGAGCAAGAAGTCCACGTCTGGATTCCTCTAGTAATTTAGGGTGAGACCCGAAGTTACTTAAATTATGTAAATTAACAAGCGGGGTCCTGGGAGTCCCTCTGCCAGATATTAGTCCTGGTAACGAGATCCTTACCCAGATTCTTTAGCTCACTATCTTTCACATAGGAGAAATATCCCAAACACATCAGTCTTTGTCCTGCCCTGGGGCAGTCCAGCACCAAAATGCTTGGCAATTGTCCTCTGAACACCGGTAGCAACAACAACCCCAGACACGTGTTTCGGTCTGGTTGGACCTCATCAGTATGGTGGACCTGTGCCTCTTTAAGAATAGTGAGCAAGTGGTCCACATCTGGATTCCCCTAGTAACTTAGGGTGTGACCCAAAGTTACTTAAATTGTGCAAATTAAAATGGGGGTCCTGGGAGTCCCTCTGCCAGACATTAGTCCTGGTTACGAGATACTTACCCTGATTATTTATCTCACTATCTTTCACAGAGGAAAAATATCCTAAGCATATCAGTCTTTGTCCTGCCCTGGGGCAGTCCAGCACCAAAATGCTAGGCGATTGAACAGCAGTACCAACAGCAACCCCAGACACGTGTTTCTTTCTGGTTGGCAGAGGCGTTGCTAGGGGGGGGGGGCTTAGGGGGCTCTAGCCCCTGGTCTTTTGTTTGTAGCCCCGGATAGAATCTCAGCAGCTACAATCAAAAGGCTAGCTAGCCCCCAGTCCCGACAGTTCCGACATTAGCGTAGCCCCGGGTCTTTTCCAGACCTAGCAACACCCCTGCTGGTTGGACCTCATCAGTAGGGTGGAACTGTGCCTCTTTAAGAATAATGAGCAAAGGGTCCTCGTCTGGATTCCCCTAGTAATTTAAGGTGAGACCCGAAGTTACTTAAATTAAGTTGGCCACATGTCAAGCCTGTGTGGATCTACTTTTCAGGCTTCAGGGTTGACAAAATGCATACCATTGGGAGGGTTCATAATTATGTATTAAATAAATTAAAGTAGCAGCAACCCACTCACACAGCATCCCGTCCTCCAGGCACTCGTCACCTCATACATGCAAACATCCTGAACAGCATACCAGGGAGATAGAAAAGATAGATACATTACAACCAAGCATTTAGGGCCTGATTCACAGTGTTTTCCTAGGGGATTGTGCCATTATAAAACGCTTCTGTGAATCAGGCCTCAAATGCGGCACAATGAGATCAAAGCCCACTTTATGTGTTACAGACAAATATTTCTACACTTTTCGCAAGCTTTTAGGCACATGGATTTTGTCAAGTGACTGAGGGCACCAAGATGGAATGTCTTGTGCTGATCGTAACAGAGACAATGGCAGAAAAAAACATGCTATAACTGTGACTTGCGAAAAGCAAAATACATAGGGCCTCATTACGAGGTTGGAGGCAGCCATGGAGCTATTAGCTCCATGGCTGCCTCCAAAACCCTTCCGACTCCGCCCTGGTGAATGGAGCAATTACCAGTCCATTCCGAGGTCGGAGGGATCGGTAATTCCCCATTCACCAGAGCCATTCCCCATTCCCATTTGAGCCCCCATAGGGCTCAATGGGAATGGGGAAGGCGCTAATAATGGTACCGCAAATTGCGGTACCGTTATTAGCTCTAGAGTCCCTTTGCGGGTCCCGTCCTTAACTCCTGCAAAAACCAAGCGTTAAGGAAGGACCTGCAACGGGAACTCGTAGTAGGGAGGTAAGGGATTACCGGCACTGGTGCCCTTACCGGTGCTGGTAATCCCTTACCTCCCACCACATAATGAGGCCAATAGTCCGAAATGGATGCTAATTCTACTCTAAATGCGTTTTTGAAGTTTTTGTCTGCATTGTGAATTTGAGGTGTTTAATAACCGACTCAATCAGTGACTTGCCCCCTGAAGTGTGCCGCAAATAAACCTTTAATGAGTTAGCAATTATTGTAAAGAATTCCAGAAAGATACATTTTTTGTTATTCCTATTCTTTCTTGTTTAGGGTCACTTGTGGAACCCCCTCTTTTTTTGCGAGTCCTGAACAAGAAAGCCAGCCACTCCAGAAACAAACAGCCACAACAGCGCTTGCTACAGCCCAGGACCTTCCATTTATTTTTTTTAAAACCAACCCCCAAATGACGTTCCTGATTGCATTCAATCCTAACCATGTGACGACAAAATAGGTGCAGAGATAAAATGACCTTTCATCCCAAGCAGAATGGTTTATCACAACCAGAAATGGCCAGAGCTAACTGGAGGCTGCATTTTTGCTATTTGTTTTATAGGCATGTTTCCAGGATCCTGTAAACCATGGAAAGCAAGTTGAAACTGGGGAAAGTTGTTCCAGGACCCAACATTGACATGCACCTACGTCTTGTATGGCTCATTCTCCTGAACCTAGGCAGTATTACAATCCTGTGTGAACTACAGCTACGCTATTTCTGTCCGCTACTGCTTCTGTACATGGTAGCTTGATGTTTGCACTACACAAGGCTCTGTAATGGAACTAATTGAGGGCAAAATAGTTCCATATGGTAGCACAATAGGATTACCTGTCCAACTATGAGTGCCGTAAATGCATTACTTTGCACGTGACTGCATCCAAACTAGGCATCCCACAGTAGCCTATCAGCTCAGGGATTGGGGCTTTCCACCAATGGTGCCATTACACAACCATCATTGGGCAATGACATGCGTCTAGACCTGCATTGAGTTGCCGCGTAGAAGTTAGGCATTGCAGCTGCACCCTATGGTGACACCCTGTGAAGCTACTGGTGTGCTCTAGAATGAGGTCAATGCTGAGTCTTGCCTGGATTAAGTAATGCACAGAAACACTCATATCTCCCATCGTATGGTTGTTAGAGTCCTGGGAAGCGGCTCCTTTGAAGGGTGGACCTCTCTGATGCAATGTGGGGAGGCGAGACGTGAGCAAGAGGCGGTCACCATGGTGACCCGTAAATGATGGCCATTTTGCTTACCCTATGTAAAACATTCTTCTACTGTCCAGAAATGTGCAATTTACCCTCCAAATCCAATGCAATGCATCGCTTGAGAATACACTAATTAACATGTTACTTAAACGTACGTTTCCGGTTTATAGTATGAAAACAATAGTGGTATGCCACAGACCAAGAACAATGAGCTCACCTACCTTGCTAATATTGAACATCTTCTGCCGTTAACATATGAAGATGTCATTATTAAAAAAAATAAAAAAAAACAGTCGTGCCACATTTCTTTTCTGCTTCAATTTGAAAAAGAAACACTTCGCCCATTTCAAAGAACGAAGTGCTCTACAGACCCACAGAAGATGGGATTTTTTTTTATACCAGACATGACAAGCTGCCCTCATTAAAAGTGCATTAGCCAGCTCAAGCAGGGCTTTTTATTGCTGCTGAAGAGGCTACGTCCGTTGGGGTTTCTAGCAGCATGTGTTCCTCAAGTGGAGACTGCCAGTGTCGAGCTGCGGAAATGAGGCATTTTTAAAAGACATCTTTTCTAATGGGTCAAAGGAAATATTGTGTGTGGGAGTAGAGAGCACTGCGGGTAGGGTACCTTCGCTAAAATCGATATACTCCCCTCTAGACCGAACACAATCAACAGGGAGGCTCTGCGGAGTGGGATTTAGCGGTAATAGCTCATTAATGCCATTTTTATAAAGATCTGAACACGGTTCTCTGGTTCCACTGTCGCGCTCCTATCTTTTATTTGCTGTGTGGCCGAGTTCCTGTATTCTTCCGAGGGCTGTTATCGGTGGAGGCCTTAAGAAATATTGTTTTAAAAATGAAATACTTTAAGTGATTCTGCACTGTCTGTCTCTAGTGCTGTGAGCAGAGTTTCCAGCTGGGATTTCAAATTGTGATGAGATGGCAATGAATAGCTGGCGAGCCTCCTGCGGCGGCCTCGTACGGTAGACCAGCCAGAGTGTATAGACTTGCTGCAAGAAAAAAAAGTATGCAAGCAAACCAACAGAGTGAGACACATTGGCAATTTACATCTCTCATAATAGTAATTCCAAAGGAATACAAGGGGCGCTTCTAATATATTCGCTTCAACGCGATTTTATTTGCAAACGGAATATAATATGGTTTTCAGGTGATTCTTCCAGAATAGACCAGGAATATGGACTTGTCACTAAATGCTTAACATTTGAACACCGAGATGAAGGTGTTAATAAGAGCGACTTTTAGAACTTCCTGGCATATGTGTGGGGCCAAATTATCGTACAGATCCCTGAAAAAAAAGATCAATTCTACTGGGTTAATTTGATGAGATTCACAGGCTGAAATGTGAGGCTGATTGTTAAAACTTCTGAATGTGAGGTTTCACACCAGTCTTGGAATCAATCCACTTATCAATAGTGACTGCTTTTCAGCAGTTCCTCTTATGGAGGCCTGCATGGAACTTACTAATGTTGGAGCTGGGTCTAAGAGTGTGGAATGAGATGGTCTTGCTCGACCCTCCAGCAAGACTATTGTGTGGTTGGACCTAAGAAGTCAACCAAAGATTTGACTCGTCCCAAAAGCCACATGAATAGGGTCCTAGCAATAGAAATGTGTCCCAGAGCGGCATTCGGCTAGGACCCCCTTACATCATTTATCTCTGGTACCTGCAAAATGGTGATCACTCTGGAGATGATGGTTGTCCGTCAAGTGGGGTGTTCAGCAATGTTGGGTATGTTATGGAATGGCAGTTTATTGCTTTGATTGCACGGACGTTCAGACAAGTGCAACATCCAATTGGGATCTTATGGTGGAGGCGACCTCCCAAAAATTGCTCATGGTGCCCTATTTAGCAATTCAAGAGAATGCTGCCCAGCATTTTACAGACACAAGGAGGAACAGAGAGATTCAAATATCTATTTATATATATAAAAGCCACGACAACACAAGGGCCTAGGCCTTGTGTTCACCAAAGATTATGGGACATACTAACCTGTCAGTATTTTTAGCAGAGTAAAATTAAAGAGAAAGCCATGGGTGACATTTATTGGTAGCCTCTACAGGAAAGACGTCTAAATCTCAGACACATGGGTCATTAGTAGTAGGTCCTGGACACTTGTTCACAAAGGGGGAGGGGGGGTGCATGACGGAAGAGGCCAGGGTGATTAATTCCATGTCTCATACCCTGCTCCACTTTACATGTGACAGTTTTGATTAATCCTTGATGCTTACAAATAGGTGAGAGTTTTGTGTCGCATTTCTGTTATTATGTTTTGCAATGATAATTGCCCATTTACTGTTTTCTTTCAGGGAGGTAATAGAAGAGAAATGATTCTGCTAAACATTTCTAGTCAGGTCACATCAATACTGGGACATTTCAGTTCAGTATACACTAGGATATTTCCCTCCTGTTTATGGAAGATGGGCCTTGAAAAGGTTTTTTGTATGGAGGTACAGTGCTATGAGTTGTGTTCTTCCCATTCAGCAATGCCGCAAACTCTTCAACACTTGGTTGTTGCATGTCCCTGTTTACAGTCGATGCGTATGAAACTATTTCAAAATGTACTGATGTTGTTCTCTGAGTTGGATGAGGGCATACTTTGGAAATTCCTCTTTACAAGTCCAAGATTTGCTGTAAAGGTAGCAATTGTACACTTCTTGGAGGCAACTGTGCCAGAATGTGCATGTACATAAATAACAAAACTGTTAAAGAGAGTAAAATTCTGTCTAGCCAAGAGAAAGGTATTTTAAGTTTGGAAACATTTTTTGTATAATGATGTCATGTAAAATGTAATATTTTATCTGGATGTGAAAACAAAAATGTTAAATATTTGAAAAGTTGTTTTTAGCAACCACTAACCAAATAAAAAAAAATAAAAGAAAATGCTGCAATTCCTCCTCTAGTGGCATTGAAATACATTGTTTTTGGATTATATGTGTTCCTGTGGCTTTTTTTTCCATTTGAAAGTTTCCATAACATGAGTGCCAAATCCTTGGCTGTAGGTTTTATCATTTCCTTATCGGTTCCTTCAAAAGATACTGGCCTCTGCACGTCTCGTCTCTGCACACTATTCTCTATGATACTGTTTAATGTACTGTGCAGTCAAAAGTGGCGCATCTGCCTCCAGAGAAACAATGTGCACCGTATATCCCTGACTGTCAAAAAATAGGTTGGGAGTTGGTTGCGTGTTTGCACAGCTCAAGCAGCTAATCGAAAAGGAACTAGCGACAATAGCTCATTACTTCTTTTCTGACTTCCCTGGCTTCAAAACCATCACCCTCGGCTTCACACCTTCACACATCAACCTGCAGCGGACCCATCTCGCTTGACAGCATACCTATCTTTCCTACATCAGCAATCTAACAAGTTGTTCTTCCCCCTAATCCCATTACCCAGAAAGAAAAAGTGTCTTCCATACAAAACAGATAGCACAAAAAACACTCAATGGATTTGCACCAAATAAGAAACAACTTGGATGCAAAGCACTGTGAATATTCCTTTTCATCTTAGAAAAAACGGTGCAGTCGTTTTCTTTTTTTTTTTTACATTTTAGGGAGAAGGAGTTGCCCATTGGATCCAAACAACTCTCAGCTATCTCCCATCATCCATTGCAGTACTGAGGATTTTCGGATGTGAAAAGCTGTCATTTGTTCAGTGCTGGTGATTTATATAGAAATCACGCATGACGCTAATGAAGAAAAGTTTTAAATTGATGCTTGGAGGAGGGAGAGCGGTGGGTTCACATAACTTCCACCCTTAGGTTAATGTTACCTTTGTAGGTCACCTGTTCTCTTATAAACATTTTTTTCTGTTAGTCAGTTTTGATTGGACAACATCATTGATATAACTGTTGCTACAATGGCCTTTCTCTTTGGTCAGGACAACTTCATGATGTACATGCCCCCCCCCCACGAGACGACCCAATCCTAAAGCAAGCGTAAACAGCGAAAAATACAGCCTCTGGCAACAAAGTGGATACAAGACTACTTCCTCATGAGACCACACAACATGGCACCCTTCAGTGATTCTTAGACATTGCAGCTGTGCACTTGGCAACACCTCATGTGACTTCCATCTTGAAACATGGTGCTTTCCTAACATACAGCCTCCCATATCTCTCTTGGGAAACAGGCGGCTTTATAAAAAATGCAGCTGAAGTACTGCTCCTGAGGACACATTTCTCAGATTTATTTGCCCTTTTCAGCCTGTCAGCTGCAGTTCCAGCGGTACTTCCACTTCTCAATTGGGGCAGTATAACCACAATCTTGTTCAATACCCTGGCTAGATGTTGCCTCTCAACCTTGTTAACACCAAAACGGGTCTTTCACTGCCATTACATGTATCTAATGTTGGAAACATAGCGCTACCCATCTCCTGCCTCAAGCATCTGGGAACAGTTTGGCCTTGCAACAATAACCAATCCCTGTGTGGCGTTTCACCCTTCCTCCCATGGCTTTGGCAATCTGTACACCCATGGGGGAAGCAGAAATAAAATCGAATTAAATGAGCAAGACAGAAGCTCAGAAATGTGGCCTAGTGCCCTAAATGACAGAAAACGACTACCTCTTGAGTGGGCCTAGTACAAAATGCCAAGGCTCTGGCTTAGGTGGCCCTTATGCTAATGACGATAAATATATACTGTACTTAATGCTTACACTATCTGGTCCATCAGCCATATCCTCAACACTACCAAAAAGCTTGTCCTAAAACAATAGTGACACAATCTAATTCCTTCCACTGCAACACAGATATCATCTACTTCAATAATGTTTTGCTAGAAAATGTTTGTGATAGCATAGGCCTAAATGCTAAGTGTAATGGACAGTATCTTTTGTTGTCCCTCATTTCATCCTATAACGTTTTCTCAAGTGTGTCACAACTAGGTGCACTTCACATCTGGACACAAATGCTAAAATAAATAATGGAAATGCTGACACTAGAATTGACAGCTGTCTATGATAATACACAACCAGAAACTCTTTTCATGTTTGGGACATTGAATCTACATAACGAAACTAATGACTGGGATCATAGCATTGGATCTTGCAATGTCTCAACCCAGTGCATGTTCTCGTGTAAATGGCCCATACATATTGCCTCACTAATGAGTAACATACCTGGTAAAGGTCTGAGGTATTAAAAAAGGGAACATTCCTTTATTTGGCCTTTTACTCATTTACAATTTGTGGTGAAATGCGCAAAGAGTTTTTTTTAATGTCATTGAATCATTTCTGCACACAAAATCTAGTGGAATATTATGGCGTGCGCCGTGGCCAATCAGCTATCAAGTGTTTTCTGATTTTTTTCAGATGAACAGTCCCACATTGTTCTCACAGAGACGGGAGGGGTAATGCAGCAGAAAAAAAAGAAATCATTTGCCAGAGTCAGGAAATGTGTTTGTTTGCTTGTGACAAAGTAATAACATTTAAAGGTGTTGTCTGAGGTTTGAATTATAATTGTGTATAATGATGTGTTATTTTTATAGCGCCTTAATCCAAAGCGCTTTACAGAGCACATATTTACATACAATATCACTCAACCGAAATTGGTACTCATTTATTGACCTCGGAAAGATGAAAGGCTGAGCTGGCCTTGCCGGGAATCGAACCTGTGACCTGCAGATCACGCTCAGATCACAGCAGCGAGTGCTCAACCCATTGAGCTATCTTACCAGCTACCAATTGGTAAGATACTGACCAACCAGTGTATGTGTCCCAAAATGTTGTTGTGTTATTAATTGCAGCAGAAATCTCTCACACATATTAAATCTTGCAATATTGATGACAGAACTTGTGGCTGATCGGGTGTCAAGCATTTCACTATGCTTCCGTTCCTGTGAAAAGGGGGGCATTTAGATACAACATAAAATGCTCCCGAGCACAGGAAAGGAAGTTTTCCACTTGTTACACCTTCATTACATGTTCTTGTGCTGTTTTAGGATTAAATTAGACACATGAGTACAAAAATGTTGCTCTGGGATTACTTATTTCTGCGTGAATCGCTAACACGCAAACATTTTTGCGGCATTGCATACAGGGCTCGTTGCCAATTGGGCACCAAATATTTGACTGGGCTTCAGGGAACAGGAGCAATATGACACAAAAAATGCCCCAGATACCAAGAAAAGTGTTTTTCTTTGCTTGTTACACCTTCATTACATTTACTTGTGTTTCCCCATTATTATCATTTTTATTAGAAATGTATGGAGCACCGACCTAGCGCCAAGGAGCAATGCAGCACTTCACATGTCATAAAAGGAAACATAAAGCAAAAGTATAAGATCACAAGGGATCAATGGAAAGGATTGGTAAGCTAGCATTGGGGGAGGCAAGGCAGGTAATTCTTCAGCAATGTATCTCCAAGCAGACAGGGGGGTAAACAGAGGATACATTTGGCAAACCTCAGGTTACGTGAGGAGTGGAGGAGACGTGTCCTTAGCTGTAAGGCCAAGCCATTCCTTGAAGAGGATGGTCTTGACCTCTTTTCTGAAATCTATAAGTGAGGGGGTGAGTGGTATTGATGGAGAGGAGGTTCCACAGTCTAGGGGTGTGGACAGATAGATAAGTTCAAGTCTCCACAGGGCCTTGCTTCTGATGAATCTTCGGCTTCCAGGGATGCTGAGCTTCTCAGAGAGGTAGCGTGGGGACTTGTAGATGATTGTCAGTCAGAAGACCAAAGCAAAGTTAGTACAGAAGAAATTAACAACATTGAGAATAGAAGGAGCAGTGATTACGAGCCCGCCTGTAGGGCAGGTGCACACAAGTATGGCACTGGAGTGGATGGAAGGGTATCAAGGTTATCAATATAACAGAGGGAATCAAGGGGGTCATCAATGAGGGAGACAGTGGTTTCAAGGATGATAGGGAGTTCGAAGAGGAGGATTTGGAGGGATGGGACAAAAATTTGAAGGGCTGGGACCATGCTGGTCATGTGGAAGAATAGGGCATTTTGCACATGGCCTAGGTCCTGAGCAGTCACCCCAGCAGGGGCAAAAGCCACACTATCATTATCAGGGGTCATTACCACAACAAATGCAACCCACAGCCTGGTAGGTGTGAAGATAGGTAACCCCGCTATTTTTTAAAACCGAAACACCAGTGAACTTGTTAGGTAGGTACCTGTTAAGCAAGCTAAATATGACAGAAGAACAGGTAGTGTGTTCCACACCAGGAACTTGTCATGCTAGGGTTGTGGCAGTAAAATGAGCATTGTATTGCGATGGACCTACTAGAGAATTGCTCTTGGACCCATATTTGTTCTTGTATGGAGCAACAATTTGTTTGTTTATTGAATTTGTAGAGTGCACTGGACCCGAAGGTCGAAGGTAGCAGGGCGCAGAAAGGATATGCAAAGCTTACAAAGTTGCATAATGGTAAACAGTATACAAAGACAAATGAGATACACAATAAGTAAAGCTAAGAATGTGCCATTACAAATTACGGCACAGTTATTACATTGTAATATGCAAAGGTATATAGTGGTATGCATATATGGTAAATGTACAGGAGATTTATTTACATATTAATATACAGAAGTTTATACTCAGGGTGGGGTGTCATGTAGCACGACAGTTTGAAGAAAGGGAATTAGTCTTCGGATAGATTAAGGTGGGTGATAAGGTTCTTTCTGAAGAGAGGATAGGGTAAATCAGCTTGCAGCTCGATTGGTAGTGAGTTCCAAAGTTTGGCGGCCTTCACAGGGAAACTGTTGCCGCCGATCTTGGAAGACTTAAATCTTGGTACCACCAGGCAGTTTGAGTTGACAGCTCTAGTGGGTCTGCTGGAGGTTTTTCTGGACAGTTTATTGATTATGTAGCTGGAGGCAGCATTGTGTAATGCTTTGTGTGTAAGAGAGGCTATTTTTAGTTGGATTTTGTTGTGGGTAGATAACCAGCTAAACTGATGTCTAATTGCAGTCATATGCGCTCTTTTATTAATGCCTAGTGCGGTAAGAGCGTTGTTTTGTAGAATTTGGAGTTTTTGGATACTGGCTTTGTTAGCACTACTGTATAGGGCATTGCAATAATCCAGTCTGGAGAGGATCAGAGCTCTGGCTAGTATAATGCAGCTATCATTGGAGAGGAAGGGCTTGCCAGCTCAAATAAGCTCACAAGTGTAAGCAGTGGAGGAGGCTAAGGATTTCAGTTGCTTGTTAAATGACATAGTGGCGTCCAGGTAAAAACCTAGGTTTTTTTTACCTCCTTAGAGATTATAATATTGTTGCCATCAATGATGAAGGATGAGTATTCATGGCCTAATTTGGATATGCTAGAAGGGGTGCCAAGAATTATCAACTCTGTCTTGTCATCATTCAGGCATAGGCCATGTGTGGCCATCAATGCCTGAATGATGAGGTAGATCCTATTCACCAGAGCCAGGTCCTTGCCGTGATCCCCGGAAAGTGGGAAGAGAATCTGTGTGTCATCTGCATAGTTAGTGTAGGTGACACCCAGAAGGTCCAGATCATCGAACAATGGCTTGGTGAATATGTTGTACAAGGTAGGGGACACACAGGAGCCCTGGGGGACTCCACACATGATTGGGGTAGGATCGGCCGCTGCTGATGGGGAGTATACTCTAATGGTTCTGTCACTCAGGAAAGATTCTATCTAATTGACTGCATCTCGGGAGAAATGGGCTGCTGTGTCAAGGTGTCTACAGAGGACCTTGTGGTCCACCAAGTCGATTGCAGCTGAGAGGTCAAGTAACAGTAGAAGTGCTGCTTTCCCTTCTGAGTTTTCAAATCTATCAGTGCAGTTTCCGTCCCATGTAGCGGGCGGAAACCTGATTGTCTAACACCTAGTAGATTGTGTAGCTCAAGGGATTTTTGGATCTTCGAGTAGGCAACTTTGTCCAAGATTTTAAGAAGAAATGGTACCATGGTGATAGGGCAGTAGTTTGTGGCGATGAGAGGGTCTAGAGTTTGCTTCTTCAGGAGTGGGAGGACCCAAGATTGTTTAACATTTACTGGGACGGTGCCTGAGGCAAATGAGGCATTGATCAATTTGAGATGAATGGAGAGAGGTCTCTCGCAGCATCTTTTATGATGTATGCAGGGCAGACATCTCCTTTACAATTAGATGGTTTTAGTAATAGGATGTTTTTTCAACTTCTAGGACAGTAGTTTTATTGAAGTGGAATCTATTATTATGACCAATGATTTTAGTATTGGGTAGGAGAGGGTTAGTTGGCTGTGATAGGTTCAGGGAGTCTTTCTTATTCTGTATTTTAGTTTGTAGGGTGTTTATTTTGTTGGTTAAGGCTTGATGGATCTCTGAGCACCAAGTCTTTTTTTAATGCAGATATCAGGTATGGAAATAGGGGACTCTAGTTCTCTTAGTATTGTGAATTGTTCTTTCATGCTGGAGTTGGAATTAGCAATACGTTCGTTATACGAGTTGTGTTTTGCCAGACAAATTTCCTTTTTGTAGTGTGCTGCAGAGGATGATCATTTTATTTTGTTCTTGCTGGAAGGACAGAGTCACCAGGCTGTTTCACATTTTCTCTTTAATAGCCGCAAGTCCTTTAGTTGCGGGGTGAACCATTTGTTGAGGTGTGCTTTGGGATTGCTTGGTCTTAGTTTTAGGGGAGCAATTTTGTCAAATGTAGAGAGTATGATCTTGTTATATTCCTGCACCAAGGTGCTAGGGTCAAGGTTATCTGGCAGAGAATTTAAAGTGGGTAGGATGTTTGGAATCACGCTGTTGATTCTGATGTTCGTTTTCATTCTGGTTAGGCACGATGGAGCTATTTGTGAGGCTGGGATAGTTGGTCTGATAGTAGATAGGGTCATGGACACCAGGTGGTGGTCTGTCCAAGATAGAGGAGTAATGGATGTTATGGTAGCTGTACAATTATACTCAGCTACCCGGTCCAGAGTTCTACCCTTGATATGAGTGGCTTCATTGACTTTTTGCTTTATTCCTAATGCATTGAGAGAGTTGGCAATTTGTAGGGCCTGTTTATCCAAGGGGTCATTGAATCCTAGGTTAAAATCACCCAGGAGGAATACTTGGGAAGTCGACTTGAGATTACTGGCAAGTATGTTATGCAGGTCCTCCTCAAATGTTGCAATGGGCCCAGGAGGTCTGTATATTATGTACATAGTGAGTGTTTGGGAGTGATTTAGAGGGCGTTTGATGGAGATGAATTTTCAGGATTGCAAGGTTTGAGGAGAAGCTATTCTCATAGATAGGCTTTCTCTGGAGATGATAGCTATACCACCACCTCGGGAGCCGTCTCTGTCTTGTCTAGAGTTAGTGTATCCCTCTGGGATTGCTAGCATAAGAGCGGGACCTGTAGCGTCATGTAGCCAAGTTTCCGTTATGGCTAAGAAGTCCAGCTTGTCTGCTGTAATTCAGTTCGCTATGTCAATTGCATGAGCTCCTTTGAGGAGGGCTCCTTTGAGAGGCTGATTATCTATTTTGACTCGCGTTGGGCGAGGAGAGGGGTTGGTGGGAGCTATGCCCTTGGGGAGTGTAGTGGTCTGAGTAGCAGTGGCAATGGGAACAGGTGGGGAGATAAGGCATTTGGCAGTATTGGGCGTCATAGTACAGTGAAAGATGGTTTTCTTATTGGTGGGAGGTAGAGATCTGGTTAGAGGCTCATATAGTTTAGGAGGTCTGGCACGCAGTTTGAGGTTTCTGTTGGTCGTAGTACATGGGGGCATGGTGTAATCCCCTATAGTTTTGCACAGGATATGTTTGGGGCGCTGGGGGCTACTATGGTTAAGAACCATGGTTGGCAGGTTGAGAAGGTATGGGCTATTCTCTATTGGTATACTTCCGTTAGGAAGGACTGTGAAGATGTCGGCAAGGAGTTGTAGGGCAGCAGGTAGTAGGATAAGGTAAGTGGTACAATGGCCTGACATGTTTAGCAGTATATCAAGAAGTGAGGTAGTTTAACAGAATAGGCAGAATCACATTTTTCAGGGAGGGCCTAAAACATAGTATGCAAAAGAGACAAATTGCTGTGGAACCCACAATAAAACACAATAGGCAGATTCGACTTTTCCAGGGAGGGCCTAAAACATGGTATGCAAAAGAGACAAAATGCTGTGGAACCCACAATAAAACACAGTAGGCAGATTCGACTTTTCCAGGGAGGGCCTAAAACATGATATGCAAAGGAGACAAAATGCTGTGGAACCCACAGTAAAACACAATAGGCAGATTTGACTTTTCCAGGGAGGGCCTAAAACATGGTATACCAAAGAGGCAAGGAGGAGCATTCAACTTAGGTGGGTACCCATTTGCAATGTGATATAATGATGCAGTGTTAAGGCAGCACAGTGCCTGGAAGTTAGGTGGACAGCTGCAATGGAGATGCGGCACGATTGGCTAGAAGCTAAGTCTATGAGTAATGCTATGCAACTGAGTATGGGCAACAGCGCAGTGGGTGAGTAAAGGCAGCACAATATTGCAGTAGAACAGCACAGTGACTAGGTATGAGTGGCACAGACGCTAGACATAATGCTATACATACTAAGTGTAGGCAATATACTGGCTAGGTGTGGAGCACAATAGCAGGTGCATGCAGTCTCAAGGCATGGGTGACACATTGGCTAGGTACAGGAGACACAGTAGTAGCATAGTATGGGAACCGCTATGGCTAGGAATAGATGGCGTGTAGTTGGACATAGGGCTATACATTCTAAGTATGCAATACAATATATAAACAAGTCTGCACAGTGAGATGAGTATGCAGCCTATGCATACGCGTTAGGGTAGTAATATTTTAGTTCATGCGGATGGACCCCAGTGGAGAAGAAATGTAGTGTTCGCTTGGTAGAAGGCAATGGAGCAGACAGCGATCAGTCGTGTCTGGCGGAACTGGCGAGGCAGATAGTACTGGGCACAAACTATCTAGGATCAGCATCAGAGTACTGTGTTAGTGGCACTTTCTTTACAGCTGAGAGGTGTGCTTGTGAGCGGTTATACAATAGCACAGGCAAGTATGGTGGGGTTAGGTTCCTGGCACTAGGGACAAATCATGGAGATTGCCCTCTAAATTTGTGTGCAAACCAGTGGTTCCCCAAGACCATGCTCCGGGAGCCATCATCACACTGGACATGGAGGCCGTGATAATTGCGTACTACAAGGTAGCGATAATAGGGACGGACCTGGAGGGTGATGAGTGGCATACCATTGTATGTAATGACCCGGAAAAGCCACTAAGGGGCGTGTCAGATGGACAGTTTTTTGAAGATGTTGATAGTGATGGAGATATGTTCTTTGAGATATGCATTCTGTGTCAAATAATTATTCAGTAAATACACATAACTTCCCCTATTCTCATTGTCAAATCTATGCCTGCATATTTACAGGAAGATATGGCGGAGGAACCGAGCACTTTATGGACTGACAATCCCCATGATGTAGGACTCTTGAAGATAAACAAAACCAAAATTTCAGGATGAGAGGTCACACTACTCTATCATTCTAAACATATATCACAGTCACTGGAAATACATTTTTTTCACATAAATGTGTTTTTAATAACATCTGGATAGAACTTGTGGGGAATAGAGCATGCAGGGGTATTTTAGAGAACAATACAAATAGGTATGATCCAGTGGACAACACTGGATCATATTAATGAAAAAAACAACAACAGCAAACTGTTACTCTTAATCAATCATAACAATTGTGCAGTCACAAGAAACAAACATAAACCCAATTTCATGAACATATATACAAAAGGTCACAGAAAAAACAATGCTTGAACTGTGCACTGTTCAGGTGGTATTTAACGTCGACACAATGGTGTTTTGACCTAAATGTGCTGTAAAGTGCAGCTTGGTAGGCAGGCCTTCGTCAGGACATGCAATGGGAAAATGGTTGTCCCCGGATCTCTATCTAAAAACAACAAATGTAGTGTAGTGAGTGGAAAAGTGACCTCAGATATAAAATAATAATTCAATAAGTTCCCTCAGGATGCTTCATTGTGTAACAAAGAAAAAACTCACTCATTGAGGAGCCTGATTCTTACCATAGACTTATCCAGTGCAAGGGTAAGGAAGAAAATCCATCAAAAGTATAGATGTCTGGAAGGCATTGAATGAGCCGTGGAGGAAACAGGTGTGTACCTGTAACGACATATGAGGATCTGTAAGTATTTCTATACAGATCCCGGTGCCATACATAATTCAATGGGAAGAAAGGTAAATGCTTACCTCAAACGATAAGAGATGTCTTCTAAATAGATAATAGTGGAGACACTCCCTGCCAATGGTGTCTGCTGGCCCAGATTGTCCAAAAGTGACAGTGCATGTGTACACAAATGCACAGGGGTAAACAAAACCGCGTTACTAAAGCACGTGTTGTGCAAAAGCCAAAGAGGCTCATATTAATGAAGATACACTATACATGTAACAACTCCATGGGCAAGGGCATGGTAGGCATGCTGAAGTACACCAAAATCAAAAGCACAAGCAACGCTTACTCCTGTGAATTGAAGCTTTCGTCTGGGCTGTGCGGCGCGGCGTCTGCTCTGGACACGGAAAATGCTGTAAGAGTGAATCTGTAACCTAGACGACCCTGGGTAATCAAACCCATGGGTCGCGTTGATAGGTTCGGTAGTGGCGCTCCCCCAGTGGGGCGTCATATAATATGTAACCAATAGGCGGCCGGCACGAAAACACGGGGGCAGGCCCCTAATCGTGTTGGCCTGATGCACGAAAAAAGTGTGCTGCAAGATTGTAACAGAGCGTGCGCGTGGCGCATCACGCTCAGCCAGCGTGCATGCGCAGCGGGCCCCTAATCGTGTAAGCCTGGTGCATGAAGGGTGCGTGCTGCAGGAATAGGATGGAGCGTTTGAGTGGCGCATGGGCTGTGGAGCTCGCGCTCGCTCGACGTTACCGGGCAGCTGTGTCTAAAGTGAGCATGCAGGGGGGATGACAGAAGGTAGTTACGTCAGTGAGGAATCGCCAAGATAAAATCAATGGCCAACTTGAAACGATTATCACAAAGGCAAAAGGATGTAAGTGCTGACATGAGGAAAGGAAAGGCTAAACACATTGCCTGAGTCTCTGAACGTGTCTCACACCACTGCTCAACTTGGCTATATGGGGGCTCTAACAGACGATGTATATGTGGAGCAGGTAAACACAAGTGCTGACAGAAAAACACATCCAAATGGTCGAAATTTAAATACATTGAACACGGTTTTACAGTCATGTGTGCTTAGATGATTGAAATCGACTGTGGAGGACAGACCTCCTAGACCCACATTTTTTTTTAACTTTTTTGTAACCAGATGTGGATGTCATCATATATTTGATCCGTGGTAACATACAATTTGAGTGCAAAGTAGTACATGATAATATATTAGCATGGTGCCATTGGCTCAGGCAATGTCTATATGTCATCAGAAACTTTTTTGGAATTTAATCAAGAATTCAGTCTTAATAGAATTAAGGCTCTGCTTTGCCTGGTTCACTAACTGAAGGCTATACGACTCATTTATCTCCAGAGCAGATACGTTCTGGATTTGCTTATGCCTCCCCCCAAATGATGCTGATAATGGGTTCCTGACCCACATGATAAGGGCCTATCACAACTTGAGGATTGCCATGGAGAAGGAAGCAGGAGTAGATGCTGACGAATGATGCAATGTAATGTTCTCATGGGCCCTGGTCATGGTTGGAAATAGCCGTAAAGTTACTCGTTCCTGTGGTGTTTTTTTTCTTGTGATTTTTTGCTCATGCCAGATAATTTTGAGATGCTGTTCAAATACCCTGCCGAAGAGTGTGACTATTATGGGGTCTATCACAATGGTTGAGTAGGTTTTCAGAAATGAAAAGTCAACATTTCTTTTGATCAATGTAATGCTATGTGAAGAATTGCTGCGTTAATACAAGGGAATGCCAAAAAGAGAAAGTGCTCAAAATGCTATTTCGAGAAGGAAAACTATGCATTTTGACTCACTCAGGGAATACCAAGGGAATCTCTCTCGATTGCCACAGCAATGTTGCAAGACATGATCGATAAGAAACTGCATCACATGAACCGAAGAGTGAGAGGAGGAAGAGGGTCCTAGATTGAAAAAACAATTAAGGGGAGTGGGAGGACTAAGTTAAGGGGAGGGGGAAACATGTTGAATGCCTGTGCGGAAGGGGAAGACTTTTTAATGTTCAGGCATTTTTTCTCTTAATGCGAGAATTGCACACCACTTCGGTACTGCAGGGATTGGCGTACTTGGAAATTATATCTGGGAAATATCACAGGAATAGGGAGTGGAACCAAAAATTTTACACCTGCAGAGATCTGCTAGGAAGGTGGTAATGGGTCTTCGACTAAAAATTATTGGTCTAACATGTACACTAGCCATGGCCAAAGGTGAAAGAACATGGATAGTGTGCACTGTAAAAACATATTGATGCAAATTTACAGTGGCCATGAAAAAATAATAGTATAACAAAACCCTTTAGTTAAGAGAGAGTTAAGGTGATCAGATTTAACGAAACCAAACCTTTGAAAATCAGCAGATGTGGGAAGTCATGACCATCTTCCTCCCTTGCAAAGTCCATGGCCACATACATAAAAAATAGAAGGGATTCACAATGACATACACAATTGCATCACAGAGAACATCTACAGGGACTGCTGAGCTGGTCATCACACATCTGCTGAAATTCAAGGAAATGGTTGTGTTAATCTGATCACCTTAACGGAATAAATATGCTAATATCTTCTAAGCTATTTTGTGCGTGTATTAACCTGTGCACAAATGAAGAAATCTGAACAGAATGTGTTGCATTCAAATACAAGGCTAAGAGAAGCCATCTTATCTGTTTGAATTTGTTTGTTGTGGCAAGCAACACTTTCAGAGTGCAGCACTGCACAATGTAGCAGAGTTGTATGAGGTCTTGGCAAAATTTACCAAGGAAATGGCCACCTTCTTTTATGCTTAGCGTGTTCTCACTGTAGTTTGTCATGATTTAACATGCACACTATTACTTTATTGTTTTCTATATCAATATATCCGTCTGATGTCGCTGAATTCATATTGTGGTGCATATCACTTTAGAGTATTTTAATTGCGTTGCCAATTTTTATGTACAAATGCGTAGCAATTTGCCCAGTTCATTTTCCCATCTGCCTCTCCATTTCCGCCATCTGCCCATTGGATTTCTGGGTTGAAATGCCTTTGCTCGGAGAAAGAATCCACTCTGCCAGGACGGGAATGTCTTGCCTCCCCCCAATAGGCTGGTGGCTACTTCTTGGACTAGCTCACACACTTCAGCCCCCAGTGATAAATAACCACCAGTGCCCATGGTGGATTCCACTCAAATTTAGACCTCTTCTTTTATAGTGGATTCCACTCAAATTTAGACCTCTTCTTTTATAGTGGATTCCACTCAAATTTAGACCTCTTCTTTTCAGGTCTAAAATTGCACACATTAGCACACTGCACCACCGGGCTCAGAATACCGTTCTGTCATTCTAATCCAGAGGTGCTGGGGCATAAATAAGTATGCCCTCTCGCCCCGATGCTAAAGCGGCCAGCCCACTCGGTTTCCACTGGCAGTACTGGGGAGAGGATCCTGCTAAGAAGTGTTGGCTTCCAGTGCTGAGCGTTCCCACAAGATTTATGGGGTGTCATTGTGGGCCACCCAGTAGCCCTGCTTACTGCTGGACTGTCTGTCACTAGCTGTTATGCGATGGGCCTCAGTGTGCCATTTTCTCCACAGAAGGCCACCAAATCACGTACATAGCAATTCTGGCCCAGTGCATGTGTGCTGATCATGAGAGAGTACACATTCACTGCACATGCGCGCATTTCAAGAATGGAAATAGGGTTGCATAGAGCCTCCAGGGGATGCCCCTAAATGGGCGTGCAATAACAAACAGCACCCTCCAAGCGGGGGCCGTGGCCACCATGCAATGTGCACTCAGAATCAGTCTTGCAAATGCTGTCGGTATTACCAGTGTCAAGCTGGCATTAGCAATGCAGAGGCTGGCATTAGCATGCACCCACGCCTTGCTACTCCCAAGCACTGACTGCGCTCATTAGACGCATTTGTTTGTGTTAATGAGATACAAAGCCCCAGGATGTTTCTGGCACCGCATGTGTGTGCTGTGCCAGGTGCTGCCTGGGGCTTGGTTATTCTCACCCCAGGTGTACAATGTAGTGGAAACTAACATTGGCTTAGGTGATTAAATGGACACACGTCCAATCAACTACAATGCTAGATATGAATATATTTGTTGACCATGGATCATGTCATTCAATCCATAAATAGCACTTTGTGTGGATGCTGAAAATGTCAGAAAGGTTCCAGTTGATATTGTGAACAAACAACCGACGAACCGGCGATCACATGTAATGGAGAACGGCACTAGTTAGGGGAAGGAGAGAAAAAGAAACATTCTCAAAAAATGAATATGAAAGGAAAGGGAGAAGTAAAGAAAATATTGTACGGTATAGGTATACATGGAGAAAAAAAAAAATACATTAAAAAGCTATGTAGATGCAGATACTGTTCGAGACAGATAGGATAACTTTAAACTGCTATTAAATCGCAGTGTTTGTCACATATTCCACTGAGAGGAGCGGGATGTAGGAGCCACAAAGCAAGCACAGCACCCTGTCATTTAGGAAACTGTGGCAATCTCTTCTGAAGTAGGTGCTCGCTGACGGATGTGTGTGAAACCCAACCAGAAAAAGTGCCTCAGATCACGTGGCGTTGCCGGTGCCTTTCATCAGACTCTGACACGATGCAGACACTGGCCAATTTTGTGAAAGTCGTCTAATGGGCAGAGGGATGGATATTTTAAAACTGAAAAAAAAACAGCAGTATCTTTATTATCCAGCAGAGAATAGGTCCTGCAGTGACAATATTGTCAGAAACCATTCCGCATGAAAGGGAATGCAAGTGTGATAGCCAGAACGGGATGGCCGCGGCTCTGCACAACTTCCTTTGGTTCGTGCCTGTACTGGGAATGATGGTGTATCAGGGATGGCTATTTTGATCTCTTCGCAGGGCAGGCTAATGATCCATTCCCCAGCCCCCTGGTGTGGGAAATAGTGTGCAAGGTAATTCCTTCACATGTGCGTGCGTGCGTGCGTGAGAGAGAGCGAACGAACGTGTGTGTGTGTTTTTCTGTGTGTGTGCCCTTGAAACCAGAACTCGAGCCAGAACTGAACGGGCATCTTTGTTATAGTTTTGCTCCCACTTTATATGGTAATGCTCACTGAAGCTCCAAGATGAAGCTGCACCACTCTCAAAGCAGCTTCAGGCAGATAACCATCCTTGCAATTGCTATAAACATAGACACTTGAATACAATCAATCTATACATTATTTCCTCTTGTGAACAGAGCCCTTTTGAAAAATATCGTTTTATATTTGGACATTTCCAGGCAAAACGCAGTGAGATGATGGATCAAGTATTTGTTTTGATTTCTGAAAAAAAATGGAGATTAAAAAAGCCAACAAGTCAGGATCATACAGCTCAGGAAAGAACTACTGAGGATATGACACACCTAGCAGATACGAGATTTGAAGTGCCCATAAGGCGACTTGTTGCTCTTGGAAGATATACTCCTACAACTTGCATTGCACACAGTACAGAAACATTAACATAGTTAAATATAACTATTCGTGTGTGGTAACCATAAAAGCATTTAATTGTCCCATACACACATACAAACACAATAATAATAAATACATATATACAATGGGCCAATAAAATAAGTACATCGAAAAAGAGGAAAACATTGACACATCTAAAACCTTCGAGGATACATTCATGTTGGGGTTAATAATCGTGACTTGCGGCAAGCCCTAAAAACATACTTTGATACAAAGTGGAATACATTTAGGTCCTTACATTGTTTGCATAATTTCACAGCCATAGCAGTGGATCTGACAGTCCTACTTCTGAATAAAGGCAATAGATAACTATTCCTTAAAGCCAGCCCAGTTCTTCCGCAAACCTTATCCTCAAATAGTCGTATGAGTTGAATTGCTCCAGCACAAACCCCCCGGCTTCTATTACAAGTTTATGTTTTTTTTTTATAGATTTGTGGGCAAAAACCATGCCATTTTGTTACACTGTTTGGTTATGGTATGATACTTTGTTTTGTTATGCTATATGTCTATGTCTATGTCATGTTATAATGCCTTCCTAGACTATGCTATGCTATGTCACGGTGTGCAATTGCATGCTATAGTACCTTTTTCTGAATGCATATCTGTATTAATTGCCCTATGACTAACTGTGTATTATCCTATTGTAGACAGGGTGGGTACTCAGAGAAACAAAAAAAAAATGTTATATGGGTTTAATGCTGGCCCTTTGTACGAGTGCAAGTCCGCAAATGTTGCTCTCGCATAGTAAACTGGTACCTGCTTTGAGGTAAATGACTTACGCTTGCTTTAAGATCTGGTGAAGTGAGAACTTTAACCCATTAGCTTTAGTATCTGAGGCCCATAACAATGAAGTTGTGTTTGGGTTAACAATCATAAGAATTGAAAACGGAGGGGCGAGTTTGCATTTAAACGTGCAATTGGTTACCACTTCTCAACTGTCACAATGCCCTCCACACCTAGTGAGCCCAGCAGAGAAGCAGTATTTTATTGGATACAGTATATTTTGAGTAATGGGTATTTTGCATGTGTATGCAGGGAATAATGAACTCTGTTGGGTTATGTAAATCCTTTACATGGATAAGATTTTTATGCAAAATTCTACTGAGTGCAACTACTTCCCTCCCCTGGATAGTGGTTAGGTCTTGTTAGGTCTTTCCTTCTACAACTCACAGTCACCATTGCTTCTTAACCTAGCATTGTGTACTGCTCACTGCCCATGTGTTATGTAATGTAAGATTTCCATTGGACCTGTGTTATGGTAAGGAAGAGTTGTGGACTGTCAGGAAATTTGGTAGAAAATAGTATGAATACTACACAATAGACTCAATTTTCACATTGCAGAAATATAACAATTATTTTGGCAGAGATGACTGGCAACATCACATGGGCCTCATTCCGAGTTTGCCTGCCCGAAAATAAGGGTGCTTGTATCAACTAACCGGCACCCTTTCCAGACTGCCAAACTACAACTCTGCCTGCCAGGGCCATTGTGCCCAGCAGGTTTAACCTGCCAGCGCATTGGCCCCGATAGGCAGAGTTGCCACGGATGCACTGGCATTGTTAGCAACAGCGCCAGTGCTTTTGTGTCCCCATTCTTGTGAAGTCTTCCACAGGAATGGGCACTTACAAAATCTGGCGCATGGCTTCCATGCTCCATTGGGCCTTGTAATGTTCCGGTGGCACTGGGATGTCAGGAGCCGGATTCGGTGTTACGGGTTTGGCAGCAAGCCGCCGGTAGCACCAGTGGTTTACTGCCAACCTCTAAATGAGGCCCATTATCTCTAACAATTCGTATGTGTCAAATGGGGAATAGTGCATGTTTGACTATATCAGTGAATTAGTGATTGTTGGCCTGAAAACTAAAATTTGTGTCCCAGGACTATTATTTTGGTTCTGTCAGCTATGATTGGGATGCTGCACTGAAAGGTGGTATAAGCAAAATCAGTTGAGAAGCAACTCTTCTTAAGTAACTGATTGAAGCACTGTCATTGGTGTGAATTCACAGCGCTGTCCTGTTGTCTGAGATGGGATCACTCCTCTACAGGGACCTGGCTTGGTTACATGATTGTCACTACATAAGGTTTTACAGTCAGGTCTGTTGGCAGTTCTGGAAAAGAACTGGGGCTATGCTGATGCCACACCCTAAAGACCCTGGCTATATCCCTGTCAGCCCCTCCCTAGCAATTCCTCTGCTTACAGTGCTGTATGACACAGGAAGGCTATCTCACAGAACTCGGGGCCTGATTTACAAAAATGTTTTAGCATGGGAAAGTCAAATTGAAAAGTTGTTTGTAAATCAGTCCCTAACGGTGAGGAGAGGAGAGGAAGAATTTGGGACTTCCACTCAAACATGTCAGTTTCAATGCACCAAAAGGTCTGTACTCAAGGTTCTGTCAGCCCCTAATGGCCCCAAAAGTACTTTCCTTAAGTAGAAATAATAGGTGACCCTGAAGACACAGTAATGAGTTCCCTGGTGAGAATATATCTGTGAGCCTGCTGCCCAAGAAGGGGTTTGGTCCTATCACCAAACCTATGATGTTCATAGGGCATGTTGTTGACTGGATGTGTCAGTAGGGTGAACCAAGAGAACTTTGGAGAAGCAGCAGCATATACTGTATTTCCACGTATGCTGGAAATGGCCGAGAAGCAGGACAGTCTTCAGAAGCAAAGGTGAGAAAATGGGATTAAGATTCACATTCATTTTTTCAAAATGGACTCACTGATTGAGGACTTTGCCCGCAGTGGGAGAAATGTGCATACGAGTAGTAAATATACTTGGAATTCCTTTGCAAACCCTTTCAAAATACAAGTGAGATTACATTAAAACACAAACTAGTTCGCTCCAAAATGGACCTCCAGACTATGCACTTTGCCAGAAGGTAGGGGTTTTGGCAATAGATAACATTGGATACTCGTCACAACCCATTCAAGAACAGAGGTGAGATTAGATTCAAACATGTGAGAACACAAACTAATTTGCTCTAAAACAGACTCCCTGGCTAGGTAGCTAGTCAGCCTTCAAATACCCTTAAAAGGCGCAGGTGGAATTTCATTTAAACCTCTCAAAACACAAATTAATATGTGTCAAGATCAAGTACCAAAAGAGGTACCTAAGGAGACGAGATGTTTAAGTTAGGTGGCATAGGTAATTCACTCAACTGCTGCAACTACTGTCGTGTCTTTAAGGAGGACACCTCAGAGTTACCCTTGCACTGCTTCAGTGATGCTGCATAACTGTTGATTTGCCCTTTCACATGCTGAAGGGAAACATCACCAACACTATGTCAGAAGGCACATTTGAAGAGTGGCATCCTCTTGATAAACAGTAGTTTATTAGAACATAGCAAATGTAATGTTCCATGTTTCCCCTCTGTGCCTTTGCTTCTACACCATTTTGCATCCCAATTGCTCACTCTGTTGTCCTCTTTCAACATACTACACTGCAGCCCTGGAAGTGGAAGGTGACTAGGGTTTGAGTATTCAGGTAACACCTCAGCCCAAGAGTGATTGTGCCCACTATATCACTTTGGCCACACCCAGGAAGCCTGATCCATGCCAATTTGTGTTTGTATTATTTATATATCATACCCTGATGATGGACCATAATGTCCGAAATGCATTGGTCTTATGTTGTCAGCATGTGTTGTTTAGTGAAAAAGCTGCTGTTTCATTGAAAGGAATGCAGTGATTTCAACGACAGCAATTTTAGAGAGGGATTTTTTAACGAACCCAAAATAGCAAAAAAAACACAGCATTCTTTTAAAAATATACACGGGTAGGGAGATCAAACGGGTGGGGAGGGGTTTGGGGCAGGCTTAAACTCATAGGAAAACGGGAGACTTGGGGGTAACCCCCCAAATAGAAAAAAACATGTTTTTCGTTGTTTTGGTTTTGTTAAAAAATGCCTCTCTGAAATAGTTTTCGAAAAGAAATCGCATAGAAGCGTTATTAGCATCTGATTAACATTTTGTGGACCATATATATATTGAACATTCTTTATCTAGGATTTTAAATGTAATGTAATAATTGCAACATTAATTACATACTGCACCCAATGCTAGGGGAGGCTTTCTTTGCTCTTTTCAATGTATTATTGCAGAGGAGCCATGGATCCAAGCCCACCTTGAGTATGTTATAAACCCAGCAGACAGTGGCCTTTGGAGCAAGTTGTATGGCATACATTCTGCTTTCTCCTCTGCACTTCCTAGCACAACTTTAGGAGAACATGATACTAGTTGATTTCCTTCAAGCTCCAGATCAAGTAATGTATAAACTGATCAGACATACACAAAGGCGAATCAACCTTAGGCTAGACTACAGCAATGATGCCCTCCAAAACGCATGCAACCACTTTGAGGTGTCTGCAAGGTGGTATGTTTGCAAAACACGAAATCAGTATACATCAAGTAACACACACAATTTTGTATACATTTGAACTCCTACAACTTACATGTAAAATTGCATTATCATAATAAGCATAACGCTGTACAGTTACATACCTAGAACAAATTCCACCCCTTTTGTGGTTTATTTTTCGAGCAACAAGCACAACGTCCGGTGTATGTATCAAATATAAAATGCATGCTTTCTACTGAAGTTGTACTCTTATGGTACATTCACTAATGCAGTAACTAGTCGTGGGCAAAACGATTTGAGTCAAGCTCGAAACTCACACATTTCAGTGTGTTCGACTAGATGAAAACATTCTCAATTTCTTTTTGCAGTTCAGGTAAATATATATTTTTCATGTGTGCATACTTAAGGGTTAATGTGGTTTAATGTTATTAGAAATTTGCTGAGGTTTTTAAAAGTGTATCCAACTATTTATGACCAGCATAATTTTAATCTCGTCCATGTCCTATCCATTTTCTTAAGTAATGTTATCTTTTTTGTGCGCATATTGTACAACCTCAGAGATGAATTAGTAATACGGATGTAATCACAACTTGGTTTTTAAGTGTTGTTGATATATTTATGTTTAATGTCAAATCATATGCTGTGTTTTATGCTATGTTGTATATACAAAATCTGTCTGGTTACAAGTATATTCTAAATAAATAAATACATACATACGTGTATGGAAACAGAATTCTAGCAGGAGGAATTCATGTTTAGGCCAGTGCATGGAAGGGAATTGATTTTAAAAGTTTTAGGATATGGTTACAGTCGCAGCAGGCTGCAATAAAATTATATTTAGAGCTCTATTCCTCCTTTGAGTATACATCACAGAGAGGAACAATTGATGTGTGTAAGTGAAGAGGCATACAATCAGAGCAAACACTAAGATAATTGCTCTATTGACAAGTGATTGAGGAAGTGGACATCTCCAACTGGTGCTGACACAGAAACAAGGAAAATGCATTCACTTGCCTTTTAGTTTCTTAAGGGTCTGAGACATGATTCTTGTTTGTTGAGGTGTCGTATCAACCTGGGGCCTTGCATGTCAGTCTTTTCCACACATGAAGAAGTGGCGTGGCAGAGGCAGGAGGAAGGAGGCCGTTTGAGATTGGTTCTGACACAGGAACCAGGAAAATGCCTGCACTTTGCTGTTATAACGTGGGTGTCTGAGAAAGTGAGCTTGCTTAGTGAGGGTGTCCAATGGCCCTATCAGCCTGCAATCTCACCTGTCTGCTGAACCAATGACAGCTCAGCTTGATGGACAGCTCCCATGCAGATGCTTCATAATGCCCAGAGTGGCATCACAATAGCAGCTCGTGCACAGGTGCAAACCACAACAATATGCCAGGAAGCTGAAGAAATCTGGTTGCTAGTTTGTTTTCTTTAAAGCCAATTATATACATCAGTGGGTGTTTAAATTTGTTCTGTCATATGTTATTTTATAGACATTTGAGAAGGGTGTTTGTGCTTAGAAGGGAACCTTGGGGGACGTTTTCAAGAGGTATCTTAGAGTGTAGTGTGATAAATGTAAATTCAACTAGTATCATGAAAAGTAAGGGATTCAATTACACTAAAAACACTAGTGATATTGAAAGGGAAATAGGTGTCAACTCTAACACCTGTAAAGATGATGTTGGTCCTCTTCTGTATGTTTATTCAGAATACACAAATTCCATAAAACAGATCCACACAATCATGCAAAATAAAAATGTACAAGTTAAAAAAATGAATGAATGATTGAAGCACACGAAAAGAAGCAACAGATACATGATTCATAAAATGTTACCATGTGCAAATCAATCATTTTTTATTTTTTATTTTTTTTATTGAAAACTACAGTTTGAAGCACAAGATGTAAACCTTTGTTTCAAACGTTCTTACAGATAATATGTTAGTCAGAAATGTCCCAACGACAAACAATTAGAATTACAGTTTTCAATCTCAACAAAAATTGGTTAATTCCACTTTTCAAATTATTCATGTTAAATTTGTTACATTCGAGAAACAGGCTGTACCGTACAAATTTTCATGAGACTTCAGTCTTCAATAGATTGTCCATATAATCAGCGACTGCACAAGATAATTTTATATCATTCCCTGAGATGATCTCAGAACACCAGGCTTCCATGTCTTCGTCGTGGGTGCGAATTTCCCAAGATATAAAGTATGTTGGTTGTTGGTGGGCAATTATTAAATGTTTGGATGATTCGATGGTGAGCCGACAAAAACGGCACACATTGTCTTTCACAGCTTTATCACGTCTTTGCCAGAGAATTTCTTTCATTCTCAGTATTTTCATTCTAAGTCTTAGAAATTGATCTCTGTGATGGCGTGAAGGGAAGTCAAGCAAATATCGAGGCTGAACATTTAATTTGTTTCGAGCAATGCCTAAAGAGATTGCAGAGTGCAGATTTGCAGGATTTTCTTGATTAATTATCCAAGACCAGGACTCAAACTTTTTCTTTGCACATTGTGGGCGATTTAGCAGATCAAGATTGTTAATATCTGCAGCAAACAGAATTTCAAGTAACTGGTGAACCCACGATTTTAACTGGATTGAGTACCGTTGATTTCACTTGCAAAGATCTGATAAAGCGGCATCGGCGATGACAAGAGCATTTTTTGCATTACAGTGAACGATTTCCACAAGACTCTGAGTTTGGCGACAATTCATATCTTAGCGCTGTCATTGAAGCAGATTCAAAACACGGCGCCAGAAGCGACCCTCTAGTGTCTGCCAGGTATTCAATAACTCATTATTATGGGCTCAAATGTTAGTAAAAAAAATGATACCACAAGGTGGCACTCTAAAAAAAAAAACTCCCTCTCCTAAAACCTGTAATAACGTTCTTTGTTAAATGTGCAAGTACACAAGACAAAAAAAGAAAATGCAGTACATCTTCCAAGTCTTGAAGGTTATCTGTGAATTAGAGGATAACGTTATTTACAGAGATGGCAATCTAAGAATTGATAGAAAAGTCAGTTCAAGTCTTCAATGGCTCTATCACAGTTTCCAAATCACTAACCTTCCAGACATTCATCTATATCTGGCCATAACAATCCTGATTTCCTAATGGTAAAATGAGTTGTCTACCAGGAAAGTTAGATACCCTATCCAAAGAACACTCTTTCACATAGTTACAGTTTTGTCCTCAAATATATTTATTCATATCCCAAGTGTTTTCTAATGGGCAAAGGGGGGGTATGTTGCTCATTAATATGACAGGGTTCGACAGCTCCCTTAGTGGTGTTTAAGGAAGCCTTTTCTGCTCCTATATTTGCAGATCACACTACATTCTCCCATAAACCAAAACAGGTAGCCAATGAATATCAGGCAATTCCCCATTCGTTGCCCATCCTTCCATCTGTAGGGCTCAGAATTAGCCATTTAGGGACTGAGAGGGCTAAAAAGCAAGGCTCAACTTGCCACGTTTAGTTGTTGCTCTGGTTATTGCAATGAAAGGCGTTCCTACAGCAACAAAAATGATTTTGACTAAAATGTGAATTCATTCATTTCTAAATGTTCCTACTTGCTAAACTCAATTTGTAAGTGTGTCAATATCAGACATATATCAGATTGCATTGGTAGGAGGGTGAAATGGGTTGGATTGTATAAGAAAATGTTACATGTAATTCTTGTGGTTTTATCATTTTCTAATCTCTTTAAATAATCTCTTTAAATAAGATCCCTACTCCCGACAGCCAGCTAGCCCATCTCTGTTCCAAATGTCTGTTACATGTGACTTTTGACCTGTCCCGTCTCTATACTCCAGTCTGTCTTATTGTGAAGCGCTCTGATGCCTGCGGGCTGCAGCGCTATACAAATATATAAATAAAATAAATAAATAAATAATCACTACGTTATAGCTGATCTGATGAGATCAACGGTGGGATAAGAGCGCAAGAGGAAACAGAATAGAGATGCATTACCTGGACCATCTGTATTATCCAGACATATTTGCTCTAATACTTAACAGTGATACATTGAGCCCTTTACCTATGCAGGATATTTGTGTTGATCAGATGGGATCACATGTGTGGCCCTCAGTGGGAATACAAAGGTGGAAACAGACATGGTCACTTTCCTTGAAGATAATGATTGCATTCTGTTTTGCTTTCTTTTTTAAACTGGATAATATCCTTCTCCCGGAAACTTTAGCAGTGCACTCCCTGTGCTTGGGGCGGGTGGGGGGCAGGGGGGGGTTAGGGGATTTCTAGGATATGTTATGTTGTGTTACGTTATTAGGATTTATATCAAACAACTCGAAAGGAAAGAGATGATAGATGGACGGTTCCGAATTAATGTTAAACACTGGCATAGCTCTTGGCAACCCTTCAGACCATAGATTGTGCACCTTCAAAGCCAATTACAGAAAGGATAAATACCCTTTACGGTGGTTGTAGAGGTGTGGTGTTCTAATGTTTACTAACTGGTCACAGGGGTATTAAGAAGATGTGTGCAAGTAGTTTAGCTGCTTTGTATTAATATGATATGATATGTTATTTAAAACGCGCATAATACCCAGAGGTTTCTAAGTGCGGACCCAGGGATCGAACCTGTGTTGCTCTGTGTTGTCTTGCTTCAAGGGCAAGCACTTTGCCGCTGAGCTATCCTCCCGAGGATGTCATGCTTGAGTGCAGATTTTAAGTGGTTCCTGGATAGGGGTAATGAAGGCTTTAGTTCGACAAATGGGATAACATGCAGTTTCCTTGCAAGTATTTGTAGGTCCTCCGGCGCAAGAGAGAACATCATGGAATTTGTGTTGTGGCACTTGCGTAAGTGTTGCACGTGAACTAGAACACAGATGCCTTAGCACACATCGTGGTGTGACTGAATTCTGGTGCACACTGCAGAACAAAGGGGCATGTTTCTCTTGTCAAACAAGTTTCATAGTGTTGGTGGGAGGAGTTGATACTGCATTCATTTGAATTGGTGTTGTGGGGGGAGCTAGTCTGACATTCACTCAGATATGAATCAAGACTCATAATGTGGGACCTGTCTTGTTCTCAGTAAGGTGTGTTGGTTGGCATAAAATGCCTAGTCATTGAAATGTTAGGGTTTTTGCATTTTCCTCAATCAAAGGTGATCCTTGGTTGTGAAGATTTCCTTTGGTATATTATGCCAGATTTGGGTCACCGTGTTGGGAAAGCCAATCTTCTGTGTTTTACTCTAGTGTTTGCCTGGTTTATACTAGTACATCATTGCTTCATTTTAGCATCCATCGTTGGTATTGGGTGATCTTTGCTAAAATTAATTTCACTCCTTGGCCTTTAAGAACTCTGTGGGTGATGCAGAGTGCTATGAAGTGTATTGTTTATTTGAACGTGTTGCTTATGCAAAGATCTTAATGGGGTTTTGTGTTCTCTACTGTTGTAATCAGAGCAATAGTCGTCTTGCCATGTTCTTTATTCATGGAAACCATGTACGGCAGTAGACAAGCATGTCAAGGTACCTATTACTATAGGCCAAGGTAGTGGTGCTTCTGGTACATCACTAGTTCAGACAATCATTATTTCTGTTTTGTCCAGGTTGGTGTTTTAAGTTGTTTGATTTCACCCATGTACTCAACTGGGCAAGACAGTTTGTGAGATTGGTGGTGTTCTCGTTGTTGCTGGTCATTTTGAAGATGCACCTGCATAGTTGGAGCAGGTGATTCCATGTTTTTTTTATGAGCCTCGCAAGAGTGGCAAGTACATGCTGAGAGGGGGTGTTATGTTCCATGGGTTAAAACTGGAAGGGAGATTTCTGTTCTATTCTTGAGTACATAGTTCATCCACTGTAGTGTGGTGCTTTGTCACCCAACTTCTCCCAGTCTTCTGATTACATATCGATGGATGGAACATTCAAAAGCCTCTGAAATATCCATTACTTTGAATAATGGTCAGTAGGTCAGTAGGAACACATTGTTCCTATTTGTCAACATTGTTACCAGGTCCTGTGTCACTTACCCCAAAATCTGAAACCAGCCTTAGGTAAAATGGTTCACAATATTTACATTTCACCTCTCCATGTTATCCTTTTGTCCGATGACTTGCACCTCTTGATTATTTATAATGAGGACAATTACAATTAGAAAATTGTGCCTCTCGCATATTGGATTATTTCTTAGTCAATAGGTGCATGTAATTTGCATGTGGTTGCAGGCACGAATTCTGCCTGCTTCACCATACTTGCCTACATGGATTCCATTGATAATCAGCCTTATGGTGCTCTTCATACAGTTTCTAAAAAAGGATCAGTGACAAGAAGCTTTGAAATTGGATTGTTCTTTCATTCTGTTTTAAGGGACAACTTACACAGTGTGGATGCCCTATCTTCTAACTTTATGACATCAATGATGAAACCAATTGTTGATGTTTTTAAACAATAACAGAGTAAGATAGAAGTATATGCCTCTGCTAGTAGACCAGTGTGGCAGTTTCCCAAGGCAGCCCAAGTCATTAAAGCAAGGATGGTGCAGTCTCTAGTGACCCTCCACTTGAATAGGGAAGCCCCACTGAGGGGGCGCAGTGAGCAGGCAGAGTTGGACTTGGCCCAGGCATCAACAAAACTGGAGGAGGGCTAGGATAATTCATAATTGTATATAATATTGCAGAGTTCTACATTATTTGAAACAGGTGGTTTTAAGTTTGTTTTGACAGGTTTCATTTTTTGTTAGTGCCTATGTTCATATTTTTCATGTCGTGTGTTTTCTTTTGCATTACAATAGTTTATTTTTTTATTTTTTTTTTTATTTGTATATAATCTTTATAGATTTTTTAACAAAGTTTAAAAAAAAAAACAGTTGAGAAGAAAGGATTTGTTCGAAAGAAACGGAAGAAACGGTGGAACATTTCATTCAGTCTATATTGGAAGAAGCATGTTAAGGATGTATTTCATGATGTTTATAGTTGCCAACTGCCATGCCTGTTTGTTTCCGTCCAACAGTTTGTTCCAACACGTTTCTTCCTTTTGAAGAGTAAAGTTTGTAAAAATGTCTGTCAGGTATCTGTCACGAATTTCTATCGTCGCCGGACAGTTCAGGAGTAGGTGGCGTATGGTTTCCTTGTCCGTAGTGGACTTGCAGAGACGGCAGCAGCTGGATAAGGATTGTTGTCTAATCGCCAGTATTTCGTTAGTTTCTAGAAGGTTCAATCTTATTTTTAAAAAATAATTTCGGGCCGCTCTATTTGGAAATAATTTCAGAAAAGGTTGGATAGAGTCGAGTTTCTTAGAGAAGGGAGGAAGGTGACTGGCAAGTTTATACTTTGAGGCAGAGTCGTTGGTGTTGATCCAGTCGAGTTCTTTGATTTTCTTGACAACTCGAACGGGATTGGCGATGAGGTCTTCTGTGTTGCAGGCAACTGAGTCTAAGATGTTCAAAACTTTAGTTTCCCATCGAGTGAGCATATGGCAAGTACCCAGTCGGATTTCTTCACTTATCAGCTGGTATGCGTAGGGCGTTTCTTTCTGTCTACATTTCCGATAAAGCATGACGCTATTGCAATCCACAATTGATTTTAACGAGGAGAGAGTTAGTTCTCGTCTAATTACTGGTATCGGAGTTGTTTTTGGCAGGCCCAAGATTGGGCGCCAGAAGTTTGCTTCTAGTTTTGGCCATAAGTCGTGAGGAAGATTCGGCATTGCTTCGGCGCCATATGTCAAGGATGGGATAACTTTCCTTTTGTAGAAATCTCTTACAGGTCTAATTGAGAATCTACCATATTTGATGTCAATCGCCTTTCCTTGTGTGGCTAGCTTGGTAGTTTTGGCGCGTAGGGACTCTTGCATTGCTTTTTCTTTGTATGAGCTATCTAGGATGACTCCCAAATATTTAAAATTTGTGACTTTTTCAATGGTAGTAGTGCCAAGTTTCAAATTCGGTGCTGATTTCTTTTTAGGGAATTTCTCTATTATCATCATTTTTGTTTTGGATTCATTTATTTCCAAATTGTTTGACGTCATGTAAAGTTGAAGATTTGTTAATTGGCGTTGAAGACCAATAGGGGTATTATCCAGCAAAATCAGGTCGTCGGCGTAGAGTAGGCAAACTCTAGGGGGGAAAACTCTAATCTTTGTTTCCGTTTCCTGAAAGTCGCCTAAATAGGACAAAAACAAAGCCGGTGCCAGTGGACATCCCTGTTTGACGCCTCTGTTAGTTGTTATTGCTTGTGTTAGTGTGCCTTGCTTATTCAGACGGACCCTCATGGTAGTATTTGAATAGAGGGCTTTAATTGGGTTGAGTACGTCTAATGGACATCTCCATAGGGTAAGCTTTCTCCACAGTCTTTCTCGATCGACTTTGTCAAAAGCTTGTGTGAGATCGACAAAGATGATATATAGGCGTGGGCGACCCTCCAAGATTTTGCTTTTGAGGGCACTCAATATCAAAATGTTGGCATTTGTCCCCAAATTCTTTTTAAAGCCAGTTTGAAGCTTGTCGTGGCACGGGGAATCTTTGGCCCAAGTAATGAAATGTTTTAGCAGCAAGGACCCAAACATTTTGCCTATTGGATCAAGGAGGGCGATAGGACGATAATTCGCTGGATCTAATCTATCCCCTTTTTTATAGATAGGGACAACGTTTGCACAAGTCCATGAAGATGGAATTGATTTTGTGGCTGTGCAGCGTTTAAATATTTGGCTCAAGAGAGGAGCCCAAGTCTCTGGATGAGATTTCAAATCGAGGTTCGTGATGCCATCCGGTCCAGGCGCACGTGATGGTTTTAACTTTTTAATTAAGGCGATAATGTCCTCAATGTTGTCCACACTGATCCAGGGGGTATCGTTTGGTTCCATCAAAGGGGTTTTGACAGTTGGACTCTTAAAAAGGGTTTGGAAGTGGTATTCCCAGGTCAGTTGACCAATTCCATTTATTTGACATGGTCGATCTCCTGGTGCAGTTGAATGAAGTAAGGTCCAAAAGTCTCTGGCGTTGTTTCTGGTGATGGCCGTGAGAATATTTTCCGCGTCTTGTTGGTACAACTTATGACGGTAGCATTTTAACCATGATTTGTAGTCTTTAACGGCCACTTTAATGGTCTCAAGTGCAGATGAGGGCTCCAACCCTTTTGCTTGTCTTTTTATTCTCCTCAGTTCTCTTTTTTTTTCCATGACTAATGTGTCATAGGTATGTTTTCGGTCTGGTGGTGGAGTCTTCTTTTTTTTTTGAGGAGCTTTGAAGATGGTCAGTAGGGGTAGGTAGTCCACGTCTATCCTAGGGAGTTGATTACTGTAGTCTTTATATTGTGCTGTAATAATAGTTATTGCTTTTTCCGTTAATCTGAGTCTTGTTCCTTGCGTGGAGAGTTCAATATCTGAAGTCATGGTGTGGTTAATCGGAGAGGACGTAGACCAGATTGTTTCTAGTAGGTTATGGTCACTTTCCTTTGTTTTAATCACTTTAAAGGAGATGATGTGAAGTAATAAAGAACGAGATACAAAGATATAGTCAATTGTGGAGGTTGAGTTTGCTCTTTCCCAAGTTGGAAGTCTATTAGAGTCGGGAAATGTTAGATCTAAGTTGTCAAAAGATCTAGACTTCATTAAGTTTTGCCATTTTGTCGGCCTCTGGTCTGCTGCTGATTTTTTTGGTCTATATCCCTTTGGGTTTACCGAGGGTTGACTGTTTATGTTGAGGTCACCACATAAAATTACGTGGTCAGGCTTATGTGTAACTTGCACCCAGTCCAGTTCTTGTTCTATTGTATTGATGAATCTTGAACTTTCAATAGTGGCTGGGTTCCAGTAGATGGTCACAATTATGAGTGTCTTTAGCAAGGTTTTAGACGATTCTCTTTTTTTGGTAATCCAATTTAGCTTTACCATCAGCATGAAATGGTTTTCTTTTAGCTTTTGCGAGTTTACGAGACCTCGTCCGCTACGGATTGCGATCAGAAGACCAGCCGTTGGGCGGCCTAAAGAACCTTTCTTAGCTAACACTGTGTGGATTTCATAGCCATCAAGTACTGGAGAGTGTAAAAGCCATGTCTCTTGTAAGCAGACAATATCATAGTTTATTAGGTTTGAAGGTCCTGATGTTAAATGAAGGAAACCTCTGGTGTTCCACGAGCACAATTTTATTTGGTTTTGAACATTTGCATTTAGACGGTCTGTTGTGTTGCTGTTGATCGTATTCTCGAATTGCTACTTTTGTTGGTTTAACTTTAGAGCCTTTGGTAACCATGACCAGAGGGAAAGTAGAGGTGGGTTTGAAGGTGGATTTGTTGTCACTGGATAGGGTTCGTTCTGAACTGTCCTTTGAAGTTTTTGACCTTCTTTTGGGAACGTCAGTCTACCAGCCCGCTCTCTATGCTCTGGGTTTAGATTTTCCGGGCCTTTAGATGGCTCCTTAGATTTTGATTTATTGATTATTTCAGACTGATTAGGTTTTTGATCCAAGGCTGGGCCGTTGATCGTTTTTTTTGATGATTGGTGATGTTTTTGACGTGAAAACTGGGAGTATTCTGTTACTTTTGTAGATGCCAAGAAATTTTTATTAGCTTGGTAGTTGCAGGTTTTAATTTCTCTTGAAGATTCGGTGAGATCGTAGCGCATTATTAAAAGTTCCTCAAGGGCAGATTCCAGGGCATTTTTTGTTGCGTATGACGCTATGTATAGGTGTGAAATTGCCCTGGATCCCTGATGGCTCGGGTCAACAATTTGGAGATCATCAGACTTCACTACTCGTAGTTTCGGAATGTAACTGAATAAGTCCATAACCGATCTTCTATTTAATATTACCTCATCATGATTTCCCGGGATCTGTTCTAGTTTCAATATCCATCGTATTAGAGGTTTTGTGTGGTGTTTTGTGGTTTTTGATTTGTAGGTTGGTCGTTGGGCTTCCTTGCTGGGGGCTCTTGTTGAAAATTTCTTTGGTTGTGCTTTTGGCCACGAACGTTGGGAATTGTTATGCGATCTATGGGATCGTCTTGCTGGCTGTTTACTCGAAAAAGTTTTTTTCCGTATTTCAATTTCTTGTTTTGGATCGTTCGTTTTAGGGGCTATCAAGGACTTTTCAAGTGCAGGATCTTTAAATTTATGGTTGGTCATGGCCAGTCGCGTTCTTCGTTCCTCTAGAGTTAGAAATGGAGATTCTCTAGTCTTTGTTTCTTTATTAGAATTTCCTACCGGCAGTGTAGGAATTGTAGATGGATCAAATATTTCTTCCGAGTTTCGGTTCGAGGTGGTTGATTGGTCACTGATATGTTGAGAGATGTTCATCATTTCTTCGTCATTTAGAAATGCTTCTATTCCTCTAGGAGATACATTTTGTATTTCTTTTTCGACTCTGCTTACCACCCCAGTTTTCTTTGGTTTATCCTTTATTTTTGATGGAGTAAAGAGGTCTCTTTGAGCATCTATAGCTTTTAAGCTTGTTGAATTCACTTGTTGAATTAAAGGTGTTATTGGTATTGATCCTTGTTGGTGAGAATTTGTTTTTTCCACCCTTTTTGTCAACTTGGTTTTTTCTGTCGAGAAAGTGGGTGGGACAGCTAGGTCGATGAATGAAGAAATTTGAGTACTTTCTGAATTTGTTTGCGAGATGACCTGGGGGGTATAGCACGTAGTTGGAGCCAATTTTTGAGGTGGGTCAGTAATCTGATCTTGGTTCAGTTTGATCATAGATGCGGAAGTCTTTGATTCTTGTGCCATGATATAACCCTCTAAAAAAGTTATTTTGTTCAGCATTGAAGTTTGAATCGCTGTGTGATCTTTCAACGAGTCCGCTATTGTTTCGTATAGTTTAATGAAAGGGTTGAGGGCTATCGATAGTGCTGACATTAAAGTACAAGTGTCAAGCTTTTTTGGATGTGGGTCAGTTGCATTGGTGTCACGATGAACAGCTGATTTAATTATCCCAGGAGTTGATGGTCGTATAGGTGGTGTAATGATGTTTAATGATCTTCTAGGGGGGAAGTCATAAGAATGTCTTCTTTGGTTACTATAATTGTCTAGGTTTGAGTAGAAAGAATCTAAAGTTTTCTCAAACTGTAACTTGTTTTTAGATTTGACAGAATACTGACTTCCACCATCTTTGTCTTGAGTTTGTGGGATTAATCTTGAGGGCTCGCTTAGTTGTTGTGGTGAAGTCGACAGAACCTGATCTTTGTGCTTGGTGCTGTCGTTTGGTTGATGTAATGTGTCATTGATCGTTTGTTGGTCTTGTATCAGAAATTGAGTGGGATTTATTATCGTAGAGCCAGTTTGCTTTGGTGATGCCGAGATGGTTAGGAGAGGAACAGAGCTCTCTCCTTCGACTTGCTCTCGCGTGAAAGTCTGGGTGCGACTCTGCACTTCTTGATCACTGATGAAGGTTTTCGCAGAAGTAGTGCTGGTGGGGCTGGTGTTAGATTAGTTATAGATAGTAGTGCCAAGTTTCGAACCTGCGAAGTCCCCAACTCTTCCTGGATAATTTGTGGTATTTTTGAGGACACTTGGCCTGAGAAATGCCATTTTGTTGGATCAATATCCGGAGCTGGCCAGGTGTCATCTTTTGTTTGGGGGATAGGGGATCTTCGTTTTGCTTGTAACAATCTACGATGCTTGCTAGGTGGTGTTATTGCATCAGCTGCCTCAAGGATTTCTACGTCAGTCAGCTCTTTACATTTTTCTTGGATGGCTTTGGAGTGTCTATTGAAAAAGTCTGATAATAGCTTAAAAGGGCATTGTGGTTTTTTACTGCCCTTTCTTATTGCTTTGGAGCCGGCACGAGGAGCTTTAGTAGGATGTGTTTGTTTAGGTAGCGGTTTAACCAATCTTGTGGGTTCCACTTGGTTATTTGACAATTCTAGGGTTGAATTTTTCTTGGTAGAGACGTCTCTAGGTCGTGATCTCTTTTTTTTTGTTATGATATTAGACTCCTGCGATGGTGACTTTGTTTCTTGGGGCACAAATGAGCTTGTTGAAGCCATCGCGTTGTTTTCTGGATTTGGTATGTTTGCTGGTAAGTTGGTATGGGTTTCCCTATGTATCATTGCTGATACCGTAACATCAGCTATAGGTGGCGCTGCGTCCATTTCTCTTTCCTTCACCAAGGTTGATGAGCCGTGCTTGACTCTCAAGCCACTCGGGCACTCCTGCCCTATTGCCGATGGGCGCCGGATCTCAGAGGCTCCAACTGGCTGTGTCTCTCCTTCTCTCAACTGGTTGGTGTGCCAGGCGCCTTCTCTGGGGTCCCCCCCCAAACCCGCCGTGTAAACCTCGATCTCCGTCGAGACCCGCGCTGCCTGCCCGCTCAACGCCGCCTCCCCTTCGAGGGGCCGCGGAGCCGCGGCTGCAGTGGCGGGGACGATCAGAGCACTCGGCCCTATCAGCGCCCTCGGGGGCTCCGACTCCGGGCTCAAGGCGGTCCCCCCTCTGGGGGGCCCCCGAGTCCTCGACGAGGCAACGACCGATGAGGGCGCCGACGCGGGCGGCGCCGACTCTCTCTTGGGGCCAAGCAAAACCCCCGAGAGTGCCGGCCCGGGCCGCAGGCTGTCAGCGGCCGGCTTCAACACAGCGGTCGGGGGGAAACCCGCGGCGTCTACTCCCAGGACTGCAAGCTCCTCCTCGGGTAGGGCAGCTTCGCTGCAAGGTGGTAAATGTTTGTTGCTACAGGTAGCAGAGCCTTTCTCAATGGTTTTATGGTGGGGAAATTGGGCGTTAGCAACACAGATTCTATTTCCCATTTTTGTTTTAGTATTGAAGCTTGGGTTCGTGGGGATATCACGATCGTCTGTTGTTTCCATTGCAGTCGAAGGGGGACTAGTTTGAAGTTGATGTTGTGTGAGTGATGTAGTTGTGTTTTTGGTTAGCGACTTGATTTTACTTCTTAGAGAGCGGCCTGTAAAGTCTTCTGAGTCCAACCATTGTGGTTTTGAAGGTGATGAGGCCGCCAGGCCCGTCTTGCCTGGCATGACTGCAAGACTGCCACTCACCGCCACTCCGCGTCCGCTTCACGGAGTCAATGAGGTTTTGTAGGGAAAGGTGTAGCGGGAGACACACCTCTCGAGGGTAGAGCTTGAAAAAACACTGGCTGCTGCAAGACTGCCACTCACCGCCACTCCGCGTCCGCTCCGCGGAGTCAATGAGGTTTTGTAGGGAAAGGTGTAGCGGGAGACACACCTCTCGAGGGTAGAGCTGGAAAAAACACTGGCTGCTGCAAGACTGCCACTCACCGCCACTCCGCGTCCGCTCCGCGGAGTCAATGAGGTTTTGTAGGGAAAGGTGTAGCGGGAGACACACCTCTCGAGGGTAGAGTTGGAAAAAACACTGGCTGCTGCAAGACTGCCACTCACCACCACTCCGTGTCCGCTCCGCGGAGTCAATGAGGTTTTGTAGGGAAAGGTGTAGCGGGAGACACACCTCTCGAGGGTAGAGTTGGAAAAAACACTGGCTGCTGCAAGACTGCCACTCACCGCCACTCCGCTAGTTTATTTTCTAGTTTATTTTCTCTGACAATCCCTGGTGTTGCATTGTTATTGGGGTAGGTTGTGAATGTGTTTGCTTGCTTGCTGTTGAATGTGTGTCTGTGTATGTTATTGTCCATGTTGCTATGTGTTCAGCAAATCATCTCTAAGTTATAGTGTCTGTGAAGTGAGTGTCACATTGTTAGATGCAATACTCTGTGGGTGAGTCTTGCAATTGGCAGATTCTTGCAGGCCATGTTTCCATGGTTGATGGCACCGTGGACATATGTACTAGGGTATCAAGCTCACTGTATGTTCTGGTCATTGAGTGGTGTTAGCAGGTGACGTGTTCACAGTTTTCACATGTCTTTGGGCAACACATATCTTGCATAGTGCCTTCCATTGTTTGGTTGACATGAATGCAGTTCATTGCTGAAAGTGGTTGGTGGATGGGTTGGGGTGTGAGGAGGCGATGTGGGCAGTGAGACGTTTTGAAAAAAGTCTTCCCATTGATTTTCTTTGTGTTTTTAATGAAGGCGAATCTAGCTTCAGAAAGGTATGGTGCACTTACTTGGTCATATGGGGATATACACATGGATAGAGCAGTTGTCAAGGGATCAATTAAATGGTTTTGGGGAGAGTCAGCAAATTTGCAGCAAGGTGCAACCAGGTGATGTATCAGAGGGATCAAATGGTCCAATATGAAGCTCAGTGGGGAGTGGAGCGTGTGTGGAGGTATGTAAAGGGTGTTACAGAGTCTATGGATATGGCGAAAGAAGGCCTTTGTTCCAGTTCATTCCTTCCTGGCCCAGCAGAGTGGAAATCAGCACATGTCCTTGCTTATGTTGGATTTCTGGCTGAATAGATGCATAGTTTATTGTCAAGATGACTTGGGGACTCCAGGGAGACAGCCTTGTAGGAGAGCATGCTATTTTGTAGGTGACCTGTCTTTGAGGTGGGTACCATTGGTGTTGAATGAGGGTTGTTTAGCTTTGTTAGACATATCAGTCCCATGATGAATGATGCTGCATTATGTAGAACACCTTTCAGGTGTTATCCATAAGTGTTCCCACAGAGTAATTGACATAATCACGGTGGGAGGGTCCATGGTTTTGACAAAAGGTGTGATTTACTTATCTGGGATGAGGGAATCGTGAGGAGTCAGGAAAGAAACTTGGACACAAGTTAGACATGGTTTTGGCTGAAGACTTTTGTTGACAAATAAAAAGGGCTTAGGAAAATGACTTGCTGTCCCTGCACTAGATGTGTTTCCCTACCTAAACTCAAAACAAAGGATCTGTCAGTGTCAGAATGTCCAAAGCAAAACCATCCTTTGTCCAAAGTACTGTTCTGACCCTCACATTCTTTGGAAATTAATTTCAAACTAAAAATTGTTAAGTCTTTGGACCTCAGTGTTTTAGAAATGTTCTAATGGGTAAAGCAATAAGTAACCCCAACAAAGTGTCTCTTAAGGATATTGCTCCTTACTCCAGAGGGGGTCTCCCTTCCCCATGATTCTTCATCATGTTTTACTACAAATAACAGTTCTTGTTCTTTCCTCTTGATCAATATCAAAAATCTTGCATAATTATCTTTGGATTTCGAGTTATCAGGCTACCTGGTACACTATCCTACCATGGTTTCTCTGATCTCTGTCTTTCTTTTATCGTATTGATGTATGAGAAACCATGTGTATGCACATATACGAGTTAATTTAATAATATCATTCAGATATAAATAGATAAAGAAGATATACAAATGAGAAAAAATTCAATTTCATGAAATCATTTTAAAATCATCAACCAGTCGTAAGGCCTTAACAAAGGTCAAAGCCCTAATTGACAATTAGGTTGGTTGTGTCATAAGAACAACCACAGAAATACATTACGCCATGCACATAATCCCCAAAAATTCTATGCACTTCTCTACCAAAGCTGAACAAGATATAAAAACGTATATTAGTGTTTACGTCTCATCTAAACAAATTCCGCATACATTATTTTCTCTTAGACCCCTGATGCACAGAATGTCATTTGTATGAATGAGATTGAGTCGTATCCTTATAAAGGTCATCATTATTGTCCGATCTGAACATTGTCCCTCATTACGATACCGGCGCTAAACCATGGCGCTATTAGCACCATGGTTGGTGCCGGTATCGTAATGTGTCCGCAATGGTGAAATGGGGAAATACCGCCCCATTCCAAGGTTGGCGGGGCGGTGTTTCCCCATTTCCCCATGACCCTTCCCCATTCCCATTTTTGCCCCATAGGGCATAATGGGAATGGCGAAGGTGCTAAGTACGGTACCACAAATTGCAGTACCATACTTACCGCAAAGTTCCCTTTGCGGGTCCCTACTTTAACGTCTGATCTAAACCAGCCGTTAAGGTCGGGTCCCGCAAAGGGACCTCGTAATTAGGCGCTAATGGGTAAACAGCGCTGCAGCCTTTTACGGCGCTGTTAACCCATTAGCGACAGGGTCGTAATGAGACACATTGTATTAAATAGCTCGGTTAAGTGCCTCTTTTTTTGTTCTCCAGGCAAAATGGTCCATGCACAATTCATAAGACCTTATTTTATCGCAGGTTGCTATCCAGTCTCAGTCAAAAAATGTCTGCTTAATTGTATCATAATGTGTATTAAAATTGTCCAAAAATATATAATTTTTATCAAACATTTCCTGCCATCTTCTTTTAAAATTGACCAGATGGCCCGCATTTGATTTCACAAACTGCTTAAACATTAAATTATACAATGTCTGGGAACCTGCTTCCATGAGTTTCTAAGACAGAAAAATAATGTTCCAGTGTACCAAGGAGGCCAAAGAGACAAGACCAACTCGTATCTTATTATTACTATCGGAACATAGTTAGGGAGATTCAATACGATCCAATTTTTATGAGAATGATGAAAGTTACAATCCATATGTTAGTGGCAGGATGAACTTCAAGTTGTAAAAGGCAATCACTGGGTGTAAAGTAAAATGTGAATATGTTTTTATAGATGAACCTGATCTGGGCCTCAAAATGAAATCCTTTTTCAAATTTTGGGTCAACCCACAAAGATCAGTTTGAGCTTTTAGTCAATGAGTATCCCAGATATTTCACGGAGAGTTCTACCATTAGAGAGTTCTCATCAATTATACAACAATATTTCAGACTACTCTTTTTGGAACCCCTGAAACACATAATGTTAATCAGGCATGGATTGGCTGTAAGAAAAATCAATACTGTATACTCTTAAAACCTTTTTATTAGCTGCTGTCAACCAATCTGCCTTTTGTCCAACAGTAAGATATCGTCAGCATAGCTTAGCCAAAAACACTTGTACATGTTCATTAATGGTAGCACAAAGGAAGTAGATACTAAAAACTTGTCCACGTCTGAAATATAAAGATTAAAAAGACAGGGGGCCAATACGCACCCATGTCTAAATCCTCTTGCCATAAGGATTGTATCAGATATCAAGCCCTGCATTTTTAGTCTGACTTGTAATTCAGTTTTCTAGCATGTATGTGCAGCAGAATTCCGAGAACGGACTCCAGGAAGTCCCAACTACAAAGTTTCCCTCAAAGCAGGGCTGTGTCTACAGTATCAAACGCCAGACTTAGATCCACAGAGGCAACATACAGTGGATCAGCCTTACTAATGCTTGTGTTTTCAACTAAAAAATGTATAAAAAGGACATTCACATCCATATTGACCCAATTCTGAACCCTGTTTGAAATCCTGAAAGCCTATTAGTGTGAGAAATCCACTTCTGTATCTCCTCCAAAATACATTCTGAGAAGAGTTTGGTTTCAGAGTCTAGAAGAGCGATCAGTCTGTAGCTAAGCGGGTTTAATCTGTCTCCATTTTTATATATGGCGACAATGAGGGATCTATTCCATGTTGAGGGAAAGATCTTGGTCCGTATTATGTCTTCAAACAAGATATGCAGAATCGGTGCCCAGATCAAAGTGCCTGCCTTCAGCACTCTATTGGAGAGCCTCTTCGGCCCAGGCCCGCAAGAGTTAGAAGCTGACACTACGATCTTGTGTATGGACTCTAAGGAGAAATTGACAGAACAATCACCCTCATAAACAGGGGCAAATACATCACCAGTAGGGCTACTATATAAATATGGAAATGAGCCGCCCATAGCTGTTCAGAAATTGGATTGGTAAACACCTCTGTATTCAACTCCCCATTGTTTTGTATCAAGGAGCAGGCATTTTTGCCATAACCTCCAGCATTTCTTCACCATCTCACTGGGTAAGTACATATCTGTGAGGTTTCAATCAATTCTTGCATTTTTGCTTTTTTTAAAATCTTTTAATTTTTTATCTCTTGAGCATCTGGAGGTCCCTGAATCATTTTTAATACAGATCTCAGGATTTGCACATCTTAATTGTACTCAAGAGGGTGCATAATATTTGAGAATAGTCATGCATTTCCACAAGAGGCCATCACCTTTTGAAGAATAAATTGGAGGAAATCTTCCATGGAGAGGGTGTCAACTTAGAGGCTCAATGCATTGGCATGCCAGATATTAAAGATTGCATTATCAAATGAGTATAGTGATCTTTGGTTCCAAATAAGTATTTCTTTTGCATATTAAGACTTATATTCGAACAGGAGGACATAATCTGTAGTTTCAAATGGACATCCACTTGGCCTTAGGTATCGCGTGATCACTAACGTCATTAAGTTCCACAGAAAAAACAGTGCATAAAGAAAATAATTTGTTGGAAAGTGTGATACACTCAATGCAGGACACAGATGAATCGGGATGCCAAAGTCAGTCTCTCTGCTCAGTTATATTCACACACTTGTAGTTGACTGGTATAGTCTCCTGCCAGGGCTTATTGTAGTCACACACTTGTAATTGCCTTGTATACTCTCCTGCCAGAGCTTCTCATTTGTGTGCTTCTGACTGCACTTCAACTCTTGACAATTCACCACATTAGTTCTTCTGACTACTGCATTCAGTCCATGGTATATTGCCTCATTAGTGTTTTGCTCACACCACCACTCTAATTCACCACCTCAGCCCTATTGCATAGGTCACATTGTCTGTTATATATTGACTTGTTACTGTTTCCTATATGAATGTTTCATACATATGTGCACACTTCAAAGAATCCCTTATTTAGCAAATGCACCTCCACTTTCTCTCCTTCAGATTTAATAAATGTCTTTCTTTCTTTCTCCGTTCTGTTTTGTTCAATTACTTGCATTCACCCTGCTCACCAATATGCCCGGGTGTCCCTTTGTCCCAGGGTGTACTCTTCATGGCAGTCTTTGGGTGATTTCTTCCAAGTGCAGCTCGGCTTTTCACATTACTGCTTCCTGCAGTTCCAGCTGGGCTTCTCTGACCCGCACTGGTCTCCGCTAGTTGTCTCGCTGCTTTCTTCCACTAGCAAATTCCCAGGAGCCCTGCTCTGGCTTCTGGCATTTCCACTTCATGTAATTTTCCTTGTGCAGCTTTCTCTCTTCTCAGCACCTGAGACAATTGGCTCCACCATCTTCCTCGCAACCTGTCTGTCGCACAGAGAGAAGAAACCCACTCTTTACCAGCAGTCAACAATGGTTTCTTGCGGTCCTGTTTTAAATGTCCTGGTTACAGGTGCATGCTTCCAGCAACTGGAGAATTGCCTGCGCTCGGGATTTTCCTGCTCTGCTTTCCTCCACTCCTTTTCTAAGTCGCAATGTTAAGGTGATTCTGGGAACAGTAGTTCCTTTTAGCTAACTGGCATGAACACTTTGGTTGAATGTTTCTAAGAGGTTTTGAGGGCAAGTCAAGTGGTTGAAAGTTGGCCTGTAGACCCGAATGAGAGGGATTCAGCAATCTCCTTTTAGGGAGCAGGGGAAGGATCAAAATATGCCATTAGAGTGTTACAAATATTAGATTCATCCTGCAAGGGGAAAGGGGGATAACATCCCTCATCCGCAGACATCACCACTCCTGCCTGGAGATTGTCTCCCACATGCGATCCTCTTTCATGTAGCCGCCTCCAAGGTCAGGATCAGGTAGCAGCTGCCATCCCCTGACCACATGTGGGGAGGTCACTGCTGGAAATGGAGTAATGATATCATTGGAGTCATTACAGATTTGTCTTTCAGTATGAGTGCATGTTGGTAGTCATGATTTTAGATTGCTATGTGCACAGTGTGACTGTCATTATAGAAGACAAGGGCCTTTGCACAGGTGGAAAGCTTGTGTAAGTGGTTGTAGGTGACTTGATCTACACAATTAACCTTGTATGAAAGGATAACTGCATCTCTAATAGAATGATGCTAAGAGCTCAAGAAGACATTACTCTAAGCAATTTATAACATCAACAGAATCAAGTGTTCAGAAGGGTTGTATATACCTATCAATGAAAACAGACACTTACAGAATGTTTATCTACAAATACTCATAACTATTTATTTACACGTTTTGTAGAAAAGTGATTCTGAAATGATTTGGGAAGATTGACATTTTTCAATCCCAGAAGCAAGAAATATATTTCAAAACAAAGAAATGTGGTTTCCACAATGTCGTTTTATGAGTTAATCATTTTAATTTAAATGTATTTATGACTAAACAACAAAAAACGGTGGTTTAAATATTGTATATGCAAATTGAGTATAAAGAATACATATTAATAATTGGTTTGAATTAAAACATGTTTGATTGAAGAAAGCATTTAAGAGTGTATTCTCAATAAGGGTGCTCAGGATCTAACAGTGATTGTTTTGCTGTTAATATTGTCTTTCTTATATTTGGTCTTGGCTAGAAGAACTGATTATCTCCATGCACCAGAAACACAACAAATGTATGTAATGTTTCATTTAACGAGTGCAATGAATCTCTGATGTACTTCATTCTCTGCCCCATCCTCCTGTGCTGCCATGTCCCCTGCTTTCTTTTTGTTGTTGTAGTTAGGCCACATCCTGTCACTCTCCCAGCTGTCCTGGTAGTACAGACACACTATATACTTGTACCTGGGTTCAACATTTTGGACCAGGATGTACTATTACCAGATGCGCTTGCTCCTGACACAATTGGCAAAATACCTGTAATGATTCCAGCACTCTCTCACTCCCTCCAAGTCAGACACACCATCTACACTCATTGGGGACATTGCTGCTTACAGGCAACATCCTGGACCAGACTTGGACTCCCTGCTCACTGTGCTCAGAGAGGCACAGCTCCATCTCAATGATGAGGCCCAGCAAGGCTGAAACACGTGTATCGGGTTGCGGTTGGTACTCTTGTTCAGAAGGGAATTGCCATAGCATTTTCAGTGCTGGACTGCCTATGTGGATGGGACAAAGACTGATATGCAAATCGATATTTCCCATCTGTGAACGGTACAGTGAGCAAAAAGCAGATGGTTGCGAACTCTAAAAGTGGTTAATAACCACTGAACAAGTTATCATGCCGTGATCTTTTGAAAGAGGGGCGCCTGCTACCTTTTTTGTATTTTCGGAAGGTACTTGGGGTTGGTCACCTTAACTTACCTTGGTGCAACCAGACGTGGACTCCCTGCTCACTGTGCTCAGAGAGGCACAGCCCCACCTCACTGATGAGGCCCAACAAGGCTGAAACACATGTATGGGGTTTCTGTTGGTACTCTTGTGCAGAAGGGAATTGCCATAGCATTTCGGTGCTGGACTGCCCATGTGGGTGGGACAAAGATTGATATGCAAATAGATATTTCCCATATGTGAAAGGTACAGTGAGTGAAAAGCAGATGGCTGTGAACTCCCAAAGTGGTTAATAACCAATAAACAGTTTATCATGCTGTGTTCTTTCGAGAGAGGGGCGCCTGCTACCTTTTTTGTATTTGTGGATGGAACTTGGGGTTGATCACCTAAATTACCTGGGGGCAACCAGACGTGGACTCCCTGATCACTGTGCTCAGAGAGGCACAGCCCCACCTCACTGATGAGGCCCAACAAGGCTGAAACACGTGTATGGGGTTGCTGTTGGTACTCTTGTTCCGAAGGGAATTGTCGTAGCATTTCGGTGCTGGACTGCCCATGTGGGTGGGACAAAGACTGATATGCAAATGGTTTTTCCCATATGTGAATGGTACAGTGAGCAAAAAGCAGATGGCTGCTAACTCTCAAAGTGGTTAATAACCACTGAACAGGTTATCATGCTGTGTTCTTTCGAGAGAGGGACAGCTGCTACCTTTTTTGTATTCATGGAAGGAACTTGGTGTTGGTCACCCTAAGTCACCTGGGGGCAGCCAAACGTGCACTCCCTGCTCACTGTGCTCAGAGAGGCACAGCTCCACCACACTGATGAAGCCCAACAAGGCTAAAGCACATGTATGGGGTTGCTGTTGGTACTCTTGTTCAGAAGGGAATTGCCATAGCATTTTGGTGCTGGACTGCCCATTGGGCGAGACATAGACTGATATGCAAATGGGTATTTTGCATCTGTGAAAGGTACAGTGAGCAAAAAGCAGATGGCTGTGAACTCTCAAAGTGGTAAATAACCACTGAACAGGATATCATGCCGTGTTCTTTCGAGAGAGGGGCGCCTGCTACCTTTTTTGTAATATCATGGACATGCCCTTGCAGCTACCTCACACCTTTCACCATAGGATCGGTGAACACTATAACTACCACCACTGCATCAGGATCGATGTTCACTTACATGTACCCAACTACCTTACGTACATCATAGGCTGCCACGCCACACATGACTTTCACACTGTATTCATGAAAAGACTTGTATGTCACCCAACTTCAATGCCCATGATGCCTACAGGCTTACTATGAAGAGACTGTCCATAGAGGATGTTGAGATGCATCCCCATCATTCAGTATTCTTCAAGCACATGCACCTTAATGGATCCCAACACAAGTTTCTCTTTGTTAGTATGCTCCTTTGACTTCCCACTTTAACAACAGAAACAGTCAGCTTGAACATAATGTCACTCAAGTGCAGTCTATGATCAAATCCAGACTTCACAGACTTGCTCACCACAATGTCACTCAGTCACCCCAACATCATATTCCTAAGTGTCTTGGATATTCATACCAACCTTAGACATAATTGCAGGAAGAAGGTGTCCTGTGCATTTTCAACATTCTGGAGCAGAGACTGTACACAATAGAGGTAACACTGATAAAGTGTTGTATTACCTTCCTCGTCGTGTACACCTTGCACACTCTCTGTCATGGGTGTCGAATCGCACTGTACTTGTTGGTGAATTTGACAATTGACTTTCACATTAATCACACCACCCCATTTGGGCACATCCATGGGTCAGGCAGTAAACAGGCATTCAGATCATTTCGTTTCTTACCAGTGGCAGCCATCAGGGTAGCTGCCACTGGCAGGAGGCTGACCAACATCCTCATCACAATTCTTGATTTCAGTGAAAGTCTCATGATTGCAAGTTGCTTAGCCAAACGAAGTACAACGGTGCTGCTGTTAAAATCAAGCATCATGCACACCTGCGCTACACTCCCTGTAACCATGACCTTCCACAGTCTGGTACACTGAAGGCCTCAGCCTCTACAATCGAGGCATCCAGAGCAAAGGAGTGACTTAGGCAGTTTCCCGCACTGCATCCATACCTGGCCCAGTCAGGTAAAGATGTGCTACACACAGAAGCTGATAACCAGTGTCAAGGAAACAATTATGCATGAGCAACATCGGCAAGGAGAGCAACAAAGGCAGATTCCTCTTGGCACCATGACACATTGTATGAAGTATCTCCACAACACTCAAATACTGTGGTCCATGAGAATGTATCATTATGTAATAGCTGTTCTGAATCCACAATCACATTTATTTGGTATAGCCCAAATGACTGTCTATGATCACTAAAGGTCCCATTGCCCATGGTGAACATCCTCCCTACCTCTGTACTCCAGACCTTTCCACTTGTAGCTGTCATCCCTTAGCTGGAAATCACCCACAGTTCCCTCAGTTACGGCAATTTCACCTCAACAATGAATACTGGGAAATGCTTGCAATTGTGAAGTAGCCAAGAAGGATCCGCAAGTGGCTCATCAGCATCTGGACTATCTCAATCTGCCTTTCCTAGGTTTGCACCTTGAAAATGCAGTAGCCACGCATGTGCCCCAACAGACGTAGGACAACAACATTGTTCAGTGCAAGCAATATTGCCAGATTCTACACAGACACTACTGTGAACAGTGATGTTGTTTGGCCTGTTTGTGATGTATCTGGCTTTCACATCATGGTACAGTATGTTGGGTTGAATGACACTTGGCATTCCCTCTTTCAGGTGTACTTCAGGCTTCTATGATGAGTGTGTGCATGATAGCATTCCTCACATATTGCCTTTGATTGGAGCTCGGCAGGGGGAGGGGGGTTTGGGGGGAGGGTTAGTAGATCATTTGTTCAAGCCATCTGCATGATTGTGCCACTCTCTCGCCTCTGATGCCGGGTGGTGCAATAGCCTGCTTATCACCTGCCGTCATGGTGCAATATGAGTCTAAGCTGCCTCCATTGGGCCCGCAGCGCAGAGATGAGATGTCCTTGGGGAATGCAGTGTGCGTGTACAGTGCCACAGCTATTCCTTTGCACAGTTGTGTTTGAGCTGTTTTTATATTGCGAATCAGCTTCCCATGCAATAGTTTTGCATGGCACTTTCTTCGACATTGCGCTAAGACATTGTACTATTTTTGTGCTTATTTTGTAAATCACGGGCAGTGTTTCATCATTCCAAGCAATTGGCGTTTTGCAGCAGAAAACAGCTAGCTTGTCTAAATATTTACGTGCTCGTGTTTCAGAAGTTCCAGGATCCCGATCGACATTTGTCAGTGTTTTTTGTATCTTCCCAATACGGGGCATTCCCAATACAGCACGTTTTGCGTTCATTAGATATTCTCATGATGTAAGTATTGCCATTATTGTATCATGGGATGTCAGCAGCTCTTTGTCCAGGGTAAACTCCCAGAAGACGAGAATGGGCTGAAAAACGAGAAACTGAAAACCCTCTCCTTGACCCACAACGCCCTCAATAACGCAGCCCCCGGCTACCTTACAGATAAACTCCAGAGAAAAACCTCTCTCAGTCCTACCAGAACTGGGAATGCTAATTGTCTGACCATACCTAAATACAAGCTTACTACTATTGTTGGCAAAAGTTTTACTGTAAAGGCTGCTAAATTCTGGAACTCACTGCCTCAAGATCTGAGAGCTGACCAACCCTACCTACATTTCAGAAAAAATGTAATAAAATACATTATCGCCACTGACCCTTAGTTCCCTTGTACCTGTTGTGGAACTGCCTACCTCTGAAGAGACCTCTTACCTGCAGTAATAGTGAATTATGGCGTCACATTTGAAGACCATGTGCAATCCAGTCTTCCTGTGCGCAATCCAGTCTACTTGTGAGCCTAAGTGATATACGTAGGGCCTTACGTCTGTAATATGTATTTTTGTACAGTGCTTATTGTTTATTCCTGTAAATATATAGGCCATTTTTATTCTTTGCCATTATTTTGTACATTGTGTATATCTTGTAAGCATGTATCTTGTGCTCATGTCGCAACCTTGTAAGCTTTGCATTTCCATACTACTGCACCCTTTTACTTACGAGTCTGGTGCACATAACAAATGAATAAACAAACAAACTTTGCTCCCCCCTTCCCTCCAACGGCTGCATGCAACCTTCCCACGCTCTAAATCATGACAGTTCAACCAGTGAGCGATGTGTTTATGATATCTGATATGAATCGGTAAATAGTCTATTTAGTGGTCGCTGTATTTAAACATCACTGTTTCCCTCTTCCCTTTGGCATTCATGTTCTATAACAAGTGCACGTTTGGTAACTTAAATGACGCAAGTAATGAGAATAAGACAATATGCACCTAAGAAAGTGGTCTCCCCATGATTGATATTATCTTTCGCATGTCCTATTAATCCCCGAAGCTAGAAAGTAGATGCTTTCAGCAAGACTCTGCAAACTGCCTTTATTCTCGAGGGAATGAGGATGCATGGGGTGAGGATGGGGGGGTGTGGAGGTATTTGAGAGAGTGTGTGTGTGTCAGTGTGTGTATGTATAGGTTGACATCGCTCTCCCAAAGAGAGATGGAAATATTTTTTTAAAATACTTTCGTAGCAGAATATTTGATCCCGTTATCCCTCAGGTGGAGTTGGTGGTCCAGGGCATGGATGGATACAGCAAATGTTTCCATGAAAGTCTAGTGTTTGGAACATGGCTCACACTTGAATATGTATCGAGAGGTTGTCTGTAGGTCCCTTCCATATGCATCCCCAACCACCCCCTTCCCCATGTACGTCCCTTCATGAATAACTGATTTCTAAGGTGCTTTCGGCATGTACCTTCACATCAATGAATTTGCATATTTGAAGTTAGTTGACCTATTCACTTCCGCATTCAGTGTTCCCCTTGTCATTTTCAAAAATAAACTCTCTTTAAAAAAGCTTTTTAGTCAATGCTGTCACAATACACAGCCAGTAATAATAATTCCAGGGAACATTCTGGAATCGTAATTGCTGTTCATTGTCAATGGAAGTACCGGTACATAAAACTGGATTTTTATTTTAGGTTCCATCACGCACTTATGGATGCGCCGCTATTGCTTTCAACAGTAGCACATTGTGCCAATTATAGCTATCGAATACCATTAAAAAAGTATCTCTACTTTATATTAAACATGCATTTTGTTCTCTGTCCTTCTGAACCTTTGGATTTCTTTCTACCATTGGAGCTTTCTGTGAATACAACCTTCTGTGCATAACGTTAAGTCAGGAAAAGTTGATCAAGTCAACAGCAGTTCAATACCTCCCTCTGGCATCGGCTCAGCAAGCAAGTTGCTACTAATCACTTTCCTATTTGCATTGCTTTGATCCAGTGTAATTAGGTTTCTGCTTGAATTTGTGTTAGATGTGTAATACTAGCAAATATATTCTCTGATATACCTTGCTTGCAGCGGTAGGCAGCTTCAAATTATCTTGTTTTTCCAATGGCGTTCGAAAATGTCTGGTGTTATGTTTTATATGTTGAAAATAATACACATTGGCCCTCATTACAACACCGGCGGTAACCAATGGTGCTATTAGCACCATGGTTGCTGCCGGTATTGTAACAAGTCCGCCAATGATAAATGGGGAAATACGGCCCCATTCCAAGGTTGGCGGGGCGGTAATTCCCCATTTACCATTGCCCTTCCCCATTCACATTTTTGCCCCATAGGGCTCAATGGGACTGGGGAAGGCGGTAATTACGGTACCGCAAATTCCGGTACCGTAATTACCTTGAAAGTCCCTTTGCGGGTCCCTACTTTAACGGCTGGTCCAGACCAGCCGTTAAGGTCGGGAGCTGCAAAGGGACCTCGTAATCAGGCGTTAAGGGTTTAACGGCGCCGACACCTTTTAGGGCGCCGTTAAACCCTTAACGCCAGGGTCATAATGATCCCATTATAGTTATTATGACAACAACTTTGACAAATCTATAGTTAATGTAATTCATGATTTTGAATGCAAATGGTACATACCAAGATCCTT